>NC_067285.1:88952980-89596052 GCF_020740795.1 Apus apus
CTCTCTAATAACATTTAAAGTAAGAAGTAAAGACTTTAAAAAGTCTTCTCTTTGCCTTTACAGAAAGAAAATGAAAAAGGTTTGTAGAAAATACCCAAGTCATCATATATCTAGAAAGAATATCAGATCGAGGTTCAGATATGTAAAAACACTAGGAAACAGACAAATTTGAGGAACTGATAAAATATCACATAACAGGGTAAAACATGAGAAGAATAAGCAAACATCCAGCAGATAACAAGAGAAAACTGTTTAAGTGTGAAAGGCAGTAATCCTATTAAGTCCAGAGTTAACTTTATTAACAGTAAAACTTCCATGCTGTAAGAGATTTACTAATAGAAAATAATAATGATGTGATGAAGACAACTTAAAAGCTTTTTTATATTTTAAGAAAATGCAAGAACCTGAAAATTTTAGAAATTAGAATGAACAAACTATTCAACATTAATTATGTAGCCTTTTTGATAGTAATAGATTGATAACAATGCAACTAACATTATGCATTATCAGTAGCATTTATGTATTATAATTAAGATATTATAAACTAGGTAGTAAAGACATTTGAGCGTCAAGTGTTCTAGGGAATAACTAAAGTCAACCCTTGCTTTCCAAGAAACTTCCAAGTACCTGTATTACTGCTGGTGTTCCTGAGAATATTTGTAATATGAAAATGGCATAAGCTTTAATACAAGTAACAAGATGAACTTGTTATCTACAATGAGTAGTACAATAAATGGTGTTTACCAAAATAATATATTTATGTATGCAAATGCTAGAATATTAAAATGAAATAAATTTGTTTGAGGATTTCTATTGAGAGATCAGTGAACTTATTCAGATAAATATAACACTTGTTTAAATGTACTTTTATATAAATAGCTACTTTGAACTACCTGTTGCAATAATGTGCTAATGTATGTCTTAAACAAAACTAGGAGCCACTCTGGACATCTTATGAAGCTGTAGTCCTTACTTTGTATAAAACATGATGATGCATTAAGAGGTATGAATTGCTTAAAAACTATGTTTACTTCCTCTGGATACATACCCTTGTTTAAAAATAGAATCAGAGAATGTATTGGGTTAGAAGGGACCTCTAAAGGTCTTCTAGTCCAACGCCCCTACAATAATCAGGAACATCTCACACAAACACATTGCTCAGAGCCCCTTCAAGCCTGACCTTGAATGTCTTCAGGGATGGGGCCCCTACCTCCTCTCTAGGCAACCTGTTCAGTGATCCACCACCGTCATAGTAAACAACTTTTTCCTAATTGTCCAACCTGGATCTACCCTTTTCTAGCTTAAAACCACTACCCCTTGTCCTATTGTTACATGCTTTTGTGAACAGCCTTCTTATAGGCCCCTTTCAGGTATTGTAAGGTTGCCACAAGGTCCCCCTGGAGTCTTCTCTTTTTCAGGCTGAGCAACCCCAACTCCCTCAGCCTGTTTTCATAGGAGAGGCACTCCAGCCCTCTGATTATTTTCATTGCCCTCCTCTGGATATGCTCCAACAGGTTCACCTCCTTGCACTGTGGGGCTCCTGGACACAGGACTCCAGGTGAGGTCTCACCAGGGCAGAGTAGAGGGGCAGAATCACCTCTCTCCATCTGCTAGCCACACTTTTCTTGATGCAAGAAGGATGCAGTTGGCCTTCTGGGATGCAATTGCACATTAGTGGCTCATTTCCAGCTCTGACCCACTAGTACCCCCAGGTCTTTTTCCACAGAGCTGCTGTCTAGCATGTCTTTCCCCAGCCTGTATTGATATTGATATTGGCCCAGGTGCAGGACACTGCACTTGGCCCTGTTGAAGCTCATGAGGTTCACCTGGGCCCACTTCTCCAGCTTGTCCAGATCCCTCTGGATGGCATCCTGTCCCTCTGGCATATTGAGCACACTATCCAGCTTGGTGTCATTGGCAAACTTGCTGAGGGTGCTCTCAATACCTCTGTCAATATCGTTAACGAAGATATGAAACAACACTGATCCCAGTGTGGACCCCTGAGGTACACCAGTTGTCACTGTTTCCGTCTGAACACGGAGCTATTAAATCAGGAACATCTCTTCACTGAACAGAAATACAGACATGCCAGTCCTAGTTTCTTCTTCCTGACCTGTGCTAAAATGGTCATAATTTTACTTTCTATAATTCCACCAGAGTATCAAGTTAAACTTGTTTAAATTAGTTACATGTTCAGTAAAACCCAATAAGAGTTATAATAGAGGCTGATAGTATTTCCTAGTTGTCACCAAACCAAGTGTTCATGTGTCCTTCATTTGCATTCACCAGGGTAGCAAACTGCTGATTGTCTGTTCCAGCCTGATTTAAAGCATGGCACACTCAGTGAGCCATGGCAGGAGGGAAGATTATTTGAAGTAGAGAAGAAATTAATGTATTAGTAGTTCAGAGTTTTACTGTTATTTGCTTGTGGAAAGTAAAAGCTCTACCTCAATTGTATATAACTGAAAGCGGAAAAAACCCCAGCAGCTAAATGGTGCCTGCACAGTATCACAGTATCACAGTATCATTCTGGCTGGAAAAGACCTGCAAGATCATCGAGTCCAACCACTACCCTCACTCTGCAGCATCTGCCACTAAACCCTGTCCCCTGGCACCACATCAGTCTTCTTTGATGTCTCCAGGGATAGTGGCTCAACTGCCTCCTCAGACAGCCTGGATCATCCAGACCAACTCCCACCCCAGAACAGGACAACCCCAAAGTTCACACCATGTCCTTGGCGGGTTTTCATTCACTCCACCATTACGAAGAGGTGTATCAATACCTGTGTGCAATTAAAAATACTCAGAAATTCTGTAAGAAATACAGTTCCTGCTAGCATTTAAAAAGAAATCCACAATGAATTTAGGTTGAACACAACCAGGTACGCAGTGCTTACAATAATTCAAGTTTATTCTTAAGGGAGTGGTAGCCTTTAGTTATGATTTGTGGAGGCTCTTATTACAACATCTGTTCCAGGAGTTTTCTCACACCCCTTCATTCTGGAGGAATGATTTTCCTTCAAAACCAACTTTCATTTACTTTTTATCCTTCAGCGTAGAGCATATTTGTGATAGATTGTCAGGGAAGAAACCTGTAGAGAAGTGTAGTTCTTATCTCAGGCCACTGAGTGTGTTGATGGTCACTGATGTTCATTTGTATTTGATTACCTCAAAAAATACTAATCCAGCCTCAGCTGTAGATGTTTTTGGATTGGGGTGGGGAAGGAGGTGAAATTGTGTCATATTTAGTATTGTACTTGCAGACTTGAAATTTGGAAGTGCTGATTTTGGAAGCATATAAAAAGCACATTTGGGAAAGAAGGTAACAATAGATGTCTGGTGATGTCCAAATGTAGGGTATAAATCCTAGCAAGGACCTAGCTACCAGGACGATTGAAGTTCTGCTGTAGTGAGAACCACCTACTTGTAGCGTGCTCTGGGCCTTACTTTTCCTGTCTATAAAATAGAGCTCATCAATCTTACCATCATTTACATAATGTTTTGATATCAGGTTTATCTCCAAGTCTGAAGTAACATTAATTATTAGCCTGCAGCTCTTGTTTTGACATACTCCGTCACATTCCCTTCCATATGTAGCAATGTTTAGATTGCCTTAAAAAGACAAACTAGAAGCCATCTCTTCTGCTTGTAGATATTGCCTAGTACTGCAACAGTCATAGGGACCCTGAGACATGTATTGTTAATTAACAGCTTAATGAGCTGCTCCCTCAGAAAGTTAATGAGGTTAGGCTTCTGGGCTACAGCCATTATTTTTAGAACAAACAAAACCCATTGACAAATCTCTTTCTTGGGGTTTCTTTTGGTAGATACTAAATGATGGTTAGGTTTAGTGCCATGCTCTTTTGCTAATGATAGTTATTGGTTCAAAGAGGACACTAACAATTTCTAACTTACCAGAGGCAAGAAATCAGCTGACCCAATACTGGCATCTGTAATTAAACTGAGCCCTGTGGCTAGCAAGAAAATTGTGGTAAGTGAAGCAAGAAATTGTTCATTGTCTGTTGTGTCCTTTTTGACATTAATATTTGTAGAAGAAAGCAGTTATGAAAATATTCAGTCACATTCACAGTTGCAAAACATTATCATAATGAACAGGGCTGAGGTTTGGGATGGCCAAACCGACTATGGAAAAAAAAAAAAAAAGGATAGCTGTAATTATCCTTATCTTTCACTGCTAACCTGTTAATGATTTCTGCCTTTGCCTGCTGCCCAATAGATTTGGCTTTCTTCTGCTGCAGCCTGACTGGCAAGTGATTATGAAGGTTGGTATTTTCCATTGCTTTGAATCTTTACTTGGTATGTTTTAGCTTAAAACCAGATATAACCAGGTGAGTGTGTGGGGAGAAGTGCTGTTCTCCTCTTAGTGTAGCAGGCTGTTTGATAACTGTAGATTGCCCAGGTTGGGACTTTTGTTTACATTTGTCTTTTTAGAGTCTTACGAAAACTAATCAGAGTGTTATAGTCCTAGTAATTCTGAGTATGATTGTTATGCAGTGCACTTGAACTATTACAAGTCTATTGCGAGAAAATTAATCCCAGTAATACTCTGAATGGCACAGGTCTGAGCATTAGGCTTGCTGCTGTGACCAGCAGTGAGCTATTGAGAGGAAAGAATCCAGACTTTATGAAAGCAAAGATGTCTGGTCATTCTTTGTCTGAAAATATACTAGTATAACTACCAAGAGAATCAATTCCCACATGAAAGCTGTTTAGATATGAGTGATTGATGACCAGAACCACTAGTGTTTTATAATTATTTATTTTGCAAGTAACAGGATTTATTTGTAAAAGGGTTGAGAGCAACACAGCGCCATGAGGTTTATAACAACTGCTGTTAATAAGGCAGATTTTCTTATTGGTTTTACAGATAAATATGTTCTTCTTATCTCTTTGTTTTATACATGATAATATAAATTAATATAAATATAACAAATAAAGAAGTCATTACCCCACTCAGCACTGTTCGGGATACATTTGGAATATGGTGTTCAGCTTTAGACCCCTCTATACACAATAGATGAGGGTGTCGGGCTATCTTGTCAAGACTGTGCTTTTGACAAGAAAGACCAGATGATCCTTGAGGTCCCTTCCAACCTGGTATTCTATGGTTCTATGATTCTTTATGTTTAGCTCAGATTGCTTGTATCATCATATTAACAGATTTCTAGTGATGGATGATGCTTCTAAGATAATGCTCTTGTTAACCACAGCTTCTTCAGCACAATTCGCAGCACTAATCTTGCTGAGAATGAAAAAAAAAAATAGAATCTTTAATTTAAAAAAAAATTAAGAAGATGGTCACTGACATTGTAAAAACCTCTTCATTGCAAAATTGGCCGTTAACAAATTTAAAGCTGTTATTTCTTGCCAGATTTCCCTGATACTCTAGAATTCCTCTGGAAATTTTCAGAAGAGACTTCTGAGAAGCTGCAGAGACAATATCCTGCAACCACAGAGTAAGTCCTGTTGCTCTTTAATACAGTTTTCCTGAAGTCAATGGCACGTGTAGTACCTGTAGTATCCTGGAAGAAACATCTGATGGGTCAAACCTACTTGACGATGTGAAAAAAATTCTGCCTTTCAATAAGAAATAAGAGGCCATCACCTTTTAGCGTAGTTGAATAGTTATTTGATCATAGACAATGCATAGCCATGTTGGGAAGAGACTTCAGTCAGCAGACAAAACACATATGAAGTGTAGTAGTTTTAATGTGAAGCTGAGGAAAACTTATATTTTAAATGTAGTCAATAGGCCCTTTTGTGGCCCCACAGTTGTAGTTCAAAGTGATATGTATTATAGGCTCCATAGTAATTACTGCATGACATACAGTGACCTATTTATGCCACCATGTCATTATAAAGGCTTATGACATCTGGACTGTGAAATTCTGTTGAAATTAAGAATAACACCTTAAGTTCCTGAATTGAACACTTAATGTTTTATGCTGGGCTTGTGCTCTTCCATGAATAAACAAATGTTGAAATTAAGCTGTATTTTACCATATAATAATTGTTAAACTCTTAAAAGAGGAGCAGCCTGTGAAATAAAACCATTTCTGTCATAATTGTGCTTTGTTTTCCTTAAACATTTTGACAGTACAATTTATCTGCTAAGTGTCAATGTCCATGAAAAAAAAAATAAAGTTTGCTAATCTTTTTAGTTCTAGGGTTTAACATGATGTTAGTAATCATGCCCACAACTTGCACAGATTTAGCAAAAGCATGAATCACAGCGCAATTATATCTTAGTGAATTGAGGAATTTGTAAGCGAGCCAAAGTACTTAGCAGTTCCTGCTGTAAAAGTAGTATAAGAATATGCTATAGTGTTTCCAGATGCAGTTCTATTACAAGCTGCACCAAGATAAGTCAAAGGGAAATTTTTATATTTTTTGTGTGAAAGCAGAGAAGCTGTTGATGCAAGGATGATCTTAGTAGCCACAGTTTAGATCAAGGCACGAAGAATACAAGTGTGATTATTAAATACAGAAACGCAGGAATTACTTATCTCAAACTACCCTGTAGTGATGCACATTCGTATTTTTGAAGCATAATAAATAAAAATGTAAAACTAGCATTTGGAGGCTGCTTTTTCCAGACAGCATAGTAATTAATGGTTGCCCCATCTCACTGTTGTCTGGCTCTTTATTGCTGAAGGAATGCTAACTGCCTTAAAGGACTGGCAGTGTCCTGGGAGCTTGTGCAGGCTCCTGTCCTGCTGGTAGGGATGGGGAAAGGCCTGGCAGAGGGGGCATGAGGAGACACTGCAACATGTTTTACATTTCCTACAAAAAAGTTCATTGCAAGTAAACATCCAGATGAGTTTTTTAAACCTTTCAATGGCCATGCCAGGTAGGATGTTTAAAGGTTCCCTAAATTGGGTTAATAAAAATAAATTTTCACCTGATTTCTCACAGTATTTTTTTTAGATTCTTCTTTATTCTTTCTCATACACTAAAAAGTTGTAATGCTCTATTTCTACTACTTCACCTTCCTCTTACCTGAAAACTGTAGGAAACAAGGTTGAAGGCTGTCTAGTCTGGTGCAGCTGAGGTAATTTGGCCAGTGGTTTATACTTAACTGACAAATACCTCTCTGGCTTCCCAGTTTAAAGAGGGGAAGGGAGTTTGCCCTGTGCCTTTGTTGCCATTGCAGGGGCCATGGCTCTGGCCCTGGGAGAAAAGCAGGAAAACTGATCTAGTCAGTTCCTCTTGCCCAAGCAGAACCAATATGTATTAATATTTCGTGAAAGATTTTTGTGGGATGTGCTCCCAAAAACTGCTAGTGATGGAGATTTCTCCACTTCTATTAGGAAATCCATCATGATGCTTAATGCTGGAAACACTTGTCTCTTGTTCTCTAGCCCAGATCTCCCTAGATGCAATTTAAGTATGTTATTCCTTGGCCTTCCTGACATGGATGTGGAAATCGGTTTAATCTCCTTACAATGAGCTATTAGAAGACTGCTTGCTTGCCCTGTAGATTTCTCCTCTCCAAACTAAGTAGTTGCAAGTCTTGCAGACCTTCCCTGTCGGACGTTTTGTAGCCCTCTGATTATTCTTGTTTTCCTCTGTGTGATCTCCAGCTTATCCGTGAACTTCTTGAAGCTGGTAGGCTGTGGGATGCAGCGCTATTCATGCACGAGCAGTGCTGAGCAGAACAGGTTGGATGCCTTGTGTACAACCTTTTTTTCTCTCTCTCTTTTTTTTTTCTTTTCTTTTTTCTAATTTTTGTCACAATCTGACTCTTTTCTCCCCTTTGGAGAAATTCAACAGGACCGAGGGTCTGCAGGTGGCGTCCACCTCTCTGAAAGGAGCGGCCAACTGAGGTGCCGACCTCTAGAGTGGGAAAGCAGCCAGCCCTCAGCACGCCCACAATAAACGCAGTTGATGCCAAATTTAAGATTTTCAAAATAAGCGGTTTATTTAAGGGATTTAACAGAATTTAGGGAAAGGAGGTTCAGTAAAGGCGAAGAACAAGGGATAACAAAAGAAACTTGGGGTAGCACTCCAACAGTTACTGCTTCTCACCAACAGTACTTGTAAGGGGGGAAAATTAGGAGAATTGAGGAGAGGAGGAGAAGATGAAGGGCAGGCCTGACGCTGACTTTTCCCCTCTTGGGGGCACGAGATGTGTGTGTGTGTTGGCCAGGCAAGTGGGGAAGAAGGGTTTATAAAGTAAAGCCATTACCACGCTCCAGAGATGGTCTGCCAAACGATTGGTCTTCACAGCCACTCTGTCTCACTTGCATGGTAGCAGGACCGCATACGGTGAGGACAGGATGGGGTGTGATGGAGGAGGTCCCAACACATCTTCTGTCTCTACGGGGATATAGGGTGTGCTCTTGGAAGAAGCATCCTCTTCTTCTTCCCCGGCTCCTTGGCAGCAGCACAGAGCAGCAGCAGCCTCAGTCCCAGCCACGCACCCAGCAGCAGCAGGCCCTCGGCAGCCAGCAGCAGCAAAGTAGTCACAGGCAATCGGGAGAAGCAGCAAGCGAGCAGTCTAAGGCAAAAGTGGCTGCAGCAGTCTGTCTGCTGCTGCTTTTACATCTTGCTACATTATAGTTTAGATTCTCTAACTGGTTCCTCGCTCTCTTCTCCTAGGCATCCAATCAGAGTCCCAGAACTTGCTGCGGTCTCTGCAGCAGCAATGTTGTGGTTTTCCCGCCACAGGGTTCCCGCCTGGAGCCTGTCTTTCCCATTACGGAAGGCAAGTTGTTTAGTCCCTGAGGAAGGGGAAGACAGGGAGCCCGAGGAGCAGCCATTTTGAGTAGCTTGGGTCACTGCTCCATGAAGCAGTCACTTTCTCCAGAGTGGGGAGGGGTACCGACCCTCACAATGTTATATGTATTTATATCCACAAACATTATGGCATAAAGATAGATTTTTATGATTGACATTGCTGGGTACTATTAAGTTGATCTTCTTCCTTGTGTTTTGGCAGCTGGTCCCTTCTAAGCACAAATAAAAAGTACTTCCTTCTCTCTCCCCAGTCATTTCACAAACTTATTGAGATTATTTTTAATTGACAAGTATGTATTAATAAAAATTCACTAAACTTCAATAGAACCAAGCTTGAAAATGTCGGTCTTTCATAATTTTTGAGTTAAAATAATAGACACCCTGCCTTCCCATATGGTCTAAAGGAGTGATATCTGCACACCATTCTTACGTGGAGTGAATAAAAAAGCTTATACTACTTTATCCTGTACAATAGCTACTGCACAACTGTGCTTTATTATGTTCTGGTATGAGAGGGGGTTTAATACAAAGGACATCTTAGAACAAATTTCCCAGATGGTAAATGTTGAAATGTACAGGTACAGAGAAACCAGATGGGGTCAAACAATTTGGAAGAGTTCTTAAGCAGATTTAAATAATCTGGACCAAACTGCTATAATTTTCAGGCAAATCGTCATTTGTATGTTTGTAAAGTAACTTCTTCTAACTGAGGCAGATGTGACCTTTTCCCTCCTCTTTTCTCTAGACCATTATTTTACTTTTGATGTTTCATAAAACTTTCAGCAGTCGTATCTTGCCTGTCACTTTCTATTTATGAATGTTCTTTCATGACTTCCTTGAGTTTCTGGCTTTGTTTACTTCTGTCTCTGTAATTCATTGCAATTTTTCTGACATTCACATTTCTCGAAGCATCAGCACATTTTCACTCTTTTGTTCAGTGATAGTTTGTCTGCAGCTGAATTCAAATGATGTCTCTTCATCACTGGCAGTATTTCCATGACATTAATCTTTGTTGTCACTATTTCTTTGCAGGTAAGCCATTGTAAGGAGCTGTGTTATAAAGTGCCACCACTAAGCACTAGCTACTGACACATAATGCAAAATGTTGATGTTGGAAACAATATTAATTGCATGAAATCTAGAGAAATTTAGAGCTTTTTCTAAGACTGTAAGTCATATCCCATATGCATTGTAGTTTCTTTTGCTGTACATAGATAAACAGAATAATTATTTAATAGAGTAGCTGTGGATTTTTTCTTTTTCTGTATCAGCTAAGATTGCATCAGTATTTTTCCTTCCTTTGTCACCTAAGAGCTTTCTGGGAGCAGAGCTTCTGTGTGTATTTAAGTTAGCAGAAAACTTTACCTTCTTCTCACCTACCTTTTGTGTGCTGCCTGTAAAAGAAGCAAATGAAAATTCCTGGGAGTAGAATGGCTGCAGCAGTAACTTGGAACTGTCTAAATACAAATTAATTTAGATTTTGTTTAGTACCTCAGACTACTTTGTAACAATACTTCTTAATTTTCACTGCTGAACCTGTAGTTCAGCAGGGTATCTGCACTTCTTAGCGACATCTTACCAGTGTAGGTGATACATACAGCGTAGATGGTACTTACATACTACTAAATGTGTCATAAAGGTGGAGTTTTCTGAAGCCTTCTCTTTCTTTTGGTGCCCTGAGCAGCCTTGCTGCTGATCTGGCTGAGCAGCTCTGTACCAACTGCACTCCAAAACCTCTGTAGGATGCGTCACTCCATCCTCAGTCAGAGGTACCCTCATGGGCATGTACTCTAAGTTCCCAAGTACTTCCATGGGCTCATTAGAAGACTTGAGAACTATGAAGTGCCTTTCATATTAGTTGTTTCGTCTGTAGATTTTTGCCCCAGTCATCCAGTACTTATTTTAATTGTAATAAACATTAAAAGGTAAGGAGGTGGGAAGCAGACACAAGTACCTTCCTGGCTTGGCAGGGTTCCTGAAAGAGTGGCCCTGAGAGGTGTGATTTGCCAGTGTTGAATGCTTCTTAGCTCTTGGTCTTATTTATCATGATGCATTCAATGCCTCCATTTAATCTTCCAGGCAAAGCATACAAAAGGTATTGAAAGACCTATGTAATTTACAGGAAATGGTACCAAAATTTAGTACCAGATTCAATAGACCTTGTTTTTTAGGCAGCATATAACTCTTTTTCACTAATTAATGTCTTGTTGAATAGCATAGCTCTGAAAGAAAAGCTGTAATTATAATGAAATAAAATAGGCATGAATGGAGTAAAATAGAAACTTAAAAGGAATATGTAAAGCAGAAACACTTGACAATGTTTTTGTTCTTTAAATTCTTCCCAAAGATGTCATAACCTATCAGACTGCGGCCATTTGTTTGATTTTAAAATCTTTCATTTCAACAAAAAGTGAAATGTTTCCATGGAGATCAGCCAGAGATAGCCAAATGACGAAATTCTTGGCTGTACTTTCAGTTTGGTTTCTATGGTTTCCAGACAAGGAGGGGAAAAAGTGAAGTTGCTAAGGTTCTCTTTCTTTCTTTTCTTTCCTTATTTTTCTGCATGTAAAAGCTTGCTGCAAACCAAGTGATGGAGTTTAAATTGGTGTAGGCCCACAACAAGCAAAGGTACTTACTGTTATCTTGGTTCTTGAAAAACCTTGTATAGCTCATATTGTGGCAGTATTACATGTGCCCTCATTCAAGGGCCAAGAAATCATGACAAAGAAATAAGAATTTCTTAGCATTATAGGTAAAGTTCTGTGTAGGGAAAATATGTTTAAAATAGCTAGGTATCCCTTGGCTGTGCATTGCACAGTGAAGAAATAGTAACAGGCTCAACAGCATCTTTTTAAAGGATACAAAAACTAATAACAAAGTACTGCACGCATCTTGGGAAATCCTGAAGGCCTTTAGGAAAAGCAATGTTTCAGGTCTTGCTAACAATACAAAACTGGATGGAAAATGTTAGCTATTACAGTAGTGAGCAGGGCAGCTCCTGGATTTCTGTGTGGGGTCAATAGAAATCCATAATGCAAAATAAAACTCTCATCTTGACATCTACATTCTCATCTTTCCTCTCACTCAGCACCTTAGAGTTGTTTCTTAAAAACTGTCACATGGTTGTTTGGAACTGGTAAATACATCCTTTCCATGCTACATCACTGAATGTTGCCCGGACCACATTCCTGCTTCACAGATCACATTTCTGTTTCACAGATTCAAAATGTCACTGTTTTCATCTCCATCCTGCTTCACTGCTTTTTCCTTCCCCAAGAACAGTGGGGTTTTAATACTGCTTCTTGCATGAATACATCAGGTAGAAATTTCCTTCCACTTCTCTTCAGTTTTTTTCCAGGGTTAATTCCATTCTTTCCTATCTTCTCTGTCAAGTTTCTGAGAAGCCAGCCTCTGTTTCTTTCCACTGACCAAATCCTTCTTTGCCTGGCTTCCTTGCAGAGACAAATTTATGATATTATAAGGAGAATCATAACTCAGCAACACCATTGCCTCTTGTTTTTTCTATCTATGTGAAACTGGCTGAAGTAAAGATCAAGTGAAGCCTGATGACTTGTGAAGCCTCCTAGATCTGCCCTGTATGTATGACTCTGCAAAGTTAATTACTCCTGCTGCCTCCAGGAAAGAAACTGATTAAAAAGGAAGCTATGTATATCACACAGCTTGCCAGGATGCCTAAATACTTTATTTAAATAATTTTAAAAAAGAGTAATACCTAGTTTAATAATCCAAGCTACCCACTTCACCTATAAATGCATGGTTAAAGAATTAAAGAAGCTGGCAGTGGTCAAACTTTTTCTTTGTTCTAAATAAATAAATAAATAAAAAGCGCCTTGATATCAAAGAACACAAGAAAGTTAATATGTAGTAAGACCATAATACACTACTACTTATATGCCAGCTGCCAGTGAAACGAGATGAAGAAATGGAAATCAGCCTCATAAGAACTGCAGAGGGAAGGTCCAGCCCTTCCACTTATGGCAGTCTCCTCTTAAATTGTCCTGTGTATCACCATGAGAGTGTAAAAAGCAGCAAGAAGATAAAAGAAGCAGTGGGAATTTGGTGTAACATTGCTCTCAAATACCCTTGGGTGAGATGCAGTTTGTAGAGGCATAATCAGGGGAATCATATTGAAATTGTTCCAAGTATGAGATCTGGTTATTAGAAGCATTTAAAATATTAATTTATCCTTTTCTTCAAGATAATTTTATGGCTGGAATATTTTAAGTAATTAAATTTAGTATTTATTTTGATTAAGTAAAAATGAAAATAGTTCACTGATGCTCCCTTGTAAATTATGTCAAAACAGAGTTTTCACCTATTGTAATGGTTTTTAATTGTGTGCAGTACACTAGAACAGCACTTGCTAATAGCTTGCAGAATGATGTCTTATCTTGGGTAGAAAAAACTCTCCATTATGGAAAATATTTTCCTGGATGTTGTAGACTGTTGTTTAGTGGTTGATTAACTTTAAGAAAAGACTTTGTGTATAGCCATTTCTCTGCTTTCCTTTAGTTATATTGCTTATTAAGAATGAGAGACTATTTTCCTAGTTTTTGTTCTTCAAACCAGCATTGGTTGAGTTACAGCATGTGCCAGATGCACTTCAGAGCAAAAGTACTCCCCTCTACAGCATGCTCCTGTTGCCATTGTCTGGGTGAATCTCAGGGCTGTCAGCCACCTTGCATCTGGGGAGGGATCATGGAGCCAAAATGCTGTGGTGTCGGTCAGAAGCTACTGTCACTTCATAGAGTCATAGAATCATTTTGCTTGGAAAAGACCTTTAATATCATCAAGTCCAACTGTTAACCTAGCGCGTTGCCAAGCCCACCACTAAACCATGTCCCCGGGCACTATATCCACCTGTCTTTTAGATACCCCCAGGGTTGGCGACTCCACCACTTTGCTCGGCACCCATTCCAAAGTTTAATGACCCTTTTACTGAAAAAATATTTCCTAATATCCAATTTAAACCTTCCCTGGCACTGTCTGAGGCCATTTCCTCTTATCCTATCACTTGTTACTTGGTAGAGGAGACCAGCTCCTATATTGATACAACCTCTTTTCAGGCAGTTGTAGAGAGCGATCAGGTCTCCTCTCAGCTTCCTTTTCTCCAGACTAAACAACTTCAGTTACCTCAGCTGCTCCTCATAAGACTTGTTCTCCCGACCTTTCAGCAGCTTTGTTGCCCTTCTCTGGACATGCTCTAGCATGTCAATGTCTTTCTTGTAGTGAGGGGCCCAAAAATGAACACAGTACTTCAGATGTGGCCTCACCAGTGCTGAGTACAGGGGCATAATCACTTCTCTACTCCTGCTGGCTACGCTATTCCTGATACAAACCAGGATGCTGTTGGCCTTCTTGGCACACTGCTGACTCATATTCAGCTGTTGACAAACACCCTAAGGTCCTTTTCCACTAGGGCCTCTTTCAAGTGCTCTGCAGCATGTTCTCTGCTGTTACCAATCCCATATCTGCCATGTAAAAAGCAATGACTCTTTTTAACATGTGCCGGGTGTGCATCCTGTGACATCCATGACCTGCAAGGAAGAATGCAGCAGCTAGCTGCTCTGCCTGTTCCTCCACACTGCAGTCCCATGACTGATGCTGCTACACAGCTAGAATGTGACTGTACTTTGGCTGGGTAGTGAATGTGCAAATAATCGTGACAGGAGAGGGGGATGCAGCTTCCAATGCAGCAGAAATAGATCTACGGCCACCCTCTGGCTGAAAGTGTAGGTGTCACTTTCCTCCTCTGCACATTTTTGATAAGTTGAAATAAAACTGCATACCATAAATTAACTTCAAAAATCCATATCTTCTTATCTGTACCTTTCTTTTGTGATCTCTATTGCTTAGAAAATGATAACAAATTAACAAGCATGAGGTTTTTTTACCTCTGCTTGAAGCCCTGGAGTCTCTCTCTATTATTGGAATTTAAAATAAAAAATATTGGTTTTCAGCCTTCCTGGAAAATCTTTTTCACCTAAGCTCATGACTCTGTTTTGCCTCTTTTTAACTTGGCAGAAAGTGCTCCCCAACATGAAGCTTTGTCAAACATGCTCTGAGATGCCTGCAAAAATAATTGTTTAGTTCTGCCAATAGTAAAAACAAGGAGAGACTTCTGTGATAAGTCTGAATATTTTGCTTTTAGGTAAAAGACTGGAGGAAAAACAAAAAAAGCCTGCAAATAAAACAAACCTGATGTCATCTAGCTTAAATTTAAAGACAAGGCAATGTAACTATCACATTTTGCTTAAAATCCCCAAAGGATTCCTGAGAGAGAGAATGTGGTCAGTGAAGTCAGAGGAGCCCATAAAGCTGGTGAATGAAAGAGACCACAGTCTGTGGTCAAGGTAGGTATTCCCCAAGGACAGTTTGTCTTTCTGTAATCCCAGCTACAGAACCTCCTGGGGCAGGGCTGGAGGTGGGGGGGATGATTGAATGGGAAGGCAGGAGACAAAAGGGAAGAAAAAAACCCCAAAAAACCGTGCTGGCAGAGCTGGGTGGTGTGCTGAGCCACCTCAAGCCTGTCCAGTACATGTATTCCCCAACCTCCACCACAAAATATTAGATCCCTCCAAAAATCTAGGAATCTGTCTCCAGCTCCACTTCTCATACCATGTAACATGAATAGCACGACGCTGTTGATAAGAAGCCAGAATTTAATGTAGTTTTAACTGCCACTGGCACTAATTGCCCTTTCTGCTTTTGGTTACCAGATGCTCCCAGGTTCATGTCACTGTTCCTATTGTTGCTCACCTTAGGGCTGATTTTAAGCATTCAGAAGTGATGCTGTAGACTTTGCATTTGAACTCTTAGTCAATATCTGTGTCAGAAACTGCTAATTGCTCCAGAACTTGGCAGACCTTAAGCAGAAGCATCAGGTCTGCTACTGAAGAGAATAGCAAAATATGAACTTTTTTCAAAATAACTGTTTCAAATTGTATAGCAGCATGCAGGAAATGAAAGGTCTTGAGGTCAATGTTCTAAATCCTTTTAATATTAAAACTGAACAATGAAATTCAAGATTCTTAGAGGTTTAATCTTAATTCTTCAAAGGAGTAATTTCCTCTATTACTGGATATATCTGCTCAGGAAATTATGTTGAAATACCTTTGTGTGAAAAAATTATTTATGTCTTGCTTGAATAGTTTTGTAGCTTAAATATTTACACATACAAACAGATATATCTAAATATCACAATAAAAATTATGTCCCAAGCAATCCTAACACAGTGACTCTTTTTGTGTGGTAGTAGCAGGAGTCAGGCATACTCATTCCCATTTCATACATCCTTCACTGGTCACAGGTTCACTTGTACAATTTTGATAATCTGTCCAACTCACTGATTTTACAACATGTGGGACTGGAAAGGGATGCTTTAATGTGAAGATTTTTCACTCTAAGTGCATGAGAAATGTAGAAAGAGAAAAACAGGAAGAAAAAAGCAGTGGTGCCCAAGGGGTGTGTGTGTGAGGAAAGGTTATTTGGGAGTAAAGAGATATTCTGAGAACAGAAAAAATATAATTCTGAATTGAGGAACTGGCAAAACTGAGTTGGAAGCTTGATCCAGAAAAAAGAGTGAAACTGAGCACAAGAAGGAAGAATGCAGCAGTTCTGAGAGACTCCTGAAGGACTCATCTTTGCTAGGAAAAAAAGAAAAAAAAATGGTTTTATGACACATCCAAATTTTTATGTAATGTAAATTGCACCTTGCTTCTAAACATACACACTGGACAAATTGTGTAGTGGGCTGTATCAAAGTATCAGTCTCGCTGCTTGGTGTTACTGCCTCTGCAGCCTTTGTTTTGATCTAGCTGACATCCCAGCCTGGTTTGGCTACTGCTTTCATTTATTGCTTTGCTCCATTTTAAGATTTTAAACCACACCAGTTAAGATACAAGTAAACACATGCGTAAAACATATTTTAATTCCTGTTGTTGATGGATTCTCCATGTACTGCAAATGTGTTGGGACACTTTACTAAAGGGTAATGTCCGTCCTCTTGCCTTGCTGCAGGGTACATGGAGCCATTCCTGAGTGAGCCACAGCACATGGCTGTTAACATCTAGTATCTAAATTCTCTTGGAAAAATTGTCTTGAGTTCCTTTCAGGCTGTATCTTCTTTTTCCGATGCTCAAGAAAGAAGGAGCTTCTTGCTGCCATCTATTGATAGAGTGTGGGAAGGACCAGCCTGAGTCAGCTCTCGTTGGCATAAATTGCAGCCACTTGTGCAAACACTTTGGACGTTCTTGGTTATATTCTTTTTAGATCTCTGTTTATAGAGATAATGAGGTGTTGTTATCCTTACTGACTGAATAAGCAACAAATGACTTAAACTTGATGAAGAGTAAGCAAGGCTTCCATATAACCAAATCTCAGCCACAGGGTGCTGGGAACAGACACTCCAGAAATGAGGAAAGAAGGGAGAAAGGGCTATAGGGCTTTTGCAGTAATGGAAGTCATAGTCAATTAGAATTAAATTTTAAGGTGCTGTCATAGAGATTATAATGCATGTAAAGCAATGATCATTATGCAGTTTGAGAGAGTGAAAATCCCTTTCCAGGGCTATGTTAAAGGGAAAGGACCATGAAGGCTCATCTGGAGCAAGTGAAGAGGACAGCACATAGGAACAGTGATACAGCCAGGTGTGAAGCAATGTAATAGACACCTCTTCATGGCAGCACATCTCCCTGGGAGTTAAGGAGGCATATATAAGGTCCTCTGGGGTCTGTAGCTTCACTGACTATGGATAGAGTGCAGGGAGTCTCTGGAAAGTGGGAGGGAACCATGGGACCAGAAGTCTTTAAAACTGGATGTTCATAGCAATAGATAAGGAAACTGAGTCATAAGACTCAAAATGCTTAAGTTGTGGAGTTGTGAACTTTGGGTTTTGTGCAAACACCTCTGTGATTTATTGGTGTTCAATTCACTACCTGATGTCAAATTTATTTTTGCTTCCCATATAGCTTTTGTTTCATACAATGACTCTCATATGTAGAAGATATTGCATGCAGGAGGTTTTTGATATTTTTCCTTACTTTTCAGGGAGTGGCTACAAGCTGCTGCCTTCTATGTGTAGAAGGAATCAATAGATATTTGATCCTTGCTATCTTTGCTTGCAAACACCCATTAAAGGTTGAAGGGCCAACAAACTAAATTAAAAGATGTTAGAGAAATAGTATATGTGAATTTATTGCTATTAATTTAATATTAATGTGAAAATGCTAAAATTAGAAGATAATATTGAGATGCTGAAAAGAAAAATTATAACTTAAAAAAAAATAATATAAAAACTATATATTAAGTACTTGAGCCCAGTGCAGTTTTCTTTCTTAGAGAGTTTTGTTGTTAATTTTTAAAAAATGTAATTAAAGGTAATTGAAAGATCGTCAGTGTGGTCTACATCTGGAAAATGAGATTTCCATTTTAATTATTGCACAGGTCATTGGGGCAGAGCAATACTGGTTATTGCACAGATTGTGTAAATCTTGTTTTATTACAGGAAAAAGTCTCAAAAATAATCCAGGGTTTATTTCTAGTAAGGCATGGTTAGTAAGAGAAGTGTAAGAGCATTAGTGTCTGCTTATTCAGATCATATTGTTCCTCCAAAGCTGTGATCTTCCCCACTAGAAACCCAGCTAGCTGCTGAAGAGGACACTTGGCCATAACATAGTTGCTACTGCATACATTAAATAGCCTGTGTCTGATCTTACAGAGCCTCATTGTCAGGAAATGCTGGCAGCCAGGATCAGCACAGCCTTTGAATCTGTGCTGCTCTCATCAAAATGTGTGACCGTTCTTTGGTGAATTTGGAAGAACACGGCTTTGACTGGGTAACTAGATGTCTAGGCCTTGTGGCTGCTTCAGTGGATGTCTCAGGTGGTCATTTGTGCACACTTTCCTGCACCAAGCATACTGTGTAGTCAAGGTGTGTCCTCCTTACCAGGGAACACCTCCACTGCATCTGACCAGGTAAAATGAGCAACGTGCTGATGAGGTATCTTCTTTCTTGCTGGCATTCTGAGACTAGCAGTAGTCAATTGCTTTTCATGGTCTGCCTCTCACTGTCCATTCACAGTGTCACCTCTAGCATCTGCCTCACCAATTTTCATAGCTCCACTTTCAAGTGAGTCAATCCACAAAGCATTTCACTTGGGTCCATTTGATTCAAATCAGAGAGAGCAAGCAGCTGCTGTACAATAATTAAGAGAGATAAAATCTTTACACCTGATTTTTCATCAGTCTTTTCATTTAAACTCTGCCAAACTCCTTCCTAAAGATGAACATTTACTGGAAAGCATGGAGAAAGAATGAAAGAAGGAAAGGGGCGGGGAGAAACTGCATATGTCTCTTAAAAATGTTGTCTAGGGGTTGTCAGTGATGATTGAAGGGTCGGAAAACACATTGGGGAGTACAACAGAATGGGAAGGTTGTGCCAAGAGAACTGAGACCTTAGCAAAAAAATTTATGAAGTAAATATCATAAGGATAACATCAAATTGTTTTTTTATGGTATATCTTTCACTGACCATCTATACATAAGCTTGAGAAACAATGTCAAGACTATAATGTTTGATGTTGGCACTGTATGTTCTTGCTAATACCTATATTCCTTTTGTGTTTGGTGTTGGTGAGATTACTGAGAGAATGCTACATTCAGTTCTGAAGTCCATAATTTAATGAAAAAAACCCAAACCACAACTATTTGAGAATGTTCAGAGAAAAAACAACACTGAGAGGATGACTAGAAAATAGGCCTTTAATGAGTTCCTGAAGATTCTGAGTCTATTTAACTTCTCAAAGGTAAGCTTAAGGGCTGAAAAGTCTATTTATAACAGTGAGACCAAGCTTTGATAAGAGATTTTCTGTATCTGACTTGTGAAACAGGAAATATTCAAACTTGAAATAAGTGAAAATTGTTATTAAAAAGTGACTGTCAATTGCAGTGGCTTGCCAGAGTGGAATATACTCCTCAGGTTTGGAAGGTCTCTAGTGGTGGTTGAACATTTTTGTAATTAGTGTGTTTTCTGTTTGTTTGGCTTGGCTTTTTATTTGTTTGGGTTTTGGTTTTTTACTATGAACATTACCTATAAATTACATTTTAATGTCTAAGTGCTAAACAAATATTTTTTAGAGGGATACTTGCTCTTTCAGTGTATCAGTGCTAGAAAACCAAACCTTTCTTTTTCAGTACATAGAATCAAAAAGCCAGGTAGTGCTGCCCTACTGCTCTGTGATTGCTGCGGATTTGCAGAAACTTGTGATGGCTTTTGGTCTTCTTAATTTAAAATCTCTTAGGCGAAGCACCATATTGCCTGACAATTCAAACATCATAGATTCATGACACTGGAATCTGAGAGCAACAGTACTGAAAATTTTACCTCTAAACTAACTGGAGGTGCTTCAGATGAGAGCAATACTATATAACACTGTGTGTGTGCATGTTTTAAATTTGATCCTCATTTGTCATTGCAGTTTCTCAGTAGCCTACACATACACACTGATGATTTAATCTTCCATAAGTCCCTGAGATATGAAGCAGGTGATTGGTCTTGTGTAACAGACTATTCCAGATGAAAACAACTTTATGGCTTGTGAATTTTATCTGAAGTCAATGTTGAGACCAGAGTGCAGGTCATAAAAATGCATATTCAATGATGCTAATGCCTTGAAGGTGTAATTGCTTTCACCTCTGGAGTAGGATAGCTCTTGCAACAACTTTTTGAATGTTAATTCAGTTCTTATACCATCTTTTTCTTAGGGATCTATTTTATCTATTTATCAGAGTCAAGAGGGTTCTTTTTTCATTTCTGTGTTGGCCAAAACATAGCACATGTAAATATAGTTCTGTTATGCTTGGAACAGAGCTCTGCAAAAAATAAAACCAAAAACATTCACATTAAGACAAATTCTTAAAATCTAACCAGAAACATTCTGTTTGGTTATTCTGGTTTTTTTGTTTATCCTTTATTTTTCTCAGTTACATTAACTTTCAAAAATAGTTTTTCAAGTGTATGTTTATTCCACATTTCCAGATTACCTTCATTCACTGTAACAAAAGTTCAGATTTACTATGTTATACTTAAAAAAATATTTATTTGTCAGGCTATTTTTAGAAACATAAGTGATTCTTAAGCAGCCTTTAACTACAGTAAAGAACAAGCTGTCAATAAGCTATGATTTATTACACTAGTATATGCAATATTTTTCCATTTATGTAGCAAAGGTTTCATGCAATTATATGAGAACTTACTGTTGAGAGTCAAAGTATCTGCAAGTAAAATTGTAAAATGAAATCATTTGCTGTTTTAGCAACAGAAATTTTCCAGTTTTAGTTGAAACATGAACTTTACTGTTTTATAAATGTACCACAAGTATATTTCTATGGTTGTCTTCAGATTGAGTATACTTGGGTTCAGAGCTACAATGGTAGGTTCTCTTTTGTTTCTGTCAGTAGAAAATAGATCACATTAATTTCCTTAATTAGTTTAAATGTCTCTAAGCAAGCAATTTACAACCACATGAGCAACTGCTCTGCAGGTGTTATGGTCATGAAATTCTCTGGAAAGTTTCTCATAACAGGATGTAAAAATGAAATTTGGATCAAAATAATGGAAATTTTATTAACAAAATAATCACTTTTGGTATCAATATTGAACTCTGATTGCATACTTCTAGAAAATAACGTTTTCCATTTATTACTGACTCCTTGATTACTGTTTATCACCTATAAAGAGTATGAAAGACAGAATATTGTCACCTATCACAAACTAAAGGTAAAAATTTATCTCAGGGAAATGCAATGTCCTTATTTAAACAGGGAAGTCTGCTTTATTTTTCTATTATTATTTTAGTTTTTGCTTTTTTTGTGTATGTCTGTGTGTATGTGTGCATGACTCCCATGGCAAATCAAAATGTGTAACATTAAGAGGGTGATGTGTCTCGGAGTGACTATTTGAATTATTTTAAGATTATTGAGCAGCTGGTCACAGTCCATAGGCATTGGTGAAGCTATCCATGTACACGGTAGTAAAATGTTCATCATGATAAAAAAGGATATAGTTTTGATTTTCTAGTTTCATTGCTTGTGGCTAGCTTAAAATTTATGTCAGGGCTCTGAAATACTTCCTGAATTATTATTCTGCTGTATTGACATAGTTTAACAGAACTAATAAATGTGACTTACGAACTGAGTGACTTGCCCACCGTGTTTCATTGTTGAACTCCAGCCAGTAACAAACTCTACAAAAAGTGTACTTCCTGCGTGAATAAAAAAGTTAAATGACTTATATAGATATAAGCTATTTATACATCCTTGTATCAGAACAAGTGAAAGACACCTGCATAAAATTAATGTTTTCTTTTAAATGTTTTTTTTTTCTTTTTAAGTCTTCTCTAAAATTCTTTCTATTTCTGTTTTCCATTCAGCTTACAGTTCAAGTGTTTTTGCTTTCTCGAAATGCCAACACTTACTATTAAGACTGATATCTTTACATGCCAGGTAAATATCCCTTCAAAAACAGATGCCTGTTATGGAAAGCAATGTTAGAAAGATACAGATGTACAGGTGTTCTAAAGGAGTTAAAGCCATTAGCTTCAGACATGTGCAATAATTGTTACCTGATGAGATTTTAGCCAGGGAGCAATGCAAAACAATTTGTCTCCCTTTCATGTGCTATGGCTTTGCAACACACTTATGCCACAAAATTAAGTACTCCCTTGCATGCATTAAACAGAGGTGTTTTTCTACATGGTAATACTTCCTTCCTTTGCTGCAGTACCCTAGAAAATAGAAGTAAGGTGATGTACAAAGATTGATTACAGCTATTTTAAACAGCCAGATAATCCACTACTGAAGTTAATACAAAGGTGTTTGTTTTGTTTTGTTTTTTCTTCCTTTACAGCTATTTATGCTGGTAGAGTTGCCTTGGTAGAGTATCATCCTTTTATACACAAATGTCAGATCTGTTACAATAATTTCAAAGGTAGTATGCCTGCCAGAGAGGAGCCATTAAGCACTCCAGAAGTCTGGGAGCAACCTAAGATAAATGTTCTTTATATTCTCTCTGATTATAAAGATTAACTGTATGCATCCTTTCCTTTATCTCCTACTGTCACACTGCCTTGATGTGTGTTGTATGGATTAGCAGAACATCAGAGTCTCAGAGGAACTGTGCTTTGCCGATAAGGTTTAGGTGAAACACGTACTGTGATCTTTGCTGTTGGTATCTTTCCTTTCATTCACACCGAGGTGAAATGACCTAAGTGGTCTCTGGTGTTTGCCTGATCCTGGAAGAGGCCACTCCTGCTTGTGCATACTGCTTTGGATAATTTTAAATTAATTTTTATTTTGTCTGCCTCTGGGAAAAATGGGGAAAACTCAAGTTAAGAAACTGCATTCAGCTTCCTTGCAGGGACTAGTCCAAAGAGGTGTTAGCACATCTGTGGTGAAACACACCCTAAGACACTCCTAATTTGTTTTAAAATTATTTGGAGAATGGAAAATTATGCTGTGTAACAATCCATTCTACTTACAGGAGATCTAGCTGTTTATATTGCATAAATAATGGAAAGAAAATTATAAATATGTATAGAATATATAGTAAATGTTAATCATATAGATTGCTGATGAGATTGTTTAAAGGAGTAATCAAATATCAGGGTTACTTTGGTTAAAAACCACACAAAGAGTCTCTGATGTACCTGAGGAATAAAAGAACTGTTCTGAAGCAGGGGGACAGCTCCATCATGTATGGGGTAGTAGGTAGGTTACCAATTGTAGCAAAAGGAGCTTTGAAGCATTATTTACCAAAGTTAAGCATTTTCAGATCTATAGGTTTTGACAGCATATACCTAGATCTTTTAAAGTGACTCAGTAGGAACATATATGTATTATTCCAAGCTACTCTGCTTCAGCCACAAACTCATAAGGATGTTAAAACAATACTGCTGTATAATATTAAAGAAAAACAACCACCAATCATACAAATCCCCTAAACACAGCATTCAGTAATTCCTGTGAGCTTCTCAAGAAGAAAGGAAAACTTGAAATTGCTTGAAGATATTGTCCCAATCTCCATCAATGTACCTCCAAGCCGGAAAGCATTCCCTTCTTCTCCATTCTCCCTTCCCTTCTTCTATCTCCATCAAAATCCACTAGGCTGAAGTTAGAAGCTTCCAGTTTCAAAGAGGCAGGCTGCTTCTTATGAGGCTAACACAGTTTTTCAAAAGAATAGTACTGGAATTATGATACTGTTCCACTTACTGAAACCTTAAAAAGGAGGTAAAATATTTCCTGAAAGCATTTTGTTTATACTGGCCTAGATCATTATGGCAGTTTTGGGGCTTTTAAGTCTGTCATTTTATGGATTTTATTTCTCTGTTTTGAGGATCTACAGATAAAATGTGTATCATACTCATTGTGTTTACAGCATTTGCAGCTACAAAACGAAACACTAAATAGAACTGAGTCTCCTGCTTCAGCTGAAATCTCCAACTTCAACTTAGGAGAATTTGCATATTGTATTTATTTATTTCTTCATCTGAACCTTCAGAATTTGTTCAGATGGCAAGGCAAGTAAAGTTGTATTCATGTTGTTAAGTTATACCAAGAATCCTCTACATATTTTCCTTATACACCAAGAGTCACAGCGACCATCACGAGCATCTGGGAAGCTGGAAATTACGATGATCAATGACAGTGGTTACTCAAGTGTTGAACACACATGCATCACTGTGAAGCTTTAGATTTACTTGCATTCTACCATGAAAGTCATAAAAGAAAGACAAAAAATGATACATTTAATGGTTTAGTAAGCTGTAGATCAGCAGTGATCTGAAAGTCCAGATGTAGATAATGTAGTGGCTTTATCTTTGTTGAAGCTCTATGAATGTGGTATGAAATTAATCAGTCTGTTGTTTAGCAAATTGCATTTTCATTTGCTGGCCACTTTGTACTCCAATTTCAGTCTTCTTTATTTCCCTCCTCTCCATTGCAAGAGATTTCTGCTTATATAACTAAACCAAAATTATTATTATTGATAAGAAAATTTGCTGCTCAAGGACATCCTCTCAAATACTCCTGGTCGCAAATAAAAGTGACTTCCTGAAATAATGTAATTTAATTTCTTGACATCTTGTAGAAAAAAGCAGTACTGAACCATCTTTGATCCTAAGAGCTGAGTTTTTAACTTAGCTGTAGCATGTGTGGGGGAAGGCATTGAGAATTACTAATTGCCTGAGAGACAAGAAAACATAGGAAAAGCTGTGATCTAGTGCAAGAGTAGAGAACATGGCTCACATTGTTTTGGTTTGTTTCTTTTTAGTAGATAGTCTTATTGTTAGAGTATTTGGATAAACTTCTTCAGAGTACCAGGCTTCCAAGTAGTTCTGTAAAAATTACTGTGGCTTGAAGAATGTGTGGAAATGCTCTATGACTACTGATGTATCTCATTTGACACAGGATAGAAAGCTACTCCAGAATGACTTCGCTTCAATTACACAGAATTACAGAATCACAGAATGTTAGGGGTTTCCCCTGTGCGGCTCTTCAACAGGCCAGTCCCCAGCCTATACTGGGACATGAGGTTGTTCTTCCCCAGATGCAAGACTCTACCTTGTTGAATTTCATTAAATTTCTCCCTGTCCAACTCTCCAGCCTGTCTAGGTCTCGCTGAATGGCAGCACAGCCTTCTGGTGTGTCAGCCACTCCTCCTAGTTTAGTGTCATCAGCAAACTTGCTGACAGTGTACTCTGTTCCCTCAGCCAGGTCGTTGATTAATATATTGAATAGTACTGGTCCCAGTACCAACCCCTGAGGGACTCCACTAGATACAGGTCTCCAACTAGGCTCTGTCCCATTGACCACAACTCTCTGACTTCTTTCCTTCAACCAGTTAACAATCCACCTCACTACACGGTCATCCAGATCACACTTCCTCAGTTTAGCTGCAAGGATGCTGTGGGAGACAGTGTCAAATGCTTTACTGAAATCCAGATGAACCATATCCACTGCACTACCACAATCTAGCCACCTGTTTATGTCCCCATAAAAGGCTATCAAGTTGGTTAAACATGACTTGCCCTTGGTAAAACTGTGTTGTCTGCTCCTAATGGCCCTCTTATCGTGAACGTGCTTAGAAACAGCGGTGAGGGTAAGTTGCTTCATCACCTTTCCGGGGATGGAGGTGAGGCTGATCAGTCTATAGTCACCTGGGTCTTCCTTCTTGCCCTTTTTGAAGACTGGAGTGACATTTACTTTTTTCCAGTCCTCAGGCACTTCTCCTGTTCCCCATAACTTACCAAAGATGATGGAGAGTGTTTATTGGGACATTACTTGAGTTTCAAAAGGAGCATACAAAAAAAGGATTTGTCATTATAACAAATTATTGTCCTTTCTCATCACTTTCACTGTTCACTGAAGTATGTTGAAGTTATGATTTTATTTTTTGTTCTGTTGAAGGTGCTATTTTACATACTAAAGTATGCAACTGATCTTTGGATGGTGTGAGTGCCTGTTTTGTAAAAATAAGTCTGCCAGCTGTATACAAGCTACTGTACCTTGCATGCTTGATTCAGATATATTTTAATTTAGGTACAGCTAAGGGTAACTGCTTGACTACATAAACTCTAATTGACTGATGCATGTATCTATATTCCTGGATCACTGATTAAGGGCAGTTAACCACTAAAAATAAAGTCCTGTCTAATTTGAGTGTGAGAGTCTGAAACATGTTGCCTCTGCGTGTGGCTGGAGCTGTCAGGTTTACAGCTGGTGTGCACGGGGTTGGAGACCCTCAATAAAGATGTATGCTTTAACCTGAAAAGAAACTTAATGTAAGAGAGAAGCTAGAACCTGTAAGAAGATATTTTTAGTCTGTGAAATACACAGCTTGCTCGGTGCTTCAGTGGCTTGGGTAGTAAATAGTTTGGTTTTGCTGGGTTTTTTTGTTTGCTTATTTGGGTTTTTTTTGTTTGGTTGGTCTTCTTTATTTGTTTTTAAAAGTAGATAAAGACATCTTTTATGACACCAGTACTGCTTGTGAGGCTAATAGGCAGGATACCACCGTGGTATTATAGTAAAATAATTGTCTGCATAGGGGTCACCAATATAAGGACATCTCTCCTTTGGCAAAATGGTTGCTGCAGTGAAACTCGTGGTAAACCTGGAGTTTTGCTGTAATGAGCTTCTCCAGAAGCTTGCCTTGTACTTCTCACCAGCTAGAAATGTTTATCTCTCTTTACCTTAGAGCACCAAAAAGCCCACAAAAGGAATCCAGAGGAAAAATATGCTAAACTAACATTAAGGGTCTAATTAAACTAGGGAAATGCTGGGTTAAGACTCAACCAAATAATTCTCATTTTTGTGCTGAAGTATTGCACCTCATTTGATGTGCAAGATTTCCTTCCCTGATAGATGTTAACAGCTGTAGTAGCAAACCATTAGTGAGGTAAGGACTGGTTTAGTCTTGAATGTAAGTGTTTCTTACTTTATGCTCCCCTGCATCAGCTATATTCTCCTTTATTGTAAAAGAGGGTTAAAGAGTAGAATGAAAAAGAACAAACCATAAAATGTACATATGAATAGGACTTTAAATTTCAGCCTCAATTGTTTTGCTAGCATTATGGTTGATGGAAAATTGCACTTGAGCATTCTCATGGCAATATGTTTTTTGACTAAACAGAATTTTTGTATGAAAACAGGTGATTTCCCCAGGAGAAGCTACTGACCTACAAAGGACAATTAAAGAATAAGACACACATATTTTCCTAGAAAAGCTGCAGCAGTGTTTCCAAACTTTGACCATCTGGATTTTTATATTCTCTTCATCCATGTGTATAATCCAACATTTTGGTTATGGCCATCACCTACAAACTGAATGCACAGATTCATTGGAAAACTTAAGAATGAAATATAAGATTGCATATGCATAATCAGAAACTAGGTAGCAAATAATTTCATCAGAAGCAACTGCTCTGTACAATACATTGTGGATTGCTCAGAGAGGCTGTTGGAGGGCAGACGTCAGGGGTTGATTCAAGATTTGAAATTAAACCAGAGACAATAATGTTCTCAATCCCCTCCACCTTCCACCAAGGTAGGAAAGAAGAGAGAAAAATAGGAGAGAGACTTTCCAGATTGAAAGCTAATCTAGACTGCTTTAATTAAATACTAATGATAAAAGAAAACATGTGCAAATATGTACAGGAATGTGCAGGAATGTGCAAAACCCCTGTTGCCTCCTCCCACCCCCAGCAACTCCCACAGCACTCTCCTGAGCTATAAGCAGCTCCAAAATGTCCTGGGGCACTGCCAGAGAGAGCGGCAGAGCAGACAGGAGCTGAGGGGAGAGTGATGAGGGTCAAGAATGCACAAGCCCAGGGATCAACAGTAATGGATAGATGGAGGCCTGCCCAGACACTGGCTGTGAATAGAAGAGAACAGAAGAGGAAGCAGGAAGGGAGGGGCTTGACTTCCATGATCCCTGACCTTATACCGAGTCTTACATGTGTATGTCTGTATGGAGTATTTCTGGCCAAATTTGCTGTTCATATAGTCTGCTTCTCCCTATGGAGGTTTGCAGATATGACTCCTTTGCTCTTTTACTATTCTAAGCAGAGCAAAGTGTCCTTGATTTCTCAGTTATAACATAAACATTCCAGCATTATCAGTCCACTAGCTGGAAAACTTGCTGCTAGTTAAAAGAGAGCTCACTGAAGAAAGAAAAAAAATCCACAGAAGGAAAATTTGCTTCATCCTTGCTCAAACCAGGACAGCAGATTAGCTTTGATAGTGAAAGGCTGGAAGTGCTCTGAGTGACAAAGCTATCTATCAAGAGGATAAAGTTCTGGGTATGTGGGTATGTGTATCAGTTTGATTTAATAAATGATGCCAGACGATGAAACTTGCTTCTGCAGGAGCTGTGATTTGTTGCAGACTTCATTTTGCTTCAGTGCAAGTGTATGGGGAAATCGGATCAACCACTCCTGGTAGCTCTGGGCTTGTTCATCTTGTTAGAGTAAGAAAACTTAGCACCTCCCTGGTGTTGAATGGGCTTTGACACAGCAAATCAGCTTTGATCCAAAGGCCATATGAACATTTAAATGGGGTTATGCTTAAGCTCATAGTCTGCTATTTTTGTCTTATCTGCTTTCCCATCAGAGATGCTTCTGGGAAGGTTTTTTACTCTTCTTGAAGACAGCCCTGGCGTCCTGTCATTCTTTTGTAGAATAGCCAGCAAAATATTCTGGGTGTCTCTACAAATAGTAAGAATTTGTCCCTTAAGAAGAGTTGTAGTAACGACCTTAGAAATATCAAAATCAGGACCTGACACTGGTCAGGAATCATGGAGCGGTGCTGTTGATGTTTTAAAGGTAAGTTATATTGGCTATTTACTATAATAGCCCACTTTTGCCATAATAAAATTCATAGACTATTTAATGCTTGCTGCATTAATGAAAATATGTCATTTTTTTTCAGAAAAAAAATTTAGCCAGTGCTGTTTGTTCACTTAGAAATTAAAACTGAAAAGTCACAAACTATGGAGTTGTTCTAGCTGAGGTTAAAGTGGTATTTATGCTGCCAGGGATCTCTGAGAAGTTGATTAATCTAGGTGATTTCATGGGGTCTCTTCCACTCCTTCATGTTCACAGTTCCTAGATGCTGAGAAAAAGAGTGCCTTCAATCAGTTAAACATGAAGCTGAGAAAAGAAGTATGTATACTTTTTTGCACTTACTCACGAGATGTGAAGACATCATAAGAACAGTTAGTTTCAAATTTGCTTTTTTTAGAAAACCATAAGTTGTTCTATGAGACAAATGCTCAAGGTCTGTGTGGCAAATTCTGTGCTCCTTAATTGAGTGACAGCTTTTGCCTGACAAAGGCCCATGGAATTCAGCCAAGTTACATTGTTTTATTTTTGTTGGGTTTTGCTTGTTTGTTGGTGGGTTGTTTTCTTTGTTGTTGTTTTTGAGGGGTTTTGGTGGGTTTTTTTGTGTTGTTTGTTCTTTTTTTTTCCCGTGCAGTGCTATGTGCTGTGAATTAGGATGCAGTAGTACTATAATGCAAATCCTAAAAAATTAATCTGTTTTCCTAAGTAGGAAATTATCTCTTGCCCATCATTAACAAGCAAGCAGCCATTCCTGTTCAGTATTCTAATCACTACTGAATAGTTTGACACATCTTTAAACAGCTGGTTTAGCCTGTTGGGTTGAAAAGACTGTGTTGCTGACAGAGCGATTGCACAGCTGGCTGGCTGGCTATATTTTGAGCACTAACGTAGCTAGAGCACAGCTGTGGTGAAGTAAATTATGCAAAAATACTGACTTTTAAGGTTGGTCTGGTTTGTGATAGAATGAAGAACATGTTAATAAGTTTAGAAAGACAGAGATTTATATTGCTGCAATAGTAAAACAGTACTAAGTTCAGGCAAGATCTATAAAAGTTTTCTGTGATGAATGCTTTCAAACATTCTGATCTGAATATTGCTGATTTACACTACTGGAACAAGCAAATTGAGAGGTGTCTTGCATGTACACTATGCATAGTGCATCTGAGCAGTGCACATGCTGAGTACCACATATGCTGAGTACCAAATTCTACCAAAGACATCAGTGCGCTACTTCTTGGTGAGACTAAGGTTAACACACACTGCTAAGAGAATATTATTGTTGTTGTGAGGGAACACTGGGGACAGATTGGATGGTGGAAGAATAGATTTTTAGCCCAGGGCTTACTGTAAGGGAAAAAAAGGGGAGCCAACTGTTTCTTAATGTATTATTTTGTAAAAGAATATGCAATCTGCCTTAGGCTTAAATAACTTCATATTTTCCAAAATATGTAATAATTTTGATGAGTTTAATGTGTTTCCAGCATTTTAGCTAACTAAATCGGCATAATCTTTTTAAATCCCTCAGGTCTATTCCATCAGCTTAGTGACTATCCTATGAATCAGTCAGGGAATGTATGAAAATATACCCAGATTTTGGATCAGAGGGAAGATCCAACTATAATTTCAGAAACACCCTTAAGATATAGGGAACCGTTCTTTTGTCTAAACAAAGTCTTTCTGGTATTTTGCAGTCTTATATCATATTTGGATTTTCAGTTTTCTTATATTTTTCTTGTGTGGTAGATGACCTAAAATGAATAGAAATGCAAGGAAGTCTGTTATGAGGATGTCATATGCCTCATCATGCTGAGGATGGCATGCCACTGAAATCTGGTTAGAAAGCAGGAAGATGCAGGAAGGGCTCTGAAGAGCTAATAAAATACATATTTTTCATGTGGAGAAAAAGCAAAAGTTTGTGTTTTAAGTTTCTGTAAGAGTACTTCAGGTGTAGAAAAGAAAAAAAAGGCTCAGTTTCTCTGATTATCAGGCTGGAGAGAGTTGTCAGTCATCACTACTGAAAACTACTCACTGCAGGCTCAATTGCAGTAGTTGCCATTTTTGTTGTCTACACTTTGGGGACACAAGGACTTTGGCTTAAAATTAATTTATGCTGTGTGCATACATATCTGGGGTGAAAATGCCTCCACAAAATAGTGCCTCTCAAATGCTTCTATAGCTTCCTCTCTGGGGCACGGTCTCTCCTAACTGTACCAATAAAAAATGCAACTGTTTACTGTGAGAGGTGTAGTGAGAGTAGAGTGAGCCAGACAGCAAAGGAGAAAGGCAAATTTCAGGTGGCTTAGGAAAAAGATTCACAGCAAGGAGAAAACAAAGAGTACCTCCAGGGCTGGAAAATATTTTAGCTATTCAGTTAAACATTTGGCTTCCTGCTGCTTAATTTCTCACCAATAACAAAAAATCCCACATTGCTGTTGAAGACTGGAGTCTCAGAAAGAGCTTCTTTTCCTCAGCCTGTTCAACCACCCGTCCTTCTGCCCATGGCTACCAAGTGCAGCAGGCTTGGAAATGATTCCCTTCCCATAGGGGTGCCAAACAAGTGGCTCTGGATCCTACTTTCTAAACATGCTCGAAGAGAAATACAAGCAAGGGGCAGGAGACTTGTTTTACTAAATAGCAGTACAGAAGGAATTAAGCGTGGTAATTTCTTATTAACTATTGTAATTATAAAAATTAACTGTATCAGTCACCAAAACTCTGGTTTTCTGGCTAGAGCAGAAGAAAGCTCTTCTTGGTCTTTTGTGAGAGAACTTCTGTGTGAGTTGTTGATAAATTTGTTTCCTTTGTCCATACTGCCCTGCCATAAAAAGTACTGTGCTATGTTCAAGAGTGTTTATAAAGCACAGGGATCCTTGGACAGGTGTAGCTAGATAAATGATAAGGGTATTTTTGAAAGAGCCAAGTATTTCCATTTGAAGGATGGCATTCAGTGCTTTAAAGTCCCTTGAGAACATGAACAGGACAAATACCGCTATCATTAAGCTGGGAGGCACCTTGGACAAGTCTGGAAAGGACCTACTCTAAATATAACTAAGGTTTTCTAAGCTGACATAGTGAACATATCAGAAGGTGGGATGACATTAACAGTATGTTAATGTCTCTGCCTCTGCCTGACTTTACAGGAGAGATGGCAACCAAAATGTAGCCAGTGCCTATATGTATATTCAAATACAAATATTTTCCCTTTACATGTCTCTATTACTAGTACTTACTAAAAAAGATCAAAGAATCACAGAATATTAGAGGTTGGAAGAGACCTCTGAAGATCATCAAGTCCAATCCCCCTGCTGGAGCAGGACCAAAAAACCACACACAACTAGGGCAGATGACTCAGAAATGCATCCAGACAGGTCTTGAAAGTCTCCAGAGAAGGAGACTGCACAACCTCTCTGGGCAGCCTGATCCAGTGCCCTGTAACCCTCACAGTAAAGAAGTTCTTCCTTATGTTAAGGTGGAACTTCCTTACTCAAGTTTGAGTCCATTGCCCCTTGTCCTATCACAGGGCACAAGTGAAAAGAGGTTGTCTCTGCCCTCTTGATGCCCAGCCCTCATGTATTTATAGACATTAAAAAGCCCCAGGTCTCTCAGCCTTTCCTTGTAAGGCAGGTGTTCCAGTCCCTTAATCATCCTCGTAGCCTCTGTTGTCTAGGTTTAATGAGCCTTGTCCAGAATTTGTTTCTGTTCATCATTTGTTAGGCAAAAAAGTGTTTTTGTAGACATATGCAGGTTAAATAATAAAATTCACAGCATTGAACAGTATCTGATGCCAGATAGTTTCCCTCTTGGAGATATGTGGTATATTAGTACAGATAATTCAGTATTATTGGCTCTACTTGCATAAAGAATCATTAGCATTAAGAAGTAATAACCAAAGTACTCAATGCCTGAGTTAGTTTTATTAGGAGAGGAGTAGGAAAATACATTATTACTTTAGATACTGAGAGGTTAATACTTGTATTAGTGCAGTTATGCACATCCTGCTGGAAAAAGAGGGAAAATTTATCCCTAGAGATGGAAAATCCCTATTAAAGCCACACTTTAAGTTCACTAATTACTATGCAGAGTAAATGAAGTTAAATCAGTACGAATATTCCTGCTATTCAGATGAAATAAGGCTCAAAACAAAATGAATGCTTGACACATTGCTGGCTGAAAAATGCCCAAGAGATTTAGACCCATATTCCTGCATGTAGTAGAATTAGTATCTTGTTTCCAATTATCTTCTAGTTTGGTAGTTCTTAAAAATTACTCTTATTAACAACAACAACAAAAATTAAAATGGTATTTGGGCTTAAAATGATAATGAGTAATAAAGACTTAATGTTTGAAGAACCATTTTCCTTATAGAATTTAATAATTTTTCCAGGAATATGAGAATCTCCTTACACAAAAATGCTAACAGTACTTAATTAACTATATATGCTTGAGTTCTAAAATATAAACTCAACTAAAATATATAGGTTTTCTGTAATTTGAAAACAATATGTTATCTAGGAACAATGAAATTCGTTTTCTGTGCTTGATTTTCTATAGTAAAGGGCTCACGTTCCTCAGCAATTTATTTCTTACATCCTTTCTTGACTCCAATGCTGATGAAATAATGAAGTTTCCTTCAAATACAATAGCACAAATAATTATTTCCTGCTCTAGGTAGATACAAATAAAGACTCGTTGACAATTATGAAGTGCCTCAAAACTGAATACAATTTTGATTTTAAATGTGGATTTCATGACCCAGTGACTTCTTTCCTTACCAGTATTCCATGCTGAACACAGCTGCAGCCGTCTGCTCTGATGAAGCAAGCTTTGATTATAACTCTGATTCCATCTTCATATAGTCTCCCTCCTATATTAATGTGTCAATTCAAGTACTCTTTACTCTTGTCCTACATTTGATTAAAAAAGCAAGGAAAAAAAAACCCACATCTGGGCTACATAATTTTAGAATAGGCTCCATTACTAATGATGACCTTGGTTGACCTTATTTTTTGTTTTAGAAATGTGCATGCCACATAGTTGAGTGAGCTAAAGACCTATTTTCTGAGAGAACATAGAAATGAGAACGTAATGCTAGCAAAAGGAGAGTGAGTGTAATCACAGAATCAGTGTGTAGCATGCAGTCACAGAAGAGGGCAGGGAGAAGAGGAGGTGTGCATAATCCAGTAGTTGTGCCTGGAGACGTGCAATATTCAAAACCTTCTCTGCAACTAATATAGATAGATTATCTTCACTTACCCACGTTTTCCCTCACCTTGCACTATATTGCCCTTAGGAAGCAATGCGTAGGTCAACATAATGATGGGTCTGTATAAGGGATAGTTCAGGTACGTCAGGTGTGAGCTAAATCTGGACAACTGTGCTGCTCCAACATGGGAAAAGTGGCACATACAGTCTGCTCTGCCTTTTTATAATTCCTGAATTAGGCCCCTGAAATCTTGGGCTTCCAGGATGCTAGCAGTCATAAAAGGTATTTTGTATTCAAATGCAAATAATTGCTTTCCTTATCCTCAGAAAATAAATTCTATCCCCAGATGTATAGGTAGGAGGCACATCAGAAGCTGTGAAAAAGATAGTCTCTGAGGGTGATTATAGAGGAATAGTTGAGGGTTTTGTTTTTGTTTTCCTCCTCTAAAGAGTCTAATCAGACTTAAAGGGCTTAGAAATAAAAGGCAAACACAACATCCAAAATGAGTGCCAGGTCTCAACTTTCCGAAATGTGCAGCGTAAGTTATTCATAGGTATGGTCTGTGGACTCTTCCAGGCAGCAGGCCACCAAAATATGCTCTTTTATTGACTTTTGGGAGTCCTTCGTGCACTGAAAAAGTTCTGCCTTTTTCCTTTTTGGGTAACTTTGACCTTAGCAATAAATTAGTTCATTAATAAATGAAGAGGAGTGAATTAATTATGAATTTAAAATGGCAAAGATTGAGATTCCCTGCAAAATTTCTTTGTCATGTGCACACACAAATTAGAAAGAAGGTAAGGTCATGCAGAAATAATTTCAGGGGAGGAAGAGGGAGCAAGTGAGGAGACACTTCAAGTACTAGAGCCTGGGGAGTTGCTACTCTGTAGACTTTATGGCATGCAGTTTTGGGGGGAACACTTAACCAAATGTACCTATCATGAGCTATTTGTTGAGGACCCCCAAAGTCAAGTTAAGATGTGGACTGAGCATGAACCACTCACTCTGATCTCTCTCTTCTTCTGCCTTGGTACTTGTGTCTCTTACATCCTGCTGTAGGGCTCTGCACACCAGACGCTGCCTGCACATGGCACTGGGATCTCAGAATAAGGGAGAGGAAGTGGCTCTGCAGTCAGAAGAAGGTGCAGAAGCCCCTGTCACCCAGCTAAAAATAGGAAAAACTCTTCTAGATGTACTGATTTGTGAGTTGAGGAAAGGGGGGTGGGAAGATAGTCATGGGACACCCTTACATGTAACTTCTGCTTCTAGAAGCATAATAGAATACTAGGGAAAAATCTCTATAAACATATGGAAACACTTTAAAAGGGAGTATTGTGAGTCTTGCAAAAGTTATTTTTTATTAGGCACATTTTCAATTGTTCTTTTGTATTGAAAGTATAATAGAAATCCAGTGGCTGTACAGACTGCAGCAGATGAAATATCTTTGGATTTTTTTTCAGAGTTTTATCTCGTCTGATGAAATCAGTTGACAAAAATGAATTCACATTTATTTGAACAAAAGTAGTACTACTTGTTCCAAAAAAGGTCTGAAAGACTACAAGATGTCAAACAAGGTAGGAGATATTTAATGAGCTGTCTTAGGGACTAATTTAGCAGGTAAAGTAATATATTTCTTATGGAAAGATAAAGCATATCCATGAGTTTCAAACAGGCAAAGTAAGTGGTAGAGAAACCTTGATTTACAGTCAAAATGCTGCATATATAGACAAAAAAATACAAGAATGCCACTGTGGAAATATGTCTGTTAAAATGGGAGTAATAATTCTGTCATTACTGTAGCTTTTGTAAAATATATCTTACCCTTCTCAAGAGTGTATTTAAAAAGGAATAAAGTGCACAGGGGAATGCTGCATGAAAAAAACCCTGTCCAGAAGCAGGCAATTTTGGCCTTAGGGATTGTATTATTTATTATGTTAATTTCACAAGATTTAGGAAGGTTTTTCCTAGAAGTGGAACACTTTGGAAAAATATCTTCATGGGAACTGTTAAGTTTTCCTCCTCTGAACTCTTGCCTAAAGATTTCGTCATGGAATTTGTCCTTACGTGGTTACAGATGAATCAGACTTTACTGGAGAGCAAATTACCAGATATATAATTGGCTTACAGGTGAAGAAGAGCAACAGAAATAGAAGAAGTGACATATGGAAAAAGATAAAATGGCGTTAAAAATGCATAGCTTGGCTTCAGAAATTACTTCAGCTTTGACGGGCCTTGATGATAGTTTACAGCTATTGGAGAAGTGTGAACTAAAAAGAAGGAAAAGAAATTGTGTGATACTTAGAGTATTTTTGTTTACACCAAGACTGACTTCAGCCATATGTTTTCTGTAGAGGTGGCTGTACATTCCTTTCAGCCTATATCCACTACATTTTAAACCAAACAGTTTGTGCTCTGTGAATAAAGAGGATATACAGACCTAATATTTCACCCACTCTTTGCCATCCATATCTCTCTGTCCAAATCACATCTTTATAGGACAGGGAAGACTGTTATTTTCATTTCACAGATAGGAAGGCTTCTAGTATGGCTGCAGGAGCATGCATGTATCCCAGTGCAGACTTTGGCATCAGCTGCAGAGCCCAGGGGAAAGCCACTCCAAGGCTCTGAACCATGGGCTACTGAGAGGGGCAGACTTGCCTAAAGTAGCCTGTGTGTGGCAGGCCAGGGAATTGAAACTGCTTGGTTACTTGTGTCCCATGCCAATTATATTAGGTTGTCCTTCCTCCTCCACCTCTGTAGTTAGACATGTGGTTGTACTTGGGTCTCGGCAAGATGAGAAATACTGCTGTGGTGTGAAAGGAGTCCTGTCCTGTGAACAGAAATATCACTCAGTTAAGCATTTTTATGAACTGACATGGGTAAGCAGTTAGTCACAGGTGGTAAGTAATCCTATTTCTATGATAATACCTAATTTTGTCCAGCAGAAACAAAGATTTTTCAGCACCTGGAAATCAGTCCATCTTGTGTATGCTGCATTGCAAATATGTGAGGCTGTAGTAAAGATTTAATTAGTTTCAAATAATGTCTGATGTGTGCCCAAGACCTTCCTGCAGCTTTACCTTTAGGCTTCCTCTCTTGCTGCTTTTTCCACTCAGTAATTCTAGTAATTTTGTCAGTATGTGCAAGTCACTGTTGTTTTCTTTTCAGTGGTGCCAGGTGGTCATCCTTCCTTTGTGGTAGTTTTATTCCAAGCAGTTGGTTTCCTGATAGCTGGATGCCTTTTCCCATTAGCTGGCTGTTCCTTCTTAATGATTAAGCTGCTGCTTCTTGTTTACTTTTTTCTCTTCACAGCTCCCAGCTTGTTGGTTCAGTTGACATGGCAGTAGACTCCCTGACAACATCAAATACCTCCTTCTGTTACCTCTCTTCCTCCTGCTGCTTCTGCTTTTTGCTATGCCTGGCATTCTGGTTCTTGTTCATTGAGACTATTGTTTGGAATAAAAATCAGCGTTTCCTTGCTGCTTTTATTTCTGAGTTTTTACCAGTCTATTATTTTATTTCTTGTTGTATTTTTAGCCTTTAGCCCTACAATTTTACTCAAGACAATTGAATCCTCCTATTGCATATTTAATGTACATACTAAGGCAACAGATAATTCTGGATAGGTCACGGTTGACTCCTTCATGCTTTATTTGTTGCAAAGCTTTTGGATATTTTAAGAGTTTCTGTTCCTAACCAGCTCTTTGTGAATCGTATTTGTTGGTGTCAACAAAGACTTAAATTTGAGACTGGACCTATTTCAGAAATGCAATATAGGTAACATAATTAAGGTTCTTGTTAAGGATCCAAGATCTGTTTTAATTGAAAGATTTAGGTTAATTAGTGTGGAATATGGATCAGAGACACTGAAGAGCAAGACTTTTTTCTTTTCCAAACTCTGATCTTCAGAAGTCAATATGTGCTTTTCTATTGACTATGCCAATGAATGGATGGATATGGTGTTGTTCACAAAAAGACTTCAAAGTAGCCAGCTAGTAGTGTTGAGCCATTTAGAAAAAATTGATCCTAGATTATTTACCTCAGTGTAGAGCATTAGTTATGCATTAATGACTCCTCTAAAATTTTGTATCTGTGTCACACAGTTCCATTTTTATCAAAAAGAGTTCAGATTGAGAACTCTGTTGATGAGGTGGCACAAAACTATGACTGCTTCATACTTGTTTGTAATAATTTCTGTTCCAAGAGGCACATAATGAATGTTCTTAGACCACTTAAACAGTTTTGCATTGACGTGCTTTGAACATGTTTGTGAGATGAAATAATTTTAAAACAGAATCACAAGAGAAAATGCTCTGGGATACAGTGTTTTATTTATTTACTGATTTGAACTGCATTAGTATTGTACGTGTACTTCATTGTATTGCCACTATTTATAGTAATGATATGCCAGTGATGGCTCATACTAAATGATTATAAACCCTAGGCTTACAAGGTGATCTGCAGTAGCAGGTATGGAAGACAGTACAGTCTCCTTTCCTGGTCACCCTGTATGTGACTAACATACTGAAGAGTGTAAATCACATGCTACGCAACACCCACAACTAGTGAAGCTGGTGGGACCTGGGTGACAAAGCCATCTTTGAACAGCTGAGCCTCAGTTTTGGATTAGCCACTAAGCTGGAAGGAATCTTGCGAGTTATGCTGAAAGGCAGAGTATTTTTATCCCGAGTTGGTGGGTACCAGCTCACTATTTGGGCATTGTATGTTTGTGTCCCTATCACCTCTGTGTGTCCCTTCTCACACTTCAGACTACTTGGCTCTTCCCATCCTACGAAAAGTAAAATTTCAGCTACTCTTTTGTGCTGTTCCACAGCTTTACCAGGACACAGGAGCTGTCAGAGCTGTCTGCAGTCATTGGTGTGGGAGGTGTGTGAGGGGACTTATGCATTAACTGTGCTGAAATAATTACTGTATTTCACTTAACTAATAATCAAGTGCTATTTATTGCCAAGAAAAAAGAAAAAAATTCTGGACAGAGGATAGAGGGGTATTTTACTCATTAAACTCTGTACTCAATAATTCCACAAAGACAAAAATATAAAATGCTTTGATGAAGAGAAGCAATTACTTCTAAAAGGCGTAGGAAGCACTATTTATGAAATAGGCTCTGCTTGTTATGATTTTTCATTCAAAGTTTAAACTCAGAATACCAAAGTCTTTGGGGAATAAAATGTTAAGTAATTCTGCAGTCTTAATTTTTTTTTAGATACTGCAGTTTCCCTGTGTTGCCATGGTAACATACGTTCTGTATAATTGCCAGGCTGCCTTATAGTGATGCGGATAAGTAAAGAAGTTGTCATATGGCATGACCTAGGCTTACATTTGAGTGGAGATTTATTGCCCACTGAGCAGCAATAACACCAAAGATACCTGTCATCTGCAGGATAAGGAATTACATATTGCTGAACTGCTGCAGCAACAAATGGCAGCAAAGGTGAAGTTCTGGGCCTTGATTTTATGCAGGAGCACTAGAAGCCCTCCCCCAAGCCTGCTCCTGCTGAGCTTATTTTTGCTTATGCTTTATATGAGTGGAAGATTAGAACTTTTAAAGCTAACATCAGCCCTAAGCATGTTATTTAGGAATTTCATTTGTCTTGGAGGTATAAGAAATCTGGAGGAAAGAGATGGATGCTCATATAGCCGTCATCCTCCACTTCACAAATGAGATTTGCAAAGAAGGAGAGTCATAGCTCTCACACGTAACAGCAAAATCTGGCCCCTTCTGAAGAGAAATTAGTGCTTGGATCCAAAGAATCTCTTTCTCTCTTTCTGTCTAAAAAACCCAAAAAAGCAAACAAACAAAAAAGCCCAAAACAACAAAACAAGCAACAAAAGCAAGCAAACAAACAAACAAAAAAAGAACAAAAGTCACACACAAAACCCCAACAACAAAAAACCCAACACAAAACCAGGAAAATTAAAAGAGACATTAAAGTTTTCCTTAGTTTTTGTTTGAAGAAGGCAGTTCTTATATCTTGCATAATTCGTCAGGATATTTTTGATGTGAACCACAAATCCCAGTGGTTCCTGGGAATACCAACTGAGGAAACCCCTCTCTCAGTCATTTCTTGTCTCCTCAAGTCCTCACTGCATTTTGATGTGTTTTTTCCATAAGGAAGAAAGCCCCTGGGGTGATTCCTTGGTGATGAGCCCTTGGCACTTCTCATGAGCAACCTGAAAGTGCTCATTACCACATGAAACCCAAGTTTTAAAATGTAAGAGTCAAAAAGGGAAAGGGAAAGGGAAAGGGAAAGGGAAAGGGAAAGGGAAAGGGAAAGGGAAGAGAAGAGGAGAAGAGAAGAGAAGAGAAGAGAAGAGAAGAGAAGAGAAGAGAAGAGAAGAGAAGAGAAGAGAAGAGAAGAGAAGAGAAGAGAAGAGAAGAGAAGAGAAGAGAAGAGAAGAGAAGAGAAGAGAAACCAAGATCTCACAAAATGCAGTTCTGCATCAGTCTTTACACAGCAAGTTTCTGTGTTAAAGTTGCTCAAAATTACCCAGTATGGGGTAAGCAACTAGCTCAGCTGTAGTGTACACCAGTTGCTCTGAGGTTTTCCTCTCTTATAGGCTGTCCATTCCTTCATTAAGGATGGATTCTGCTAAAGCTCCCTCTTTCACTACCTCACCATCTCAGCTGGGATGATCTTCCCCATAAGACTGGTTTTTATTCATTTCACATTTTGTTTTTTGTTTTTTTTTTTTAGCAGCTCTTTCTGTAAGAACTTTTTCATTCTTTGCTAAAAATACAGTGCCCATAGAGTGAGTTTCTCTCTTTGTTCTCAGCCAAGTTTCCTTCTTGGTTTTCCTAAATATGGCTGTGAAGCCCTTGTGAGGCTACTTGGATACTTTTAGAATGGTGTCTCATCTCCTGCTACCATGGATTAGGTTCCTTTTCCCCTTCCCTCCAAATTTGCCTCTAATTAGAACTGAAGCAACTTCACACAGATATTTCCACTGTGTTCCTTAATGAGTCTTTCTGGCTTCTGGCTCTTTCTGCAAATTATTTTAAGTCTATAACAGAACTTCCTGGATGAGGAGGAGGATTCATTGCTCATGCACAACTGAGGGGTTTATGACTTCCAGCATATTATTACCTTCTTTCTCAGAGACCATATGTGACAAAATAGTAAAAACTAATAATCTGAGAGAGTCTTGTTTTTCCAAAGATAACTCTATCCTGCTTTCTGTCTGTCTGGGAAAGATCTTGTCATTGCAATATATAGCATTATAAATTGTGAGCTAATATGGACAAATAATGTTTTTTTTCTTGGTATGAGAAACATTGTAAAATAAAATAATAAAAGTGAAAACTAGGGGAAGTGCTATCCATAAAACTATAGAATTGATTCAAATTACATATAGCCCATAGCCTCACAGTAACCATAATAATCTTCTTTATCACCTATTTTTTTTTGTTTGGTATTTTTAGAGGAGAAAATTGTGGTGGTGAGTGAGTGCCTGTATTTCAAATAATTTTTTTATTTTTAGAGTCAGTTTTTGCCTTCACAGAATGGTTGGCCTTTGTTCTCTGTTTTTTGCTGGAATGGATTGTCAGCTGAAATGTCAGAATGCAAAAAGCAATGTCTGAGCATATCTGATAGAAAATACCCAAGAAAAACTCTTATCTGTAATTCCTGTGCAGGTACAGTGAAAGCATCACTGTAAACATCCTGAGCATGCAAGCTAAAGTCCATAGACTTATGCCAATGACATTAATGTCAGGATAACTTAATTTTTAATACTCAGGACACTTAGCTACATCAAAATCAGATTCCTCCTTTTTACTTGTCCTAGAAAACTCATGTTTACAAAAACATAACTGTCACTGAATAAAAATGATATGTTTATATATTAATTCTCACTAAGCTTACTTTAAAATTCGAGTAATTTTAGATGTAAAAATAATAAAGAAAAAAAATCTGTGAATGTTCACTATTCAATCAGGAAAATCACTCCAATTAGAATGTTTCTCATTATAACATTTAACACATCCCAATAAAAAGAACATGTAAGTTGTTTGAAGGAGAAATTATTTTGTTGTTGCCTTTATAATGGCATGTTGGTCTATTGCTCCTACCCTTCTAGTAATAAAAATAATAGTCTATAATTGGGATATCCAATAAAATGCTTCTAAATGGGAACACATAAAATTATTTTGTGAAGGCAATAACCTTGGTAAGGTAAATGAACACTTCTTTATGAGACTGTTTGGGAAAAAAAGGAGAGTATTTTGAATATATGTGTTACCAGAATTTCAAATTACAGGCTAAGTTCCTTTTCTCCCCTTTCTGATTATCCTCTGCTTGGTCCTTTTTGACACTCTCTCTATGGTCTCTATTGTCTCTTGTTTTCTACCCTCTGTTGCTCAAATGAACCACTGATACTTAAAATCTCAAGGGAAAATATGAGACTTTTTCAACTCATGCCAGTTCTTGTCTCATCCTGGTACTAGTTCTGAAAAGAAAATAATTTGTTACTTTTTGGGTTTGTTTTGTGAAATCAACCTAAATTTCCATTGGTCATAACACTGAAAATCATGAAGGAAAATAAAGAATTTCCAGCCTGACAATTACACCAATTTTTTTTTTTTAAATACCTTCCCATGGGATTTCAGCATATAACATCTACTCTTAGGCAACAGAACACCCAGACATACACAAAAAATATGTGTCTGCTTATCTCCTATATCACTCTGGTTTTGCCACTTTTGACTATGTAAGTGTGGAATGGAAACCCAGAACCTCAGGACTTCTTTCCCTGGTGTTCCTATCAAAGTGCTATTTAGTCTTGGGCATACTACAATGACAGCTTGTTTCTACACTTGTAACCCCATCTGTAAACTGAGCAGGAGACTATTTCCTACCAAGTTGTCTCCCTATGGTGCCCTAAGGATTAATTGCTTTAAGTGCAGTTCCTGGAACACATGAAGTTCCCTATAAGTACCCATTTTTAAATGTTATATCCCCTCCAGTACTTATTTACATTAGTTTTTCTTACTTAAGTAGCCCAAGTTACATCTGCTTCCATTAATTATTTTTACTATTTGCCACTCTTCTTAAACACAAGCTAAATAGCTTTGGCTGTAGGAAAGCAAATTCACCAGACGGCTGTCTTCTTCTGTATTTAAAATATACATAGCGCTATCTTTTTCCATTACTTTCTTCCCTTATGTTTGTCTTTGTCAATGAATTCTTTACTCTTTCTTTACTTTACAGTGGTCTTCTGACTCTTATTTTCCTTATTAGGGTAAGTACTTAGGAATATTGGAAGTAAAAAAAATGCACAAGCCAATAGCAGACACGTAAAGTGAAGTATCATATGTCACTGTGACTTGCAGAGGTCTCACAATTTCAGTAACAGCCTCAAGAATGAGAAATAAAGACATGGCAATGAAGATTTCAGAAAGCTGTGACTTCAGCTGGGACGCAAAATAGATTTTAAAACCAGTTCCATGCAGTTCTAATTAGTCAGGCATCCAGTGAAAGAACTGCTCAGAATGCTGTTCTTAAAACTCACATTCCTCATCCACCATTTTTCTGCTCCTTCCAGTCACCAAAGTTGCCTCTTCTCTCCATGTGTAGACTTACCTGTGCCTATCCAGATGTTCTCTGTCCTGGACTCCCATAGGCAGAGGGCTCAATTTCCTGCATTTTCCTAATTTCCTGTTAGCATCCTTAGTGTATTTACAAAGGTGTTTGAACATAATAGAGCTGGCAAAAGCAAGTCAACCAATCCTCTTCTCTCCACCACCTTTCCACTAAATACATGTAATCACTCTCTCCATTAAGTCAACAGAATTTAGAGTACTCATTCAGTTTAATCTACAAGAACAAATGGGTAAGGAGACCTAATGTGATGACCTAATGAATTCTTCACCAATAAGGAAGTCACTTCATTCTTTCTGCGGATGTGGTTGTATTACTGTCTTAGGGGTTTTCTTTGTTTTGTTTTCCTTAACAATTTATTTTGTAGCAGTAGCGATGTCAGGGTAACTAAAAATGTAGGAGTCTTGAATCTTCCCTTATTTAAAATAAATACATCATGTCATTCATGAAGCTGGTTAACTACTTAGGGCATTCATGGCTAGGCCAAGATAACCCTAATTTCTGATGAGTTTGAAACTTCACAGCCAAAGTGTACTCAATATCTTCCTTGTCTTGAAAAGTGCTTAGGAGTATTAGCAACTAATGAAGGCTGAATTAATCGTCATTAGTCCTAAACATGGTCCTTAGCTGGGGGATACAAGCAGTTCTACTGGCTCCATGCTGTCATTCATATGCTTAAATTTAAGTACCTTACTGAATCAGAACAAATTCTGAAGATGGTAAAATGAAAGATTATACAACGCACATTTATATTTCAGAAAAAATATGCAGTCCTTTCCTACTCCACTAAAAAAACCCAAGATATTACACTTGCTAAGTACTAAAGTGATATTAAGGACTTATTACTTTCAAATTTTAAATCTACTTTTGTTTTATCTTAGCTCAAAGCCTTGGAGCTGTAATAAATTGTTGAATGCTCTTATCTGGCTTCTGATATGTCCTTCCCAAGGACATACATACCAGGGAAATTAAAGTCTTGCACTTTTTGTAGGAGAACTCTTATCCTGAGATTCTGTAAATAAGAATATTGTCTAGGAATTTAAACTAGCTTATACTTATGTATCAACCTATTCATGTGCCAGATCTGACAAAATGCTGAGCATATGATGCTGCTCAGAAGCTAACTGAAATTACAGGTGTTTGGTACACTAGGGATCACAACCCACATTTTTCTGTACAGGCTCTGGGCTCTGATACATATCTATGCAGCCCATGGCCAAGCTTCAATATTATAAAGTGGAAAGAGAACCTAGTCACTCAAATCACACAAAATTATAGATGATTTCTGCTGTTTTCACCACACTCCACCTGCTGCAGGTTTTTTACCTCCATTACCTCCTTTTTTCCATTCAAGAGTGTCCTGTACTGCAACAAGGGCAGTCATCATCTGGCTCCCAGCGGTAAAGAATGCAAAGGAGATGGAAGCCAGCAAGTTACCAAGGCCAGAAAGCATTGGCCTGGGTGAAAATAGGCATGTTGTCTCATTTACTACATGCTAAGTTGGCTGTGCCAAGAAAGCACTAATTACAGATGTTCAGGATGGAAAAATCTGTGTCCTTCATGTATTTTGGAAATCTTATGCTTGATCTGACCATTCTCCTCACAGGCCCACAGCCTTAATGGCTTACATAAGACTCGGAAACTAATCTTTCAAATTAATCTGTAATTCTTCCTTGAAAGCCTTCAAGTATGTACAATTTCACTACTGATTTACAAATCACTTTGTTTGAGTGTGGATGTGGTTCTCTTGTGGCAGGCTAGACATTGATCAAAAGTGCAGCAAATTCACAGTTCTTCAACCAAATTTTAAGCTATAGGTTTAGTGGAAACGCTGGAATCTCTGGCTAAATTAGATTTTCCAGTAGGAACTGATACGGGTTCCAACTGTCTTCATATATAACACCAGAAGTGAAAGATATCAGATGAAAATCATAATGAATTTGAATTGCTACAATATGTTTGAGTTTGTTCCCTTAGCCAAATTTATTAAAGAGTATTCCATTGATTTTGATAGGCCCTGTAATCAAATTACCTGCTCTCTGTACATCTAATGGCATCTGGGACCAGCCAGATTTGTTCAGGACCAGCCTAACTTGTTCAAGACCTGCCATTTCTAAGAAAACAAATTCTGGGAAGGATCATCAGTCTAGACTGGGATGATGCAGGAAAGTGAACATGTGTTTTTTATTGGTGTGATTATCTGGCCATGAGCAGGCATGTTTTTCCAACGGAAGATAGTTTAAGGTCAGGAGAAAATTTGTGGTGACTCCTCCTTTAAAGTACTTTGTGCTTAAGTCACAGCAAAGTTGTTGTTGTGGACGATGAATTATCCAGATTCTGTTCTGCCTAATATACCTTTCTTGTTTGGTTGGTTTTTAAAGCTTTTGTATTTGAAACTTGTTTTATTTTCAGTCTTTGTGACTTATTGCAGTGGTTCACTAACTGATAAGGATTCTGTGTCACCCTTCAGGCATTGAGACACTGGAAATGTGGATTTCTTGGCTTCTTCTCAAGAGAAGAATAATATATTGAAAAGGCACAATCAAGAAGATGGGGTAACATCTCTTAACAGTGTATTTCTTAGAATATCAATAGGAGAGAAACTATGATTGGGAAACTTGGGGTTGGCATCCCAAATAACTTTGTCTTTACGAAGTATTAACTCAGTCTCTGAACAGCTCCCTCTGGGGCAGTAATGAATTGCATTAGCAGTCTTAGATACTTCCATCAACAGCCTGATAGCCTTAACAAGCCCAGGGAATCAAATTGTTCACATTAACTAGGAAGTGTAGACAGATTACACGTGATTGCCCTTTAGGCTAAAAAACTCCTAAAAGCAATAAAAAAACCCCACATGGCTCATGCTTTTGAATAAATAACAAATAAAGACTGGGGGCCATAAGTCCAACTATTTACTAAGTCTGCAAAAAAGTGGACATGATGGTACTCTTGGGGCACACAATCCTGTCTGGAAAATGGACATTTTTGCTCCTGGATGCTCTGGAAGACATTCCATCCTGTGGCTTTTCTTGCAGCCACAGATAAAACAAGCCCTTAATATTAATATGTTTTTTTCTGGCTGTTGTGTAAGAATGGGTTTGCTGCCTGTGTCTTGGTTACAGCTTTCCTCAGTCTTGGACTCCATTCACAAATGTGTTCCCTAGGTCCAATAAATTAAACATAGGATAAACAAGCCAGCAATGCACACATTCAGATTATGAATGAATCCTGTTTCTGCAAGGTGTGGAGTCCCTTCCTCAAGCTTCCAGGAGTATGATGAGTCAGTGGAAACACAGGATCTTCCTAGGTGAGATTCTGTCCTTATACCAGGCTCTTATTTATCATTCTCAAGATAAAGTTCACTGTGGCTAGTAATTGGTTAATAAACAAATTATCCAAATAAAAAGTAAAAAATATGACTTGGTATGTATGTTCCTTTTTTGCACAACAGTTTGAGAACACGTAATTAAACACTTATTCAACTGTGGGCTTGATTTATGGTAGACCAACTCAGGGATATGAAGTTCCAGTCTCGCCTATTTAATTGATCGATGGGAAAGTAACTTGCTGTAATTTAATAAAACTGAAAGCATCAAAGGTTTTCAGAGTGTTGTTTTTTATCTTGGGAGACTGATCATAAAATATGCAAGACAACCCTCAGTACTTGCTGGATCCAAAGGTCCAAGCTGCCTTTTATGTCTGGTTTTTTTTTGTTTGTTTTGTTTTGGTTTTGTTGTTGTTTTTGTTTTTGTTGTTGTTTTTTTTTCCCCCTCTAGCACATTTAAAGCCCTGACTTTCTCTTCTTTTCAACATAGAGGCTTAACACTTACAGGCTCAAAGTCTTATATATTGTGAGCACTCAAACTGCTCTATTTTTTTCTCCAAGGTTCCCATCACTTTCTCCCTTTCCCCAGAAAAAAATATGGCTGCTCATGTCACCTCCCTGCTCTGTCTCTGTGAATGTATTTCTATTAATCTTTCTTGGCATCCCTGTATCCACTGATGTCCATATCACCATCCATAGCAATTTTTTAATTGAAAAGATAGTAAGGAAAATAATAATTATTGTTCGTCATTTCTTCAGATATTTTAAAATGTTAACTTAAATCCTTTGTGTAAGCATTTTATTATTTATCTATGTAAGGCTATGACTAATGAGGAAGTCATTCAGCCAGAAGAAGCCTCAGAGTAGGAAATGTATATCCTCTGGTGATGCAAAACTAATTTTGTTTTTCAAATGAACACAGTACAATATAATTAGGGCTTTACTGCAAAACGTTGCTATGTATTTTTCAGTTCTAGAGAAGGAATATAAATATTGTAGCTAAAGAGAAGTAGCTGAAATGCATGTTCTACTTATTCTTGCTCTTAGAGAAAGGTACAGAGGAATACGTTTGCCACTGTGATTGCCCTTTGAAAGGGTTCTGGTGCTGAGGCACTATTGTTATTTTGCAAATTTCCTCCTCAAAACAAATTTCATTGTTAAAAAAATACGGTGATAGAAGACAGCCCTCATGCTGACAGCTTCCTCAAACCAGAATGGCTGAGTGTGCCTCATATATCTTGTAGGTGAGGATACCCTATGCTCATTGGATGATTAGCAACAGCAGGATGTATAGTGGGAAGTGGTAGCAGTGGGAAGCCACGACTAGAGAAATTGCAACAACCCAATTTCCAGACGAACTTAAAAGTCTTGTTAGGGAAAAATCCAAACAAGGGTGATAATAAAATCTCCACCATGACAGTAGCAAGGATTAGCATTGCCTAGCAGCTTGTTGTTTCGGTATTATATAGATACAGAAATTATAGCTGTGTGGCAAAACGTGCAGCAAGCAATTAGTGCTAGAAGATAAAAATAACACAATTCCAAGAAAGGTGGTTGGAATCCAGTCTTACTTTACAAAGTGTTCTTCCTCTAACTAGCTAAATTGAATCAGCTATTAATAATGCAGTGACCTTCTGAGAGATTCAGCCCACAGATGTGATTTACTTTCAATGTGGCCAGAAAGCATTGTTCTAAATGGATAAGCAAAAGTGTCAGACCACAGGGGTTTTTTTGCTGCTTGTGTACTTATAGATCCTTCACTGCAGGGAGCAGGTATACGCTGGTTTCTTACTTAGGTAAGAGATTCCGGGTAAGCCTGAATATACATCAGATCCTGGGGAGTAGAAAGTGCTTCAGTTTCCAATTGACCCTTGTGTCAGATTCTATTTATTAATCATATTTTCAGGTCTTAAGGAATTAATGCTGCTCTCCCCCTACAGGGGAAAAAAAATAGACAGGATCACTTGTATCATGATGTAATAGTAGACATTGTTATGTCCAACAAAATTCTGTTTAATAAAAACCTTTGCTGGAAGGATGACTGGAAGTATGGCTGGAAGTACAGATGAGCCTGTCAAATAGCTGCTGGTACAAAGGCCAGTCCTGCTCCTCTTTCTGCCTCCCAGTTAAACTCTTTCCATTTGGTTTCCAGAGCAGGTTCATCATAATATGGTGCTGTTCGACAGTAAATTATTCAGGAAGCTGAGCCAACAAAAGTTAAGAGTACAGTTGTGCTAGTGTTTGCAACTGGTTCACTGCAAGGCAGATGAATGATAAGGAAATAGCATAAGGAAAATGGTGGGAGCACTTGGATGCAGCTAGGGGTTAGGTTCCCCTACCTGCAGTATGAAAATGCATCTTAATTGCATGTAAACATGCATGCATATGCATAGATACAAAACTACTAACCGACATTAAGGAAATAACTATCAGTAGAATTGAATATTAGATGGATATTGTTTCTCTGCCTTTATATTTACTGGCATCCACTTTCATTTCCCTTTTTCTGGTTTCTTCCTCTTCTCCTCTGTCACTAGCTCATTTCCCAGTGCTAGGACCCAAACACGAACTCAAAAGTCCAAAGCTAACTGATTTCTGCAGTCTGTGGAAAAAGAGGGAGGCCTGTGCCACTCATAGCAGAGGTGGCTGTTGCAGAAAGACAGGCATGTGAAGACTGTGACTTGGTCCTGAGCAGTGGGTGTACCAGAGCAGTCCTGTCATGCCCAGAGACAGAGATCAAATTTTGTCTCCTGACTGTCAGTATTACTTTAACAGATAGCTTGATAGCTGGTTCTGTTTTGGACCATCTCATCTCACTTCCTGAGTCTGTGTCAAAGTGTCCTTAGTCATGTGAACACATGCCTGTCTGGCTTTTATTTAGAAATATAGACATAGCTTGTGTGATTTAGAGGAAAGTCTCCAGGAAAAAAAATGTTCTACATGTCCCATAGCAGTAGTTTAATCCCAGCCCTTTTAAGCAATAATCACTCTTTGTACTCCTGATGACTCAACTACTTAGTTCAGCATCCAGGACATGGAGTGTGTTTCCATGTTTATTTTCTTCAGTTGAATCAGCTACTGAAAGAAAAGGGAATTTTATCTGAGTCATTGCTGAGTAACCCCTCGGGTCACGTTCTGGCACCCTTGCATACTAGCTACCTCTCTGCTGGTCCAACAATCTACTGCAGTTAGATTAGTAATGAGGACATGACCCCAGGAAAACTAAAAACATCTCAGTCCTCATGAGCCTTTGGGAGCACAGTTCTCTGAGATAAAGGCACTACTAAATAGTGAAAGTGCTAAAAAACTTTGAAATGCTATTAAAGGTAGTATATTGTCTCTTGTTTCTTTTGCAAACCTCCTGGATAGGATTGCATAAAGAAGCTAACTTTGGTTTAATTGAGACATAGCAGAAGGCAGTGTTCCTCTGATGTTACTTTAATTACAGCAGAAGGAAAATAGCAATAGCAGAAAGTACTTGAGTAGTAATTTCAGCAGGTGTGTTGGTAGTAATAAGAAATCTCATTCTTATTGTCAACAGGGGGAAAATTGTTCCTTCAGCCCTTTGCAGTGAATCACCAGTTTGTCACAAACCAGTCCCAAAGTGCTATTTCAATAGCATGAATTTGAGAGACTGGCTCTGACGTACTCTCTGTTTATTTAAAAATGGTTATTTCCAGTGGATAAATACGAAATTAACTTCCTGTGTCCTCCTGGTACCACCATAGATGCAGTACTCATGAGGAGCAAAACCTCCCTGTTGTACACAGTGCAGTCTTGTTTAACAGCTACGTGTCACCATGAAGAGTATAATGCTAGCCATGCTAATTCCTGGGGGAACAAGAAAATTGAGATTAATCTAGTGGTCAGAAATGTTTATCAATTGTCCCGTTAAAAGGATGTTCATTTAGAATCGATAGTAATTGTAGCTGATTGATAGATATATGACAGGACAGTACTTCTTTCTTCAAGGATTCTTGGCCAGGAGTTAGCTCATTGAGAGAGCTTTAAACTAGGCTTGAAGGGGGCAGGGGATAAAACCCCTAGAAATGAGCCTGGGGCCAACAAGAGGACAAGAATCACCAAGGCTCATTCAGAGAGTTTTAAACCAGATTTGAAGGGGGATACAGCTGGGCTTGCTAGAGACGTGCCTGTGGGTTATGGCTCAGCACTTTTAGGGCGGCATGCTAGTATTTTTCCTTCTCTAAAATACTTACACACTAATGCCGCAGCATGGGGAACAAACAGGAAGAACTAGAGATCTGTGGGCGGTTGCACGGCTGTGATCTCATTGCAGTCACTGAGATGTGGTGGGACAGCTCAGATGATTGGAGCACTGTCATAGATGGCTATGTACTGTTCAGGAAAGATAGGTCATGAAAGTGAGGTGGCAGAGTGGCTCTTTATATGCAAGAGCACCTGAAGTGTACTGAACTCTGGCCAGGGGAGAAGCAAGAATGTGTTGAGAGCTTATGAATGAGAATTAAGGGGCAGGCCAACATGAATGACACTGTTGTGGGTGTCTACTATAGGCCACCTGATCAGGATGAGAAAGTTGATGAGGCTTTTTACAGGCAGCTGAAAGTAGCCTCATGATCACAGACCTTGGTTCTCATGGGGGATTTCAATCACTCAGATATTTGCTGGAAAGGCAACACAGCCAGGCATGCACAGTCCAGAAGGTTCCTGCAGACTATTGATGACAACTTTCTGATGCAGGTGGTTGAGGAACCTATAAGGGGCAGTACACTGCTAGACCTGGTGCTAACAAAGAGGGTCCTGTTGGGGATGTGAAGGTTGCCCAGGGGGGTTGTGGAGTCTCCATCTCTGGAGATATTCAAAACCCGCCTGGATGCAGACTTGAGTAATGTGCTCTAGGTTATCCTACTTCAGTGGGAGAGCTGGACTAGATGATCTCTAGAGGTCCCTTCCAACTCCAGCAATTCTGTGATTCTTTAAATGTAATCTGTTTATTCATACTCTATAAGGTGCCTAAGTCCATAACCCTGATGAGAAGAAGCTCGGACTGGAAACCCGGGCTGAGCATTAAATAATGAGGGTATGTTCCAAGTTGATACAGGCCTTAACAGCAACTAAGTGCAAAAAAGACACAGGCTCAAAATATCTTAGGTGGGTCTTCTGATTTTTTGAAGAGCTGAAATTAAAATTGAAGTAATTTTTTTAAAAAGTTTTTTTTTAAAAATGATAAATATTCTTGCATGAGGAAACAAAAAGCTCTTCTTTTAGAGTATCCTCACAAAAACACAGAGGGTGGAAACTACTTCAGCCATACACTTACACTTCTGCATAGCATTGTCTTTGTCAGAGCTGTGCAAAATATTTTTGAAGAAACTATGTTATCAGTTAGAGAGTGTCGTGGTTTAGGACAACATGAGAACAAAAGGAACAGCCACGTGGCTGCTCACACCCCCACACACTCTGGGATGAGGAGGACAAAGTTCATGGGTTGAGACAAAGGACAAGGAAGGTTCTTCACCGATTAAGGTCCTGGGCAAAACAGACTCAACTTGGGGAAAAAATAATAATTTCATTTCACACTAATCAAACACACACACAGGACACAGACAACAGAAAGAGCAGGACTTGCATATGTTACCCCACCCCTCCCTTCTTCCTGGGCCCAAATCACTTTGTTCCCAGTTTCTCTCCCTCCTTCCCTCCAGTGGCACCAGGGGACAGGGGATGGGGTTTAGAGTCAGTTCACAGGCTGGTGGTTCCTGCTGCTCCTTCCTCCTCAGGAAGAAGGATTACTTACAGTCCTTCCCAGCTTCCCCATGGGGTCCCTCCCATGGGAGAGAGTCCTCCACAAACCTCTCTTTTGTGAGGTCTGGTACAAGCTGCTCCAGCCTGGGCTTCCCACAGAGTCACGGGCTGCTTCGGGAACAGCCACCTCCCCTGGCTCCGGGGTCTTCCAAAGCTGGGCAGAGTCCACTGGCAGCAAATCGGCCACAAAATGCAAGTCCAGTGGCCAAGTACACCCCTCCTGGCGTCTTCAGGGAATGTTCCACCACGTTCCTCCACGAGTGCAGGGGGACAGCTGCCATCTCACCATGGGTTGCAGGGAAACTTCTGCTTGGGCACCTTCTTCCCCTTCTTCCTCACCAACCACCAGCACCGCTCTCCTTCCCCAGTCCCACTCTCCTTCTCCTGCACAACTCTTCTCTTAGAAGTGCTTGCTCTGCTCAGGTGTTATATCAGTTCTTTTGTATGTTAATCACTGAGGTGCATCAATTGTCCCTCTAATGAATCTTTGGCTGGGTTTTGGAGCAGGGGGAGCTTCTCAGCTTCTTATGGAGTCACTCCTGGAGCCCTTCCTCCACTACCAAAAACCCCACCAAATCAAATCAGAACAGAGGGCTTTTACTTCTAACAACTACAGTGCCTGGTAGCATCTCTAAGCACTGGGATCCACTGAAATGAAATGTCAAATCAGAAGTTTCTTTCTTTCTTTTTGAGATAATGCAGTTTCAAGGAAAAAAATACAAGATAGCTGATGTATGTTAATAATTCAACATTCCTACATTCCCATCTCTTTTTTGGTGTTGAAGGTAAAACCATATTTTTCAGAAAAGTTAGTGCCCTTCGAGTAGGACAGTGAGCAAGCTACTAACGTATTTCATAGAGCAGCCAAGACTGCTGAAAAAGACATACTCCTGCTCATTCCAATGAATTCCCCATCCTTCCCTGTCCTGGTACTCAAACATTTAGTTGACTCAGCTGTAGATACTGTGAAGTGTCAATCAAAATCTTAAAATTAGATTGTTGTAATTGTTGTTTTGAATCTCTTGAGTAACAGTGGGCAAAATAACCCAGGCTAGGCTTTTGTAACATAGCATAGTGTTAAAACTGGTTTACATGTAACTCATATTTCTCTAACCTATACAACTAGAGTGATCTCTGCACAAAAAGCAGTGATTTGTTCAGTGGTGCCTGTGGGAAGGAAGTAAATATTGCATACTAGAGATGAAATGTGCAGTCCATATCAAAAGAGTTCACTGGCAATAATATCCATGAGATGAAATAGCTGTCATTTCTCTTGAAATCTAAGAGAGAAATTATTCCTGTTGGGCCGTGATGGCTGAATTTACTACATGACTTTTCAGTCTACTTAAATAAATTAATACTAAAGTGACCTTTAAATATTGAGAAAGGCCCTAAACTAATGCAATTTACTAATGCAGCTGGTTTCAAACAAAATCTGACATATTTGTGTTTCTGGCTTGATGAAATTTAAGAGCTCTTTAAAATTTAGTTGTCTGTTTAAGCCTTTATTTGGATTGGAATAAAAAAGTTCTTATTTCTTTTCCCCTGTCTTAAAATTCTATATTACAAAACCAAATAATCATAAAAATCTTAGAGGTTAATAGCAGAACTATGTATATAAAGTCAGAGCAAGAGGAACACAGCAATGGTTTAGTTTGTGTCCACCCACACTTGTTTTAAAGACTGATTATTTAATGCACTAGTTCAACCTTATTAAGCATATTAAAACTTTACATAAAATCATATCTTAATGTATTAAAATATCAGGGGAGAAAATATGTTTGAAATGGCTAGGGAGAGATTTGCTTTATATTCTAAAATGAGTTTTTATGAAACTCCTACATGGGAATGTGAAGTTGACTTAATGGCTCTTTTAAGTACTCTAGTGAACTAGTTTTTAAAAGTAGTGCTTACTTGGCAATCACCTCTGCATAGCACAGCTTTCCTGTGTCATTGCATAATCCATTTAATTTTGGACTTTTTCCCCAAAAAGTGTTTTGTGCGACTTGGGTATTAGACATCTTTTGGCAATAGGAAAAGAATAATCTTTCTCTGCAGCACAAGAAATTGAAACACAAATGCCTTTATTTTATACTTTATGTTAATTTAAAGAAATGCATTAATTAAAAGGATTTGCATCAGTGGGGAAGGGAGGGTGTCACCTATAGGCAGAAGCTTGGAGGTTGAGTTCAAGTAAGCATTTGAAGATTTTGGTGTTTCAACTTTGATAGCTATTTACACACTTTCTGCTCTGCCAAAAATGGAATAGATGCTGAGCTTTTATGTGCAATTCAAGCAACTTCCCTGGAAAATCCACAAAAAACACCCACTGCTCTTCAACCAAATTAGACCATTCTGAAGCATATGGGGAAAAAGAAACAGCAACTTTTCTTTGCCTTTTTTTAAAGGCAAGTTCTTCAGGAATATGAATGAGAATTACAGAGAATAAAAACTTCTTTCTTTTTTTTCCCCTCCAGAACACATACCTACTGGAAATAACCTGTCCAAAGTTTCTGCAGGCTGGCTTCTGAACCTTTCCTGATTGCAATACTCAGGAAGCTTCTAATGATTTCCATGCCTGTTTGGTCATTCCTTCTGTTTCTACGTAACAACATGGGGTCCTATAGTTGAGATGGGGTTTGTTCTGTTGTTGTACAGTCATAGACAAGTTTCTCTAGTATCACACAGAAACAGAACAGTGACTGGGGTGCCATCATGGGAAAGGTAGGTCAGAATGTCTTTGGCAGATAAATATCTGCCTAGAGTTTAAGAACCAAGTGCTTTGGTATTTTCTAAATACATTTTGATTTTTAAAGTAGTTGTAAGCTCAGGAGAAGATGTAAGTGTGTAACTACCAGGTGGCCTTTCTGGACTTTTTTTGAGTTCTCTGTCTTTCTGCATGCCCTGTGTATTGAGGTATCTAACATGGGGTCTGTATTCTGCTCAGGTCCTAGTCAAGATAAAGCCTCAACTGACTGTCTTGGCACAATGTGCCAAGGACCTGGTGAGTGTGCACACACCAACAACAGGAATGACAGACAGACTGGACCATGACAGATCTGTTTTCCTCCCAAGCACCATACCTGAAGTGAAAACTGCACATGCAGAGGGGGAGTTTGCCCTCCAGAGTACTACACTTCTGGCCCTAAGGAGCATGCATCGAGTTAAATTGATTCCTGGAGTTTCTCAATATGTTTTCCCTTTCCTGGTAGGAATAAAGAGTCTCTAGCCAACTGAAGGAAGAATTTCCAGTGGTATACCCCTATAAAATGAGCCACCATTGGCAAAGTTCTGATGATGAATACTCAATTCTGCTCAATATATGTAAGACAATTCTCACCAATCTAGCACTGTTTAAATGGGAATTATATCCCTCTGCCTCCAGGCAGACCTGTAAAATCAAACAGTACAATTAGAGCTACAGGATGCATTTTCTGGCTGGTTGCAATCAAGGTAAGGCTTGGGCACTGCAGCAATTTTTAATTTGGAAAGTCTATGGATTCCTCCCCTAAGGGTCTGAGAAATGGAACCATGAAAAATATTTTGTTATTAGGCTCAAATTCACTATATACCTCCACTGGGAGTTTTTTGGAGGTCTGCAAATTGAAAAAGGTTGAAACCAAACTGCATTAGGTCATTATATAAGAGCAGGGACAGAAGAATGATAAAAATATATATTTCAAAGCTTTATTTGGTAATTCAGGCCTTTATTTGAGACATAAAAGTGTACAAGTTAGAAAGATAATCACTGAGTTTTCTTAGGTATCAGAAGAACTAGTGGTCCAGTCAGCACTTGTTAAATAAAACAAAGAAGGTATAGAGAGGGCCAAAGGCTTGTGTGGAGGGTAAGTGAGGCAGAGGAAGAGAGAGGGAGGCTGGCCACTGGCTGACAACTGGTGTCAGCCTACCTATGAACAACCTGAATACTGCTGAGATTTAATGTATTGTAATGGTTGTATAATTAACCCATTTAAGCCTTGGAGAAGAGCCTTTTTAATGTTTAATCTAAATAAATGCCTTCATCCATTAAGGGAAAATGTGGTATTTTGGGGGCTGTGTGCATTTTTTTAAAGCTTGGGCACACAACTGAATCTCCAGGTGGACAGCTTTCATGCTGTAATCTGGTAGCTAAAGCAAAACACTCTAACTGGCAGCAACACTGCCCTGGAGGTGCCTTTTCTGCATAACCAAGGCAGCTTCTGCTGGGCAGACTATGACTCAGCCTTCAGCAGTCCCTCTCCTGGCCGAGTGTGTGAACAACTATTCCTTTAGCTCCAGGAGATACCTTTTTTTTTTTCTGCAGAAAGGCATATATTCTAACTCCAAGCTTTATGAACACCCTACTACACCTTTCACTGTATTTTATTCTTTAAAATAAGAGTATTGTGTTCAATGAAATCAGACAATAACAGTTTGCACAAACTTTTACGTATTTCTGGTATTTCATTCTGAGTAAGGAGCTAGAAGCAAGTTCATAGTGGTTGCAAGCTACTCTATTAACTGCATTCCATATAAGAAACAGCCAAAAGTTATTGCAAACTGTTTTTTTCTCTGTATTTAGTCTTACCTATTTATTTCATTTTAACTAATCAAGGTTGAAAAGAACACTGCAGACTTCTTTGGGGAATGCATCCCCTTGTAAGAAAGGAAGAGAAGGGAGATTCCTGACCATCAAGAATGGCTTTGTCAGATGATCACACTGTACAAAATCTGCAAATGTTAAATCCACCTTTAATATAGCAAAACAGCATTATGCAGGCCAGTTAGTAAAGAAGCTTTGTCAGTGTAGTAAATACTTCTGTCTCTCTTCCACCTTTGTAAAACTGATTTGTTGCTACTAAAAAGCATGTGTTCTACATTTTCTTGTTTCAATGCCATACAATAGTATGTCCAGGTATCTCTGAATCTCTAGTTTCTAATTTTAGCCATAGATATAAAGGTTCCTAATTGAATTTGTGAAATAATTTTCTTTCCTTATTATGGTCTTCCATTAACCTTTCTCATTTCTCTGAGATTCATCATCTATTCTTTCCTTGCCACTGGCTAGAATATATTTGCCATTTGCTCTTGCAAGGTCTGGGTATAGTAAGAGGGATATGGATTTTAATCACATTAATTCTTAAATTACTTTGCTAACCTTTTTCATTCATTTTTTAACTTCTTGATCCCTTTTGGGATGAAAATGAACAATGCATATCTGCTTAATCAAAATCAGGCCTAATCAATCACAGTTTTGTCGAGCGTGTGTGTATATATAAAGCATGGCTCACTCTCTGATGGAGAAAGAATAAACTTGAGGGAGTAATTATAACTAAATAGCAAAATTATAGTAAGATGCTATATTAGTAAAAATATTGTTTTAAAATTATTTTGGCAATTCTGTAAAAATGCTCTCCCATTTGGCAGCAAATCTCCACACTTGATCTTCACTCATGCTAAATTTTCATGAAACTTGAGAAACCTCACTTACTTCTGATATATGTAAGAACTTATTTCACCCTTCTTAGGCATTCAGAAGGTATTTTTTTTAGAAAATACACAACTGGGGTGTCACTGAATCCATACTGAGCATTAAGGAGAAAATCCTAAGCTTCTTGAACAAGGGAATGAGTTGTAGTCTGTTCCCTGTATCTTGTGGAAGAAGATAGAGTTTGTCTCAACCAGATAAGAAATCTTAAAAAAAACCTGACTCTACCTTTGAAAACATTAGGGTAGGCATGGTAAACATGTAGCATAGTAAAAATGCTTACCAAACATATTTTAATATTAAATGTTGTCCTTAACCATAACCAGCTGACAAGAGTGAGTTTTTTTTAGTAAAGGGAAGGTTTCATGTGTATGTTTGAGATGGAATAAATATACATTATTTTTTCTACTAAGATACAAATGTCTGCAAAGTCAGTGCAGTCCAAAAACTGGACAGAGTTGGTATTTAAAGACCTGTGCAATAGAATTTCCTGTTGTTGGCGGTATGATATTCATCAAAAGTGTCTGTAGGCTCTTGTGACAAACTGCATTCTTCAGTTTTTTTCTGTGTTGATTGTAAAGTTATTACTATTATTAATTATTTTTTAAATTTTTCTTCTTCCACTAATCAATAATGCTGAAACATTCAAGATGTACAGAGTAAAAATATTTTACTCTGCCCCTGCTTAAAGCTTTCACAGTCAACACTCTCTTTCAGTAGACTATACCACTGAAGATGATGAAAGAAGGATTTCCCGTTAATATTTTTAATGTTTAAACAATGTATGAGAAACATGTCCCAAAACAGTAATCATCCAGGAAAGGGGAATCTCAATTCAAATTGCTGCTTTGCTCCCTTTTACTTGCCAATTGTTGTGTTTGTCCCTCTCAGAGTCCCTTGTTGCAGCTCTTCCACCTTGCTAGAAACCCTCTAGTTTCTTGGCTACAGTGTTTCAGGACCTGTGGATTCCCACTCCTTTTAACCTTCAGTGGCAATATCTTGTTTTTACTTTGGTAAACACCTTATAAGAGTTTTCTTTCTCTCTTTGCCTCTCCTTCTCTATAGTAAGCACAGGAAGACAAGTCTTGACTCTGCAATACAGGTAGCCTTGTCATTTCAGTGGCCCTTTTGGTCACATGTTCCAAGTTTCAATTCCTCCTTCTGAAATGCTAATTTAAAAGCTGATCCTTATTATTTCTGACAGGGTCACAAAAAGAATCTTATACAAAGGTACTAAAGCTTTATTTCTCCTGCAAAAAACTTTGTGGTGTGTCCTAGGATCACATTTACTTTGTGGTGCCACTTTGCATCAGTGATTCAGAACCATCTTTCTTCTCTGTTTCTGATTAATGAATGCTGAATTTAGCAATACTATAAAAGGAGCTACTTGCAGACATGGGACACAGTGTACACTGCAGACCCTGCCACAGTGGAGCAGCCACCAGGCACACCCCATAAGGGGAAATCAACATGCTTGGATCCCTTCACATGTCCTTTCAACAACCTCACTGCAGCCATGGCCCTATTCATACTGCAGTAGTAGTGGTCACTACTGAATAGGCTTGGAAGATCTTAAGAAATCTTGCCCTTCTGTGAATACAATGGGAGCTTTTTCCTTCTCTTTCCTATCACTTTGTACACACAGATTTATTCTTATTCCTCTTGCCTTTGATGTTTCCTGCCTTCTGAAAATAATGTAGTAATTCACAAGGTCTTAACTACTCAAGGCCATAAATGCTGCATTTTAAACTCTTACCCTTGAAGCCTTTGAACTACCTGCAATTTAACATTAATTTTCCTGGGTTAGTCACCTTGAGTTAATTAGTTCTCTGTACTGTCTGCCCACACCTTTGATTTGTTTTAGAGGTTTTCTTACTTACTCTGAAAAAGATTTCTTCTTTCTGCATGTGAGTGAAGTAAAATAATGGTCTTCAGTATTCTGCAAGATTATTAATTCAGGAAGTTGAAAATCATATTGTCGTTCTCTATGGAGAAACCTATTATTATACCACTATTAAGTACTAATTAAATATACATTGTCCTTGTATAAATATATTATGCTAATAGTCCTTCCATGATCTTACGGTATTTCAGGATTATTCCAAAACAACTACATATAGGAAATACCATTGTTTTGAACTGATAATGTATTAATTTTCTTCTACATAGACTGTATAGGAGGGACATTGTGGAGCATAGGCCAAACTTTGGATTTGTAATACATATCAAAAAACCTATATATGAGCATCATAAAGTTTGTAGGGAGTCTCATCTTGATGCAGCCAGTATAGAATAATCTGCAGACAGGGTTGAATTAATAGCACTAAAGCCATGGTTAGCTGAAGTCACCTCCCATCACATGTTCACCTTCCCATCTCAAAAGTGTCAATTTTATTGAACAATTTCTATTGCTGATACTGCCAGATTCTACAGTCTCAACAGAATGTGAGCTATTTCAAAGCTTCTTCACATTTATCTGTACCTCCCAAAGAACTGCAGTATAAGAATGCTCTCATTTAAACATAACTTCATTCAAATACGGCACAGGCATTTGGGTGGAATAATGTGCTAGTCCCTGCCATTCTTGTGTGAAGGATGTCCAAAGGACTCACCTTCAAATCCGTCTCTGAAGTGAAAAGTCTTGGAAAGAATTATGGGCCCTATGAAAGTGAAGAACATTGATGTCAACGTGACGGGGATTTTAAAACAACAGCTTGGATGACTGGAACACAAAGACTCATAAGAACTTGAGGAGACATAGTAACAATGTGCAATGGCTGCATATGATTAAGATTAACATTTTACAAAGTGCATTTATTAGACAGATCAAGTACTAAACACACAGAGTCATGAAAACTGCAAACAATGAGAGTTTGTTTAAATAATGTGTTGGAGTAATATCCAGGATCTAATTACATTTACTTTTCCATTTACAGCCAAATAAAACTGTGTTGTTTCATTTGAGGAGAGTTACATGGCTTTACAAGTACTGTTCATGCCTTTTGAGACATGTATTCTACACTGTTGATGGATTAGTAGAGTGCAAAATTATTCACTGCAAGAATATTTTTTCAGTTTCTTCTAAGTGATGGAACACCAAAGACTAATTTTCCATTTAAAATATTGTACAGAAAATTAAATGCAAAGTATTAAGCAACACTTAATTTTGAAATATTCATTTTCCCAAAGTATTTAGGATTTAACAGAGGACCAACTTGAATGGTATGATTTCTTTCTTAAGGTAAAACAGACTGGTAGAAAATGCAAGAAGCTGAGATGAAAACCACCCTGAAGAAAGAAGGCAGTTGGGTAAGAGAGATGTATTTAAATAAAAAAAAATATTTATGGTCTCTTAGGATAGATTGATCAATTTAATTTTTGTTTTGGTTTTTGGTTTTTTGTTTATAAAGGATAACAGTGAATTTGAGGAAATGCTGTGTTTACACCTGAGTTAAAGATAGACCTGCTGCTGTGCAGAAAAAAATAATTTAACAACCCAGATTTCCTGGATGTGCTTGTAAGGGACAGAATTAAGAGACACAAAACCAGGGAAACAAGCTGTTCTTTTCAGTCCAAACTACTCCACTGAAAGTGTGTAAAAACTACAATTGTGCCAAATGGGGCTACAGGTACATCTCTAACAGGGTATTATAAACAGTACAAAAAGACTACTTTGCATTTTTTCCTCAATTTTTTTTGCGTGTAGGTTGTTGGTGGTTTTTGGCAGACTGATGTCTTAGTTGAATACTTATTATAATGCAGCCTTTGGGCTCAGAGAAATAGAAAGCTCCATATGCAAATGAAGCCCCCTGCCAGTCCTTTAAAATTAAAAAATTAAATAAGACTCCATTCAGGTACAATTTTTAACTTGAAGAGGAACTGTGATTGGGAATCATAACAGCCATCTGCACTTCTCTGTGGAACTAATCCTGCTGGGCAAATACATAATTCAAAACCCCCACAATTAGTCCAGAATACGATGATATGAAGTTTCCATTAAACTGTTGCCTGTAATAAATGGGTAACAAAAGACAGGAGTGGGAATTCTTTGAAGGGTGTGGAGTTGGAAATTAGAGATATGTGTCTTGGCAAATTAGATTTTAAAATACTTTTTTTTTCTCTGTCTCTCTTGTCTTTTACATCCTCGATCACTGCCCCTCTGCCTCTGATATTTATGAGAACAGCTTCAGGCTTTTAGGGAGAGGCAGCACCGAGGAGGATCTTGCCCTGGGCAGCAGGTATGTTTGTGACTTCTGATGGTGCTCATGCCTGTGTTTTGATACAGCAGCAATCTGGGGTTAGCTAAAAGCTTCTTCCACCAGATGTGGTACTGCATTCCCCAAGAAGTGAGGGGAAGCAGATGCCCCTGTGCTGTGCCACCATCCTCCAGAGCTTCCTAGGAAAAAAAAAAAAAAGAGACTTGTAATGCACCAGATCAAGCCTCTGAAGCCAGAGGGTGCAGTAAGAAAACTGTGTGGCGAGTCACCACAGAAGAGTGGAGAGAGCCTGTCATCATGTTCCCAAAATATGGCATGCAACTTTGTTCATCCACACCAGCATTCACCAGCCCAAGGTGAGGGCTTGTCTAGGTTCTTGGTTAGACAGCAGAGACCATCAGCAAAAGCTCAGGGCACAAAGCCAGGTACCACAGAATTGATTAAAAATTCAGGTAACAGGTTCTCTCTTCTCACATAATATTGGTGATGTTTGATAAACTCTTGCCCTGGGCACTCCTTTTTGTGTGTCAGATTTGAATAGCACTGTCTAGAGCTTTTGGTAACAGTGCTTACTTTGTAGACAGCAGCATAATATTTTGCCAGCAGCCGCTCTGTTGTTCCCTTGTGTCAAGCAGTTGCTATTCAGATGCTCCAAATACAATGCTGGGTTGACACAAACTATCTGCCGTGTCCAACTGTTTCTATATTCCCACTACGTTAGTGAGATATGAGGGCAGCTCTGTTTTCCATTAAAAATCCCTTTGCACTTACAGGCAGTTTTGACTCAGCATCATGGAAATTAATATTAAAATGCAGCCTAGTTTTCTTCCCCTTTAGACCATGGATGGCTACTGCAGACTCACAAGTGAAAACTTGCATTGGGTTCCCTTAGGGAATCACCTCTGTTGCACTGGTGATTCACTGCTTGAAAACAGAGGAAGGCAAATCAGGCTTGTTCACATCAAGTGTCATCCATTTATCTGTGTATTTATTTATTTCAGCCCAGGGCATTCTCAAAGCAATGGAATGTGGCTGGACTGATGTCTGCCAAAGTCTGATGTTTTTTCGCAGCTCCTGGGCTGTCCTTGGCACCTGGATGTATTGAAGTGAGTACAGATTAAATGGAAAACCACCATTCATGTAAAAATCTCTTGCACTGGAGTATGGAAGAATGGGGAAGGATTAATACTGCCAGCTTACATGCATGCTAGGAGTGTTCTGGGTTTGTGTATCCTTGGGTGCTGAGAATCCATCTAACCAGCTCCTGGGGAACTAGGGTGCCCAGGTAGGGAGCTTCCTGATCTCTCTGTTGGTGCAGCCATTTAGGAAACAGCAATACATGGAGTAGGTACTGAAATCGAGCAGTTTGTTTATGCAAAGGTCTTAGCTATTATTTCATCCTACATAATGTGTCATTAGCAGTGTGCAGAAAAGCTAAACTACTCTTTTCGATATATAAAATTACTAAAATGGCAGTTACTTAACTGAGATAGGTTTATAAATAGCTCTATGTTTTTGCAAAATATGAGCAAACTGTCACAGGCTACAGCTACATCCATAAGCAATGACGTGGTTTATGTTTTTTTTCTAACAAACCTGGGACATAGCTCAACACTCTTCCTCTCAAATTTTGCTATCCGGACTCCATAGACAAAGAAGCTACATTTGTTTCGACTCAGTATGGAGCAACGTGATTTTTGTGTTGTTCTTGTTGAATCTAGGCACGACATTTCATGTTAGAACTGTCTTTGAATAGTTTGTTGTTTGTGATAGCAGAACACCTTTGCGCGTGTTTTAGCTAACATTAGTCACAGACAGGAGGAAACTCTTTGAAGTCTTGGGAGGCAGAATAATTTTTAAAATGCAGATTTTTTGCCACCCAAGACAGGATATTCTTGGATCAGCAACAAAAGCTTTCCTGACTAGGAGCAGTTATTGAACAGGCTGCTAAATGAATTCTGGCCATTCTTTTAAGCAGCACTGAAATTACAGTAAAGGCTGAAATTTTTTTTCAGGACTTCAGAAAAGCATAATTTTTTTAAATTCAAAATTTCAATGCCCATTTAGTAGAAATAAACCCCCCCCACACATAATTTTTTCTGCTCAAATTCTATCACTGACAGAACTGCCAATTTCAGCAGTTTTCAGGCAATCTGAAGATCTGTATCATGCTTTTTGTTCTACAGTGACTTGTGCTTGTACTCAAAAGACAGTGCCTTTAAACCAGTCTGTCTGGAAAACCCATTCCTCTGTAAGCCCTTTGTTTGTCACGCTACATTCCATTTAACTTTATGCTTGTTCTTGCTAATCTTTCATGCAATTGAGTCTCCAGAAGCAGAATTTAACTAATTAATTAAATATTTTAGATACAGAAATACCATTTCTCAGTTGCGTCAACTGCCTACAGACTGCATTATGGTGGGGACATCTTCAAAGTCCAAGGAATACTTGACTGAATAGCTGAAAGATAAAATAGACTGCATTTGTGCAAGTAACAGAAATGTAAAGATATTAATGAAATTATTTAACATATATTTGCATTTTCTGAATTCTGTCCTGTCTGCCCACAGCAAAGGTCTAGTTTTGCTGTAAAGTCACTTTCAGCCAGCTGTGATATGTGAGCTCCCCAGAGACGTGCAAAGAAAACAGGAATTTGCAGCTGAAGAAAACTGTTGCTTTTATAAAAGCAGATCTGCCCTTCCTCGTACTCAAACCAAGAGTTACAAGCCAATTCTATTTAGCTGAGCTTTCCCACCTCTGCTGGTGTGCATGTTGCACTGCTCTCTGCTGCTTGTCCTGTTTCTCCTGTCAAGGAAGACCTACTCTAAAAATGTGCTGCCAGTCTTGCTGTTCCTGATAGATAGCAAAGACTCTCCACTCATTCTTTCTTCAGATCTTGGTGTATTTAGAGAAGACTAAAAATCCTGATGTGGATTTTAAAGTTCAAATTTTGGGGAAGTATAATTGTAGGAAAGAAAAAAACACTCACTGATATGTAAGATGGGAAAGCTCCTTTCAATTTCCTGTTCTGCTGAGCTTCTCAGTGCACTTTGGAATGTGACTTAAAGCTGATTGCATGCAGTTGAAATAAAGCTAGCACTGACCATTTACTTCTGCTCTTCAATCAGGAACTCTGTATGACAGAGCTTTTGAACAAGCACAACAAATTTTCCCAATGCTGGTGTGTCACAGTTAGATGGAATATCCTAAAGATTAAAAGTTGCTCAGGCACTTACAACAGTGGGTACCACATAAAGCCATAATGTTTTTCTTGCTTGCTTGTTTATTACACTAGCATCTATTGTTGAATGGTGCATTTCAAAATAATTTGACTTCTCTGAGGAATCTGGGGTGTAATCTTACAGAAAGTCAGTGACTATAGGGGGTCTTACAGGTATCTTACAGGTATCTTATTTCCATCATCTATTCAATGGAACATAAGTGGAGCTGCTCCTGAAAGGAACCAGTTTGTCCTTCCTTTTTGCTCAGTTTAGCATTCATGTAGCTTGCATGATGAACTAGTCTAAGGACTGACTTGGTAAAAAACTAATTCACCCTTCAACTTTTAATTTTGTCATTATTCACAAAAATAAAATTAAAAAAAATTAAAAAATAACATCCAGGTTTAAAGTTACATATGCATTATATCTTGAGTACATATCTCAGTATCTTCATGCATAACATTAATGGTTAACTATTAAATTCTTATAAACATAAATTTTAAAAGGATAAATAAAACAGTCTTTCCAATAATTAATATCATACTGGTTGAGAGATGTGGTTTGTGCTTTTTAGAGATAAAAGAATTTATAAAAAACATACTTTACAGTAAAATACTCCACTGCTATGTTGCATATAATAATTTCTGAAATATAACTTCAATTTTCACATATATGTATCAGTTTACTGAACCCAAATTATTATAGTTTTTATTCTTACAGCTAAGAGTGTTGCTGGCCTAGACATAAGGGTGAGGACTAATTTCAAGCAGCCCAAAGTATATGATGATTACCTCAACCTACCATAATTCCAGTCCGGACCTATTATACTGCAGAACAAATCCCAGATCAGCATACTGTATAAGTACTATTTGGCATGACTTCATTATGTTCATATCAGAAAACGTTTATTGCCACCTCCCTAATGTCTAAAAAATTGAGGGTTTTTTTTTTTGTTTTTTTTTTTTTTGAGGAATCTATTCAGCCTGAAGGTTGGAGTAACTTTGTCATCTAAATTATTATTCCAAGTAAAATGGTAAAGAAACCATTCTTTTGTAGTACAGAAAAAGACTTCCCTGGTTTTAACCTCTCCTGTGATTCTGTTACCTCTAAACTGGAAGAAGTGCTTACAAAATATCACATATGTGTCCTGCTATTCAATTTGTCCTCATACAGAAAGTATTTCCAGTCTCATAAGGTATTGCAAAACCACTTATCAGCAGAGCTTTGAGATCCTTGGCAAGGGGGAATAATAAGAGTGTAAGATCCTTTTTAAAAAGATATTTTAAAATATAAAAATAGTGATTGACTTCTAGATTTAAATTTATGCAAATATAGCAGAAAATAAATGAAATCTTCTAAGTAAAATAATTTGTTTGGACTTTGAAAATAACAATTTGTAGACCTGCTCTTTCCAGTGGACTGTTTCAAGTCCTATTTAAAACAATCGTGTAACTCCAAACCTTTCAGGGCTCTTGCATCAGGAGAGTCTCACAAACCCAGGTGGTACGTTGGATGTCACACATAACTCAGAGCTAACAGAAGTGACAGCATTCAATACCACTCTGCAAATAATAACACAGAAATGAAGAGAGAATTCCCTGTTGACTACAGACCTGAGGGGGCTCAAGTGTGTTGTATCTAACCAACAGGAGCTAATACATCCAGCATGTGTGAGCTATGCATGCATGTAACCCAACAGAACTATAAAACCCCAGCAATAGCACACTTTTATTCTCAAATGCCTTTCAGTTCATCAGGAGCATGGGTTATATGGGGGTGGGACTATCACCAAGAGCCTTCTTTGGCAGTAATTCTAGTGCCTCTGGTCTCTCACACTGTCCCTGTGCTCAGCTCCCCTGTAATTTGGGACACTTCACAGGGCTGTCCAACTTGTCTCAGAATGGGAACAAGGAGTTAGTATCAGGTTTCCACTACTTTTAAGGTCTGTGGTGTATCTGAAGTGTGGCTTCAATGCATGAAGCCATGGTAAATCTCAGAAAACATAATAGGTAGTAACTGTGATTATAGCCTAAAACCCAACTCATTTTACTGGGGGAAGACTCTGTGCATAAGCTCAGTTAAAAACGCATCCCTACACCCTGTGGCTTTTGAAGGATGACAATATGCTGTCACAGCAACAAGGAACCACTGTGACTGCTTCCCTTGACAAATGTGGTTTTCGACATTTTGATGCAACTCACATACAAAGATTAGATTTATTTTTGGTATTATGTTTACTTTAAGTGTATTTTTGGAAGGAATTTTGTGAATACCTGCAGAAAAATATTCTGCTTCGATTGTGCAAGGAATTTCACATAAGAATAAGCTACAAAGGCTCTTCACTTTCAATGTTTGTTTGTTGTTGGTTTGGTTTTTTTTTTTTTTTATATATATTTGTCAAGTTACTCTTTCTTAGGACAAATAATTAAAAGTAGTTTTCTTATTGTGAGGGTTGATTCTGCCTTTAGGATCTGTTGCTAATTTTTGTTACCCGGGGATTTACAGGCATATCCAAAGGAAGTCTTTAGATCATCTATAGATGCTTAACTGATCAGCTAATGAAGAATTTTGAACAGAGCACACATCTGGACAGGGAAAGGGCTTTGTGCCTTGGACATGGTCAGGGTTAGGCAGCTGCTGAATGAGTGTTCTTTGGATTTCAGTTTTTGTGTCCTTTGTAATTTCCCACAGTTTGGGCTGTGCTTTCACTGGTCATTTAAAAGCGAAGAAATCCAGCTTGTTCCCTCTCTCTCCCCAGTCTTACTTAAAGTTATGAAATATCTGAGAGTTTGAACTGACAAATCATGTTGACAGCCCAAGCACTCTTTTTCCTTCTCTGCTGTGGAGTCATTATGCCACTAGCGGAGAATGAAAACAAGGGGACTTCCAGTTGCAAGCAGCAACAATCAGGGAACAAGAATCAGTAGAAAGGAAAGTAGGAAAAAGAATCCACTAATTCTTGTAGTTGATTCTATAGTTAACTGAATTTTTACTTTTTGTTTTACCATGTCTGTGCTTGCACCTTCACTTGTTAATTTTGGAACCAGTAATGATTCAGAAGCTAACTGCAGCAAAACAACTCCAGCCAAAACTCAACAAGCAGGTAGACCAGTCATGTTAAGAGGACATCTGAGGGCTGTCTTTTCTGCAATTAACGGATTGAGGGAAAGAAGATGGCTGGAGTTTAGTTTAAAACAAACAAAAAAAAGCTGCAGTGTTATATTGCTGGTGTTAATTATTTCCAAGTTAACAAAATGGGGGTACACTTAACCCTTCTCTTTAATTGTCAAGCCTGTCTTCTTGCAGTGGGAAAGACAAAATCAATGGGAACGAATCCTAGCAGTGGCCCAGTTACTACCAAAGGACTGGGTACAAGAAAGGAAGGCAACGTGCTTTAAAAGGGAGTACAACCGAAAGTATCGCAATCTGAGCAAAACAGCAAGGTTTATTTTCTCGGCTCCCTGCATCCCGAGCTCACTTAAAATGACAGACTTTTCTTCTCTCTGCATTTCAATTAGACTGTGCCAATGGGCAAGTAGGGAAAAGAATATTAATGAGGCAGCCTGGGAGCGAAGGAGGGAGCCGGTGCCGGCGATTATTCCCACCGCAGACCGACAAGAGCGCAGGGCGGATGTTTGGGCTGTGCCCTCTCAAACACGTACTTAACAAGAGGTGATGAAAAGGCTGAGGAGGGCCACGGAAAACGTGCTGTATCGTTCCGGGAATGGCCTTTCGCCCCGTCTGCCGTTCGCGCGCAGGCGAAGCTGCCGCGCCCGCCCGCTCCGCGCAGGCTGCGAGGCCGCGGAAGCCCCTCAGGCAGGAGCCCCGTTCACGCAGGGTGACTTGCATCTTCCCTGCCCCCGCTCCGGCCCGGGGCCGTGGGTACGGAGCCGCCCCCTCTCCCTCCGCACCGCGCCCGCGGAAACGCCGCCGCCCGCCCCCCCCCCCCCCCCCCAACCCCGCTGCCTCCGCGCAGCGGCACGCGCGCCGCCCGCCGCCCCTCTCGCGCCCAGGCACGCGCGCGCGCCCGCCCGCCGCTCGGCAGCCGCTCGGCTCGGTCCGGCCGCGCTCGCCGCCGCGCCCCGCGCGCCCCCCGCCCCTGCCCCGCCGCCGTCGGCGCTCCCCGCCCGCCCCCGCCTCGCCGCTCCGCCCGCCCCCCGCCCTCCGCCGCTCCCCCTCCCTCCCCGCCCTGGCCGCCGCTCCCAGGTAGGGTCCCCGGGGCTCCCCGGCCGCCGCGGGCAACGCGGGGCGGCGGTGTCGCGCCCCCCCCCCCCCCCGCTTTCCCCGGTGTGTCCCCTCGCGGCCGTGGGCAGCGCCGGCCCCGTCGCCGGGGCTCCGCTGCGGTCCGCAACTTGCCGCCCTGCGGGCCCCCCCGCCCCGCGCCCCCCGCGGCGGCGGCTGTCGCCGCTGTTTGCCCGGCAGCCGTCAAACGTGCTGGGCGCTCGGCGGCGGCTGGGGCGGCTCGCCCGCGGGTCCCCGCACCGAGCCCCCGCGAATGGCATGACTGCCCCCGCCGCCCCCCCGGCTGCGGTGTGCCGTGGTGAGGCGAGGAATGGTTAGACCCCGTTCTTTTTGTGCATACGTTTTTTGGGTTTTTTTGTGCCTTTTCGTCTTGGGGCTTTCAGCTTACGGAAAGGGAAAGCATCTGATGCGTCGGCTCACATGCCACTTCTGATCATCCATTGCCTCTTTGCGCTGAGCAGGATCGTTGGGAAAGATGGAGATACAATAAGTTGCTAGTAGTGAAAAGTGCTGCAGAAATCCGGTGGTTGCCTTTCTCCACTGAAGTGACATATTTTTTCCTCGGGTTAAGTTGAAAGCACGGCTTGGCGGAGACTGACCGTAGCTGAGAGTGGGTTTGTGTTTTTCTTGCACGGCTAGGTTTTGCGAAGAGCAGCGATGAAGAGGAAGCTCGCACTCTCCGAGATGCAGTTGGTTCTTCTCGTTGTATTGGTGTGGCTACCAACAAGGTGAGAGGATGCTTAATTTTGTTATTCGGTACAAACGTGCGTATTACCATCTGCTAAGAGTAAGCCTGGGTGAGGGGTTATAAAAGTCTAGTGTGTGTAGTCATGTCATTAAAAAAAATTTCTTAGCTGTTTGAACGTAGTATTACATAGTTTCCAGAGCAAATGTGGTAGAAGCCTGATCTCTTGTATTTTAAACAGTTCGTGAATTGATGCTTAATTTTGCCATTAAAAAAAATAATTCCTTTAAGTGGCATACTGGATGATGAAGATTTATTGAAGTTACTCTATCACTGTGATTCAGTACTCTACAGAACAATTAAGATGGAGAAATAGATTATCGTGAAGTCAAATAGCAAATCACAGCTTCTAAAATAAGGCTCGCCTGCTTTTTAATACTGGCATGCCTTTTTTTGGGGGTAGTTTTTTGGTCAGCATAACAGAATTCAAAACGATACTTAAGCTTTAAACCTCTAGGTGGAGACAGCATACAACTTCACAATCGCAGATAATAAAACAATAGCCTCATTTATTAATCAACTTTTCTTACACTGTTTAAAGTTCTCCGTTTCTGAAGTGGGAACACAAGAGAAGGTAATTTTGTTGCTCACAGTCCCTAAACGTGGAATTAATTGTAGTTTGTAACTTCATTTTAATTGCTTTGGTTCTGACTGCAGCAGGTCTTGTCCTAATATAGTACAGGTCATAAGCTAAATAACACAAGTTTCTTTTGATTCAAAAAGTCTACATTCATTTTCGTCTATTTCTTAGTGAACAAAATATTTCCTGAAACTATGTTTCTTATTTCACTTTATGCCTAGCTATGGTGCAGTATTAGTTGAGTCACAGTGGGCCAGATCCTGCAAACCCTACTCAAGTGAGTAATCTCACTGACGTCAGAGAGACTACATGCATAATTAGGAGTTTATGCTTGAGTAAAGTTTTCAGAATTCGACCCTAATTTGATATAATTGTATGATCTAATTTTTTATTGGTACCTTGAGTTAAAAAAACTATTGTATCTCAAAAAGAAGCTTAAAAATGGCAGAGATTTACAGTACAGATATAGATTTTAAAAATAAAAAATGAGGCACCCAGTAATTAAAATTAAGAAAAACAACTCACACATAAGTAAAATCACACTTGACATTTTGGTATGTTCTTCATAAGTTACTTGGTTTTGGTTACTTCTAAGGTTTATGTGATGGAAAGCACAGACTGCAATGATTTACATTTAAATACTCCCTCCATGCTGTTGAATTTGGGACCACCATAAAGCCCTGGTTTTAATCATTCTATAGCTTTAGAGAAAATGTCACCCAAACCTACTTTTGGTTTGGAGGAGGAAGAAAATATGCTTGTATTTATGTCATTCAGATGCCTTGATCAGCAGGTCATTTAGAGATGATAAATGTTTCAACATTTCAGGTTAAAAATTTAAGTGGCTGAAAAAGATGTAAATGGTAATGCATGTAGCCAATGATGCTTTAGTTCCTTCATGCTAATATTCTGGTACTAAGTAGGTAGGACTGATGGACTCATGCATTTCACATGCAGGGTGTCCAGGTCCAGGAGGTCTGCTGAGCACCACAGCTGGCTGGGCAGCAGATTCATGTTCCAGCCCCTAGTCTTTTTCACAAACCCATGAAGGCTGTAACATCTCTTCCTGTATCAGGGAAGTGTGAAACAGTCAATAGACTATAGATTCTTCCTGACATTTAATTTAATTTTATTTTTTTCCTACCCAACTTTTACAAGGTTTGTCTGCATCTAGTGGAACGTCAGATAGTGCTTTTTATAACAAAATAGCCTTTTAGAGACATGAAGCCTATCCACAGCTATTCTGCAGCTTTCTAGTCAGCATCGTTGTTCCCACCCACCGCATAGTGACATCAGAGGACTCCCTGAGCATGATCGCTGGAGATTTCCCTCATGTTAGTTCTTCTGGTCATGTACATTACATGACCATTGGGTGGAAGCATATTCACAGGATTTATCCAGAGACAGGGTATACTTAAGTGAGGACAGATAGGATAGAGCTGGAAGGAAACAGCTTTGTGTGTGGGAACCTGGGTTATCAGTCTGGGAGTGACATGCCACAGGGGCCTGGGAAGCTCTTTGAGGCTTTTTCACCTGCACAGTGAAATGTGTTTGTGGAGCTTGAAGTGCTGCTCAGTGATGCAGTGTTGACTAGAAGCAGAGGAAAATTACTTCCTGGAAATTTTAAAAAGTGTACTGTCGACTCTTATGCTTCTGACTATGATCTATATAAATAGTGTGTTCATATACTCTTAAATAGTTAAAGATTGAAGCCCAGCCTGCAAAAACTGCATGTTGAGTGTCTATTAAAATATATCTAGCACTTTCTAAAATGTAAAATGTCCATTTAGATCAGTGCTGGCTGACTCCCTGGAAGATGAAGCTAAGAATAACATCACCATCTTCACAAGAATTCTAGACAGACTCCTGGATGGTTATGATAATCGTCTCAGACCTGGATTAGGAGGTAATAGAAACAATTAAAGATGTATTTTAAAAAGCAGTTTTGATGATTGGATTTTATGCAGTGATATTCTTCCTTCGGGGTTGGTTTGTGTTTTTTCCCCCCCCCCCCAACAACTGGTATATATCTCGTTAAGTTATTTATAACTCTGTATTCACCCAGCTGAATAATTTGTAGTTTGAGGAAGATAAGATCTATGAATGGAAAGGAGGCACTTTCACACATTTATGTTAAGTAAAAAGGAAAAAAAATGTCTGGTGATTTAACATACTAAAACAGAATGAGACCAAAAATAACACCTAAAGCTGTTATTCCAGTCAGGGAATTTTGGTTGAGCAAGGAATGCAGGCTTGATTTCCTGCAATGCGATGAGTGCATTTTTTCAGAAATCTGCACAAGTGTTTTGTGTGGTGTGTGTAAAATCCATATTCTAGATTCACTCCTTGCCCCACTAAGTTCAATGGGAATGTTGTATTTTTTAATACCTTGGAATTAGGATTTCAGTGATAATTAGCAGTTTCTTTCTGTGTACCTTGCATGTATTCGGAAAGTTAAAAAAAGAAGAATGGAATACTGGAGGACAGAGGTCACTGCACTCTTGTGCTATGACTGTCAGTTATTTTTCAGAACATTAGTTCACATTTTCATTTTAAAGCTGTATACTAGCTCCTGTTAGTATGTAGGCAAGAAATTTAAATAATTTGTTTGGTATGGGGATGGGCAGAATATATTTGTTTTGATAATATTTTATCAACTAATTTTTTATCTGCTATTTATATGATCTAAAATAAATATGTATATAACACTCTGGTTGTTATTATTATTATTGTTATTATTCATAACAGGTTTGGTAATTTTAATTTTCAACCTGGAGGTTGTTTCAGCTTGCTAATATTAATTCTAGTGCAAAATCCCCAGGAACCATTCCTGTTCTTGTCGATTTCAGTATGATCAGTCCCAAAGCTAAAGACCAGCTCAAACTTCCATGGAAATTACTCTTAAAAACTCCATTTGACCAAATTAGGAATTAGTTAAAGCTCTCAATTTTTAGTCAACACTCTTCCATCCTGACCTGTGGCTCAGCTGCTGTCCTGGTTGGCTTGCATCTGATACAGCATAAAGTGGGAGCTGGTATTGGCTGGAAACAGCTTTCTCATTATACATTAATCTTAACCTGGGTTATCTTTTACATTTCTGGCCTCTGTACAGTGGAGACTTGCAAGTATTTTATATTTAAGGACTTTTTAATTTAGTTAATCTATAAAATGAGACATGCAACACTGCTGAAGTGAGAATTTATACAGTGGTGTTTTACATGGATGTATGATTTCTTTGGAAAATACCAAAATTTAGTAATTTAGGCATAGTAAAAACACACAGTGCCTTGCATGTGACTTGCAGAAACATTTCACATCACCAAGCTCATGTTTAATTGGCAGGGCTTTTAAAATAATGTTTTTTTACTGGAAAAAGAATGAACAATTCTTTTTTTGTTTACAAAAATGAATATGCCTTTTAACGAGAACAGTCTGCAGTTCCTTTGCTTGTCATGTATTCTTTTTAAAATGTACATTTTTGAAAACATGATTTAAAAAAAAAATTCTAATGGATTTTATTTTAGATTTTCAATTAGTTCTATTTGAAAATACCTCCTTCTTTTTCCTTGCCAAGCCTCCTAGGTAATTAAAGTATACTTTGAGAGCATAAAAATTGAAGTATTAACATCTGTTTGATATTGGCATACATGGCAATCAACCCATGCAGAACATGTGTAAAATGAAACTGTTTAACGCATATTAAACCATGATGATTCATGATACATTAATCTTAATCTGCCAGAATACTTCATTTGTGGATTGATGGATTCTTATAGTTTAAAAGAATGCTTGGAAAAGCCAGTTGTGATAATCCATGAAATGAAATGATGGAGTTTCATATTTCAGGAATTTTTCAGCACTTTATTCCTTTTTTTCTGTTAACCTGCAGTCTGAAAAGTAAAATGGAAATAAATAATCTTCTTTGTAGACACTCTGTTCCTAGTGAGTCTTGATAGTTTCTGAAGTGTTTTTGCATAGACTACTGAGTGCCACGTGTCATTAATTTAATATACTTAGTCTCAGTTCTGTTCCACTTGAATTTATATGAATCTGAAATAATTCAATTGAAACCAGCAGAGCATTCACTTTGGCCTAGCAGCTTGCCTTATCCTGCTATACCTGCTACGACTGAGATCTCAATCTGGCCTAACAAGTGCTAGAGCAGCAATAGTCCCAGATCTGAGATGGATTCTTTTAAAGTCTTCTGAAAGGAAGAGCTGTTCACTACTCAACTTTCACTTGTTGTGAGGGACATTTTCAGAGATGTCTTACAGCAAAAATTCAGCTCATTGTAAATAATTATTAATCTCAAAAATTATTTTAAGAGTGGAAGGTGTTAGCTTAACACTGGCATTTTAGCTGGTTGCTGGCCGACAAAATGGAAATATATAGGCTCCTTTAAAGAGTGTATATATATTCAAATAAGTAATTGTCTGTTTTGGAATTTGTGCTTGATTTTAGGGATAGATTTATAATTAATTTTACAGGGAGATTAGGTGTGAGAACTGACAATATGTAACTTAGTGCTTTCCTGATAACATCAATACACTTCAGAACTGACTACTATTTTTTATAGCTGGTTAAAGCAGCTTTAACTTTTACTGGTCTTGCAGCTCTGTTGTATAAACAGGTTTTGGCTGTTGGCTCTTGGCTGTCCTAGCAGCTGCGATCTTTGGATGATCTGTGAACACTATAGTGATGAAATACCTTGAAAAGTGAGTGTGGGCAGGGAAATGCCATGACACTGCACTGTCTCCTGAAGCCAGAGGTAGCTTCTATGATAATACCACACCTACTGTGTTGATGTGGATAGGCATTCAAAGGGATGTGAATTTTTATTTGTATTAATTTTGTGTTAAGCAGAGGATTGTAGCTGGAACACTCTTGACTGCACTTTCAGTTCTGATATGAACTATTTTGCCTATACATTCCATGCAGTTTTTTGTTTAGACATCAAAATTAATTGCAAGTTTGCTTTCAAAATGAGTTCCCTATAGCACACTGATCTGTATGACAAACAACCATGCAAATGACAAGTCATAAAGAGTTTGATATTTATTATTTTCTTCAAAATCATGAAGGTATTTTCTTGTATTTATTTGCTATAATGTTTGCAAGATACTTAGGGTAGCACTTTTTCATGAATCTGATTTTTATTAGCATATAGAAAAATAAATCCACAAATTAATGGACACTAAACCTCAGCAAGGTTTTATCTTCAAATAATGAGTCAACAGAATGTTGAAGCTCAGATACAGCTGCATTCAAATCTGGAGGTGATTGAATTACCTGTCTGCTCTGTCTGCTTTCCTCTGCCCCGTGGACAGTCATGATTGAAGGAAAAAGAGACATAGATTAAGGCACTCCCTCTTTTACTATGTTGATGTTCTTGTGCATTTGGAGTATCAGCAAAAACATACCTATTTTTTTAAATGGTAGTTTATTTTTAAAGACGAAAAAGAGGAAGAGCGAAGAAGTAGAGATGGTGCTAGGATTTTGATATCACATTTGATACTTCAGTGGTCTTACCATCTCCATATGCTATTCAGCCTGCTTTGCTTTCTCACATTTGAAAATGGTCATTTCCAGCTATTGAACTTCTGTTTGTTCTACTCTTCTAAATTTTATATAACATAATTTAATCTAAGACTTAGAAATTACAGAATTTTAATTTTGGGAAAAAAAAAACAAACCAACAACACAAAGGGAAGTTACAAGGACAGATGACTGGACTTCGTAGCCTGAAGGCCAGATTCTCAACTGCCATATTGACATCAAAAAGTGCAATGATAGTTTATACAATTAGAGGATCTTTCCACAAACCGTGGTCAGTCTCACCAGCTTTAAGGAGTGGCGTTTTCATTGTCACCAATGAAGTGAATGTTGGTTATTAAAAAAGTTGTGAAAGATCATAGAGTACATAGGTGAAAACTAAATGCTACTGTGGTTCCATTTTAAAGAATCCATCTCTACTGCAAGGTGGCTTTCAGATGTTCTGATTGCTTTAAAAAAGAATCTCCATTGAGTTTCACTTATAAACATTCCAAAACACTTTTTTCCCCCACAACATATCTTAAATAAATTGAGCAGGACAACTGTCGTGGTTTGGGGCTAACACAACAACAAAGGAACAGCCACATGGCCACTCACTTAACTCCCCCCCCACACACACACTCTGGGATGAGGAGGACAAAGCTCATGGGTCGAGACAAAGGACAAGGAGGGTTCTTCACTGGTGCATCTGTTGTCCCTCTAATGAATCTTTGGCTGGGTTTTGGAGCATGGGGAGCTTCTCAGCTTCTTACTGAAGCCACACCTGGGGCCCTTCCTCTACTACCAAAAAACCCCACCAAACCAAAACAGCACAACAACCAAGGAGAACTTGGCACAATAACCAAGGTGGTTATTGCTATCAGAGAGATGGTGAGCAGTGAGCACTTGTGGTTGTGATAATTCATCTTTCCAGCACTGGATATATCATTGCATAGCATTGGTATAGTATCATATTCTGTGATTGAAAGTTGTATGATGTGCTCACCGATATGAGCTGAAAGGGGGAAAAAACCCATATTTTCACAGAAAACTCTTGGGTTTTCCCCCCCCCACATTTAGAAGAGCTAAATCTGTGTGTGAGTGTGTGTTTATCAGAGTTGCATGTCTTCAGTTGCCAGGGAGCAGGCCATGATCATGTGCTGATAATCTGAAATACGTTAAATTTAGGGCAGTGTATTTATATATCTTTTTGATTCAGTTTCTAATAATCTTTAGAAGAATTGGTAACTGTAGCAGTCTCCTAGCTGGGCATTCAAAACTTAGTAGTGTTTGTCAGCCTCATCATGCTTAATACACATTCAGAGTATCCTAAAAGAAAGTCCTTTGACTATTCTAACTGCAGAATACTGCAGAAAAGCTTCCACTTCTGTTTTTAAAGGAAAAAGTGCAGTTCCCCTGCTCAGTTCTGGTTGCTTCCTTAGCTCTTCTTTGCTGCAGCTTCACCTTTTGGAAATGGTAATGTCTCTCTGCCAATGCTAGTGTAGGGCGATTCAGAGCAGCATTGGCGTTTTCTGAAAGCCCACTATCTATGTAGTTATGCTGGGATACAGAGGAGTAAACTACTTTATGTTCTTTCTTGGGTATACCTGGAAGAGTCACATGGAATCAGGCAATGAGTGCTTTCAGAGGAGCCAGTGAGAAACACAGAGTAATTTACATTAGAGTTGTGGATAATGTGTATAGGCAAAAAGCATTCCTTGTGAAAAATAGAAAAGGAATAGAGAGGAGGATATGAAAATCACATTTAGTTAGTTATCCAAGGCATGCAGGTGGTGTTAAAATCCAAGTGCAGAACTAACTCAGTAGCTATGAGCAATCTAGAGAGTGAATCATTAGGAGAGTGGAAGGATAAAAAACCCTCAGAAACTGTTGTGATACTGAAGCACAAACCAGCAAAAATGACGTAGGATAGGATAGTAGCTGAGGAGCTAAGCAAAGCTTACATATTTATTTATTTATTTATTTATCGAAAGTATGTGGATGAATCAACAGTGAAAACATCAAAATAAACTAAATGTTGCAACTCTGTGGAGTATTTTAATCAGGGAAATTGTTGCACTGTGCAAAGCAGCAAAGTGCTCTGCTTCATACCAGACAGCAAAAATCTATGTACTTTACAGTAAAGTTTATGTGCCTATAAAGGAGCTTGTTTGGGAGGATCTCCCAGTTCACTGAACATGTATATTCAGTACTTTTTTTTTTTTCCTGGCAAAGCATCAGCATTTGCTTCTAGTGCAAGAAATATGCTGATGACACCGAGGCTGTATTAAGGCTTTGCTTACTTTTATCTCAGCTACAAGGAAGACATGAAAGCAGATACTGCAGATTTCTGTGGAGTGCATGGGTGCTCATTTTAAATCAGACTGAGTGGAGAGTTTTATTTTTCAGCCAGATTTGGTGGGCTAAGACAAATATAACCTTTTTTCAGTGATACATTTATTCCAGGTTATTCAGGAAGTGGTTGAAACTCAGTGGCCTTGCTGATATCCAAGGTATTCTACAGTTTTCTGCTTCCCTCTGAGATGTCTAATCGTTTTACGTAATATTTGCAGCAAGTTTGCTACCTGAAACACAGAGATGCTTCTTACTCGTGCTGATTAGTTTTAATAGTTTGGTACCAAAGGATTGCAATATTATAGTTCCAAAATTTTTATTACCCTTGTGAAACGGTACAAGTTGTGTAATGCCACCTGAATTGGAAATACAATTATTTTTAAATTCAGAAATATTTAAGCGCATTAGAAATTCATCCCGGGTGTCTTTGGGGGATTTTAATGGATTTCATGGATTTTTACTAGTGGATTTTAACCAAGAAAAAAAAAATAATAACTTAAAGTGTAGAAATCAATGTGTATGTTGCTTACAGTGAAAAAAAACGTTAGTCATTCTGTAGCAACAAGACACATTTTGTCATGCAAAATAAAAAGTATTCTGAGTTACACTAAAAGGTGTACTTATAAACAGTATCAGGGAAATCCATTAATGTTTACTGCTGTGATGCAGCCGTGGACTACTCAGTTTCACAGATTCGTTGCATAGGAGATGCACAGAAAGTTATGTTTCAAATATTTTCTTTAATAAGGTACACCACAAAAAGGAGTGCTAACTTTGGAATGTAAGAAAAAAAATACAGACATCTCTTATTCAATTGCACATCACCTGAAGTATTAAGAAAGTTTTAGTGTAGAACTATTAAACCAGCAGTTAATAAAAGCATTGACACTTTTTGAATTTTTGGTTTGAGATATATAGGACACAGACAGTCTTTGGAGTACACTGTACTTCACAGAGCTGGAAAAATGGACCTTAAGAGTATGTTTGATTTAAGAAAAAATGGTAGTTACATCATACTATGATATGAGTAGTCATCACAGTTTAAGTGATGTTGACTTCGTGTGACAACAACCAATATTTAAGCATAGTCATGCATAACTTTCTTTCAATACAATTCATTGGCAAGTTTTGACATACTATTTTCAATGGAAACAAAAACCTTCGGGTTAAATGGACATGCACAACCCCTTCAGCTTCTTTGTGTAGAAGAGGCTGGTTTTTTTTAACCTTAGTTCTTGTAGCCTTTAATGGCAAATACAGCTTTAAACATATTTCCTGTATTTTAGCACTGCATAAATAAAAACTGCCATTAGACCCACCTCTTAGTATGCAGCACAACAGGTTTCTACTTCATTCACAGCCTGATTGTGGTGAAAGCAATGCAACAATATTATCTTTATTTATGAGACATAATCAGACATGATCAGACATGAAGTAAGATAATTTATTTTCCCCTCCTTAGCCTTATTTGGCAAGCTCATAACTATTAGGCCACTAATGGTGATTTTCAACACAGTTGCAGAGGTAATGGTTGCTCAGAGAAGTGGTGGAGTCTCCATCTCTGTGAAAGCACTCAAAATTTGACAGAATATGATCTGGGCAGCCTGATCAGTCTCCAGAGCTGGCTTTGTTTTGGACCTTGCAAGGGTTGTTTTTAACCTGAATTATTGTAAGATTCTATGACTTAAAACCAGCAAGACATTGAAACAATAGCTGACATTTTCCATCTTAATGAGCAACTGTGAAAAAATAATTTTAGAATACCAGTTCTGAAAGATACAGCTGAATAAAAATACCTGCATAGATGAAAGGTTTAGGCTGTCTATGGACAGGAGAATGTACAGTGTTGTGCAACTCTTGAGCTTATTATTCATAAACAATTCACTGTGGTGAACAGAATGTTTCAAGTAAATGGGAAGGGTCTGGAAAAATGCAGGGGATGTATCCTTTTGTGGTCTTTGTCTTGGATTTTTTAACATTCAACAGAAGCCGGGACTTGACTAATAAACAAAAAGTGACTCCAGCCACATTTTTCCCCACTGTCACCATAACTTGGTGTCCTGAAAGGCATTAAATATGGGAAAAGACAGCATTTTAAAGGAAAGCCACTGTATTTCACTGAATCATTCCCAGTTTACTTTGTCATTATTAGATGGACAGTGTATAGTGAAGTGAAAACCTGTACAGCACCGTAGTGCTCAACACCTCAGAAATCTCTAAAACCTGCCCTCTTGAACTGTCCTGTTGCAGGACTTCCTTTTTTCTTCCTATGTTTTCATAGTTGCCTTTTCCCTTTCTGATTACCTATTTATTTCATACATTCTTCTAGAAAATGCCCAACTCTCTTCTTTGACCATAATTCCAATAATTTCTTTAACTCCATCTAAATATAGCCTTCCATGTAGATGCTACTGTCTAATTTTGCTTTTTTTTGGTGTGTGGCATGAAACCTAGGCTTGCCTTACCCTCCTCCAAGGTACAGTCACATCCAGCTTCCTGAAAGTTTTCATATCTAATGCAACTGAATTGAGGAGGTTGAGTATGATGCAAAGGCAGCCTCCTGGGTAGGTATAAAGCAAAGACCCTTCTCTACCCACAGATTGTGTGGCCTTTCTTTTATGCCAGTGCATAGATCTGTTGTTTCTGGCAGTATTCCTGACAACATATTCCTGCTTGTTTTCTTGGAGTGCCACCATTTCATGACCATTTTTAACAATAACCTTTTCAATGCACAATCTAGTGCATCCCATTTTTAGAATCAGCAGTATGTAGAGAGAGAGAGGTATTTAACCAACAGGGATCATGCAGAAGGACAGTGCAATTATCTGTACTTTAGAACTGAATTTGCTTTGTTTTTTACAGCATTTTGGTCTGTTTTAATTGTTGGTATTAGTAGCCCATGTGTGGCTAGTATTAGCACCTAGCAGTAGCTTCTAAAGACTCCAAGAAACAGATACAAAGTAGAACATAACAATGTTCTTCAACCACCTAGCATTGGAGTAATACAAGCAAGGTGAAAAACCACTATGAGCAAGGAACAGGGGAAAGGGCAAGAGGGTGGGACAAAAGAGATGGAGAGTGAAGGAGGGAGATGAAATTGTGATAACTAAGCATTGGACGTTTTTAAACATCTGGCAGTTTAAGACAGCTGAATGGTAGTTTTTTCAAATAAGCTTGGAAAATTGAAAGTAGAATAACGTAAGCAGTATTTTTATGGTATATGCATGTATTTAAATTTCTGACATTAATGTTTTTCGACAATGAATCATCTGTCTCAAAAAACATCTATAGAGGATATATCAGATAATGTTTTGTGTTGCTGTACAATTCACCTGCCTGCTAAATAAAGCCTCAGAATAAGATTTTGAATTAATGCTGTCAAAAGTCTAATAAATTTTAATGATAAGCATCAAAGCACTTTAATATGCCAAGATTAATCTTCAAACACATATTTATGTCTGTTTTTTCAGGTTAATGCTCAAATTAAATTAATCACAAGCTAAAGGAAGTTTTGTTTACCACTGTCATCCTAATAATAATTTACTTACAGTTCAATAATGATTGGTTAAAAACTGCTTATTATATGTGCATCATGTTTTTTCTCTCATCACTGATACTGAAAATGTCTTAGAACTCAGACTACTGGTGAATTTTTATATTTGAGTAAATACAAAAGGTACATTAGGGTGAAGTAACAGGGAGGTATTATCCACCAGTGGTGATGGAACAGATCTATGTCTCCAAGCCCCAGTACAGTGCTCTGTTTTACAGGTCACATAAATCTGACACAGATTTGACCAGAGTGTAGAGGTTTATACAGAAGATATATTCCATCTGGCAAGATGACTTCTAAATTAGCTGTTTTTTGAAAATCCTATTTTTGTCTTGAGGTGTTTAAAGACTGCTTGCATTTGTGATTTTTCAGGTAAATGTAGTTTCATGGAGTTACCCTTCTGCATTTAACACAGAATCACAGAGTGTTAGTGGTTGGAAGGGACCTCTGGAGATCATCAAGTCCAACCCCCCTGCCAGAGCAGGACCACCACAGAATCTAGGGGTGGTCACTCAGAAACATGTCCAGATGGGTCTTGAAAGCCTCTGGAGAAGGAGACTTCACAGCCTTTCTGGGGAGCGTGTTCCAGTGCTCCATAACCCTTACAGTAAAGAAGTTGTTCCTCATGTTGAGGTGGAACTTCCTGTGCTCTAGGTTGCATCCATTACCCCTTGTCCTATCACAGGGCACGACTGAAAAGAGGTTGGCCATTCGTTCTTGACACCCACCCTTCAGTATTTATATATATTCATAAGATTCCCTCTCAGTCTTCTCTTCTCTAGACTAAACAGCCCCAGGTCTCTCAGCCTTTTCTTGTAAAACAGGTGTTCCAGTCCCTTAATCATCCTCATAGTCTCTGTCGGACTCTCTCAAGTAAATTCCTGTCTCTCTTGAACTGGGGAGACCAGAACTGGACACACTAGTCCAGGTGGGGTCTCACTAGGGCAGAGTAGAGAGGGAGGAGAACCTCCCTCAGCCTGTTGGACACACTCTTCTTAATGCACCACAGGATACCACTGGTCTTTTTGGCGACAAGGACACAATTCTGGCTCATGGGTAACTTGTCCACCAGGACTCCAAGGTCCTTCTCCACAGAGCTACTTTCTAGTAGGTTGGCACCTAACCTGTACTGGTGCATGTTGTTGTTCCTCCTAGGGGCAGGACTCTACACTTGTTGGACCTCATTAGGTATCCAGTTCTGGGCCCCTCACTTCAAGAAGGATATTGTGGTGCTGGAGCAGGTCCAGAGGAGAGCAACAAGGTTGGTGAAAGGACTAGAGGGAATATCTTACAGGGATAGGCTGAGGGAGCTGGCGTTGTTTAGCCTGGAGAAGAGGAGACTCAGGGGGGATGTTATCACTCTCTTCAACTATCTCAAGGGAGGTTGTAGTCAGGTGGGGGCTGGGCTCTTTTTCCAGGCATCTAGCAACAAGACAAGAGGGCATGGCCTGAAGCTGCTCCAGGGGAGGTTTAGGTTGGATATTAGGAAGTACTTCCTCATGGAGACGGTGATTAGGGCATTGGAATGGACTTCCCAGGTAAGTGATGGAGGCACCGTCCCTGGATGAGTTCAGGGAAAGGCTGGATGTGGCACTTAGTGCCATGGTCTAGCTGGTGTGGTGGTGTTGGGCATAGGCTGGGCTTGATGATTGTAAAGGTCTTTTCCAGCCTTGGTGATTCTGTGATTCTGTGATTCTCTTTAACATAAGAATAACAGAGCTGTTGGTTGTTAACTGACAGCTCTGTAGCATGGTAAAATGGGATATTAAAAAAGATTGCCCCGTTACTATCCATGTTATTATTTTTTGCTCGTTTGGGGTGTACTCGCTCAGTTTAAGTATTAAGGTCATTCTCTGTTGCGTCAAGCCGTGAACTTGTCAGGATGCCTGTTTAGCAAGAAGCTGCTTATCCGTCATCATCCCATAGGTTGTCTTGCCAAATAAAAAAATGTCAAGAGTAAAGAAAAGGCATCTTGGCAGCCAGTCTGAGTTGTGCTGTATTTCAAAACCCATAGCTCTATTCCTCCTTTCCCTGCATTTCAGCAACTGTGGTAATCAAGAAAGTGTAAAGAAAAAGTGTGCCTTCCTGTTCTTATGCACCCTGGGTATTTAGAGTGTTAACACACACACAACCTCTGGCTGATTTTAGTGAGTACATGCTATGTTTTTTGAGAATATTAGAGTAGTCTGGGTAAATGTTAATTTCCTGTACTTCATAGTTATTTCACCTGGCTTAACATAGGAACTGCTGGCTGGTTTGATAGAAGGATTAGAGTTCTCTCTAGTTTTTTTGACTGTGTCACAATCTTCTGAAATGCTATTACAGAATTTCATACAGTGTTACTTATTAAAAATATACTTGAGGCTCCTGCTGCAAAAAATGCATTAAGAGTGCCCGCTAATACACTGCTCTATTAAATAAAGGCACTAGCTTTTTCTACCATTGGTTCCTGTCATGCTTGAATGCAAAGTACAAGGCTAGCAAAAAAGAAAAGAACTGTAGCTCCGATTTTAATGACTGTATGATCCAGTGCTACAGTCACTGGGCACTATACATGAACAGTAAAATTAATCTGTCTGAAAGAATTATAATTTTCAATGCTTTCTTAAGTCTGTTAATCTCTAGAGGAGCTCCATCAGCTTTCAGAACTTAGGGACATGTGAATGTCATACTTTGCTGTGATAGTAGCAAGCCTTGGGAAGATGCTGACCTCTGATAACAGTGTTTGCCACAGAACAAGCAAAAGTGTTCTTCCCAGAGCTTCACACTGGTTTCTGTCAGCTCCAGAGTGCCAACTCTTTTTGCCATGGCTAAGCACAGAAACAAGCATTCTCCAAAGGCTTCCTTTGAAGCTGGCCATCACCAGGGGAAGCCATTGTCACTGACTTAGGTGAAGCTGGCATGCTGCTCATCTCTTCATTAAATAATTATCAAGGGCAAAGTTTTGAATGTGGGAAGCTACTGAAGGAGAGCCACCTCTCATAATATGTACTTTCACTAGCAAATTGACATGCTGCCAGTGTAAGTCAGTGGCTCTCAAAATCTAACCTGGAAAATATCTACATTGAGTGATCTTTGTTAGAAAAACACCTGGACCTGAGTAAGAGGAAATGAAAAAGCAAATAAGCTAGCAGCTAAAATCAAGTGAGTCAGGAGCTTTTTTTAAATAAAGGCAGATCTTAAGATGTCCAAACTTGGCCACTTCATGACCATGAAGCTGCTGCTATTTTGAAATGATATTGCTGTTATGGTGAGATGTGTTTTGGAATACAAGGAAGGGTTGGCAGAGTGGGTGTATCAAATGGGATGATTTATAAATGCTGAGACTTGGAATAATGCACAGAGATTAAACCTGAAATTAGCCTAGAAGTGTAATGCAGCAGAATTTGACAGGGCGTTTCATGACTCTTTTCAAACATGAAAAAAAAAAGAGAACGACTTCTGAATGTAAGTTTCTAAAATCTGAAAACATTTGGGAATTTTTCTGCCTTACCTGCATGTTACGGTTTTCTTTCTAATAGCACAAGCCTCTAAGCAGATTAGATGGAAATACGGTTGCATGGGAATTATAACTTTGCCATCCCTACTTGTGTGATGACACCAATTCAGGTTGGTCCAAATAATTACTGCTTCACTTTATCAAAGTCTGCACTCTTCCATTTCCAGAGTTGTTTGAGTACTCTTGTTCTCTTTGTCTTCCTCAGTCTCATTCTTTAGACAGTCTTGGGGCAGTCTGGTTCATTTTAGCTTTATCATTCTCATACAGTTGATCTAAACAATGCAGTAGTCCCATTTGCTACTCATCCTGGTTATTATATACATCCTGATGAAAGCTGTAGTGTCTAAAGGGATGAGTTTTAATGCTGATGTTTTATTTTTCATTTGAATTCCATGTAGTTTTGGTTTGCTGCCAAATGTCTTGTATATTAGCTAAGTTTGTTTTACTTCAGCCTTTTAAGTAACCCTTCTCAGGAAGATGACATTTTTTCCAGCCAAGCTTAACTATGGCTTCACTTTCATGTTTCTATTTAAATTTTGGGCAACTACATCTAAAAATTACTCAGATTAATAGTTTATTTTAGAGCTAGATGCTCTTTATTTTTTTTTTTAATTTTTTACTTTTTTTGTGTGTGTGAGAATGTAATTAAAAGGTAACGAACTGAGATTTGGTGGATTTCATGATAGTCTGTCTTTATGCGAACAGATTACATATTATTCCTTTGTTTAGATTGCCATTCCCAATTATTTCATTCACTCCTTGTTCTTATTTACTGTATTTTGTTTCTCCCTTTGTTACTTTTAACATAGTCAAGACTACTGTTTGTAATTACTTAGTTGTGTGATAAAAATCAATAAATCCATGTTATATTAGTATCTTTACAATATACCTGTAAATTGGAGGAACAGGCTGTTTAAAAGATAGGAAAAAAAACCACACCCAACAATCCCAGAAGGATGTCTTGATAGTTAATTACTGACTTAATCGCTTAGCAGTTGGATACATCTGCGATTGTCAAAATGTTGCTTCAGGTGCTAAAAGTCTGTGAAGTCCACCAGTAATGGTCAAGAGAATCTACATTTCTTTGTTTCTCCATGCAAAGAACCAATTCAGTTATGCTCTTCTGGGTTGCTTCAGACCGTCTCTCATCCTTAAGTACTGGCATCGATGTGATATGGGCTGCACCAGTCTGTACAGTAGCCTCCTCCTCAAGGAGGAAGTGTATTCTTACCTTAAACATCTTATTTATTCTCTACCTGATTTGGAAAAGCAACTTGAATCCATGTCTCCTACTTTTCAACTCTTTTAACTAGACACAGGGCTTTTGGTCATTCTGGGAGAGTGGTGTCTTCCACTGACCATGTTTCTTTTGTGTGTAAATATCTGCATACATAGCAGAGCATGGGCTGAGACTGATGTTTTATACTGCTGGACTGTAGAGCCGGTCACAGGCTTGTGCCAATCAGGCCCACACAGGCTGAGGGCTTAGGCTGGGCAGCACCTGCTTCTCACACCCCCATTTACAGTGGTATTAATTGCTTCAAAAATCCATGTCTTCTGTGCGGAAAATCAGGAAAATTAGGCATGTCGGCGTATCTCAGAAAGGGTATGGGAATAGCTTTGACTGTCTGCAAAAGTGGTTCATAATGCCAGTAAACTCAGCTAGGATCTGTCAAGCTAACCAGTTGACAGAGGCTGAAGAGGGGCATGCATTTGAAGCCTTTTCTTACCAACACAGGTGAAACACCCACGTTTAGGTGGGAAGACATTAGCAGTCTCCATCTGTTCACAGTGGTGTGCCACCTCTAGAGCTCACGCTGTTCCTCCTTTACTATTTGGAAGGAATTGTTCTGCTTTCTGTAAATAATTAGGTATTGAGCAGAGACTTCAATTTATGTCTGCTACATCCCATGAGTACTGCTACAGTGTGGAATCAGTCTCTTCCCTGTTGTGTTGCTTTCTCCCTCAAATTCTTTCTGTCCTAGTAAATTTCTAATTACTTTTAGTTTGGGAAACTTATTGGACCTTGGCTGAGAGTCAGTTCTTTAAGCTGTTTGCAGCATCAGGATTTTTTTGCCTTAAGCTGGAAATTAAAGCAGCCAGGGAATTTTAGGTACTGACAACGTTAGGCAGAGATTTGGGACTGAAGGGGATTCAGACAAATGTAAGTGCAAAATTTAGTCATTATGATCGGGACCACAGAGGCATTTAGATATTTTGTTCTGTGCAAATTTTGTGGGTAGTCTACACCTAAAGAAGACCTTAGCTCAGCTAAAAACATATCTGAAAATGTTTTCCCATGTCATATTTTTCCAATTCAAGAAGGTGCTTATACACAGGACCAGGTATTTAGTTAGTCTAAATGATGTAGTGGTATTTATTTCAGGAGTATGGCACTGCTTTATGGGGTTGTCCAGCTTCATGAGTTCTCTGTAGGTCTTTGGAGGGTGTCTGATAGCCTTTATGTGGACTTGCCTGTTTAGTATGTGATACAAAGTCTGTTAATAGATACAAGCTCTTCAGAAGGTAATAATTTGGGGTCTGTTAACTTACTGACTGTCAATTCCTGTATCGGTGTTCAGAATGTTTTCTCCAGAATATATTCTTTTTTCAGTCAACACTATGAGAAACAAAATACAGTGCCCAATTCAGGTCTCATTTACACCAAAGTGAGTCAAGAGAGCAAGTGTTTGCAGTAATGCTTACAGGTATTAGTAGATCTTACTGGTGAGCTTACTCTGCATAAGTTTTATTAAAGATAGAGATTTGAAAGAGGAATTTACTTAGGTTTTATATTAAGAAATAGTCTTGCCAATAGATTGAGGATAGAGTGAGACAATTGGAAGTGAAATACTCTTGTCAAGGAAGGAAGTTAATTTGTTTCTTCTCACATCTGGCTTCAGTTTACAAATTGGCAGTGTATTTGTGTACACACATGGCTTTGAAACTGTTGTAATTTAGCAGTGGATAATGAATGAAGATGCTGAGTAGATGGGTAGATAAAACTGTCACATAAAGTACTGAAACCAAATATGGCAGAACAGTGTTTGAAATATCTACAATCCTATGGATTATGCTGCTCTTACAGCTCCACGTTGCATGACCTTCTCTGACCCTTATTCCCTGCCAGCCAGAAAGTGTCTTGAGCTGTCAACAGAAACACTAAGGAGCTTGTCAGATAAGGGCAGCATGTTGAGTTGGAGCAGTGTTTGATGGATTAAGACCCTGGCTGTTTAACCTGCGCAATTCTTGACTTGTATTGTGAATGACAGTTTCAAAGTCTTTGGGCAACATTGCCAAGCATGCCCTTGGAGACCATATTACAATGTAAGAACAATGTCAATTCAGGTTAAATAATTTTTATAGCAAAATAATTAAAGTAACATCAAGCTCTTGACACCATTTCTACAAAAACTCAGAAATCCTCAGTTAAGGCTCCCACAGCACTGCAACTTGACCTCTTTTTTATTGTTGTTGTTGTCGTCATAATTAAAGAGCAGTATTTTATTTTCACTGGTTTTTTGCCTGCTGTAGCAGTCCTTCACTTACAGCCTTTCAGTGTTCTTCTGGGTACCATTTACTTTACATTTAAAATAATGTTTGTAAGAGGTTGCTTCATGATATGCTTTAGAACTGAGTGTATATATATGTATCTTAAAAGCCTTGTCCCACCAGGAATACTCTTGATGATTCTGAGTTACCTCAAACAGACTGGCATTTATTTTAGCTGCCCAAACCCTGGATTTACAGTTCTACTGGCTAGAAATTAAAATAAATTTTTTAAAAGTCCAACCCAGCCTATTAGTCTATTTCCTTGTGAAGATAGCCTTGACACATCAAATGGATAATATAGCCAGCTTCATACAAATTAACATCTGGAACTTTGCAGATCCTCCACTCTGAAGACTTCACAATGATCATACTCCTTTATTCTCTTTTTCAAATGTACCTAGAACGAGCCATGCAGGTTTTGACCCTGATCTCTGTGGAGAAAGGATTGTAGATTATTTTGGTGAGGGGATGAATGAGCAAAACGGGCTAATTCTTAAATTTGAGAAATATTCAGACAATTTATTTCAAGAAAGATAATCCTTCCTCGGAATTCTCCAGAAGAGGAACAGCTCTCAGGTGTGCCCAACCCTGCATGTCTATCTACCCCATGTCACAGACACTGGAGCCTTGTGTACCCCTTCAGAGGTGCAGGCAGCTGAGAATGGACATTTGAAAGAAAGCAGAGAAGTTTTGAAAACTGCCTGGCAGGCAGCAGTCCAAAGGACCACATTCAAAATTGAATTGCCTCTCTGGAAATTTCCAATTTTCACAAATTGGTAAATGCTGATGAGGAACTTTTTCATCTGACTTTTCTGACCATCTCCATTACTCAACCTGTGATTGATTTAGGCTTCAGCTACTGCAAATTCCTTGCCAAGCAGCCTGCTTTAGCTGATCCAGCTCTTTTCCTGAGGAACAAGTCAGCAGGACTTCAGACCATTAAAAGGGGTATCCCAGCAGAAGGAGGGCTGGCATAATGGAATGGACAAAGGCCCTGATAGCAGGTGTAATTAAGCTCTGAACTCCTCTTCTAATTTTTGATGACTCCATAATGCTGACATTTTCCAAAGCAGATGCTAAATGTTGCACAGCTGAAGCCAGATTTGGTAAACACTTGTACTTCACATGGCTTACACTTCATTTAATCCTTCTGCCTCAGCTTCTCAAGTACAGAAAAAGGAAGATAATAAAATTTTCCTGAGAGAGAGGTTATTATAATTAATGTTTATAAAATCCTAAATGTAATTAAAGCACAAAGTAAGCCTTCCAGCTGAGGATGGATAAGGATCTATCAATCTTCTGCAATTTGATATATTTATTGCCATTTCTTACTTTTTGTATTTTTTTTCAGTATTGATATAATGAGAGTTCAAGTAAGGAAAGGGAACCAGATGAAAGCAGTGCTTGAGAACCATGATCATAATAGTTACTGCTTTTACTACTTTGATAGAATGTGTGGAAACACTCTTCTCTTCATTCTTAACTTTCTTGACTCTTTCTTTTTGTCAGTCTACTGTTGGCTTCCATCTTCTGAGAAACTGGCTTAAGCTAAATCAGATAAGGCTTCTCTTTTAATATTTACGACTGAGACAAGTTAGAAATTATGCTATAATAGCTTTTGCTGAATTTTAGACCACTTCACTCCATACACTTTTTCCACTAAAAGAAGCATCCAAAACGGAAACTATATCCTAACCCTTTCCTCTTCGTATTTCTTTGTTTAACCTTGATTCAGAAAGGCTTAAGAACTCAAAAGTATAACAAGTCAATCATCCCTCCTCCCAACACAGGATTTTTCTTTAAGAACAAGATTGTTTTTTCAAAAGTACTAGGCCTCCACAGATTTAAACACTTTTGAAAATCAGACCTTTTAGTTACATTGTTTATGTCAAGTGAAGAAAAATATTTTATAATTCTAGTAGAAAAAACATATACTTAAGTTTTCTTGAAAAAAATAGACTCTAGATGTGGACATAAACACATGCTGCATTGAACATTTTTAGCTGAGTAAATTCCTTTGGCTTTTGCACAAGAACTGATGATCCAGAACTCTTTGAATTTCCAGTGAATTTCCAGCCAAGTGAGATGACTTGTCCTGTTCCTGACAGAAAATGAGTTATAAAAAGTCTGTAACTGTGGTGCCTGCTGCATGAATTCTGATTAGAGTCCCTCTGAAACTTGTGAGGCAAAGTGCTATGTTTTAATACAGACTTCATTTGATGAGCATGTATTCTTTCAAAGCAATAACTACATCACTTGTTGTAAAAAAGGATTTATTTTTTCTTTTCATGCACACTGATTCTGACACCCTGAGTTTAAATGTGTACTTCAGAGGAATCTTCATTGTAACACCATGTAAAGTAACAAAGAAGAAACAGACACAAGGTGCAGGCTGCTAATACTAACAGATGGCAACAGAAGTAATTCAAGATTTATAATATCTCAGCTTCTTTTGTCTTTAAGGACCAGTTTTCTTGGATGTGTAGGGTATGAGTAGGAGCTTTATAAAATATGCAAAATTTTGAGAGAAAATAGGAGACAGCAATAAACATCTGCAAGGTCCTCTTTCGCAGATCACAGAATTGTCATGGTTGGAAAGGATCTCTGAGATAACTGAGTCCAACCATCAACACAAAAAACCCCAAACAAACAACCAAACTCAAACAACCACACACACTCCACCCAAAAAACACCCACAAAAAAGCCCCCATACAACTTTGGCCACTAGAGCATGCCTTGAAGTGCCACATGTACACATTCCTTGAATACCTCCAAGGATGGTGACTCAACCACCTCCCTGGGCAGCCCATTCCAATGCCTGACCACTCTTTCAGTATAGAAATCCTTCCTAATGTCCAATCTAAACCTCCCCTGCTGCAACCGCAGACCATTTCCTCTGGTCCTGTTGTTATTTACCAGGGAGAAGAGGCCAACACCCACCTCACTAAAACTTCCTTTCAGGTAGTTGTAGAGGGCAGTGAGGTCTCCCCTCAGCCTCCTCTTCTCCAAACCAAATATCCTGAGTTCCCTCAGCTGCTCCTTTTACGACTTGTTCTCTTGGTAGCTCTACTTTGAACATGCTCCAGCACCTCAGTGTCCTTCTTGCGGTGAGGGGCCCAAAACTGAACACAAGATTTGTTGTGTGGCCTCACCAGTGCCAAGTACAGGGACACAATCACTTCCCTACTCCTGCTGCCCAAGCTATTCCTGATGCAGGCCAGGATGCCATTGGCCTTCTTGGCCACCTGGGCACACTGCTGGCTCATGTTCAGCCAACTGTCAACCAGCACCCCCAGGTCCTTTTCTGCTGGGCACCTTTCCAGCCACTCCTCCCCAAGCCTGTAGCGTTGCATTAAGTTGTTGTGACCAAAATGCAGGACGTGGCAGTTGTCCTTCTTGAAGTTCATGCAATTGGTCTTGGCCTATCAATCCAGCCTGTCCAGGTCCTTCTGTAGAGCCTTCCTACCCTCGAGCAAATCAACACTCCCACCCCGTTTGGTGTTGTCTGCAAACTTACTGAGGGTGCACTCAGTCCCCTCATCCAGATCATTGATAAAGATATTGAACAAGACTGGCCCCAGAACTGAGCCCTGAGAGACACCACTGGTGACTGGCCACCAAGTAGGTTTGACCCCGTTTTCCACAATTCTCTGTGCCCAGCCATCCAGCCAGTTTTTTACCCAGTTAAGAGTACATTTGTCTATGCTGTGATTTGCCAGCTTCTACAGGAGAATGTTGTGCGAAATTGTGTCAAAGGCCTTACCAAAGTCCAGGTAGACAATGTCCACATCCTTCTCCTCATCCAAAAATGGGTCATATCATCATAGAAGGAGATCACGTTGGTCAAGCAAGACCAGATATTGAACTGTTTGGTCTTCTTGGGATAGGGGAGAATACAATTTGTGCTCCCAATTTCTCGACCAGTCATCCCAAGACCCTGCTATCTTTCTTCATTACCCTCAGATTTCTTCTCTTTACCCAATCACTGCCTACTTGAAGGATGAAAAGAGGGTGGTATTCTGAGGGCCGTACCAGGCCAAGAAGTTTCCTGGTTATGTCCCTAACCTGGGCCCCAGGGAGGCAGCAGACCTCCCTGTGGGAGGGGTCCAGCCTGTGGGACCCTCAGTTCCCCTCAGAAGGGAATCTCCTATAACAATCACCCTTCTCTTGCTCTTAACAGAAGCAGTCTCAATGCATGGAGCTGGCTGCATACCCAGGACTTCATACATACATTTAAGTGCTTCTCTTAATCACTGCAACCTGAAATGAAGCTCTTGCAGCTGAGGATGTGTGGATAGCAAGATGATGCTTCTTCCCATCCATCCTGCCTCCTCTTGATCCTTCAGTCCAAGGATGTGAGGATTTGAAGTGAGGAATGCACACCAAGGGGAACCTGCAGACTGGTGTAATAACATTCAGCATTATATTGCTGTCAAGATTTTGTTCTCAGCTCTGCCTTCTCTTCTTGTTTCTGATGGGAGGATAGCTCCACATGTATGTAGAAATAATATGATAGAATACAGGGGTTTTTCTTTAATTATAACTTAAAATGCAGGGCAAGCCTGAACATTCTATGTCCTGTAGTTTACTATATGCAAAGTGTGTAGTCATTTCTGTGCATAAAATGTCAGATGCAAACAACTGATAGCAATAGGGTGAGGTTACAAAGCTCCAGCCATTACATGCTTCCAACCTTTTTGGGGCAGTATGTGTGCAGATTAAGTGACTGTTTCCTGTAGTAGAATTCCTTCAGATTATACTGGTATAATTGAAATGAGACTTGGTACTCTACTGTTGGAAGACATGATTGTCAGTTATATTTTCATAACACCTGTGTTTATCATGGAATTGTAATTAAGATTTTGTGTTGTCATTATAATACAGGCCAAATTTCACAGTTCCAGCCAAATTTCAGTTATTCCCTGCAGCACTGTTTTACCCCCTGAAGAGTAGCTGTCTTGTTACTTTTCCATTTCATCTCAGTCTGTTCCAGGTTACCATCTGGAGAGAATAACCTTTTTTTTTTCTGGAGAGTCTCCCACAGGCAACATGCAGTCACCAGTCTCCCAGACTATACTTGTGGTTTCTGTGTGGCATTTCAGTCAGACCAATACTTTATCCTTCTTGAACAATAAGAACAGTGCAGACTCAGCACCTCTTGTTATCCACGCAATTAAAATTAGTTTGGAAGATGATTGGAGTAGAAATCCAATCAGTTTGTGTATGGATGCTGCATATGGGGTTATGAAAATCTCTATCAAACAAACAATCATCTCTCAGGATGTGCAGGGAGAGTGTGCTTTTTGAACTTTCAGAGTGACACGTAGTAAAAGTCAGCTTTTATTTATTTGCTTAAAAGGAGAGACAGTCCTGGAAGGAAGATTCTTTTGGGTAAGAAAGGCTTTACAAAGTCATGTATTCTAGTAAGTACATGTCTAGTGTTTGGCTGAAGAAGGAAATTCAAGTTTCCCTGAAGATGAGAGTGCAGGAATGCACCTCTCCCATGTTCCAGAAGTTTTCTGGAAGTACTGTGTCACACCATCTCTGCTTTGGGTGTTGCTGCATCCCTTTGAAAATACACTGTTCCCATGCAGCTGCAGTCTTGCCTTTCCCTGGAGCATGTCCCATCACGGGTGAACACTGCTGATTTCTCCCAATAGAGAGCAGTGGTTATACTGTTGGCCTTAATGCAATTTAAAGTAAAATCTGCCCATGCCACATATTTGTCCAAAGGTAGTTTTTAGGAATATAGAAACTATTAGCTATCCATATAAATTATAATTAAATAGATAAATTATAACAGTAGGATCATTCATGTAACAGGCAGCTGTATTATTTTTAGGAATGGGAAATTCTGGGGTAAGTAAAATTGCAGCTAGTAGTACTCAAATGTTTCTTTTCCAGCCAGCAACTGGATTTAAGGTAGGGAGTTCCTCATGTTGAATGTCTTGAATGCAGGTGGTAGTTGGCAACTGCTGTAAAAAGTTATCTGCAAATGTGTGCTATTCCTCTTAGTGAATGTAATTCCTAATTGAAAACTGAAGACAGAAAACTCAGCAATTTTTTTTCCCTGCAGTACAATATTTAATATTCTGATTTCATGGCTGTCTGGCTACAGTGATCAGGAAGAACATTTTCTGATAGTATCTACAGTACCACAACAATGTATCAGGAGCATTGTGTATGAAGGGAGGTAACCATTATGTTAAAATACATGCCACTTTAAAACATACCCAATTAAAAAGTAGGATGCTGTTGAATGTTACATTTGGTGTAGTCAATAATTGCTTTGTAAGCTTTTTCTTATCTTTGGGTTTTAAGATGCTATTCAGGAGACAGAAAACAGCCTTGAACTAGAAAGGTTTTAATAGGAATGATCTGGAACAACAGAAATAATGCCTCTGCAACAAAGGCATTTTTATGTTTAGAATTGTACTGCTGTGTTAATCCATGACTGTGTGGTTATCTTTTGCTGGTGGAGAAATGGGAAATGTGTGTAGTTGTTGATAGTTGTTTAGTCCTTTAACTGAAGCAAGCTACTCAGTGGGACAAACTCATGTCCCATAACCTTTGTTAAGTGGGTGAGAGATCTCCAGAATTTACAACGGAATACTGGTTAGGAGAAGTAAGGGCAGAAACTTGTTGAAAATGTCTCAATTTTGCACAGAGAGTTTGAAGAACTACTATAAATTTAAACTGCTTGTTTTTTGTTTTTGCATCAGATAGTATTACTGAAGTCTTCACTAACATCTATGTGACCAGTTTTGGACCTGTTTCAGATACCGATATGGTGAGTTTCTGAATCTTCTGCATATATGTTAAATTATGCAATATATATAGTATTAACTTCCTTTCAACTTGTATTCTGCTTTTACTTATTGTGGACAAATTGGGGATAATTTCAGTGAAGTCAGGAAGTGCCAAATACCAGTAGCCCTACAGATGGAAATAGGTTTATAGACCTTACATGATAAGTACACTTGTACTGTTTAGCTGTTTAGTTTGTTAGCTAAACATCTTGTTAGCTGTTTAGTTTGGACGAGTGAATCTTCTGATTGTCCCCACTGACTATAGTTTAGTTCATATTCTGGAGCAACCTTGAGATGAGTGAAATGGATTCTTCTTGGATGAAACTAGGGTGAAAGGTGCACTGCAGGAGCACACTTAATGTTGGCAGCAATCTGAGGGACCTGACTGGACTCAGTATAAAATAAGCTTCTTGAAATATGTAGCATGGAAGTTGGGTCATCAGTATGATTGTGTTGTTCTACAGATCTGTCTTTAATAACTTGCACTATTTAGTAACTGTTTAAAGAGTTACATTAAAAAGAAAGAAACGGTTGTAATATTCCCCTGGATTACCATTTTTCATTAAAAGAGCAATGGAAAAAAACTCTTGAGGCAAGGGGTGCTTTATAGGCTCACTGCAAATCACACACAGGTTAGGGAGAATATGTCACACCAGGGAGAAATATCTTAATGGATATAACATTTCTGAAAAGAAAGAAGGGAAGGACAATCTGAAAATTATTTTAGCTGCCCTTGCTAATCCTGCAAGAAAAAGAAAAAAAATCCTGCATGCTTTTTTTTTGTGTTATTATATATGAGACATATAATACTACCTCTGTGTATCTATACATATTAAAAAAAATACTATATTTAAAATTTACTTTTTCTGTGAAAACTTTCAGATTATGCATCATATACAACAGGAAGCATCTCCATGTTACAAACTAGGTTGCAATGAAACAGTATAATCATGATATGGTTTGAATTTTGAGAGTTATTTGCTCACTGACTAACAGGTAGTCATAGCTGTGGAGGATTTATTCTGCTTCACTGTGTTTGGTTTTTGTGTGTGGTAGTTTCAGTTTTCAAGCTTTCTTTCAATTCTGATAAATACATTACTGAGTCTTCCGGTGAGAAGTCACTGGAAAAACAGACATATATTTACCTGTTGATGCTGTATATATGTTCTTGATTCCCTTGATGTGTTTTTTCCTAATTATACGAAGCTTCTGAAATGATTCTTGTTTTATTAGTAATTATAAAAAACAAATATCCAGCTGTATACAAAGGTTATATTAACATCTTGACCTTGTTAGTCTAGTATCTCATGACTTCACGGTGGTTACACTTAGAGTGTTCCTGTGAAATGGGGAAATGACAGTAACTCAAATTTAAAGGTGTGATACTGAGTCACAAGGGACTTAGCCAAGACTGCAAATCATCTGTGCTTAAATGGGAATTTGAGAAAAAGCTCTGTGAGCCTAATCCTTAGCTCCCGAAACACTTTTGGCACCAGTGTGTAAATGTGTGGAGAACTCTGGGTACCCATTTGCACAGACAGGTAAGACAGCACAGTAAGGGCTCAGGTGCTTTGCTGCTGCAGCTCTGGCGGCTCTGCACAGAGGTGTTACTCAAAGCAGGGTGCAGTGCATCAGAACAGCAGCTGTCACTGTAATGGGTAGATCTGTTTGCAGATAAGTAGATAGGTAAGTTAGAGCAGTTTTAATACTTACAACTGCAAGTTTCAGGGTTAATTGAACTTGTTCAATTGATAATTATAAAATAATTTTGAAACGTATGAGCATTCAATTAGAAGATTTCAACATGTGCGTTTTTAAGTAATAGCTTCCAAACTATCATGTACTCTGTCAAACATGAAGGGGACAGTAAGTAGAGCTTTTATCATGAGTTCTCTTTCATTCAGGCACTGCATTTCTGAATTGATAATATAAGCTACTATACGAAGAGTTTACTGATACTTCCATTTGTACACGTTGGAAGCTCTGGAATGTTCTCATTTATAAGCTTCTGCCTTAAAAAACTTCATTGGAGGAATAAGTTTGACTCTTGCCCATGTCCTCCTCAATCTCCAGAGGATCCCAAACCAAATCTCAGACCTTTTTGAACAGCTGGGTCCCAGCCCCTGAGATCCTTTGCTTTGACAGTGTGAGTGGTGAGGCTCTCCCTCTCATCAGATTTTTAGGTTGGACACTCCTGTTGTCCAAAGCTTTCATAGTCACTGCTGCCAATAGGATTCCTGCTGGGATTTTTCATACCAAAGAGTCAGCAGATGTATGACTGCACCCCTTTTCATTATACATTTGCCAGTTTGGCAGATTTTTTTCCCCTCTGTTAGCATCTTGTGAAGAGCAACAGTACTTAGGAGAAAAGCCTGTTGAAAATCAGAAGGGGACTCACTGCCAGTGGAGGTGACTAATGTGTTAAGAGTATGGAAAAGGGACGTGACACACTTGAGAATGATGGGTGGATCGACGCTAGGAACAATGTTGTTGCACAGCAGTGTTGATTCACAGACTTGATAAAATGTCACCTTCACCTGTATTGTTGAATTGATAGCAATTTGTGAGCTTTCTCTTTTCCCCACTTAGCTCCCTTTAATGATAATATGGTATTGAGTGCAATCTGTGACTCAGTATGGTTCATAGAATGTAGGTATTTATTCATACTCCCCGTATTTTTGCAGTTCCATAATTACAAAAAAAAACAACTCCAGGGGAATTTATCTTTGCCTGACTTTAGGCTAGCTGAAGTTGTCATTGAAAAATGTAAGAGGTAAAAGCCGAAGCTGAGTTTTTTCTGCAAATGTGTTGAGATTCAAAACCTTTTGATCCTTGTTGTGGATTAACATTTTGACTAAGTTAAAAGGATGCTACTCTCCTTTCTGCCCAAAATAGTCAGCTACCAAATCTTTTGACTGTTTGACAGAACTTTGTTGCAAACTGTGCTTCCAATGAAATACTGTGACTGAAAGATGAGTGTGCTAATACTAGCTGTTATGAAAATGTTACTTTATGTCAACCACAGTATCTAGTGTAAAACGAAATGGCAATACACAACAGGAATTTTCAACTTCATTTTGCAAACTAATGAGAATAAAGGAAAGAAAACCAGAACATGGGATTAAACAGGTTTTACTTCCACTGTTCTGTCTTTTTGAGCTGCTGCGTATCTGAAATGTTTAAGTTCAGTATTATGAAGGCTTATAGGCTTCCAACCAGATCAATGATACAAATGTATTTTGACATCAGCCTGAGAGAAAAAAAAGCTGTGTTTAGAAAAACAAAGGAAAAATTGTACAGAACAATTGCGAAACAAAGGTCCCTGGAAGTTTTTAAAGAGAATTAGAAAATTGTGATTTAAATATATGAGTTAAGAGGCTAATTAAACCATTTATAATTAAATTAGAATCTGTAATATTTGAAAATTCTGAGGTGAAGGATAATTTTGGTTGGAATATGGTCTGTAGGATAACAAAATGGAAACTATTTAATTTAAAAAATTAAACCTGATTGTTTATGTTGAGTTTGTTTGTTTTGGTTTGGTTTTTTGCCCTAATAAATTAATTGCAGTCTGGTTGGCTGATGAACCTAGCTGTATGCTGGTAGCTCAGAGTTTAGCTCTGTAAAGTACTTGTACAGCTTTTTCTCAGACTTTCTTTCTGTGCTCTCATGACACTTTGGCTTATAAAATTTTCCGGATAGCCATGTCCTGATGCTGTTGAGAGGGGAGGGAAAAAAAAAAAAAAAAAAAAAAAAAAAAGAAGAGAGAGAGAGAAACATATTTACCCTGCAAGCAATACTTCCTGTATGTAAGACAGAGCATACAGTCACTGAAAGACTTTATATGAGGTCTGCTGTGAAGAAAGCTTTTTGCCAGGTTTTGCCTCAGAGCAGCTTCTCTAATTGTCACTGGGACCTGCTTTCCTTCTTTCCTACAACACGTGGATAGTAGGTGGCAGGACCTGAATCTGTTTTGCTGGACTATTGGACTGTTGCTGGGGGGTTGGACTAGATGATCTTTTGAGGTCCCTTCCAACCCCTAGGATTCTATGATTCTATGATTCTATGAACAAGCTTTCTAAAATTTTTGTGTTTGAGCTCTCAAACTTAACATTTCATTGCCTTTTTGGAGTTTTGTTTACTGTGGTGACATCCTTGTTTATCTCTATTTTTTTGTACGCAACAATTTTTCCTAGTTTCTAGCTGGTATACTTCTAGTTTTACACTCTGGATTGAAGACGCATGAATATACATACCTCTGTAGAGAACCCAGCTAGTTCATTGCTACACACACTTCCATCTTGTCAATTTTAAGTTACACATTCAAAAAGCATTCCTGATTTTTCAAATATAGCCAGAATAAAAATTTTCACTGAAGGCTCAAAGTCAGATTCTGAAATGTCTGCAAAGATTCTTACAGCATCTTTCACTACAACTGAAGATAGTTCTTTAGAGAGGATGGCTGAACTGGGTACCACATTTTCTGCATCTTTTTCAGGCTTCCTCATTCCATTTTGTATTTCAATTTTTAGTTATTTTCTATGAAACTTTTTTTTAGCTGTTTTAAAGTTTCATTATTAGCTATGGTTCCTTAACAGGATGGAACATTAGGACAAAGTACTTTAATATGAGGGTGGTGGATCCCTGGAACAGGTTGCCTAGAGAGGTGATGGGAGCCCCATCCCTGAAGACATTCAAGGTCAGGCTTGATGGGGCTCTGAGCAATCTGGTCTATTTGGAGATGTCCCTGCTTATTGTAAGGGGAATTGGACTAGATAATATTTAGAGGTCCCTTCCAACACACAAACAATTTATGATTCTATGAAGCTTTACAAGTAATGTATAATAAGTAAGTCAGGACAGAATAAGGGAATACTACAATATTTATATTTTTTCACAAAGATTAAAAAAAAAAACAAAACAGCTATTTTATGTAGCTTTTATTTTAATTCAGTAACAGTAGACTAAATACTAAAAGGCACATGGTTTTCTTGTGTTTGTGAGCATCTATGCTGCCTTTTTATCATTGATATGTTTCTGACAAGTCAATAAAATCGTTTCTCTATTCCCTTTTATTATAGACCCAGTTTCAAGTTAAATCCATAGGCTGAAATTTTGAGGAGAATATCTAATATGGTCTCTTGCAGAATTTCTGTCCTTTTAGTCTGTTGGGAAGGCTTGTTCCCCTGTGCAGCATCCTGCCAAGTGGATCAATATTGGAGAGTGATTTGTCAGAGCCTGTGTCCAATTCCTTCACTGACATTAGCTCTCAGTGTACCTCTTGTTTGGATTCTTGTTCCTGGCACCAGACAGTCACTGTGGTTCAGGGTTGTCCTTTCTCCATGTATGAATATAAAAGGATAATGAGAAATGTTTGTATTTTCAGTGACAACAATGTGAATAATATCCTGTAGTCTCTTTTCTAAGTAGTCCCTATTGATATCTTTCACATACCTCTCTTATCCCTCTCCAGTGCTTATTTTAGACTCAAGAGTTCATTCTACATCAGGTCTATGGAAAGAAAGGAGAGAAAACTGTTTAGAGAAAGTCCTTTTCATAAATGGATATTAATAGGAATACATTTTCTTCCCTAGTCACTGTCATTCAAACTGGTTGAACACATTTTTCTTGATTTTTTTCCCAGTACATCATTTTTAGATTAAATGCTCAGACAAAAATGTCTGAAGTTGCCAGATAAAGCAGAGATAAAAGGCTTGAAATGAGTTCTTCAAATAAAGGAAAATCATGCCACAATTCCCTAGAAATATGCCACATTTTCTTTATAGTATTAAATGTTGTGTATATCAGGCAGACATTACTTACGGATTAAAAATGAATATATATTCCTTTGAAATGCAGTGATAAGATAGTTTTTAATGGGACTGTCAAGGTTTTTGGTAAAAAATAACAAACAGTGCAGTTTCAAACCATAACCCTCCTGCATAACAGAGTTCATCCAGAATATTTTCAAGAATTCTGTTCCCCAGCATGTAAGATCCGCACCTCCCAAAAGCCTCAAAGGAATATCCGTCTGGCTGCTCTTTTCTTATGTGTGCTTATGGGTTTTGTACATATCAGAAGGTAAGTTTTGGAAAAGAGCAACTGGAGTCAATTTATACATCTAGGCAGTAAGGTTTGCTGTTAGATGTAAAGGTGCCCACTAAAGCTGCTCTATTACTCCCTTCCTCAGCTGGACAGGGGAGAGAAAATGTAATGAGAGGCTCATGGGCTGCAATGACAGGGAGGTCACTCAACAATTAACAGTCACAGGCAAAACAGGCTGGACTTTGGGAAAAATTAGTTTAATTTATTACTAATCAAATCAGAGAAGGGCAATGAGAAATAAAATCAAATCTTAAAACATCTTTCCCCACCCCTCCCTCTTCCTGGGCTGAACTTTACTCCTGGTTTCTCTGCCTTCTTTCCACCAATGGCACTGGGGGACCAGGAAGGGGGTTTGAGATCACTTTGTAATACGTTATTTCTGCTCCTCCTTCCTCCTCAGAGGGAGGACTCTTCACACGCTTCCAATGCTCCAGCATGGGGTCCCTCTGATGGGAGACAGTCCTCTATGAACTTCTCAAACATGAGTACTTTCCATGGGCTGCAGTTCTTCATGAGCTTCTCCAGTGTGGTACCCCACAGGCTCACAAATCCTGCCAGCAAATCTGCTCCAGTGTGGGCTCCTTGCTTTTCATGGGTCCGCAGGTCCTGCTGGGAGCCTGCTCCAGTGCAGACTTCCCACGAGGTAACAGCCTCCTTTGGGCATCCACCTACTCTGGTGTGGGGTCCTTCACAGGCTGCAGGTGGATATCTGCTCCACCATTAACCCCCATGGGCTGCAGAGGGACAGCCTGCCTCACCATGGTCTTCACCACAGGCTGCAGGGGCTCCAACACCTGGAGCACCTTCTCTTTCTTCACTGACCTGGGTGACTGCAGAGTTTTTTCTGTTGCATATTCTCACTCTTCTCTCTGGCTGCAATTACACAGTTGTTGTTTTTTTTCCCCTTCTTGAATATGTTATCACAGAGGTGCTACCACTGTTGCTGATAGACTTGGCCTGCAGCAGGTCCATCTTGGAGCCATCTGTCATTGGCTCCATTGGACACGGGAATCTTCTAGCAGCTTCTCATAGAAACCACGCTTGTGGCCCCCTGGCTACCAAAACCTTGCTATGCAAACCTAATAATGGTCTGTAGAAAGTTATTTAGGAACCTTGTGAGATTTTATTGCTGTTGTGCTGAATCCAAGGAGGAGGTCTTCATGATCATTCACACGAAGCCTTAGTTCTTTCTGTTTCCATCTTCTAAATGGAATATTCTGCAAATAAAAATTTCCAGCCTGGATTGGGTGGAAAAGTGCAATAGAGGCGTGGAATTACCTGTGGATCAGTCAGAGATTTGTCAGTGGAATCTATCAAGGCTGCAGCTCAGATTCTGTCCTTTTTATTCCACTTCCTAAGCAGTTGCTTAGGTGTGTTTCTTAGAAATGTTGCTGTTTTGATTTACAGGCATTTCATGTCTGTTTTTTTGTTTTGTTTTGTGTATCTCCCATGATTTTTTTTTTCAATATGTTGGAAGACAGTGAAGAAGCGGGACCTTTAAAATTCTTTATTACAAAAACTTAAGATCTATATTCTAATAATTTATGTGTGAGCAGAGCTGTCTTTTTTCGCTGTCTACTCAGCACTCCTTTTTACCACCACATGATTGAGCAAAAACTGCAGCCTTGTTAATCAGCACACAAGGGAGCCAGCAGAAAGTGATGGGGGGCAGATAAGTTCCTTGAGATCACTTTTATGTTGAAATCAGTTAATATTTTGTATTAATTAAATGTTATCAGGTCTTGTACATCCAAAGATAATTTGCTCAATAATGGTTTATGTAAACTGTAGTATTTGCAGAGTAATTGCAAGAGTTACAGACTGTTGTGACATACTCATGTTTTGAAATCATGGGTCCATTTTGTATCTGTCCAACAAAATTGAAATTGCACCAAGGTGGCATTGGCCAATACACAGTTTGCTTCCAGCGAAGTTTTTAAGCTTTTCCATTTCCATTTATATGCTGTGCTGACGGTAGCAAGCACTAAATCCATTTACAGATCCAATTTGCAGTTAGTTGATGAATTCACATTATCAATGTTTAATCAGTATTTTTCTGGGGCTTTGTGTGGGTATTTTTGGTTTTGTTCTTGTTTAGAGCAGCAACAAAACCCAGCAGATGGGATACCCAGTGCTGGGTGACACAGGCATCTGCTCTAGCTCATCATTCTGCTTTCTCCGGACTGTACTTTCTTCCCAAGATTAGACATCAGAGTATAGTTCAGCAGGTAGTGTGTGTCACCTGTTAATCATCAGCTGTTGTTCCCTACTTACGTATGTTTCTTAATAAAATCCATACTGCTACAGGGCCTTGCTTTCCCCTTTGGAGAAATCTTCCTTATATCAGGCTACTTGGATGTATTGTAGGCCTTCCAGTCTCCACATTCTCCATGCTCTTGAAATGCTGGATTGCTCTCCTTCAGTTGCATCTGCTGCAATATCTATTTAATATATTTCTGTGTATTTTTTTCTTACTTTTTATTGTAAAATAGCTGTTTTTATTGAAATTACCCTTGTCACATATACTGTGTGTATCAGGTACAGAAATCTAAATGTTGGAAGGGTTTGATATACTATCAACAGCTCGCAATCATGAAGGCAAATGTCATACCTATAATTAACTTATTTCCTGATTATTATTCTCAGTATTACACAGTTTTGTGTGATGATTGTTCTCCCTTGAGAATTTTACCAAGGGAATTTTTGCAACCAGAACTTTCCTGTTTTGTCCCTCAAAAAAGCTGGTTAATGCTTCAGTCTGTTAAAAAAAGCATATATTTATTCCATTACAGGAATACACAATAGATGTTTTCTTCCGTCAGAAATGGAAGGATGAGAGATTAAAGTTTAAGGGCCCAATGAACATTCTTCGATTGAACAACTTAATGGCCAGCAAAATATGGACCCCAGATACATTTTTTCACAATGGAAAGAAATCAGTGGCTCATAACATGACAATGCCAAACAAACTTCTACGAATCCAAGATGATGGGACTCTCTTGTACACCATGAGGTAAGCCTTTTCATCTATTCTCTTCTCAAGCTATTTCTCTGTGTGATTTTTCCAGGTGACAGTTAAACACGGTTCCAGGAGGACTCTCCTTTGTTTAATTTTTATCCCAGCAGAATGTATGCTAGGAAAACATGTTTTGTTTCTGTTATAAGACTGGTGGCTGACTATGAGTTAGATGTGGTTTCCTACATTTTCCTCAGTCTTCATGCCTCTATTAAAAGGCACTGACCACCTGCATGAAGGATTTTGAGATGTCCAGGTAAGAACCACTGTGTAAGAATTGTTAAGCATACTCAAAGTTTACCAACTCCATCTTAGAACAATTAAAATAGTATATGACATTTGCCAGTTACTACACCCATTGTACCAACCACTGAGCCATTAAGCACATTTATTGAATCAGTGAAAATAAAAAATAAAAAGAAGAAAGGGTTAATAAGGCCTCAAATTCTTTCCAGCAAGAAGTTCGGGGAAAATATGTCTTACTCTCTAATAACTTTATTTATATCTTATTACAGTATTTTACTTGGTGTTTTAATTTTTGCGTCCCGTGCATCATTAGCAGCTAAGGTGAACAATTAGCTGGTAGAATGTATTAAATTTGCTTAGAAAATAATTTATGAAAAATCAGAAACATCATATTTGCAAAGGCATAACCAGCATTTTTTAAAGACTGATTTCTTCTTTTATTACTATTTTTTTCAATGTTACCTATATGAGGTTCTTGGAAATTTTTTGTTAAAATTTCCAGAAACCCCTGACTTAGTTTCTTTCTTTTTCTTTGAGAATATTTAGTAAGGTGAGTTGGCTGTGCAAGCAGACAGAAAATCCCCAGCCTAAGATATAAAGTCTGAGCTGTAAAGCAAACTGTGCATCTTTTCCATGCAGTTATACAAGCATCTCTGGAACCTGGTTTACTATACAACACCCAAACCCATACAGCACTGAGTGTTGATAGGTAGACTACTAGTGGTGTTGAATGATGTGGTGGTTGGAGAGGTTTGGAAAAGTTTGGTGAAAATAAATTGAGACCCCCATTTGTAGTCTTTCTGGTTGGGCTCCAATCAATATTTGAATTTATATCTGTATAAATTGCCTGAAAATCTCCTTCCCCCAGAGGGTATTATTATCAGATGTTAAAAGGAATAAGAAATACTGTTTGGAACTACTATGAAGAATCTTTTTAAAAAATGTAAGATGGATTATGTCAGCTAGAATTAATTGAGCAAGTTCATTACTTGTGTGTTACTTTTGAGGGTATAAGATTATATTGGTTTTGCTGTATGGATTTTAAACAGTGTTTTTTATCTGTGTCTATTTAAAATGATAGTGTGATTTATATGAGAGGCTCATGCAGTTCTTTCCTGTTCCTTCAGCTGTTTGCTTACTCTTCTCTCCTTTGACTTGAGAAAAACTTCCTTGAGGGGTGGAGGAATAGGGAATATTTTGGTGTGGAAGGGTGGGAGAACATAGTGGGGAAAACAGTGACTACAAGCCACTGGGAGTACAGGAGGACATAGCTGATGTTGGAGACTGGATGAAGACAAACCAAGACATAAAAAAAATTTCCACCTAGAGGAGACTTAAGGACATGGAGCAGAAACAGCTTCTTTTCTTCATCATCTTCTTTTATTATTTTTTTTGGTAAAAATAATGGAAAAGTGTGTAAAAATCTTTCTTCAAACTATTTTAAATTATTTTTATTTTATTAATTCCCGTAGCTAATTGTGGAATAATGATGGGAATTGTTCACAAAATGAGCAAAAAAGGAGTGCAATATCAACATACAGTCACGCTTATACATAAAAAAATTACCACAAGTAATGAGTAGCAGCAATCTTTCGAAAGAACCTCATTTCCTTTTTCTACATCTTCCATTCAAACTATAAAAAACTCCAAATACCCAGAAAACTACAGAGCACAGTCCTTTGGCAAGTTATCTGTATTTTGTGTGGTTTTGTAGTGTGGTTTTGTAGTGATCCACTGAGAACCATATAGTCACACATGTACCTCAGAATATTGTGAGAAGAAAATTACTGTTCTTGACAACCTGCAGTTACATAATTTATATTTTCATTTAAATGGCCTTTCCTCATAGTTTTGAGTTCAGTTTTTTTCAGGTTTTTGGTGTGATAAGTCAATACCTTCCAAAGCAACATATAAAAGGGAAGAAGCAAGAGCTAATTTAAATTTTAATTAGTTTAATATAACATTTCAGCTTCATCTCCTAAATCAGCATGAACCCTGTTCATTCATGTGGAATTGATTTTCTTGTCCTGCTAACTGACTTAAATGCATAGTGGTCTTTTCCTTTTAGGCTTACAGTGCAAGCTGAATGTCCAATGCACTTGGAGGACTTCCCTATGGATGCTCACTCATGCCCACTGAAATTTGGCAGCTGTAAGTATATAGCAAGAAGTACAGCCTTTGGTTAGCAAACATCTCACATTGCTCAGCATCCCTTTGTTTCAGTAAGTTGTTTCATGAAAGGTGTAAAACACAAGACAGTACTTTTTAAAAAAAATGTAACCTTACACATGAAAATCTCTTTTCTCTCTTCAGTTTTGTGTCTACTTGTGTATTTTAAAGCTTTCTTGACTCCATTTAGCACTAAATACTGTGCACCTAATTCATCACTGCACTGATCTACTTTTATTCGAGCATGCAAACCATACCGATGAATCCAGACTGGGGTGCACGAAGCCTGTGTAGATTGTATGTGGTGTATGGATGAAGAGAAGGTTAAAGACTTGAAAGAATGTTTGTTTTAATCTACTCAGACATTTATTTTCTCTTTATTATTAATGATACTTGTTTTTACATGCTTAGTCAATAAACACAACAACAAATGGCTTCTTATAATAAAATATTTCACTCATTAGCACATCTGCATGTTAGATAGATGGACTTTGATTTCACTTTTAATATTTTAACAGCAGTATAACTTTGCTTACTGATATTGCAGCCTTTCTTCTTTGTGAATTAGAATCACATTATGTAAAGTTCCTGAGTTTTGTACAAGGTTTTATTTTTTCTTTGGCTGCAGCCTATATTCCGTGTGGGATCCAGGAAAGAGAATGTTTATTTTTTGAGGAAACTGTTTAATATCTTTAAATTGTGGCTGATATTACATTAATTGCAGCTACCACAGATTACATAGAAGGTGGTACACTTCCATTAAGGCCATAATTAACCAGATGAGCATTGTCAGAGGACTCTGCACACTCTGTCCGGAACCATGACATATCCTCTTTCCTTGGAGTTTGGAATAAATTAAACCAAGCCTGTGTTTCTGATGATATTTCCACACTAAAATTAAGTATTGGGTATGGAGATAAAAGATCATTACAATTGATAATATTTGTATCATGAAGCCTTTTTTACCCCCTAAATATTATATTATATTTATAATACATAATACAGCTTAACTAATGCAAGAGATGTTAGCCAAACACTCAATTTTTTTACTTCAGACTTATTTCTAGACTGCTCTGCATTTTTCATCTTTAATTCTGGGATAAAATTTGAATTATCAATAGCGATGAAAATAAGCAGGAATCTTGAGAGTTTTGACTTAGCTCAGGCAAGTCTGCCAGTGTAGTTGTCAGCTCTTTATATGCTGCTAATCTTACATTGCTAGGAGGATCATCAGCCTTACGAGTGTCTCTCTTTGTTCGTTATGCACAAGAGAGAAGCCAAGCTGAATGTACTGGAGAAGCTGTAGCTTAATAGATTGCCTTTCTTTATCATAATCAAAAGGTCTAGCCAACAGTGGGGAAGATGGGGACAAATCAGCAATTGGCAATACTGCTGGTTTGTGGTAAAGCAGAAGTCTTCTTGTGGGAAGCTGGAAAGATAGAAGGGACATGTAAAATATCTCTACATGCTATCCACCTGCTAGATTTTGTTAGTCATGCACATTATGCCTAGTTGTGTTAAGAAGCTTCTTTCAGGAACTCCAGAGATTTCTCAAGAGAAAATGTTGACAGCCCAACAGAAATGTTGCTTTTCTTATTCACTTCGCTACAATTATGATATAAGACTTAAAATATACTTGTCCCAATCAATCAAAATGAACACACAATTTCTTCCATTAGTGGTTTACCCTTTTCCATTCATATTCCATTTGGTTAGTAGGGTATTAGGCTGGAAAAACTTGCAATACTATTTTTTTTTTTCTTACTTACTACAGAAGCATTAATGCTATATCTAAAATATACCATTGATTTGCTTCCATTTCGGTTTATTTTAACAGACCTGAGGCTAAACATATATTTAATTACTGAGAGGGCAGCCTGCTTTATGTCAATGTGTCCCACAAAAAGATGCCATGATAAGGATTGAAATTTAAGAGGGTACACAGGGCAAGGCACAGAGCCACTGCAAGTTTGTTAAGGGTATTGGAACTGAACCTGGCTTCCCGTATTTAGGTATGAATTTCAGCTAGTAATAAAATGCTTGCGATATACTCCCAAAGTGGGGAGTGAGGGCAGTGGAAAGTCTGGACAGAATAGGAATAAATTTTCAAAAATGTTGTGTGTCCTAAAACTTGCAAATAGTTGTTCTTTTCATACGGTTTACGGTGAGTTCTAGGTTACATATAATACCTGAAGTCTGACAAGTTTTTTGACAGTGTGGAAGAGATGTTTGTAATTTAATAGTAACAAATTTTGGTTAATAACATCACAAATGAGTACCCTGTTTCCATGCTGCAAAAGGCCTTTACCTTACAGTAAAGCTATTTTAAATGGCCAAATATAAGTTTCACCATATCATGTTAGCATTTTAGGGTGTTTTTTTGTTTGTTTGTTTGTTAAATTAATAAGTAGATCTAATTCTAAGAGGTTTTATTGATTTAAATTGCTTACAAAAGATTTTATCTTGTTTCCCACAGATGCATATACAACCTCAGAAGTGACATACATTTGGACTTACAATGCTTCAGATTCAGTGCAGGTGGCACCAGATGGTTCAAGATTGAATCAGTACGATCTTTTAGGCCAAACAATTGGAAAAGAGACGGTTAAATCAAGTACAGGTTAGTAAAAGATATTTGGAAGAAAAAGGCAGTCACTCAGCTACGAAGAACGTAGGTGTTGCTGGTGGTGATAGAAGGCTACTGAAAAAAGCTGTTTTAAAATGTGAGCTATTAGGCATAGTTTATTAATGTATGTATGGTACAGGTAACACATAGAAGCACTTTACTGCTTCTTTTATGTTAAAAAGTAACTGGCAATAGGAGATGTGAACTTCTCTCCAGTGACTATTTTTTTTATGTTTTCTGGAACTCAGTCTTGATTTCTAATGTTTGTAACCCAAGATTGAGGTAATTGTTTAAATCATATGATAAATGACAGTTTTTACCTACTAAATGGTGAAGTATGCTGGTTTCAATGTTTTTTTTCTTCCATTGTGTTATTGTCCTATCCATACATACCACATTATTCTACCTGACTCTAGACTGTGTTCCTACATGTAATGGACTCCCATGATTGCCTTCTGACTGTAGACTTAAGTTCTTAAGTTTCCTTTGTGTGAATGCAGCATGGAAGCCTGCAGGACTGAAGTAAAATCTTAGCAGGGCAAGAAGGGTTCCAGTAAGTTCTGGAATCATGGGACCAGCTTTGACAAGCCTGGTCTGCGGGGGGCTGATGGGATCCACCTGTCAGAAAAGGGGAAGAGCAGCTTTGGCCTCAGGCTAGCCAAGCTGGTGAAGAGGGCTTTAAACTGATGTGGTGGGGGAAGGGAACCTCAATTCATCCCACGCCTATCAATTTCAACATGATGCTGGCACCAGTAATAGATGCCCAGAGCATCCTTCTACAGGCCTAAGAGCAATGTATCCCGACTAAGAGAAAGGTAAAAACTGCAGGAGTCTGGCATGGATGAACAAGCAGCTCCTAGAAAAACTCAAACTGAAGAAGGAAGCATACAGAGGGTGGAAGCTAGGGTAGGTACCCTGGGAGAATTACAGAAAGGTTGTCCAAGCAGCTGGGGATCAGGTCAGGAGAGCCAAATCCCAGATAGAATTAAATCTAGCCAGGAACGTAAACAGCAGTAAGAAGCTTCTGTAGTATGCTGGGGATAAAAGGACAACCAAGAATAACGTAGGCCCTTTCCTGAAGGAAACAGGAGACCTAGCGATGCAGGATATTGAGAAGGCTGAGGTTCTTAATGACTTCTTTGCATCAGTCTTCTCTGGCAAGTGCTCTGGCCTCATTGCAAAGGCCACAGCAGGTGAAAGCAGGGACTGAGAGAACAATGTACCCCCCCCACTGTAAGAAAAGAACAGGTTCATGATCATCTAAAGAACTTGCAGGTGCACAAGTCCATGGGACCTGATGGGGTCCATCCATCCTGAGGGAGCTGGCAGATGCAGTTTAAACTGAAGGAGGAGAGCTTTAGGTTAGACATCAGGAAGAAATTATTCACCATGAGGGTAATAAGGTACTGGAATGGGTTACCCAGGGAGGTTGTTGCTGCCCCCTCCCTGGAGGTATCTAAGGCCAGGTTGGATGAAGCTTTGTGCAGCCTGGTCTCATGTGAGGTGTCCCTGCCCATGGCAGGGAGGTTGGAACCTGAAGATCTTTAAGGTGCCTTGTCACGATCCAGTATTCGGATACGTGGCACTTTTTTATTAAAGGTAATCCCAAATGGTGAAATTAAGACGCAAACGAGGTCAGATGTCACACGCACAACAAACTTTTATTAGAGTAACACAGCAAAGTCCCTAGAGCGGATAGGACAGGGAGGAAAACAGAGACAGAAAAGAAAGGAGAAAGCAGAAATACAGAGGACAGCAAGCAAGAGCATAGTTACCACCACGGTCCAGCGATGTCGTTGGTGGGGAAGTGGTTCCTGGTGGGGAAGTGCTTCAAATGCACCCATAGTGTCCCAGATTTTTATACAGTTCTTGCCCACTGCACCCCCACTTTTCTCCCTGAATAAGGGAGAAAATCCTGCTATCTTCTCTGTGCTCCTCCGAGATAGCAGGGGGGTAGGTATGGCTCCAGGGCTATGTCCTGCAGATAGTCTTTGTTTGGCTAAGTGTTAAGACCAGCCATTTCAAAGAGGCGGTTGAGACAACTGGCACCACAGGATTAGTTTATTGCAGTGGAGTTTCAGTCCTAGGAAGTGGCTTGAGACCAGCACTCTTTGTCTTGTCCTGCTAAGTTGGTGGTTTTCATGAGATATCATATCAAGGCCTGGTTATCACTGAATACTCTGTTCCCAGCACCAGCTGTAGATATCCTTTTTTTTTTTTTTTTCCAAGCTCAGCATGTCCCACATTAAACTCCCCAGTTCTCAGGTACACATTGCAGGAGGGGAAGCAAAACAGTTGAGTGGGTTGCTGAGACATCTCTTTAGTCCATCAACAAATGTTGTTCAACTCTCAGATGCCACAAGACAGACAACAGATATCCTGAGTGCCAAAGTCCATCACTTATCTCTTGGATTGTTTGAGACAAGCACTGTACATTCTGAATGCCACATGCCTCCCAACCTTAACCATTCTGTGATTCTGTGAAGTTCCTTAACACCGATCTTTCCTGGAGCTCAGAGGGAATGGATGTAGTTGTACTCAAAAACACTCTTAGATACTGTAGTATGCTTTCTATGACAAAATACATTCTACGCAATGTAACCCCTAGCATATTTGATTCTCATAAATGTACCAAATTTTGTTTTACCAATAACCTTTTGTTTCATTGTATTTTGTTTGTGGCACCTAGGTGAATATACAGTAATGACGGCTCATTTTCACTTGAAGAGAAAAATTGGTTATTTTGTCATTCAGACTTACCTCCCTTGTATCATGACTGTCATTCTCTCTCAAGTATCATTCTGGCTGAACAGAGAATCTGTACCTGCCAGGACTGTATTTGGTGAGTATACTCAGTAGAATTAGCATTGTTTGCAACAGCTCAAGCTGTTAGGAAGCATTTCTGAAGTCTGCTTGGTAAAAGCCTTTTCCGTTCAAGTTAGTGTGTTTGTAGAATGTGATATTATTTTTAGTTCAAACAGCTTTCAACTGCGGCTTACAAATCTCCTGAGAGTCACAAAGTTTGGGAAATTAGCACATACTTATATCCTTGACTCTTTTAAGAGGAAAAATTTTTCACTGAATGGAAAAAGATTATAATGTTTTCCTTAAAAATTACATTTAGATTATTTTCCAAAAAGTCTAATTTACCTTGATATTAGCCAGATATTTTGGTACTAGGTAGATAAGTACATTTCTAAATATACTTGTAAATTAAGCAAATTAAATTTGAATTGGTTGAATTATTTGAATGTGTTAAACTTTGCGAACTGCACATCTTTAAAGGGAACCCAATTCTGGGGGTCTTGGCAAATCTTTTTCATTAATTCAAATACGAATGTACTATAAGGCAGCAAATAGCTTCATCAGCACAAAATAGTGGTGTTTTTCTTACATTAAGGTCTTGCTCTCTTATTATGAAAGCAAAACGACAAATGTCTTTCTTATTTGCATAAATTAAAGTTCTTTCAATTTGTTTGCTTTTAAAGAAAAAGACACTAGCACATCAAAAAGAAAGTAATGTCTGTATGGAATCAGCCAACAGAAATGCTGCATAAAGCCTTGTCATTAGTCATCAGTAAACACCGTACTCTCTTAAAAAAATAGAGCAAACTCAAATGCATATTAATTGTGATGCTCAACAAAGCACTTAACATCTCTCCTGGTAGAGAAAATGACACACAAAACATCATGAAAATTAAAAGTTTGAATATGAGTCTTACGGAAGTCAGATGCAATAGGTCAGTGGTTTCAGCGGGACCAGAATTCTACCATGCTTTCCCAAGCAGTTATCAGGCAGATTTTTTTCCTTTCTTCGAAATCTTCTATGTATTTGTTCATTTCTGCTTATTAAAATGCAGCTTCCTGTTTGCCAGCTCAAATCCTTCTGTATCTCTGTCTTTGCCCTTTTCTGTACCCTCCTCCTATGCACTTAGTACATAGCAACTCATTTGTCCAAAAATGTCTGTCATCTTCATTTCCTAAAAGGCACTTTCTGTTACTGTGTCATCAGTAACAAGGCATTAGGATAATTTTCCTGGAATGTCATGTCTCTTCCTGCATGCCTCTTTTTTATTCTTGATTTATTTTTTATTTAATCTTTGATTTTTTTGTGTTTTGAAAGGAAGCACGATGGTTATATCAAGAAGATAGCACTTGCTATGCTATTATTTATTTCTGCCAGACAGACATGCATCTCATGCACCAGTCAGGGCTCTGTCCCCTCCAGGACATCTTAGATTGGCTCCATGAACCCCAGGGAGCAAGATGCTCCCAGACTCTGCCTGCAGGAACAGCCTAGCCCCTGCATGCAGCGTTTACATGTCAGGCTTAGCCTTCTGCATTGGGCTGGATTTCCCCTCAGGAGCTATTTTTAAACTTTCTTTTACACTCTGGATGGCACTGTCAGCATAAACTGCCAATGGCCTCTCTAATCATGTAGCCCCAGGTGCATGTCCCAGTCTTCCTCCAGATCTAGTGGCAGCAGTTGTCACTGGGATTTCTGATACCCTCTGGTCTGCTGCCTAACTGTGTTACAAAAATGTGAAGTTAGTCAAAGTTTGATACACAGTTCATATATTGCTTCTTACTCTTTTCTGAATCCTGCTGAATTAATCTTGACCCTTAGAGCTGGGCAGATACACTCAAGGTTTCATTTGGGTGTTATTTGCTGGTAGTCTCCGCCCAGTGACACATGAAGCCCATACTACAGCTAAAGTAATAAAACAAGCTACTTCTGACAGGGAACATAAAAATTGCAACAGATTTTACTTTTAGTTTTCAGTTTTTATATGGATTAGTCACTTGCTAGATACCCATATTTGCATTACATAATAAATATTTCAATATTAAAAATATTATTAAGTAGCAAGTGTAAGTTTGATAAAGTGTTTTTCAGAATCAATGAGAAATTTATTTCAAGTACCTTTCTGAGTGCTACCAAGTCCTGGAAAGGCCTAACTATTGGAGTACTGTTCCTTTCAAAGAAACACAACTCCCAGTTATTCAAAGCACCACTTAGCATTTATTATTTTATATTTGAAAGAAACTACTTCCCCTTTCTGTTCTCTCACACTGTAGTTTCAAGTTCTAGGTTAAGATTAAGGGCTTGGTATAATGAGGCTTCTTTTATAGTAGAGTTCTTTAATCCCTTTCTTTTATGGCTTCTATTTAATATTGTTGACCTAAGCTATCCCAAATGAATTATGGCATAATATGATATTATTTCAACTTTAAATTATTGGAAGAAGAAAGTTTTATCACCATTAATTAAGTCATGAATGTGTTTTCTCTGGCAGATAAATTTGAAAAGCATTTTATTGCATTTTTAATGAAAGTGAATAAGGCTGGTTCCTAATGCCATCATTTAGTGCAAGATTACAATCTGTTTCATTTAGTAATGTGTTTATTGTTCGTATTTAGTGTCAACAATTATTAACAAAACTAATCTTGTACAGCTTATTGAATTCTCGCTTTGTTTTTAATGAGTCACAACATTTAGGAGCATCACATATATTTGAATGGCAGCATTAGATGCAGGTGACAGAAAAACGAGAAATTAGTTTTCTTGGTGTTACGGTTATTGATGTGTCTTTATCTCACAAGGAGTAGGAATGAGCATGTTAAAATGAATCTAGGTAGATATATATTCTTTGATGCCTAATGCAGGCTGGAGCAAAAATTAATAGTAATTTTTTAGTGTGTTGTCCAAGATGCCAAACTGTAAATTTACATAGCTATATTTTTTGTGAGGACACTGTTCTCTGTGGTCATTTTATTCAAATGCAACATTCCTAAACCTATGTTTTACTTGTTCTTGGTTCATCTTTTCTGAACCTATATTTTTGAAGCAAAAAGCCATTTAGAGCTGAAATAGATTATTTTTATCATGCAACTACAGAAAGTAGAACCTAAAAAAAGTTCAGATTTATTCTCTGGTTATTTTTACATGGGAGGCATACCTGGAAAACCGTAGCCTTTAGTTAGAGACCGAGCTGGCTGTGAACGAACCGGTATGTCTTCTCAGCTCAGTAGTGTGCGAAGACCATAGCTCATGTTCCAGTAATGACGTAGTGCAATGCCAGTTTTACTGGAGCTGGCTCTCAATTGTTTGAGAATTAGCTCAGCTGTTGATCAATGAGGAGCTCTGTTCCATTGCTCGGTATTGGTAGAGTGAAGAAACATGAGCACCCACTTCATGATGTGTAGATGTAGCTGAAACGAGTGACTGAATGCAGTTTTTCTGGAAGTAGATCATGTTATGGTCCTTGGCTTCCCATGCTCCTTAACGAATCTTCTGGCCTTTTGAGTTGTGCTTTTAGTCAGAAGGGCAGACAGAGCACTTGAGCTGTTTTCGTCTTTCTCTCTATGGTTGTTCAGCCTTACCATGCAGTGCCTAAGCAGGATCAATGTACACTCCGTTTGTATTGTGTTCTCAAGCAACACATGCACATTGCGTAGGGAAAAAATAAACACTATGGTGTGTAGCCAAATGTTATGGTATAATATTTTAAAATTACACTGTCTCCAGAAGTTTTAGGCTTTTGTTTAGACCTCCAACTGTTTACTCTTGGAGTGATAAAATGGACTAGTAATCTGTATCTCTGTAAAAGGGGCAGCAGTCTTCTTTTTGCTATGTTATTTGTATTTATAAATACAGGTTTTGGACCAGTTTGAGTGATCTAATTACCTAACAACATTTGCAATTACAGATAAAAAAAGAGAGTGAAATCATAGAAGAATAGAATTAACGTCCTAATTTAAAAAAAAAAAAAAAGGTGCTTTATCAATCCTTGTGTGATGTTTCTTCAGCCATTATGTGTATCTTTGCAGAGTGCCATGATGAAAAGATAAAATTGTGGGAGCATGACATTGTAAGAAATGGAACACGATTTAAGCGTTTTGTACAAATTACTTGCAAAGCTGAAGTGCCTCTTTTGTTACAGAAGTGTTCTTTGGTAACTCATTATTTAGGCCTTTCAGTTTCATTTTTGAAGATGTCACAGAAGGTGAGGACTTGACTTAGTTGACTAAAAATTATTCAAATTAGAAAAATCAGTTGATACACAAGAGGTGAAATTAGGGTCCAAAATAAATAGTCCCTGTCAAGGAGTAGTCTGACTTTGCACATAAACATGGGCATAAACTAGTCACCATGACAGATTTAATATTTTAATTTAACTAACTTTAATATTCACATGCTAGCTCCTCCATCTCCCACTGGCTTTTTTTTAGTTAGGCAGTTCTAGTTTTTTTCTGTTTATCATTTTGTGTGCCACTGCCTTCTACTGTTGAGAAATCTTTTGCCCAAAGGTGGCTATCTAACTTTAAACACATCTTGAGTGGTATCCATCTATCCTGGCATCCAAAATGTGGCAGAGCTGTTATTTTCCACGTATATAAGTTTAGTGCCAGTTGAATTTATAGCCCTGGAGATGGATTTCCTCTCTCCACTGAGCAGATGCCATTTCAAAAGCAGCACCATAAAACAAACACACAAACCCCAAACCCTCGACAATAAAATAGCTTCAATTTTGGCCTGGGTGGATAAACTTGTAGTGACAGAAGAGATTTAGCTGTCAAGGGCATACACTGCTGAGAACAAAAGTTGTAGTGATGTTGGGGTATATTTACTGTCAGGTCTAAAATGCTTGGTCCTCTTTGGAGAAGGGAAATGTCAATGATTTATTTTTTTGATCCTTTTTAAAGACAAACTGATGACTGCTCATGGTCTCTTACAAGACAATACCTGTTCATGTCCTTCTAGCACTCATTTTGTGCTACATCTGCTGGGTGCTAGGCTATAGAAGATAGTTCTTGACCTGATTCTAAACTTTGGTCTTTCTACATCATAGTGAGGTATCATGCAGTCTTTACAGAGCCTGCTAAATTATTTAGGCTGTTCAGAGTAGTACGTGATTTAGGGGAGAAGATTGTTTTCCTCTAATAGTTTGACTACCTCATTGGAGGGGGACAAACTGCTCACTGTATTTTATACCAATTTTAGTTAATCGGTGTTGTGAATTTGATAATGCAATGAGAAATGTCTAAATTTACCTGGTCAGTGTTGGGGTTTTGTAGGGTCTTAAGTTAATCTTTGTAAAATAAATATGTTTTGTTTTACAAGTTGATCATATTCCTCCACGTTAATAATTTTTCATAATTTAGCAGTGATGAGGATGTAGGTTATTTCCATTCATTCCTTTTTCATAAAGATTATACTGTTTTTTCAAATTATCTGTATGTGCAAAATCATGTCTTGACTGAAGAATAGCAAGTGTAAAACCACTAGAGATTGCTAAACTGACAGGTATCACAGATTAAATGTTCTCTCCAGTTTTTTCCCATTAAATTTAGGTTAAATGAGTGCAGTAGCTTGAACATCACTGAATTTATAGACTGAAGGAATAAATGAAAGTGCATTGGCAATTGTCTTGACAGTGTGCTGTTTGATTAGTATTTGGGTCACAAAGTGGTGTGGCTTGCTGAACATTTTAGAGAAACTGTCAACTGGTAGCAAGATGCAAGATGTAAATTCATGATGTTTTAATTGAGACTAGAAAAGGTCAGCAGTTAATCCTAAATTAGATTTCTGAAGAAGCCAATGGGGTTTCCAGAAGATTAGTTTATTAAAAGGGTAGGACTTGAGCAGAAGACTACCTTAGCAACTGTGTATATTTACATGTGGGTAAGGTCACCTTATCTCTGAGAAACAATCAGTTTACTGATACTTCTGTATAATTAAAATTATTTATCTGCAGCCCAGGACCAGTGTTAAAATTTGCATGTGATAATTTTAAATGTAAGATAGACTACCTTTTTCCTGAAGTGCTGAAGGTGATTAAGCCATCTGTTGTGTAAGTGTTAGGATGGAGTAAGTTCTTAAAAAAGTATATTGTCTAGGCATTTTCATACAATATAGTATGATAGCTTCTTTATTTTTGTTGTGTAGGCTAGTAGATCCCAACAGAGTCACAGCTGATTCCAGACCAAATCCACTTCTTCAATTTATGAAGGCTGAAAAATAGCAATTAGAGAATTATGTTAGCTAAGGTGTCTGGATACTGTGTGACTCAGCAGGATGTTTCTGTGCCTTGTTTTCCCTGCTGCACAGGCCTTTGGAAGCGCAGCAAGGAAGAACAGTGCTGAGGCTGAGTCCATTTAGGTTTGCTCTGTCACCCTTTGTAGCACCCTCAGAGACAGATTTTTTATGGTAGAGGTGGAAATTGCAAAGCCTAAAGAGCTCTGAGTAGGTGTGACTGCTGCCTCTTTTCCCTCTCACAAAGTGGTTAAAAATGCTTCTCGTGTAGCAAAAGGAAAATTTGAGCCAGATCGATGCTGCAGAACCCAGGTGACAGACTGCTGACGGTAGAGGATCTGGCTTAAGGAGGGTGACTTTCTCTTGGGAGTCTTCTTAGAACAGTTTTATGAGTGTGTAGCTGTTGAAGCTGTAATGCGCTGTCAGTAGTATTTCTGCCATGGCATCTCCTTTGCCTATCATAATGGAGTGTGGGTTTGTTGATCTGTGCTAAGTATTTCACTTTGTGTTGCTTTTCATTCTGGAGACATATTTAATGGTGCCACGAAGGGAATAGTTTAGTTTGTCTAAGTATGATTCAGCCTGACGTGGGAGAAGTGTTTTACTTAAGGAATGGAGATTCTGTTTGTGGCTGTGGGTTTCTGCGTGCTAAAACTGATTCAGAAAAATGTTCTCCTTCTTCCCTTCCATGTATCTTTTCTCTGATTTTTTGGAATATAATTCCTGGCTTCCTACTGGGTCTTCATGATATACAAAGCATTGCAAAATGCCTTTAGTAACTGCCACAGTGAAAGAACAGTCTTCCTGGATCATCATATCTTGTTTTCTGACACAGTACACAATGATAATAAACTGGCATTTAAAATCTATGTGCTGTTCTAGAAAAAATCCATCTCACCTCAATGAAAACGTAACCTGTCTATATCTTCAGCTATGTAACTGGACAGTTAGTGAGACAGCAATTAAAAAAAAAATAATTAAAAAATTGGTAATAGCAAAGGTCAGTTTGTGTGATACTCTCAGTAAAGATGGGTGCTAGACTTGCAGCCACTGCAGCGAAGCCAGCCACCAAACATGAACATGTTAATCATTGTCTCTGTACTGCTGCAAAATATTATGATTCCACTAAGGAATTGTTAATTTTCTCTTACCTGTCCTGATAGATAAAAATTAAAATAAAATATCATCTGTCTCCTGTAAGTAGAATCTTCAGCTGATTAAAAAAGGGAAATTTAGACAGCAACTTGAACTAAAATACTTCAAAGGGAATTCCAGATGCACCACTTAGATAAAGACATTTTCCACAAACAACAATAATTTTTGGTTTCTATTTTTTGTTAACATTCAAAATCCAAGTAAAATTGTTGATGTTCTGTTTTTTGTCCCCTTCCAGGAGTAACAACTGTGTTGACAATGACAACACTGAGCATCAGTGCTCGAAATTCACTCCCCAAAGTAGCATATGCAACAGCTATGGATTGGTTTATTGCTGTTTGTTATGCATTTGTATTCTCTGCATTAATTGAATTTGCAACAGTAAATTATTTCACAAAACGAGGATGGGCCTGGGATGGCAAAAGTGTAGTGAATGATAAGGTAAGTCCTAAGGAAATAGCTCTATTTTCAGTCAATTGCAGGAAACCAGCTATAATATATTGTTGTGATAAAATTTGCTGCATTAAAAAAATAATAAGGCATGATGCCTTAAATCAGAAGAATGTAGATGTATTTTCTCTCCCGAACGAAAACGTAATTACCCTGATGTAGTTAATCTCACTTGGTCTGAGTAGTCCAGATTTATTTATCAAGCACACTGGGTTTGTTTTTTTTTTATGTTGGGAACTGTGTGACTTGTTTCTTAGCTCCTCAGATAGAACTGTTGATCCGGTTATTCAGAAAATTTAATTCAGATAAATGTGGTTAATAAAGTTTTTTTTATTCAATCCATTTGGGTTGGAAATAAGAAAAAGATTACAGAAAGAGACAATGTATAATAATTTTCCTGGTAACTAAGGATTAGTAAAACAACTCAATGCCCATATATATATATAAACTATTAGTAACAAAATGTAAAAATTTTGAACATTTTCAGTATTCTCAAACTTATCCCTAGTGATATGTAAACATCCATTTTTAAACTCATTTAAATAGCAGTTGTCCAGTTTGGAGTCCTCCTTCACCTATGATGTATTGATGCCTCATGCGCACAGAAACACAGGCAGGCCTTAATTTTCTGGCATTGATAGTAGTGCAGGTGTGATAGCATGAAGAAATTTTAACCTGATAGAATTTCTTAATTTACAAACAAAATGAAGTGGTGATACACCTAAATTTGAGTTAAGTGTTACAGCTTATAATTTTAACTGCATTCAACAAATCTTAAAGATGACTTGTTGTTTTGACTGTCATACTGTAATATATAATTTTGTCCTGTCCCAATCTACTAATTCTACTGATTCTACCAATGCAAAAGGATTTCTTCTGACAAAGAATACTCTGATTCCTCTGGTTCTTCTTAAAACAGGATATACTATTATTTGCTTCTTAGATAATAATAGTAGATGGGAAGCAAAGTTTAATTGCCTGATGGTTTCTCTGCACTACCAAGTGCATAAAGCACAATGCACAAAGAAGCAAAATCTTCAATTAATGGTAAAGGTGAATTGGAGGGGATGAGTACATTGTTTATAATTCCCTCGGGCTTCCAGAAGGGCGTGAACCATCCATACCTTTAGGATCTGTTCCCTCATGCTAGAAGTAGATCCCAAATCTACTACAGCATGTCATGATTGAAGCTTTTCAGACTTCCACATTTCCCTTTGGAGTTGTAATAATGTAAGGTGCCCTTATAAATTTTCTGATCACCCTTTGGCTGTTTCTTTAAATTAATCTAACAGTGTTGTTTCATGATCATTTAACAGCTAGGTAGTAGTATTCCTTCCCTAGGAATGACAAAATAAGCCATTCCATCTTGAGATTTATATACCATTCACGTGTCCAGTTCTCTACTTTCTTCAGACAGTTTTCTTCATACAAATATATGGTTCATCTTTATTATCCAGGTCTCATTAAAGATACCTTTAAAAAACACATTAAGTGGCTCTGAAAGGAAGAAATTATAGATTAATTAGGGCTTTTGTAATTTCATTTAGTAATTTCCTTTTATTTTTGCTGAATTCATCTGTGCATCTCTCACAAGCCAGTGAAATATGTTTCCTCAGTGACAGTCATTTGTGTTCATATTATATGAAAATTCCCATCTAATTCCATCAACATGGAATTTGTCTCATAGGAAAGCTGGAGCAGGGACAAGCTACACACTTAATCAGACCTTTTTCACACTCCAGTTAATAAAGAACAATGCTGATTTCCCACCCGTTCCCAGATTTTCTTTTTATGTAACACCATCTCCTAAGAAAAGATATTTGTGACACAACATCTAACAATTAGTTCTTACCAAGATTTTTGGGTGGCCCTGGTAAATACAAAATTAGAGTTAAAACCAAAATTGGAAATTGGGTAGATACATCCCAGTAGAAGTAAAAATGTACCTGTATGAGAAATGTCACAAGAATTATCTCCCTTGTGCCACTTCCATTAGATTAAAACTCAAGCCAAACCAATACAACAGCTGATGATTTATTATATGAGCCAGAGGTTTACTGTTTATTGATCTGTTTAATTCTGTATTTTGTAGAAGAGGTGTACTGAATCTGCTATGTATTTGTCTGCTTCTAAATTACATATGAAGTCTTGCTTCCTGAAAAACTGAATCCTTCGATGCTTTCCTGTAGGTTATTAGAAGTTCCCTAGTTTTGGATTGCTGCAAAACAGTGAATCAATTTATAGCATTACAGTCTTATTGCAGAGCTAGTCTGTGTACCTGTAAATATGTCTAAAAACCTTACTCAGCGTGGTGTCCACCAGGACTCCCTGGGCTTTTTCTGCAAAGCTGCTTCCCTGTCCATTTGCCCCAACCTGTACCAGTGCATGGGGTTGTTCCTCCCCAGGTGCAGGACTTAAATTTCCATTTGCTGAACTTCACTAAATTCTTGTTGTTACATTCCACTTTTCTTATCTTCTGTTATTTTTATGTTCTACTCCCCATTTTCATCACTGTTACGCATTTTTGAAACAGTGATTTCTGAAAACCAGAAACAGTTCTTGGACTAATTCTCAGCTCACTTCTATAACTACCAGGCTGGAGTCCTTTCTCTTAATTGCAATCTCTTCTGACCTCTGTGTGTGTGTGTATCTACATATATATTTATATATATATATTTATATGTAAATGCACACGTTTCTCCAGAATATCTTTAAACTGTAGACCATTACTGGAATTCCTTTATTTACTAGTGTTATGAATGTTCAAATAATAGCGATGCTAGATTTATGTGGGAAAGATGGCCTAATTTTCATTTTATTGCAATGCCAGGTAAGCTGTTTTTTCCAGTGCACCCATTCACTTCGTCTAGTTCTCTTAACAGAGAATGGTTTTAAAGATCTCGCAATTCTGTTGTAAGGAGCTGAATACAAAGCAGCTAGAGAAACACCCTATATTTTCCAGTTATCCTTAGAATCGTAGTAACAGACCCTTTCTCCTGGAAATTCTGTGGGGCATTTAATGGTGCAAGAGTCCGTGTCTTTAGAGCATTATTATGTTACCTGTGCCTTCTGTTTGGATAGACTGGAAGTGTCTGTCTTTATATTTGAATTTATCAGTCTGACCTGGTGTTTATTTTAACATACAAAGAGATACTAATTTGTTTGTTTTACATTTAAAATGACGTTTTATTAAGATTGTTCTGGAAACTACACATTAAGTATTTAACTTCATGCTGTCTTCCAATAGAAAAAAGAAAAAGCGTCTGTCATTAAGAAAAACAATGCCTATGCAGTGGCTGTTGCCAACTATGCTCCAAATATTACCAAGGACTCAGTGCTACCAACCATCTCCAAGAGTGCTACAACTGCAGAACCCAACAAGGCAAAACCAGAAGCGAAGCCACAGGAAGCGAAGAAGACGTTCAACAGTGTTAGCAAAATTGACAGAATGTCTAGAATAGTGTTTCCAGTCTTATTTGGTACTTTTAATTTAGTGTATTGGGCTACCTATTTAAACAGGGAGCCTGTATTACTTGGCTTTGCGCCATCAACCTAAAAGCTGAATTGCACTGAGGACTTAAAGCATCATTCTAGTCAGATAGGTTGTTTGCTATGTACAGTACAACTAATAACTGCTAATCTGTGAACCATTATGTACAGAGTGTATATAGATGTCTTATCTGTGTATCTCCAAAGGAGGGACGCAGTGTTAATTCATGGATCTGTGAACAGATAGCACCCATGGCAAATACAGCCAGCTCTTTTAAAGTTAAACCCAGGGGAGTTCTGTTAAACTAGGATTCAGATATACAGAATTATATTCTCTCCGTAAAATGAAATTAAGATATGATCCTACATAATTATTTAGGAACAGTATTTTTTTAATTTAAAGTTAAAATATTTTTCTATGAAGTAACTAATTCTACTTTAATGAAAGAAATTGTCATTTAGCAAAGTGATTTTTTTAAAAAGGTGTAATTGTTTCGTACAATAGCAGAACCCATGTACATAACAGAGTACGGAGGTCGTGCAGTTCTACTGTTCACAAACATTCTGGATACTAGTTAGGCTGAAGAGGTAGTTAAGACTATTCTATGCCAAAAGCCACAAGTTTCTTACTTCTGTTGGACGTTCTTAATAAACTTTTCCAAATGATTTCAGGGAAAAGCAAGTGTTAATCAAATTTCCAATATGAACCAACTTCCACAAGTGAAACTCTTATTCTTTTTACTGTTTTACTTATTTGATGTTGCTAAGCCAGGTTGCCTAGTTCAGCAAAATTGGATTATTTTTCTTTTTTATTTTGTCCTTAATTGGATTATTGTCAGGTTCATAAAAGCACTGAGAAATTTTTCAGGGTTAAGTATATCAGTAATATAATACACTCTTTTTCCTTGCTTACTGTTCCCCTAAAACCTGCCATCAAAATATCTACCTGTATTTGTCCGAGAAAGCATTGTTTTCAAGCGAAACAAGAATTATGATTTAAGTTCAGGAAATTGTCCATAAAATAAACTTACTGCTGCTTTTGTAAATTGCAACTTTACATTTCGCTGACATAACTTTACAACAACTTTGTATACTAGAAATGGTTTTGCAAAGATTTGAATGTTATTTTTTTAATAAAAGGTCATGCATCATCAGTAGGTTTCAACGGTATTTCATACACACAAATCTAACAAAATTGGAGCTGCCATTTGCAATTTTATATGAACATTTAATACTGATCCGTAAAGTTGTTTTTCATCTGAGCCTTTGCAATGATTCTTTATGCCCCTAAAGGCCTGGTAAATCATAATTAAGAATTGTGTACTGTATTTAGATTTTAGTATACTTGGCCAATCAAAAATATTTTGATTCACATATACATTAGCAGTTATTAGTTGACCTTTAAAAAGATACACCTTTATGATGATGTCTTCTAGTAGAGACATATGTAGTCGTATAGTGTCATTTATTGCAGTTTTGTACAGTACTTGAGTATAGTGCATAAAATAGGTATGTTCAGAGTTTAACAAAGTTGTAAAAATATTTCTAAAATCAAATAAAAGAGTATCTTAAGACATGGAAATGTGCTAAAAACAACAAAGAGAAACATTGCTTTCATTTGTTGATTTGTTTTCTTGCTTTTTCTTTGCTTTTAATGTGATTTCAGTTTGTATTCTGTGTGACAGTATAGATGGCAAGGTCACAAATGCATATTATGAATAGAATTAATAGTTAAGACACAATTGACATCAGTAAAATAAAGACATTTTGTGAGATATAAATGAAAGGGAGAAGCATGGACAAGGTGTGTATCCCTTCAAGTCCTTCTAATTAATCATAAGATTAAACCTTTCTCATCAACAGTAGTTAAAAATGAGCACTTTACTCAAAACATTAGAATTAAATTATCCTTATTTTCATATATATTTATATATAAATGTAGATCTTCTGTGTAACATGGAGATGTGTGCAATAGTGTTACTATGAGCATAAGGTTGGAAGGCAAGCAATAAAAAAAAGGTTTTTTCATGGTATAATATACATTTTAAAAATGTTTCATTTGTAAATTATAAATTATCCCTTTAAAGTCACGTTCAAGTCCAGGTATGAATAAATATATAAATATGTACATATGTACAAAGAATTGTAAATATTAGGATTATAGAAGAATCCCTTCACTTTTAACTCTGCTTATGGCAAAGGGCTCCAACTGTATAGTTTAATGGAGGCCCATGCTAAACTTCTCTTGAACTTAAGTAGCTTGATTATACTTTCTGTACCTGAGGTCTCCTTCCTGTGACCTATTGGGAGTTCTTACCTTCTGTTCACACCAGCAAGATTAAGGGACTCTCCAAACCTCACTGGACTGGGGTATGAGAGACAGAGGTTCATGTTACACCCTTGGCCACATCCCAGACACTCCAGACCCTTCATGATGTTTAGACAATGTTGTGTATTGTTCCATGCATGACACTGTATAGAGCTCTCCCCACTACAAACATGAGTGTGCTCAGGGGCATGTTGGATTGCCTGGCAAGGAAGGAATTTCCATCCTTATCGAAGAATGGGACCCCTCAAAGGTTTTTAACAGTACAAGTCTTCTCCAACAAGACTTCTCTGGAAGATAACATCTGTGTAATTCAGAGTTGCATGCAAAACCTATCTTCAGTTGGCACAAGAAGCGTGATAGTCTCATGTTGGTCAGCTCTGCTGCTGCTTCTTTTATTGGATGCGATTATTTTTTCATTCAGTGACCATTTTATCTATGCTTGTGTTATGCTTAGTTACTCAAAAAACAGGTTTTTAATCACATGCTCAAGATAAGTTTCTCACAAACTAATATAAACATACCATATACATTCTGTCAGTGAAAAATAATATATAAAAACATATCGACATGCAGTTACTGTGGGCGTTAGAAAGGTTTTTGAGTGCGTACACTCCAGAAAAGTTTCACTTTTCAGTTCAGTTGGACTATGTGAAAGCAAAATATGTGAGGAAGGAGTCTGCTTCATTATTTCACTACTGAAACATTTGTAGTGAGTAAACTGACTACACATCAGTTGCAAATTTGTAAGACTAACAACTGGATAAGTGGATTGAATGTAAATATGTAAGTGAAGGCAAGCACTGTACAAGGAACACCGGAATACAAGAGTCAGGCTTTCTTTCCATTTAGCAGTATCAAATCTGAGTCTGGGATTTTTAAAGCTGGACTCAGAAATTTATGTGCCAAATACCTAGAAGTTTAATTTGAGTAAAACTTGCATGAGTGAGCAAATGCAAGTCACTTTGCTATCAAACACAAAGACTTGCACACAAAATCTTCCAGGGACATTTTTGGTTGACATGTTATTCTAATTTATTTTCCCTATTATTCTTGGGTCAGAGTGTCCTATTGTATGTGACTTCAGAAATTAATACAAGAAATACAATTATTTAACACTGTGGTAGACTTGGATTGGAATTACCATAATTCTGAAGGAGGTTTTAAAAATAGTTTTCCAGTGTAATGCTGTGGCACATACTTCTGGATGCATGTGGTCAGTAATTAACAGTAATTTATAAATCAGCATGAGGAATATAGAGATCAGCAGGGTTTACTAGCCAGGCTTGTCTGCTGGAGATTTCTTAACAGATTGCTTTTAGTAGAGAGGCTTCCAAACTTCTCAATTATGTTGTAGCCAATGAAATTACCTTCACCTTCCGTGTCTGGGTAAATTCTACTTGTAACTGCTGCATTGCTGAGCATCTTTAAAAAAAATTATTATGGTAGATGTTCTGAGATAGGAGCATTGTCTTCGGAGACCACTCATACCACTGATTATTATGCTAAACTAAGGAGTTGGTCTGTCTGTACAGTCACAGGAGAGAGTATGAAAAAGCTTCACTAGACACCAACCAGGAGCCTTACTGAATTGCCCTCTCTTCCCAGTGATTAAAGATAAAGTGGTGGCCAGAGTTTCTAAAAGTAGGGTGATCATAAACTGTCTGCCTGAAATCAATCAGAAGTGCCTGGGGAGGAGGTATGGGTATGAGGGTGAGGAAGGGGGAAAAGAGGAGCAAATGGCTTTGTTACTGTGTCAGTGGATTGTGAGATGATTGAGGAAGAAGCCATTGAAGGAGGTAATGTGTATTTTTGTTTCAGCTTCAGTTTTGAGCCATATGTGAGTTGTGGGAAGGTAACTTTTAGAGCATATGAGATTGATCCACTACTTGTATAATTCTGCTGGACTTGAGGGGCATGAGCTGTGCCTTTGAAACTGAGAGGCTTTGGCTGACTGCTTTGTGAAAACCACACAGTGTTGTGTGCTTTTTGCTGTATGGGACATCTAGGGCAGAGGGGGAAAAGAAGCTTCAGGAATTAAAAACTGTTAATTCTAGATTTTGTTTTCCTAAGAAGTGTCACTTTCAATTAAGCACAGATAGTCAGCATCCATTCTCCATACCTCTCATTCCTATTCTGAAAACTTAGTGGTGCAGAAGTTTTTGCCTTTGGCTTTTCACAAAATAGATGAAGTCTACATTTTTAAACATTTCCATTTTAACAAATTTGCATAAAAGATTATTTCAGTATGGATATGAAGCTGTCATTAGTCTATGTCCAATTTTGTGTAGACATATAATGCTAAAACACATAAAGCAATGCAATGGGTGTTAAAGCAGAGGAAGAAAATATTTTAAAATGAGGCAAGAAAGTTAAATAGCTTCATTTAAAAAACACAAGAGCATGATAAATGTACAAATGTCTAAACACATCTTAACAGAATTCTGAGTGTGGCATAATTTGATGTAATATATATTTTTTTTGTTCTTAAATACTTTGAAACATTAAAGTAATTAAGTGAATTTATATGAAAGTCAGCTCAGGCTTCAACCTCCAGTGAAGGATGTGGTTCTTAAGGAAGCAGCTTTAGGATTCCTTCTCCTCTTCTCATTAACAGTGTACATTTTACTAGAATGCTGTCAGTTTGCAATATAACTTTTAAGTTATATCCCATTAAAATTATATTAATTTATTTAGTCAAGGAGACCTCATTTGCCTCCTTTCAGTAGACAACCCAAATTCCCAGAATTGTTAATTCTATTCTGAATCCAATTGTTAATTCCAGCCATCTACGAATGAGTAGAAGCTAAAGGCTCAAAAGTTTGTTTCAATGAATGATAGATTTTAATCACATTAAAAAGTTGTTTTCATCCACTTTAAACCTTTTATAGATTCAAATCTCTAGGTGAATCCTTGAATCTGTGTTTTCGAGTCTGTAATTACGTCTTACTGGGAGAGGCTAAACTTTGAGGGCTTGATGTCTCTGACTGAGGTCAGGGCAAAATTTGCACTGAATTTAAAATAAAACAGGTTAGCATCCTCGGGATATTAATCTATGTTACTGAAGTCAGTAAAAAAACTTAACAGAAAGGGAATACACCTGGGCTGTCCTTTGGATAGGGGAGCTTAGTTCTTTAACCCATAAAAATAAGCCCTCAATAGAAGAGCCAACCATAATGAAATACAGAACTTGATGTCTGTTTCATTCCTGGTATATATTAATACCTTTTAAGAATATGGTGAAAGTGCTATGAGTTAGGAATAGGTGATAACTATCACAAAAAGGAATTTGGAGGATGTTTTAAAATATGCAAGATGATGTATACTCTTCCTGTAGTGTTGGTGTCTACATAAATATATATGAATATATTTTTATTGTTGAATGATTTAAAAATTATATTTTGCTTTCAAATCTTAATTCCTTATATAATGTTGTGAATACTTCACTCAATCAGGTGGCCTGGAGTGTGTCTTTATACATTCAAGGTATTTAATGATTGCACTGATTGCTTTAGTTCATCTGATACTCAAAGAGGTGAGCTTCGACAGGTGGAAGTGTTACATTTATTTTCCAGTACTTAATCCATCTATCTATGCTGTTGAGGATGGATGGAAATAGAGATCGGAACAAGATACTGCTTTGATCAACTGCTTTGATATTCTTTATTAGATGTTAATTTTGGCTGAATCTATCAGTTTATAGGCTACTGTAGCTTAGCATTAGCACGGAATGCAATGTAGTACTTTACATCTGTTAGAATACATATGTACAATATGCACCGTTATCTAGAAACTAAAAAAACAGTTTCTGAACAGCACCTCTTCACCCTCTCCCCTCCAAATAGTCACTTTATTAAGAAACATTTGAAGGCACTTTAATTTTAATGGAAGTGATTATGCTTGTTATACTTGATTAAAAAACAAAACAAAACAACAGTAAAAATCGTGGAATCAGATGTTGTTAGCAATTTCTCAGCTAGTCTGGTGTCAGACAGCATTTATGCAGTGGATGACAAATCTACTTCAGTGAGTCACTTAGGCATGAAAATGTATAGATATTTGAAAATGAATGTTTCCAGTATACTAACAAGAAATAAGGAAACAGGAAGAATGGAACATTTAATTTTAAAGAAAATTAAACACCAATCAAATATGCACAGTAAGAAACTGCATGATAAATGTAAGTATACTTAACCTTGAACATCAATGTAAGAAAATCTTCTGGGTGACAGTTCACTTATTTAGTAGGTTTCATCGTTATAAATAATTAAAGAGGATTATAATATTCTGTAATTTGTGACCTTGTTTTAACTGGAAAAAGTTGTTACTTTTCTAAAATGGATTTATGTTTGAATGTGTCACTGCTTGCTGTTGAAGAATATTTATTAACCACATGCAAAATATTGCTTAACATTATCTTTTTGTACTTCTTATTAAAGTTAATTTAAATATAATACGCTTTGTATTTTACTTTTTTATGCTGTGACAGCACAAAAAGTTTAATTCCCCTCATGGCTGTTCTCTCAGGATTTGTGTGGGGGTTTTCATTTGTTTTTTTTTCCTTTGTTTTTAAACAACCCATTACAGCCTCTATGAAGGTGCTTTTTTATTAAGGATAGAAATTTCCAAAAGAAGCAAACAATATATTGGAAAGAAAATATTCCTTAGCTTAGTGAGAATTTAACAGAGTTTTCTATTTATATAATGAGAATGTCCTCACATATTCATATTAGGCATGGCAATATTTAATCTTCTTAGAAGGTTAGAAAACATTCCTGCAGGGTATACACTAACCACCAGTTGATGTGGAACATAAGTAACCTACTAGACAGCTTGGTTCATCAACGGGGTAACAGAGCTTATTCAGAAACAATCCTAAGTGTGTATTCTGTGAGAGTGTGGGTTTCATTTTGGCTTTTTGTTTGTTTTAAAATGGGCATTCTGAGTTCCAAGTCTTTCAGTGCAAAGGCTATAAATACTTTGGGAGTGGCACTTTCTTTTCCTGTGCAGCGGCTGCTTCTTACAACAAGCACATACATGTTTTTCATGGATGAGGGAAGTAATTTTGCTTATCAGAAGGGTTTTGGGGGTCCTTGTATCTGAGCTGGAGCTATGTTATGCTCTCCTGGAATATCTGGGAATACTAGGATAGTCTGTGAGCAAACTATGTTGCTAATAGAGAAATGGAGTTGTAATAACGTACATTGGAAAGGATCTCTGGATGTCATCCTGTCAAATGCCCCATTCAAAGCACAACCACATTACATGACGCTGTGTGAGGCCTTGTCCAGTCAAGTGAAGAGCATCTCCAAGGATGAAGATTGCACAACCCCCCTGGGTTCCTGCTCCTCTCTCACCACCCTCATGGCATAAAAGCATTTATTTGTGCTTGATTGCAATTTCCCATGTTGCAAATTGCACCTGTTGCTACTTGCTCTATTGCTTTAGACTTCTGAGACAAGTGTCCCTATGCATATAGTCCAAGCTATAGCACTAAGTGGTTTTTAGATTGAAATTTAGCAATTTAGATTGAAAACATTAACATGTGGGCCAAGACTTCACTACAAGGTTGGCTCTCCTGGTAAGATCACTGCTTAGACCCTACTTGCTTGTATCCCAAAAGATATATTTGGTCTGGTGCATAGCAGACTCGACCTGCTTCTGTGAATCAGAACAGTATTGCATGTGTTCAATGACTTCTGTCAATTAACAAGATGTGCTAGAAGACTCTTGCATATCCTCACAGAATCAAACTCAGTGATTTTGCACTTGCTTTCCCACATTAGATTTTCAGGTGCTGAGGTGATACAAAAAACATACTGTATCAGGTGAGGAAACTCCTCCCTTTTATACATTGACTACCATTGGTCAATGAGGTAAGGGTTACAGTGTGGCTGATGGACTTAATTTTTTCATTTCAAATGCTTGCAGTTACTTGACTATAAAGTGCTGTAAATCAGGTAGCTGCAACCCTCAGCTCAAGCAGTGGCATACCTCTGTGCTGGAACAAATGTGTGATACTTCATAGCCAAATGTCTGCCCTGACAGCCTTGGATTCTTCCCTTAATAGCTGCTGAAAATGTGAAGAGGATTTGCAGGCAGGCAGTGCTCAGCCAAGTGCACTCTTCGCTCAGGGAAAGGGCCTTGTATTGCTTACACAGCCTTTTGGTCTAGAAAGCCCTGTGCTTCAGTGCCAGCACGTCCCTAAGGGAAGATGGGAACCTGTAAATGCAAGGCTGAGTAATTGCAGCTGTGGTCCCAAGGTAATGTCTCACAGCTCCTGCTTGTGCTTTGTATTATGGCAACTGCTGGCAGGACAGGCTACACCGCTTAGGTGCCTTAGGTGTCTGCATCAGAAACAGCCTCCAGCGCAGAAACACATCTGTAAATCTTCTTGCTCCTTGTGGCCCTTACCTAGGGCCTTTTTATGAGGTCCATGGCATACTTTGTAGAGTTCCAGATACTGTTTTTCTTGTATTTCAAACTATATTAGATGGTTGATCTTGAATTTCAAGCTTGTAAACTTTGAATATTAAAGGTGCCAACAAATATACTCCCTGGTGTTTGAATATTTGTCAGAGAATATAACCTCATTCTAACTGTCATCCCAGCCTCCTGGATTTGAAGGAAAACCAAAGTTTGAGGAGTAAACAACTGTCAAAGGAAATTAACTTATGTTCTTCAGGTCAAATTGCTATTTACAGAATGTCTCTAACTCTGTCCTGCGCTGGGGTGTACACTCCATCTGCAGATTGGTGCAAGCTGACAAGCTGAGTCAGGGCATTGTCTCATCACCTTTCTGCTAATGGCCTTTTATTTGTTTGTTTGGTTTGGTTTGGTTTTGTGTGTGTGGTTTTTTTGTTGGTTTTTGTTTGTTTGTTTATTTGTTTGTGGGTAGCACACCTTACACAATTAATCTTGATCCTAGAGTCTCAAAAAACCTCTATTACTGCATTAGGGACTGACATTGAAGTAAAGCATTCCTGGTGAACTCCAGGCCTGCTTCAACATTGTCACCAGCATTGTTCCCAGGGAAAAGCGTATTAACACCACAGAAGTACAATGCTGTGGGAAACTGTTCATTTCTTCCCCACGTAAGTCTAAACAAAACGCCTTTTAAGCCAGCAAAGGCCTTCTGCTGATTATTCCCAGCTAACGGACTAAAACAGACTTGCTACTCAAGGACAACTGAACCCAAAACAACAGATGTGGTCCGGGACAGAAAGGATGGGCAACAAGTCATCCTGTACCCCTGGTAGTCACCGCCCTAACGTGGGGCTCATGGATGCTCACTGGCTCTGGACAGGGACACTGACTGGACAGGGGGGTCACGGGGGTGTAAAAGGCAGCGAGCTCTGCAGGTGGGCCCCTGCGGCCCGTTCGGACGCTTTCTGCGTGGGACACCCCCCTGCTGCGGACACTGGTGCTGGGACCTTGCCTGCCTGCCTGCCCCGGGTCCAGCCTGGGCCTCAGCACCGAGCCTGCCGGGGTCCTGAGCCCTGGGGTTGGGGCTGGAGCCCCCTCCCCATGTTGCTGCCAGTTGAGGGGAAACCAGCGGCTGCTGCACCCGCTGCCGAGCCACGAGAGGCTGCCCCTCCGACACCATGGGCTGCAGCCCTGCCTGGCGAGAAGGGGCCACCAACCAACGCTGGGAAAGGAGCCGTGGGGCACAGGCCCGAGGGTGACATCAACACACACACACTCCTCTCCTCATACCTGCACACACAGCGTGACCTCTTCAGGAGGACTGATGTTGGGCTTCCTCCCTCCTCCTTTTGGTCCTCAACCTTCTCTCAGAGAGAACGCCTTAAAAACACAGTACTTTTTGCATTACCTCCCTAAAGGACACATTCTTACTGTGTATATATATATATCTCTGGTAGCCATTTACATTTATATTTTCCCTAAACATCATCCTTCAGTTTGTGTTAACCCTTAATAAACCGATTAAGTCAAGAAGTAAACATTGGTCCTAGAAACAATTTGTGAGCGTGGTGGGGGTGTATCTAACTACCACTTCTAAAACACGGCCCCGCGGTGGCTGTTCCTGTGTGAGAGGTGAGCGCCACGTGTGACCCTCGGTCTTATTCAACAACCCCTCCACATCGGGGGGGGGGAAGTTGCGAAAGCACCTGACAGATGGTAGCCCCCCCATACTGGCTCGTGAAAAATGCATATTGAGAAATATATTGGGTAATGTAGCACCTTATTCGTATTGCCAGTTCATAGATTGCCATTTCTTTGCCACTGCTCCAAAACCAACAGTCGTACTGAGAGTTTGGACTGCTCCCTGAAACATGTGATTCACAATGGGATGTTGCTGGTAAGAGGCTGAACTTGTTTTTTCAAACACACTGACTGGTGGGTACTTGTGTCCTTTGGGCTTTGCTCCCTGCTTTTCTCTAGAGATGTAAGTCAGTAACTGTTCTGTGTTGTTGGGCAGAGTCCAATCTCAGCTTTATGACCAGTACTTTTCTTATCTATTGAGAGTATTTGCTTTTTAAGAGATGCACGGATTGACTAAGACACTGCCAATAACACCTTTTCATTTCTCTTCCTGCAAAGACAATGTTGTAATATGAAGCAAGACAACATCCTAATGCCAAGATAAAAATAAGGATGAAGTTATTGCTGAAGAGACAGCCTATTCTGCTTGTCTGCTTATACATTTCCTCCTTCACGGATGCAAAAATTTATGCAGACAAAATATGCTTGGAGGGCAAAATATGCTTGTAATGCTCTCTTATTAGCAACTGTCCAATTATTCCTATTGTTCCATTGAAAAACGTTTCTCTTTAGTTACAATATTTTCCCCCTGAATATTTCACCGACATTAAAGACTATTTTATGGTGTTATGAAATGCTGAGGGATTAATAACAATGCAGAAAATCATATATAAGGTAGTCCAGTTTTTCAGGAAACTTAATCCAAAAATCAAATTCAAATGAAGATTTCTTTTTCAACAGTACTCTTTACATACAGATAAGAAGCAAACAGGGGGCCTGAATAATATTTGAAGACTTACCAAATCATATGGGAGAGGAGAAACATTTAACTAGATACAGCATTAAAACCACTTTGAACAGTTGACCTTTGCATTTTTGGTGGATAGGAGTAAAAGTGAAAGATGAATAGTTGTAACATTTTAAATATTGAAAGTAACTATGCTTTCAATTTCTTTGCAGATCTTTTGAGACCCTACTGTAAATTACTAAAGAGGAAGGAATACAATGTCTCTGCCACTTTCCAAAGACTAGCATGATTTTTTGCTGATACTGGACATGAGCAGCAAGCACAAAGAATGTGACTGAGTTTGATGAAGGTTACTGTTTTGTGCAGAGCAATTTAAGTGCTGAACACTTCACCCTCCACACCCAAGTCAGAGCTGGCAACAAAAATTCACCTAAGTTGTGGCTTGGCATATTGCTGTTAAACCTTCCAAATAGAACACATTTTCCCTCAAAATCCCTTTCTGCTCTTCCTTTCTATGACAACCACCTGGCACTGAACAGGTCAGTGTTTGCAGACATGACAGTGGTGGGAATTTAGAGTCAAACCACACTCCATGCTGCATTATAGATAGACTTCAACTGCTCTTACTGTGGCACTGCTCTTCGTGGTGTCTGTGTCCTGTGTGTTTCATTAGTGTGGAATTAAATTATTATTTTTTCTTCAAGTTTAGTCCATTTTGCCTGCGACCTTAATTGGTGAAGAACTGTCCTCGTCCTTTGTCTCAGCCCATGATCTTTGTCCTCCTCATCCCAGAGTGAGTGTGGGGGAGTTGAATGAGTGGCCATGGGGCTGTTTCCTTTGTTGTCGTGTTGGGCCCAAACCATCACAATTGGCTTGAATATAAATTTATTACAAAAAGATATAAATACTTACCTTTTTAAAAAGGACACTCAGGTGTATCAAGAACTCCCCAAGATATACCTAGGCTTACAATTGAGTCTGAGGCAGTATATGACTCATCTTGCTTTCTGTCACCCGCCAAGTGACCTAACTAATCTGAAAAGTTCATAATTTGGTTCTTGGTGAATTACATGGTAAGTTAAGAAAAGTCTCAATTAAAAACCAAACAACTGAACAAATAAAGCAACAAACAACCCCCCAAAAAAACGCAGAAAAAAAAGGTAGGAAAGCTTATGTGGGCATACAGAAATGCAAGTATGCATACATATATTTCAATTTTCAAATTCTAAAACACAGAAAGAAACGGTTGTGCACAACAGAGAGAATATAGTCCATTTCTGTATGGGAACAAACACAAATCATTATAGTCTAGCCAGTATCCTTATAGTCTAGCCAGCAATTTGCTCTCTCCTTTAGAAAATGAGGGGCCTGATATGAGTGGAGCACTTATTGTGACTGAAGCTAAAGGATTCGGCACATCTTGAATTCATACATGCACTTTGCTTTTTTTCCAAACCTGACTGAATTGCTAGCTTTCCATTGTCTTTGGATTATAATAGGTTAGTGCCTGCTTTCTGATTACATGTAACACTGCAAACAAAGCATATAAAATGTCAATTGGCTCAGAAAACAGAATTTAACATACTCTGCTACAGCTATAATTTAGTGTAGACCCATATGCATTTCACTAAAAGCAACAGTCATACTTTATAAATATGATACAGCCTAGAATTTGTTATGCAAGTTTGTGGTTTTAAGCGAGTCATGAGTATAGTATCATGAGAAAATGTATTCCAACAAAAATCCTGATGCACACTGAACAGGGGATATTATTTATACTTGATATTAATGAACCATGCAGTACTAGAGATGTTCTGCGTAAGCTATGGGCTTAACCTATGGCTTTGTGGCAATTATATTTGTGTTACATTTGTGAATTATGGAAAACTGTTGGTTGGATCATGTTTAAAAACACCTGAAGAGCAGCAGCTAATGCCTCTTGAACCAAACTGTTACATCAATGAGGAAGTTTCCTAATCTGGGAAGATATAATAGTACAAAATGTTGAAACACTACTACTGATAGTGATGCTAAATGGTGAGCTCATTTATTCTTTTATTTGTTTATTTAATAATTTAGGCCAGATTAGCTCTTTGATTCCATCAGATAAGCTAAAACAGAGAATAAGGAATTCCCTTCATAAGGAAGGAATGGGAATGCACATCCAGAGGTGAGGTAAGGGCTTAGCATGGCTGTGAATCTGTATCTTTCCCTTTTGCCTGTTTTGTTGCTGTTTAAATCCTCGGGTGAAATCCTGACCTAATTCCTTCAAGGTGTGAAGCTCCCTTTTGCTCTGGAGTTTGTCTCCCATCTTATTATTAGCATATATTTTTGTGTGCAATCTAGCCTTTCGGTACAGCCAAATTCTTATATATCTTTCCTGTTTATCAGCAGCTTCTTTTAACAACCACAATTTCTTTATGTTCAGTGGCATGCTTCCAGACCCTGCTTGGTTAACCAGCCATGGCTGGCTTCTCTCACATTAGCAGATTCATTGAACTCCAGGGAAAATGTGTGTGTGTAATGTTACATGTCAAAGTGTGGCATCAAGGTCCGCAACCTTTCCAGCATTAGCTGCATGTAGTAGCACAAAACTAATAGGAGTGCCAGGATTTTTTGCTAATTCTGCAGATATTATCTCCTACATTAAGGGAACTTAGGAAAAATTAGCTGGATCTCTTGCATATCCATAACAGTATACACAATAGGTGACCCATTGCTATTTCCCTGTTCCTTACCTCATACACTGTCTCATTTTTCTTTTGAACAAGTTTCTATTCCTTGTGGTTTCAAAGAAAGCCTCTGAATTGTATGTTCAACACAAAAATTGGCAGCACTGCCTGAATCCACAGATAATCTGACTCAATAGATCACTTCTGAAGTGTCAATTTTGTTTATTGGGGACTGATCAGTGAATCATTTAATTGGTATTCATATGAAGAATATTAAAGTCATTTAGGCAAGGAAGAGGTTTGTTTCCTCTGCTAGGTTTCAAATACATATTTTAAACTGTCTATAGCACTTAGGAAATCCTAAAAGAAGAGCAAACTGAGATTTATACAATACAACATCATTATGAATCAAACATAAATAAATATTACAGGTTGCAAGGCAAGGAAGAACTTATTGAAAAGTACCTACAACAGCTATTAGGAAGTTGTAGATCTTACCAGTAATACAAATACTTGCCCTCTAATAAAGATAATTTCCCATGGTGGGACACAGACTAGTATTGCAGCTACACCTCATTTTGGTGGTGCTAGGGAAATTTCTTTTGCCCACCACAGAAAAGTCAGTGTGTGAGAGGGCTTTTCATGTGTCCCATGTTGCCAGCAGTTTCTTCTTTATTGCATGACTCATTACAATTTGATTTCTTGTTTATTAATCTAAAATTGCAAAAAAGTGTCCTTTTTATGTCATCATCTTTCAACTGAATCATTGTATCACCTCCTATTCATTCTCCATTTTCACGATGAAAATTTTGAAGTGCTTCCAAAGCACCCATAGTGTCACAGATTTTTATACAGTTCTTGCCCACTGCACCCCCACTTTTCTCCCTGAATAAGGGAGAAAATCCTGCTATCTTCTCTGTGCTCCTCCGAGATAGCAGGGGGGTAGGTATGGCTCCAGGGCTATGTCCTGCAGATAGTCTTTGTTTGGCTAAGTGTTAAGACCAGCCATTTCAAAGAGGCGGTTGAGACAACTGGCACCACAGGATTAGTTTATTGCAGTGGAGTTTCAGTCCTAGGAAGTGGCTTGAGACCAGCACTCTTTGTCTTGTCCTGCTAAGTTGGTGGTTTTCATGAGATATCATATCAAGGCCTGGTTATCACTGAATACTCTGTTCCCAGCACCAGCTGTAGATATCCTTTTTTTTTTTTTTTTCCAAGCTCAGCATGTCCCACATTAAACTCCCCAGTTCTCAGGTACACATTGCAGGAGGGGAAGCAAAACAGTTGAGTGGGTTGCTGAGACATCTCTTTAGTCCATCAACAAATGTTGTTCAACTCTCAGATGCCACAAGACAGACAACAGATATCCTGAGTGCCAAAGTCCATCACTTATCTCTTGGATTGTTTGAGACAAGCACTGTACATTCTGAATGCCACACCCTTCTAGAGCGTTAATGACAATCAGATGATTTCCATTTATTCTGAGCTTATTACAATGTTGTAAAGAGATGAGTACTTTAAATTACTGCCTTTCTTACTACTCACACATTACACTTGTTGCTAAAGCCTATTTTTGCCTGAAGTGCAGTTGCTTTGTTGTCAAGTTAAAATAATGGCAACACGTTATCTTTCAAGGCTAGTGAATATGATGGACATATCAATTTTAAAAAATTATTTCACTATGGATGAAATAGTGATCATCAATGCTAGGGGAATAATAATAATTAAATTAGATATGCTATGAGTGATATTTTGTTAACTGTAGCAGTGTATTTGGATGATGATAAGAAGTATGTCTCAGCTGTTACTTTCCCCATTAAGTCCCACTGCAGATCTTGATATTTTCTGTTCAGAGTTTCTACATGTTTTTATTAACAGCATTTTTTTATAGAGGTGCATAAACTATTTCCTTTCTGCACAAAATAATTACTTCTGACATTTATTTTATATGGATGTTGGCATTTTATTTCTCATGGTAGTAATTATACCAGAATCCCTTACACATGCTCAAGCACCAACTGACTATTGCATCCAATTACATTTTTCAGTAACAATATTTTAAACTGTGTTATGTGATGCAGTCACAGATGGAATACTGCTTTTCCATAACTTTTGTAAGTGTCCTTCACCAGAATATATTTTGATCAGTGTTGAAGAAATCTTGTGAGTTTTGAATATCTAATAAATATACAATACATATATTATCCACATTGATTAATAGTTTGATTTGGAAGTTCACCTGTTGATTACAATTTCCAAAATGTAGATCATATACAAAATATGAAACAAATGGCTCAGTCCACCAAAAGATTTATTCAGTGGGGTGATGGGTCACTGCATATCAGAGTTACATAGTTGTATTAGAAGAAATTACCTTTCAGATGATAAAGTGATAAAGTCTGCTTTGTTTCTGTTCCTTGAGGAGAACCAAAGCGTTTGATTTTGGAATTAAGTACAGCATTATGCTGCAAACAACCAAGGAGACTAGAGTTGCATAGGCAAGTAGACATTTTTGACCTGGTGAACATTTGACTTTATGACTTATGTGATGTTTTCACACCTAATTTTCTACATGTTAATTTTCATTTAAGAAAAAGAACAAAATCAAACATTATTAAGCACCAGTCCTTCACCTTGTGCCTCACCAGTTCAGACTTCTGTGTGAAGTGCAGAGGAAGACCTCCGAGGTGGCAGCTGAAGAAGGCCAATGTGGATTGCATTCCCACCCTGATGCACTTCAAAGGCTCCACGTCATGGAGCCATTTCAGCTTCTGGCAATGGAGACCAGAATACTCTCTGGAGGAAGGCACAAGGTAGGTGAACATGTAAGGGAATTGCATAGTAACCCAAATGCAGAGCAGGATTCTCTTAAGGCAAAACCCTTAGGTACTCATTTCAGATCTGATTTGCTCATTTGCTCATATGGTGGTTACTTTCCTCAAGTAATCCTATTTAAATTAATGGAGCTTCTCACAAAGCACTTTCCTGTCTAGGTGGGCCATGACGGCAGAGCTGGTCTATGCGACTTTGGTTTTCCCCTTCAGGTTCTCTCATTCCCTTCAACACCAACAGGCACCTTGTGGGACCCACTGTATGAATGCAAAGCTTAAAGGCTTTTTGTCTTACATCTTGTGGGGTCTTCGTGATGTGTGTCAGATTAATTGGTTTGGTGTATAGTAAGTGAGCCACTGAAAACTGGCTGAGGAAGATAAGCACCCTACCTATCCCCTCCTCATTGTGCAGCTGGCCAGCAGGAATGGAAGGTCCACGGTTGTCTCTCTGATGTTTGACCTGCCCATTCGTAAGTAGAATGGCATGCAGTGGGGGTAAGCCAATGCTCTGTCCTCCCATTGCAGCAGTCCATCCTATGCTCTTGTTGCAGGAAAGACAAGGATCTTTTTCATAGGAATTTTACTGAGAATTGTCTTCAATCTACCTAATTAAAGAACAACGCTAGCAGTTAAGCCTGAAGGCACTATGTAACCTTCAGGGGACCATTATTGCTCATATTTTGCCATTTTGCATAAAAGCTTTAAAAATATAATGCAATTCTGAAGGTATAAAATAATCTGGATGTATGTTTAGCATCCCACTCAAAACTTATCTCACCGAATTCCCTAAAAAACAAAAAGGAAAACAGTTTAAATTAAACAGAAAAAAGGCTATGGAAATCACGTCTGTTGTATGGTACAGTATCATAGGGAATAAAATAAAAGAGAACTGTGCAAAGCAGCTAAGAAAAAAAATACTTTAACTGGGAAATGAGAGGAAGTCATCCAAGAAGAATACTTCAGAACATGACTAACACTAATATCATAGCAAGTTACAAATAAATTGCTTAGAAATTTTTGATATTATTTATATGTTTCTATATTTGAAATGGATTTTGAAGATAAAATATTGGAAAATGTTCTTACTTCTAATCTGAACTGCCTCCTAGCCTGACCTACCTTTAAGGAATTGATGCTTTTAATTTTCTTTTGCACTTCAGAAAATCTGACTGCATAAAGGAACTTTTTTTATTGTTACATTTGTATTAAAAAGTAACTCAATAAAAAGTGCAACAAGCATTCTTCTTGCCAAACTAGAAGTATGACCATTTCAGTAAAGTGTTAAATTGGGGTTAAAAATTAACATTGCACAAGCCACATTGTATACACAAGCATGACAGTGAAGTTTTCCATTTGCTGGAAGCACCTGTAACCAAAATAAGTGAGAAAAGTCTTCTATCAGAGAGATCACTGATCCTTTAAGGATTATTTTTAAAGTAATCATGATTGATATTTAGAAAAAGAAAAAAAAAAAACAAAACACAACAACTGTATAACATTTCCATCCTCCCTGCTCATGCAACTGTTTAATACTCTTTAAAGCATAAAAATATTTAAGACTCTTGGATTTCAGTAAATTTAATGTGGGATGAGAGCTGCATTTTCATTTCATGGTATACTTCCCTCATTGTGAATCAGAAATTCAGTCTAGGGAATTGTCATTAGATAATTAGGGAGTAACTCAAAGTTATCTCCCACCCAATGCACCAGAATATGAATATCAGTACCTGTATTACTTATTAATAATTTCAAATAAGTAATTCAGTGTTTGGGAAAATGTATTGCTGACTTTTATGGTAACTCACATCCTGTTGAAATCTCTGCATAAATGGACCCTTGACTGAATTTCTTCCTCCAAAGAGATGATGGTGCAGAGGTGTAGCTCTCACCTGGGCTTGTTTCTCTACAATACAGGCACACATAAGGGAAGAGAAATGCAGACACTAAAATTCATGCAGAAACATTTATCTGGTTTTGTATGTTGCTCTTTCTTCTTCTATACCCTTTTCTTCCCCAAAAGATTAATACTTAGATGTGCTTTTTATTCATAAGCCATGCCACTGACATTTTCGGAAGAGGGGGCTGTGCTGAAACGGATTTTATACTTAACGGGGAGCTCTTGTTGCACTTGACTTTCAGAAAACCTTCTTCCACTTAAAGTGCCTCCTTTTTAGTTCTTGCAGCCTTCAATCAGGTTACAAGAGGCTATATAACAAAGGGGAGGTTATGTAATAAGGAACTGCTTTGACTAAAATGTGTTTCATATTAATTCTTCAGTGTTATATATTGCTTTCATAGTTATACTTGATAGTCACCATAAATAAATTCAGGGTTAGATTGTACCTCTCAAGGTGAGTTGTGCAGGATAAAGGCAGTTGTTATTGTATTTCATCTCTTTGTAATGCATGTAGAAGGCAAGGAGGGTTTTATCAAAAGAAAAATGTTTCAGTTTTGTGCTTCTTTTTTTCATAGCAGAAAGTCAGACAAACAGAAAACTATTGAATTTGTACTTTCTCAAAGAAAACTTGCTGACCAATTGAGGGGGAATAGATTTTTCCAATATCAGTTTGTTTAAATTACATTTATTCAAGGGCTTTTTGTTTAGTATTATTTTTCCTAGAACATTTCATCCTAGTCCACTTGTCCTTAGAGTAGTGAAAAGAATTATTCCATAACATCAGACTTTTCCAGATCTTTTTCCAATCTTTTATGGATTCAACCTTTTCCGATGTATTTTGTTTAAATTCCACTTGCTTGGGGTTTTGGGAATTATTTTGTTGTTGTTCTTTGGGTTTTGGTTGTTGTCCTGACAGACTTTATTCTAGTGAATTTCTTCTTAGCTTAGTGAAACAATTTTTTTCCTTGGCTTCAATATTTAACATTGTATTTCTTTCTACAAAAGTCAGAGAGCTTACAAGAGCATCTCTGAGTCCCCTGTCTCTCCCAAAACCCAAGGAAGATTAGATTAAATGCATCTCTTACTTCTGAGGAACAGAACTCTGAAGAAGGAACACTTCTTTTCAGAAACTTCTGCATGCATGGGAGATAAGTTAGTAACAGGCAAACCTCAATCTCATAGCAGCCTTTTCAGTTAGTTCAAAGGTACAACGGCGTAAGCATGTATAATATATGTAAAGCCATAATCCTTTCATTGGCTTTTCTGAATAATCTGAGAAATTCTGCCTGGTTCCTCTATGCTGGCTCACCCATAGAATGATGGAGGGGATAAAGCTGGAGCTTTTGAAGCTGCAAAAGACATGGTGAGCCCCCTGCTAATGCTGGGCAGCAAGGGCAAGTGGGGGACTGCCACCACCTCTGCTGTGCCTGAGCAGCCAGGCTGTTTGCTGTCCTCTTCTCTTTTGAAAACTGACTTCAAACTCTGCAACAGAGGATACAGATTAGTGGGTTCCATCCTTTGCACAGCTGAGAGTGCTTGAGTAAGATCAAATAGCAGTAATGAATGTTATTCCAAAAGTCTGCGGTGGAGAATTACAGTGAGCATCCTGGAGAGAGGGGAAGAACTTACCAAGACATGAAAGATGATACACATTTAGTCAATTAGAGGATCCATATCATTAGATGGTTTTTTTTCTACAGAAACAAAATTTGCCCAGAAAGGGCCTAGAGTTGATTCAAATCTTCATTAATTCCCAGAAAATTGCATGCTAGTACTCTATATTAAAAATGATGAAGTACATCTGTTCTGATGCCAAAATAGTAGGTGCCTTAGAAGTGTCTTTGAGAATAAAATTCCCTCTGTGTGTATCAGATGTTAGCAATCATTTTACTTGATGCATTTTGGCAAAGTAGCTTGCTATATTTTTTCCACTTAGAAGCAACTGGGATTTTTAAAGTATTGGAATAATTTGGGGGACAATTAGAAACTGTTACAAGTACTAAATAGCCCTAAAGGAGCTTCTTGTCTCATAAACCAATATTCTGACAAGGGATATTTAACTTAAATTTATTTAAGGTATTTTCTACCTCCTCCAGTTTAGCTGGTGTCTCAAATTATTTCTGAAATGTAGAGTGAGAGAGTATATTAATTCTTACACTTGAATGCCTTGAACTGATCTCCAGTGAATTATCTTAAAGCAGATCACATTGTAGTTTTTTATAAAATACAGCTCAGACTTCTACAATTTCCTTTCATTCAGCCTTTCCATTCCCAATTCAGTTAGACTGTATTGCATAAAAAATTACTTTACTTTGCTTGTCCTTTAACTTGCCTCTCAAGGATTCTTCTCACTTTACTCTGCATGCACAAAGCACCCATCTGTACTTCCTCTTTTCACCAGAGCAGGAAGAGTGAAACAGTCCCACCACTTCCTTCTCTAGAAATAACAAAGAAAGATTTTCTTAAAAATCTCATTGTCACAGGTATCTCTTCTTAAGTTTGATTATCAGGTTTGTGAGGCTTTTGCTAACCCATTTGGCTCGTCGCTCCAACACTTATAAAGCTCCTCAGAGTCTGCCCACAGGCAGAGCCCTTCCCCTTGCGCTTCAGCCCCCCCCAAATGTGTCACAAAATGTCACTCCTCAGTTCTGTTACGGAGTTCTATTAGCACTGAATTTATCTAAATAGCTTGCTTGCGTTTTTCCTACACAACTGGCTTGCCCACTTGTGGGTGGGCTCTGCGTGGCGCGGGCAGCGCCAGCACCACCGGCGGCACGTCGGAGCGAGGCCTAAGCGGCCACTTGCTGAGGAGACCAGCCCCAGCGTTGGCCAGCCTGCACCCAGGAAGGTGATGGCGGTGAAAAGGGCCAGCAAGGGGCTTTTCGAAGCCGAGAAAGCAGCTAACCTGTGCTCTGCACCTACCAGGACTGATGCAGCTTCCCTGAGGTAGCTCTGGTGCGAACATGCGGCCCACCGGGCTGTCAGGCTGCAGGGAGTGCCCTGCTCTTCCCACGGCGTGCGGTGGCGGTACTGAGCGTGCCCAAGTAAAGGAGCTTCTCTGCCCGGGGACTGAGCTCTGGGAACAGGTGAGCAGGCTAAGAGTCTGAGATAGACCATTGGTGGTTCCAGGGAAGGCCTTGCCTTCCCTGGAACAGGACCAGCAGTCAGGCAAGACTCGTGACACAGAGGGCTCCCTAACCTTTCTCCGCCTGGCTGAACGTGATGACCTAGATGTTAGTGAGCAATGGTGACAAGTTCCTGTCTGGTGCAAGAGGTGTGTGGCAAATGTGCCCCTCCAGTAACTGTTCCACCTCCTCAGGTGACCTTGAAAAATAGGTATGATGCCCTGCAAGAGAAACTACATAGTGATAAAGATGATGGCTCATCTGACTTAGAGGTGCCACTTGAGGCAAAGTTGATCAAAACAGCTTCAGTTAAGAAAAAAATATGGGTTCTTTTTATAGGTTACTCACCCCTGAAGGGAGTGGAAGACCCCATATGCAGGCTAGACCCACTTTATAGGGAAGCCTACTGCTTCCCTGGGGACAGGATTAAAGATATACAGAGAAAACTCTCTACCTTAATTAGGCCCTCAGATTTCTTACCTGTTACTGATTTTTCAGGTAGGCAGTGATGAAGTAGCAAGAACAGGTCCAAGGGCAATGAAGAGAGACTTCAGGGCCCTGGGATGGTTGGTTAAGAGACCAGGAGCACAAGCAGTGTTCTCCTCTGTCCCACTAGTTGCAGGGATCAATGAGGGAACAAACAGGAAAAGCCAGCAGATTAATTCCTGGCTCCGAGCCCAGGGTTACTGACAGGACTTTGGTTTCTTTTATCACAGGTTGATTTGCAGGACACCAAGCTGGTCCCTGGCAACAGACAGGGAAAACTTAGGATGCCATCCTGTGCAACCTATTCTAGGTGAACCTGCTCTGGCAGGAGGGCTAGACTAGATGATCCCCAGAGGCCCCTTCCAACCCCTACCATCCTGTTAATATCTCAATCTGCAATTGTATTTTTATTGGCACAAGCATTTTATGTTTATTAGCAAAAGAATGTTACAACTCGTCTGTGAACAGTTTTGTCAGGATCTTAGAGCTACTACACAATATCCAGTCATCACAGCATCTTCAAGATGCTGATTTTAAAGCTCAGCTGATGACTGCTGCAGACGCAGCCTGGAAACATCTTCCAGTCACATAGACCTAAGGATGTCAAATAAAAGGGTAGAAGCTTCCTAGTTTAATTTTTGGGTTTAGTTTATCTAAGATGATGATAAACATTGACAGGTACCAAGGGTGTCTGTTACTTTGGTAATTCTTTTAGCTAGTAGGGTGATTCTATATGTTGCTTTTGGAGAAGAAAGAAAGTAGCCACGGGCATGTATGATGAAAGCAGGAAGAGTCTGCCTACCTTCTGAGAAGTGCTAGGTGAGTTAGCGGGTCACATTCATGTATGACTAGAAGATTTTGAGAGAAGTGAATCCGAAAAGTGTAGGGTTTCTTCTGGTTAGAAAAATTCTCAATGATTACCATAGGTAGCATTAGCAGCATGAGATCTGCAAGACCCTGTTAAGCATTGGGGTTTCTTTTGGCTTTCACCACCTCAAAACTCCAAACAGCCACACTATGGAGGGAACAGTGCGCAAGACTGTATGGTGGGGCATAAGGCAGAAGGGAGACTGATCATAGTGAGCTTCCAGGAATTAAATGCAGTCTACTAATTTGTCAGAAAAAGTAATTACCAGAAGTGCCATCTGCAGTGAACTTCATCTGAAGGAAAGGGAAGGAAGGACTGGTCACAGAGCTAAACTGTATGCTCTCTACGGAGCTTAGAAAGAGAAACTGAATAGCCCAAAAGAGAATGAACTCCCTCTCCATAGTCTATGTGGGGATCCTGGGAAATAGCTCTCTTAATAGAAGCACTTCAGAACAACTTCAAAGTCAACTGCATGTCACATTTATCTAGTTACTTGCTAAACTGGCATCTTAGTTGTTCATTTCCTAAGTGTGTAACTGTTAAAATAGCAGTAAGATTATAAATACTTTTCATGGACACAAATACAGAAACATTTTGAAATATTTTTGTATTTGGTGGACCAACACAGAATTGCAATTCAGAGAGTTTGACATACTTAAACAACACCAAGCTTTTTAACAGTGGTCACCAACTTAGTTGCTGCCAGCGTTAGAATAAGAGGTCATTCCTGCTGGTGTGAGTTGGTAGTTCTTCAGTAGGAAGCGTGACTCCCATAGGTAATGCTAGCTGATGTAGTTATCAGGTTCAGAGACAACTAGGATGTCTAGGACAAAAGAATGAGCTGAGCTTTCACTCTCTCACATCCCACAGACAGGAGGATATTGTGCAATAGGATTATGTGTGCTGCACCTATTTTGCACATAAATATAAGCCTACAGGGCTGTCAGTTCAGATGCTACTATGATCAGTATGTTTGCAACAAAACCAAAGATATTGGAGCTTTATCTACAGCAGCATGCTCACTGTTTCTTGCATTTTCTTTTTTTTCTTTTTTTTTTTTTAAAGAAAAAAAAAACCTCTACAAAGGTAAATAAAAAAGCCACTAGATTAACTGGTTAATCTTTAAAAAAGAGCAGGTATAAAATAGCAGAAGGTTCAGAAGCATGATTTTATCTTATTCTGATAGGAAAATTACTATTGAAATACTCTAATCACAATTTACAATGTGAGAGTAATGCTTGTGTGTATAATAGCTGTTTCCTAACTTGTTCATCCCAGAAACATATTGCAGTCATAGCGTCGTACTTACAACTGAGAGGACAGGAGCACTGCAATACAGAACTCATAAGGCACATGAGCTAATAAAGAAATGTGGTAGCTTAAATAATTAAGGCTAATGAATCAGTTTAGTTTTAGGTTACCCCTTGGCTACTGACTTAATTTTGCCCATTCTCAGGAGCACCTTTCAATTTGTAGACACTGGCATTAAAGAGGGCAAGTTGTGCCTTTCTGAAGATAAGTTATAACTTGTACTTAATCACCTTGCTTTCCAGACACAAACTAGGAAACCATACAGATGACTTTTAAAAACTTTTTTTTTTTTTAAGAATAAAGATTGTTTTAGTATAGTGAAAATTTTTACCTAGATTACTTTTCCAAGGAAAATTTGATTATATTCTAGGGATCATTCTTACAGGATAAAAGCTTATCCTGCTATTTTGAAATGAAATAAATGAAATATTTGAAATAAACAAGAACAAATGCAATCAAAACAAACATATATTAGGTACCTCTAATAAGATACCTTACCATTTTATATTATAAAAACTCCTGCAGTTTAGTCTATGGATTTATTTTCAATACATTCTCAATCATCAAGGGCTTGAAAGGATTAATGAACTCATCTGTCATTGACAGATGCAGCTGTAAGATTACCAGATTCTCAGAAGTCTTGAAGATGATGTTCTTGTGGATGGGCAGCTTATTCTGAGTCCAAACAAGAAAGAGATGTTCCTGGCTAGGACATTCACATAAAGCTGCAGCAAGAATCCTTGTTGCTAGCAAGACTCTCCATCACCCCAAGAAGGCAAGTAAGTGGCTTTACTTTTAAAAGACAGTTTTTAGTGTTTAGTCACCACAAGAAAAATGTTCTGCAATATCTGTTTGGCAGGAGACTACACCAATGTTTTTCAAAAGTGTTTTGGAATCGCAGTAGGCTCCAGCAATACCTGTTTTTATGCAGCTGTGACTTACTTCATCTGGGTCTTACACAGGGACTGCTGCTTGGCATTATGTGGCAGTAACTCAAGGCCAACAGACAGCCTTAATGTTCCTTTTACATTGGTGTTACATCTGTTCCAAAGGGCAGATCTTATTCTGGTATTAAACCAGTGTATGGTGCTACAGCAAAGTCTGGGGCTGGCTAAAAGCAAAGTCTCTCCTTGTCATGATCATAGAAACATAGAACCATAGATTCATTTTGTTTGGAAAAGACCTTTAGGATCAAGTCCAAGCATTAATCTAGCACTGTCAAGTCCACCACTAAGCAACATCCCTAAGTACCATATCTACACATCTTTTAAATATCTCCAGGGGTGGTGACTCCACCACTTCCCTGGGTAGCCTGTTCCAATGCCTGACAACCATTTCAGTGAAGAATTTTTTCTCAGGTCCAACCTAAACCTCCCCTGGCACAACTTGAAGACATTTGCTCTTGTTCTATTGTGTGATACTTGAGAGAAGAGACCAACACTCACCTTGCTAGAACCTCCTTCCAGGTAGTTGTAGAGAGCGACAAGGTCTGCTCTCAGCCTCCTTTTCTCCAGACTGAACAGCCCCAGTTGCCTCAGCCACTCCTCGTAAGACTTGTGCTGTAGACCCTTCGCCACTTGTGTTACTCTTCTTTGGACATGCAAAATATTCACTTAGGGAGCGCAGCTGGACTTCAGGTAATGCTCAAAACCCTTTCTGTAAATGTCAAAACCTGGAAGCAGGACTTTATCAGAAGATGACATAACAATTTACTGGAGGAAATTTCTACAGGGAGCAAAGGCAAGCAGAGTTCTTGATGGACACAGAGCTCTGTAAAAAGTTAACCATGAAAAGAGTGACTGTCTTTATATCTTTGTCTTTTTTTGTCTTTCCATGAGATTTTCCACTCACACTCTACACTTAGTGGAATATGTGCAACCATCACTGATACTTAATGAGCCAGTTTAAGAAATTATACAAAGTCAATGATATTATAGTAGCTACTCGGAAGAAATCTTGGGCTGAGAAAGATAGTTTGGAAAAATGACAGTGGGGGTCCGGCTCCCTTAAACTAATATTTTCTTAGCAGAAACAGTGTGACCCAGGAGGTTCTGCAAGCTTCTTGTAATTAGGCATCCAGGTCCTGGTATTGATCTGGAAGAAAGTGAGGCCTAAGAGCCATGGAAGGTTGAAATTCCTCTCCTGTGGGACACGCTGTCAGATACTGCATGGATGGCAGCTTCTGCTTGACACTTGTCATAAGGCTCTGACACATTGAGATTGGCAGCTATTAACATACTGCAGTCTTTGCAATACTTTCTGAAGAGGAAGGCTAGCCTCTGGGTGGACAACATTTTGCCAGGTACAAAAGCAATAGCAGTTTAGAAAAAATGTTTTAAAGTAAAAAAGTAAAGTAAAGTAAAGTAAAAGTAAAAAAGTAAAAAAACTATGACAAAACAGGATAGAAAATTCATTTTAAATTAAATTTTATTAAATCAGATCAAATGATAATGATATTTTCCAGACTAAATAAATAATCTGTTTTACGTAGCTAATGTGGCATGATAACTGAGGTGAAACTTCACAAACACATGCTATGCTTTTAACAGCTATTAGGGAAATCAAAGACTATAACATCCAGAGTATCATTTGCAACACAGCTGAAGAAGAAGATAATGTGAATATCACTAGTATAGGTAGTGGAATTATTTTAGGAGATACTTGCAAGAGAATGGCTGAATTGCCTTGGGGAAGGATCATACCCAAGAATAACAGAATCATCAGTGATACAAACTGAAACAGTTGTTCCATTAGTCTCCAATCAAAATGGTGAATTGGTATTGGTAATCTTAACTGGTAATGACCTTCCTGAGAGCGTATGATAAACCATAAGATAATTCTTCCACTTTTAAAAGTAATTTATTTCTATGTCATGCACTAGAATTTTCTTTGCACAGCAACTTTATGTGATGCTAGAATGATGAATTTTCATCATACATTGATGCTAGGATGTTCAAGTCAGTGTCTGAAGACAACTGCAGAAACAAGTTTGTCTAGGAGCAAAAGACCTAAGGCAAGAGTCTTCTAGCCCTACTTTTCTGGTACTGTTTGAGAGAGAAAAATATGCTTCTCTGGGACATGATAAAAAAACAAAACCAAAGCACACTACTTAGGAAGGCAGTTTGGTGTTTTTTTTTCTTCCTGAGTAAGCTTGGAAGAAAGGCTGGTTTTACATGATGTATTTTTACCTGTTCCTGCCACTGTGTATAACGCTGTAGACCTGCCAGTTCAGTTTACACCAAGCTATATGCAAGACACCATTTGATTATGTAGTGAATACTCAAAAGTGGTTAAAATAAAATGAGGCACAGCCAGATCTCTGCTTATTTCCCTAGTAAGCACAGGAGATACTGATTATTGTGCTGTATTCAACATGGAAATTAAACACTTTTTTTAAAGTGTCCTACAGCAACCAATGCGAAGATGGAAAAAGAACCTTAAGTGGAAAGATGGACATGCAAAAGAAAAGGAAAAAAATCAGTGCAACTTCAGATAATGTATATCCTCTCTAAACAGCAGCAAAATCCAATCTAATACACCAAAAAGCAATCTCTAAATATCTCAGGCTTTTGTTACAATTGAGAGGTCTAGGGGTCAATTAGTAATGATTAACAAAGTTCAGTAAGTGACATAATATATTGCAGAGAGATTGTTAATGTTCTGGACAGCAATTATATCCCCTTTCATTTAGACTTGCTATGGGATTATGTTACCAAGAGTTTAATCGGCATTCTGGAGAGAATGTTTTTCAGTTATCAGACCAGTCTTAAGAAGAGACCTTTTATGTCTTATACTTTGCAGATTAAAAAACTTACACTGTAAGGAGGATTGGTCAGGATAGGGTATACTGAAAAGTAACTTTCAACAAAGGCTGACCCAAGTATCATCTGAATCTTTTTGAGACTGGGAAAAGTACAGACCACAGTCTTTTGCCTGCCCGACTATTTTTCATTTTCACATGTCTTTGTCCTCCTGATCTGGCTGGAACAGCAAGTGCTCGCAGTAGTTGGGTAGAACAGCTGCCCTGTTATCTTCTAACAAAATAAGACCAGACAGATAATCAAATATTAGTCTCCTGAGAGCATCCTATAAGCCATGAAACAATTCTTATTCTTACCATTTGCAGGGTATTTCCATCCTGCCTGGAGACAAAATGAATCAGCAAAAGGAAAAAAAACCCTTTGCTATATGATTTAAAAATATAGGAGCACCTACACTGGCAGGCTGATTTGCCATTATTTATGTGAGGGTTCTAGTCCTCTAATAACTCAATGTGCCTTTGGCTACACTGGCAAATATTGTGGTGAAACAGAAGCAGGTCTTCAGAGAGAATCAGTTTCTGTTGAGTATCCAACACCCACAGTATGTGGTTCGTACTAGTTCTAGTACTTTAGGCTAGCACTAATCTAGTCCCATGAACTGAAGACCCATTGGTAGGTTCCAGCACTCCCTGAACACACCTTCTGATTTAGTCTTCCAGAATCCCTGTTATGGCAGGTAAAGCTCAGGAGATGGGGGCAACTGGGAGGCTCACTTTGAAAGCACAGTTCTCATTTGGACTGAAGTGCATCCTTTGTATATTTGCACTACCATGGTTCACTGGAGTAAACTATGTTGCTTCCTTGCCAGGGAAAATAGAGCATAGCGTGGAGAAGAATTTGAATGAATGCTCACCTCCTGCCCGTGACACTGAAGTATTCCAAGCTCAATTTACCTTCCTAAATGAACTAGAGTGCATCTCAGTGTCCCAGTCCCCTGTAAGACTCTTGCCTTTTCTGCAGCAAATACGCACCTCACACTTGCACATTTCTCATGTTGCTTTTCTTGTTGGTCACTATATTCCTGTTCTGGTTTGGTGGATTTTTTGGTAGCAGGGGAAGGGTGCCAGGAGTGGCTCTGGTAAGAAGCTGGGAAGCTCCTCCCTGCTCCAAACCAAGTCAAGGAGGCATTAGAGGGACAATAGATGTGCCTCTGAGATTAACATACAAAAGAACTCATATAACACCTGAGCAGAGAAGCACTTGAAGAAGAGCTGTGCTGGGGAAGGAGAGCAGTGCTTGTCGTTGGTGAGGAAGAAGGGGAAGAAGGTGCCCTAGCAGAAGTTTCCCTGCAACCCATGGTGAGATGGCAGCTGTCCCCCTGCTCTCATGGAGGAATGTGGTGGAACATTCCCTGAAGGCACCAGGAGGGGTGAACTTGGCCACTGGACTTGGATTTTGTGGCCAGTGGATTTGCTGCCAGTGGACTCTGATTGCCCAGCTTTGGAAGACCCTGGAGCCAGGGGAGCTAGCTGTTCCTGAAGCAGCCTGTGACTCTGTGGGAAGTGCTCCAGGCTGGAGCAGCTTGTTCCAGACCTCATGGGAACAACTCATAAAGGAGAGGTTTGTGGAGGACTCTCTCCCATGGGAGGGACCCCATGGGGAAGCTGGGAAGGACTGTAAGTAATCCTTCTTCCTGAGGAGGAAGGAGCAGCAGGAACCACCAGCCTGTGAACTGACTCTAAACCCCATCCCCTGTCCCCCTGTTCCACTGGAGGGAAGGAGGGAGAGAAACTGGGAACAAAGTGATTTGGGCCCAGGAAGAAGCGAGGGGTGGGGTAACATATGCAAGTCCTGCTCTTTCTGTTGTCTGTGTCCTGTGTGTGTTTGATTAGTGTGAAATGAAATTATTATTTTTTCCCCAAGTTGAGTCTGTTTTGCCCAGGACCTTAATCGGTGAAGAACCTTCCTTGTCCTTTGTCTCAACCCATGAACTTTGTCCTCCTCATCCCAGAGTGAGTGTGTGTATGTGGGGAAGTTGAATGAGTGGCCCTGTGGCTGTTCCTTTGTTGTCATGTTGGGCCCAAACCATAACTCCCTAGCAAAGTCGTCTGTCTTTGAAGATGTGTTTTGCCAGATGGGAAATCCAAGCTCCTGAGTAATCCAGGGCCCTAGTCTCTGTTTTCTGGGATATTGTTTGAAAGGTGAGGGAGATGCAAAGATAAAATTGTGCTCTTAGGGAGAAGAAGATGGAGAGATTGTGGATTTATGCCCTGTAAAAGAGGAATGATCAAAATGTATTTAATTTCTCTTTTCTGACTCATGTTGAGAATACTTAAGAGTAGTGAAAGGCAATGACCACAGTCACAGACCAAGGAAACTGTTGTGCTTTGAAATTCTTTCTGTACCCAAGCACTTCAGCCTAGTTACCATAGATCTGCCTACACTTCAGGGTTTTTTTTTTCATTTCATCATAGCTTGAATGGAGAAGAGTAACATGCTAAATGTAAAGGCATATTGTCTTACGTGCTCTAACCCTTCCCCTCTCCCCTGGATGCAAAGATGGGTGCAGTATTCTCTTTTCCTACATACATCATTCTCTGCTTCAGATTACTTCTCTCATTAGATTTTTAAGTGCTGCTGAATTCGTACTGTTAGTAATCATTTTAATGAATAACGTAAGTGAGTGAGCAGTTAAATCAATGTATCAGAGATGAAATCTTAATTAAAATGATATTTAGCTATGGGAAGTGAGAGTTTTATAATTTATTTTCTATTAAGTTGTTGACTGTTTCACTGAATGCAATTATTTTGTGGTTTTAATCACAATATGAGAGCTGCACTGAAGTGACGTTTCTGTATATTTCTGCTCTCCCATGGGGATCCACCATCCTCATCTTTAAAGGCCCATTTTAAAAAGCCAGTGGCAAAATGTTTCCATTAATTTTCTTTTTTCTTGAGATGCTTTTACCTCTATTGCATCAGTAGGCCACTGTGCTGCTTAGGATACCTTTATTAAATTTTATTAAAGAGTAAACATTCAGGTAGGATTAAACATGATTATGCCTCTTAAAAACAATTTTTTCTGAACTGCACTAAAAACAGTTGAACTGTTTTAATGTGGGCTGCAGGTTTGAAACAATGTGCATGTGACTCTACACTTGCATCTGAGCTTACTCAAATGCAATCACATAAATCACATGCATACTTTTTGAATATGTCCTTGCTCATTGCAGTGGGGTTGGACTAGATGACCTTTAAAGGTGCCTTCCAACCCAAACCATTCTATGAATCTAAGGGCTGAGATACACACAGGAAATTGCTTTGTGCTTCCACAGTTGAGCTCTCCAAATATAACTTCATTGAAAAGGTGTTATACAAATTTTAATCTACCTTTTGGAACACATGACTGCAATGGTCCATGAGTTCTTGATATTGTATGTGCTTTTGTTTGAGTGAAGCTCAGAATACCATAATAGTTTTCCTTTTCCATGTGTTGGATGACTTTTCCCTTAGCAGTGTAAGTCTCTTTACACAACTGCATGAGTGAGGACCACCAAGTTCCCTAAAGCACAGTGAGTGAAGATGGACCACCCACTAGGGCTAGATTTTCAAAGCTCTTTCTGCTCTGTAAGTGATATGCTGGCACACAAACCTGCCATCAAATTTCACAAGTTCCTGTTAGAAAACTAGTTAAGTTCAAGAGAAACTGAGCAAATGTATGTCAGTTCTGTAAAATTACGTATGAGTGTTTTCAGGTTCCTCTGTAATCTTGGATAATTAAAGTCTTTCAGTACTAGGTTTGAAGGTGCAAAATATAGGGAAATTAGCTGATTTGGTTTTGTGTTTTGTTTTTCCCTTCTATTAGGACTTCAGCTTTAGGCATGAAAATTCTTTTTATGTAATTTTAGATTCATTCTAGATTGTAGATACCTTGAAGTTGAATAGGTGCCTTCCAGACTGGAATTCACAAACTTATGCTAAGTGCTTTGCTGCTTTTACAGTGCTAGAGGGTTAAGTGTATTTGTATGGAATCTAAATATGTTCTCACACTTTTAAGAAGTTAGGAAAGAGGTGATCTAGCCTGGCTTTGTTTTAGACGACTTTTACATTGCATTTGATTATCCTGCACTGCTCAAACCTGGAGGGTAGAGAACCTTTCAGATGAGCTTGGCAGAATTTAGGTGCTGATCTGCTCAAACTAGTGCTGTTCTGGGTGTTTGTATGGGTACTGCTCTACAGTCCTGGAGAAATCTCACAGTTAAATATAAATGCTTTCTCTGGATCGCATCTGGAGTATTGTGTCCAGTTCTGGGCCCCTTAGTTCAGGAAGGACAGGGAACTGCTGGAAAGAGTCCAGCACAGAGCCACAAAGATGATTAAGGGAGTGGAACATCTCCCTTATGAGGAAAGGCTGAGAGAGCTGGGTCTCTTTAGTTTGGAGAAAAGGAGACTGAGGGGTGACCTCATCAATGTTTACAAATACGTAAAGGGTGAGTGTCAAGAAGATGGAGTTAAGCTTTTTTCAGTGATGACCAGTGATAGGACAAGGAGTAATGGATGCAAATTGGAGCATAGGAGGTTTAAAGTGAGTATCAGAAAATTTTTTTTTACTGTGAGAGTGACAGAGCACTGGAACAGGCTGCCCAGAGAGGTTGTGGAGTCTTCTTCACTGGAGACATTCAAGACCCGCCTGGACGCGTTCCTGTGTGATGTACTCTAGGTGACCCTGCTCTGGCAGGGGGGTTGGACTAGATGATCTTTTGAGGTCCCTTCCAACCCCTAGGATTCTATGATTCTATGATCTCCCACTATCAAGTAGCAGCAGAGCTGAGAGTACAGATGTGATTTTACATTTAAGTACTTAAAATTTTTACCACACTCAACCCTTGAATTATTTTTCTGTTTGCCAACATACCATCACTTCCCGCTTTATAGTTATTTTTCTATACTCTGATGAATTGATCGGTGTTCTTCATTTTTTTTTTCTATAGACTTAACCAAACTGAAACTTTATTCTGTAAATTGTCCTATTTCTTGCCTTTAAAACCTTTACTTCAGTGGGGAATCAGTTAAATAAAATAATCTCAAGAGCAGATTCATCAGAACTCATGATTAAACTTTTTAACATGGAAATTTGAGCACTGTGAGAGCAGTCTCAAGCAGTTTCTGAAATATTTCTCACCGTATAACTATGCAGCTCCTTTAACAAATAACTGATAGACTTAAAAAGGCTTTGAAAGACAGTGAGTTATGTAGCCCTGTTCTTCTATTCACAGACTCATTAAATATGACTGAAGAAGGTAGAGACAGTGGTTTTACTCTGCAGAAGCCTTTCTGGTTTGTGCCTCTTCAATAATAACAGCGATCTGAATCCTGCAGTTTTGCTTGTACATAAACATTGTTCAATTTGCTGCTACTGCAGTGATGCTTCACAGGTTTGAAATTCCACTGTTGATCCCTTTCTTCACCTCCATTCTCTCCTTTTTTTTCTTCTTTTGTTTTTGTTGTTAAGGCAGCCCTCTTGCTCCAAGGAGGAGGAGATGATTTAACTAAGACTTTAAATATTGTTTTTAGGTTGGCTGTTCCAGTACCAAATAGCTGATGAATATCAGCAGGCTTTGGTAACTCAGTGTCCTTTAGTTTATTATCCTGCCCCAGCATCTCCTTCCTTTGACAGTCATCTAGCTAATTTCCCCAGCTTTTCTTCAATATCCTCTTTTGCATTTTGCAGTTTTCCTTTATTGCTTCTTCTATTCCTTAGGAATACAGACAATCTGAGATTATTTTGCCCCCAAGTTTTCTTCTGGTAGTTAAAGAATTTGTATTATTTTTGTTTCCTGTTTGCTTTTCAAAATGTCAGTACCTATCTTTCATCTAATATTTTACTTAGTAATGGAACATATTCTTCTCTAGCTTTAAGAGGGATGGATTTCTATTGTTTATGGTGAAGTACAAGGAAAATTCAGGTTTGGAACTATCTGAAACCATGTTTTCCTGATATCATCCTTAGTCCTCTGTCATTTGAGAAATCTAATTGGCACTGTTCTTGTTTTAAATTATTTTAAATGGCATTTTAATGTGCCTTAGCATTCTAAATCTAGAAATCAAATGAAAAAACCATCATTTTCACAGCATTCATGCTACATGTTATTTTAGCTGTAATGCTCCATCTCTTTCAGTGCTAGCAAGCTGCTGGACTTACACGGGGGTGAAATTGACTGTATGTAGAAGATGATGTTTTGTAATCCTCTAAGTAGCCTTAAATTTCTTATGTCAAAGTTTCTTCAGTAGTCATATTAAGTATGTAATGTATTTTAGTGACAGGATGATACTTTATAGATTAGTAAATAGAGTTTTAATGGCTCCATAAGCATCAGGATGCAAAGGCATAAGAAGAGTTCATTGCGTATTTTGCAAACTGAAGTAATTTTGACAGATCAATCCATAATAAACCTAAAGACCTCTTCTGTTTTCAGGGCAAAAGTACTTCCCAGAGAGAAAGGGACCTGGGGATGGGCTACACTTATTTTCTTGCTGAGGTGCACAGCAATCCTTCTTGGAGCCGGTGCCACTAGCTGCAGCAGTGGAGCTGCTTCTGCATTTACGCTGTAATAAATGCATATTCTCTCTGAGCTCATGCCTCTGCTATCGTGCTAGGACGCTGCCTGCTGTGTTAAGCCACCAACAAAGAGACCTCAGGTCATACAACAATACGTGCCTTTACCTTCTGCCAGTACCTCCAGGACTGGCTATTAATTTTTAAGTCGTTGAATTTTCACTTAATGTACTGCAGCTGTCTGAAGCCTGGTGAGTTTCTTTAACCATTAAAGCAGCTGTAAGCTGTATATATAAAACAATAGCCAGATGATGATGTGTGAAGAAGCAGGAGAACCGAAAACAAAACACTGCCTTTCATCGGAATTACCACTGAATGGGTGTTTATTTTCATTTCTGTGCAGTTACATCTATAAAACATTTTGCTCCTTACGCTGGGAATCGTGCAGCGCGGGTTGCTCCAGGAGAGCCCCACAACAAGCTGCAAGCGGGGACATCTCCAGGGCCAGGGGACTGGGTTGGGAAGAGGCCGAGGGGCCATCCGATCCTGGCGTCGTTCACAGAAATACGCTTTATTTAAGCACTGGTCTAGCCGGGACGTAACGCCGGTCCCCCAGCCAGGGGAGCGGGCAGCAGGCGCGGAACCTCCGGCGCCCCTCCGACACCGTGGAGCTTTCCCTGGCTCGAGTTTGGTTTTGGTGAGGGTTATATTAGGGTCTTTTTGTTTGGGGTTTGGTTGGGTTTTTTTGGCTACTATCCCCCGTCGGTCTTCCAAGAGAGGCAGGAGGGAGCAGCAGAGGGGAAGACAGGAAGAAAGAAAAAACACGTACAAAACAAACCCACAAAAAAAACCCGCTTTGCATGTTGCAGCAAGCCCCGGCGCGTTTTATAGCGCAGCACCGCGCAACGCCCGCCTTCCCTCCCTTCCCCCCCGGGGGCGCTCCGCACCCGCGCAGAGCAGAGCCGCCTGCAGCCTCCCGGTTTGCGCGACTCTCCCTTCTCGGATACGCGGAATTCCCGCGGTTGCACGAGCATGCCGCCTGCTTCCAGCACGACTGTAGGGGCCGCGGTTGCAGGGGTGGGCCCCTTCTGGGCACGGACGAGGGGCGGGAGGGTAGCCCCTTCCCGCGGCGGGCGCTGCCCTCCCCAGAATCGTCCTGGTGCCGTGCGCGGGAGCGCGCAGTCCCCGCGGGTGTCCTCGTACATCCATCGCCCGGCGCTTCTCCCGGCTGCGGGTGTCCGCTTGACAAGGCCAAGGGGCTGCTTCTCAGATTGCCAGCCGCCCTCTTGAGTAGCTTTAAAAAAATAAAATTGAAAATATGTAAATCTATATATATGTAGCTTTAAGTATATATTGAACAATTTGTATATCATGTGCGTATATAGGTATGTGTGCGTGTATATATATATATATATAAAAGATCTATTATATCTCCCTCTTTGGAGAAAATAGCACATCAATGCCACTCTTTCTTCCAAGCATGTTTCCTTCTAGTAAAGGGGACTCCGCCTCTGCTAGGGATTGATTCGCCCAGCAGTTTTTAGGATAATTTATGGAGCAACCTGATGAGCCTATTGGGCGAGTTGCTCGGTTCTTGTAGAGCGGGTTCCTACCTGTTCGGGTGTTTTATTTTTTTAAAATCCCTTTGCCTTCCCCTCCCCTCCTTCTGCTTGCTGTGTGCCGGGGGGGGGGGGGGGGAGGGGGGAGGTGTGACGGTGGGATTGGCGGGGTGGCTATTCCCCAGCCTCTCCGGAGAAAACTCGGGGAAGGGAGAGCACCTTCACGCCCATGGATGCGTGGCGGGGCCCCGCGCCCCGCTGGATCCGCCGCCGCGGGGCCCGGCTGCTGCTGCTGCTGCTGACCGTGCGGCTGGGGAGCGGGTGAGTACGGCGGGGACCCCCCGGCACCAGCCGCCCGCACCTTCCCGCCGGCGCTCGGCTACCTGCGCATCGCGCCCTGGGCTAGACTCGGCGCCCGCCGGCCAGGATTGGGAAGGAGGGAAGGAGGGAAAGGGGAAAGGTGTGTGCTGTGCGCTACGAAACTGAAAAAAAAATAATAAATTAAAAACATAGGGCCTGGTGCATCGGCGGAAGGTTCCGCGGGCGGCTGTTGGGGAAGCCGGCACCGGCAAAGTAAAACTTCTACTGCATTCCACTTGTTCGCTGAGCGAGTTGGTGAGCCCGGGCTCAGCCCGGTGCTGGGCGAAGCGCGTCCCCCCGGCCCGCGCAGGGCCAGGCTGGGCGGGTGCCCGGTCAGCCCTGCGCCCCGACGGGGGGCGGCCCCTCTCCCGCAGCTCCCCGCCGTCCCCAGACCCGGGCCCGCTCCTCGCTGGCTGCCTTGGGAGCGGAGGCTGGAGTTCCGGTGGCGAGGGACTGGGCGCTGGTGCTTTCTTGGGAAAAGCCCGGTCCAGCGGTGGGTGGTAACTTGGGTGCACCGCTGGCGGAGCTGGCACTTTTTCACTATGCTGGCCCAGCTGCGGGCATCCTGCACGGCTTGTGCCTCGGCGGCCCCAGGGAGTGGGGCTGGGCAGCTGCTCAAGTCCCAGAAGTTGGAAAAGTGCATTTTAAGGGAGAGTTGCAAAATTGATCTGAAAGTCTCTGAAGAAACGGTAATTTGGTACTGCTGTGTAAATGTGTTCTTAATACCCATCACAATTTAACAAAAAGCAATCTGATCATTCAATGCCATCAATAATTCAGAGCCGATGTGAATGATTCCACAGGTTATACACTCATACAAATCACAAGGCAGTACTGAAAGGGTATTTGGCTGCTGCTCAGTGTGTCTCCTTTTAATGGTGGACCAAATTAACCATTCTAAGAGGATATAGCAAATGTGTAGTAAAAAGCCTGGCAAATGACCAAACCAAACAAAAGCTATTAAACTTTTTTTAAAAAAAAAGATTGTTAGACTGTGGACCCTTTACCCATACTGAATGGTGATTTATCAATCTGTGTGAAGTGTGTTGATCTCAGCTCATCTCTCATGTTCAGAAGACTGCTGTGTTATCCTAGTTAGAAACATCACTGACTATACTTTTCTTAATCTGTGTCTTACGCCTTGGTGTATTATGAAAATATTTTTCAAAAGCATTGATGGAAATTATACCAGTGCAGCTGTGCATCTTCAGAATGTTTCTTAATGAACTTATTGTACCTTACATATGAAGGAAATTTTCAAGTGGTTTGGGAGTAAAGAATGTGTGCTAATTGATCAGTTCAAAGGCTTAGTTACAAAGGAGGAGGGCTAGCTGAAAAATAAAAAAAGCAACTTTTTTTTTTTTTTTGGTCAAAGTGTGGTTGTGATTACAGGACTAGGTGTAGAGTATGCATATATACATCTGACTAACAATAGCATTTATAAGTAAGCTCAGAAGTCTTCAGTGCGAAAAAGGGGTAATTTACGTGCATTATTTTATCTTGTGCTCCAGAAGATGTCAGATAAAATGAGACCTTTGGTATAAATATCCACACATGTGAATCAACTAGTATCAGGCTGGCCTTTCATTCAGAGACCACACGGGATAAGGGTGGTCGTTGAGAGATTTTTCTCTCACTTTTTTTTTTTTTTTTTTTTTTTTGTGACCACAAATGGACATGTTTTTCAGATGGGACTAAAGCCTAAGCAAGGAAAATGGAAGTTGAGTCCAACCAAGAGTTTATTATATTAACGTACTGCCCCAAAAGCTGTAGTGTGACATTACACCAAACTTCCTTCACCAAGGGGATTAATTGCAGTTGAACTCTGTCCCATGAAGCAGTTGTTTTCCTCAAGTTCTGCAGATGCACCACAAACAGAGCAGAATAGTCAATGCACTTGATGTAACTTCACAGTCAGTATTTTGAAGGGCTATATTTGTCAATAGCTGACAGCTTTTCTACAGCAAAAACTGGACTGTGAGCCTTTCTTTAAGGTAGGCAGAGGAAAAGAGTAGCTACCCAGCTACCCAGCAGTCACTGCAGTCCTAAACGTGTGACAAACCTATTCTTGTTGAAATAAAAAAGAGAGATAATTCATAGGGAGAGCATAAGAGCTGACAATATAATTAATATTATTTCCGCATTTCTAAACATACAGGTGCAGCATAACTGTAACATTTATTCTAATTTATACTGTTTTAAATAGTATATGCTGGTCAGCATTCCTAACAATATATTGCAAACTCAATTTTGTGTATATCTTCTCTTTAGTTTTGTAACATGATATTCCAAATAGCAATCATGAATGCTCCATTGCAATGTGTCAGCAGGTGCAAATGTCAACTAATGTTTTTGTTTCCATTTCAAAGTATCTCTTAGGGAAATACTTATATAATAAGGCCTATGTTTTCTTCTCATATAAATTCCTGGATTAGAGTCAAGCCTGTCATAACAACATGGCTTTCTTAATGCTTGATAGTAGTGATTAATGCTTTCATTTGAACATCTATGATGTTTATTCATTATTATTCTCACTCTTACGTGCTTTGTTCATGATGTGACAGTGAAGAACTTGTTATTTAGCAATGCTAGTGGTTTAAAATATGGTTTATTTTATTAAAAGTTTATTAATATTTTATTTTGTTAGTGTGAAGTTTAATGAGGCATAAATATTGATAAATATGTATAAGCTTTGCACATAATTTTCTTACAATGTATTTAAAGGAAGTCTTCAGACTACGACAACACATTCAAAAAAAGGCTCTCATAACAAATTGAACTACATTTTCAATTGCTTTTAATTTTCTGTTAAATATGCCTGATGTTAAATAAGAGCACCTTTGCTGCCAATTCAGAACTTTATGAGCTGGGCAGAAAAGGTAACAGGTGAACACTCACAGGCTTTGGTCAACTTTTTTTCTGGATACGTAAGTCTGACCACAGAGTAGATTACAAGGGAGTTGAGGAATCTATGTTTTTTCTTTGAAGGTGTAGAGGAATTGTAATACTCTAGGTTGAATGCAACACCTTGTTTCTGTGGCCATTTGGTAGGACTACTGAAATGAACTTGGCATATGCACTGTTTGAATTTAATATGTAAAAACTTGATGCGACATATCTAAACTTAAAATGGGAAACCATGCAACAACATGGAACTATTAGAGGTGACTGGAGAGACTAGAAAGGTAATCATGGAATTGTCAGAGTTGGAAAGGACGTCTAGAGATCATCTCCCAACTCCCCTGCTAAAAGAGGATCCCCTAGAGCACATTACTCTGGTCTGCATCCAGGCACATCTTGAATATCTCCAGAGAAGGAGATTCCACTTGCCTGGGCAGCCTTTTGCAGTGCCCTGTCACCCTTGTAGTAAAGAAGTTTTTCCTCATATTTAAATGGAACTTCCTATGTTCCAGCTCGTGCCTGTTGCCCCTTGTCCTGTCACTGGGAACTACTGAAGACTCTGGCTCCATCCTCCTTGCACCCACCCTTTACATACTTACAGGCATTAATAAGGTCTCCCCTCAGCCTTCTCGTCTCCAGGCTAAAGAGTCCCAGCTCTCTCAGCCTTTTCTCATAAGGGAGATGCTCCTATCTCCCAATCATGTTTGTTGCCCTCTGCTGAACTCTCTCTACTAGTTCCCTGTCTAGTCTTGAATCGCGGAGCCCAGAACTAGGTACAGTATTCCAGCTGTAGCCTCACCAGGGCTGAGTAGAGGGGGAGAATGACCTCTCCACCTACTGGCCACACTCTTCCTTATGCACCCCAGGATTCCATTTGCCCTCTTGGCAGCAAGGGCACGTTGCTGGCTCATGGGTAATTTAGTATCTACCGAGACTCCCAGATCCTTCTCCTCAGAATTTCTTTTTAACAGATCCAACCCTAACATATTGGTGCATGGGGTTCTTCCTCCCTAGGTGCAGGACCCTACACTTGCCCTTTTTGAACCTCGTTAGGTTTCTTTCTGCCCAACTCTCCAGCCTGTCCAGGTCATGCTGCACAGCCCTCTGGAGTGCCAGCCCCCCCTTCCAGTTTTGTATCATCAGCAGACTTGCTGAGGATACACTCTGTCCCCTCATCCAGGTCAGTGATTAATATGTTGAACAAGACCAGAGGAAGTATTGACCCCTGGGGAACACCACTGGTTACAGCCCCCCAACTTGACCCTGCTGCATTAATCACCACCCTCTGAGTTCTGTCACACAGCCAGCTGTCAGTCCACCTCACTGACCACTCACCTAGCCCACACTCCTCAGTTTCTTAGTGAGGATGCTATGGGAGACAGTGTCAAAAGCCTTGCTGAAGTCAAGGTAGATGACATCTGCTGCTCTCCCATCATCCAGCCAACCAGTTATGTCATCATAGAAGGCTATGCTATCATAGAAGGCTAGCAGATTGGTCAAGTATGATTTACCCTTGGTAAATCCATGTTGACCACTCCCAATAACTTCCTTTTCTTCAAGGTGTTTAGAGGTGACATCCAGAATGAGTCACTCCATCACCTTCCCAGGGACAGAGATGAGACTAACTGGCCTGTAGTTCCCTCGGTCCTCCTCCTTGCCCTTTTTGAAGACTGGAGTGATATTTGCCTTCCTGTGGTCCTCAGGCACCTCTCCTGTTCTCCATGACCTTTCAAAGATGATGGAGAGTGGCCCAGCAATAACATCTGCCGGCTCTCTCAGCATTCATGGGTGCATTCCATCAGGGCCCCTGGACTTACAGATGTCTAGTGGTCTCTAACACAGTCCTCCTTTACTGAGGGAAAGTCTTCCTCTCTCCAGACTTTTCCCCTTGCCTCCCCCTTGCCTCCAGGATCTGGCATTCATGAGGGACAGCTTTAGCAGTGAGGACTGGAGCAAAGAATGTGCTCAGTAACTCTGACTTCTCTGTGTCTTCCACCACTAGGGTGCCCACCTCACTCCTCAGTGGGCCTACATTTTTCTCTAGTCTTTTTGTTGTCTTTAACTTCAGTGGCCAAGTTGAGTTCTGCTTGAGCCTTGGCCCTTCTAATTTTCCCCCTGCATGGCTTCACTGCATCTTGGTGTTCCTTGTAAATTGCCAACCCCCTTTTACAAAGGCACTAAACTATATTTTTTTTCCTGTGGTCCAGCCAAAGCTCTTTATTTAATCAAGCTGGTCTTCCTGGTCAGCTCATCTTTCAGGTTCTGGGGATAGCCTTCTCCTGTGCCTTTAGGAGTTCCTCCCTGAAGAATGACCAGCCTTCCTAGGCTCCTTTGACCTTCAGGACTGTCTCCCAAGGGACACTCTCAACCATGCTCTGAAACAGGCCAAAATCTGCCTTGCAGAAGTCCAAGGTGGCAGTTCTGCTGGCTCCCCCCCTTGCTTCTCCAAGAGTTGAAAATCCTTACCATTTCATGATCACTGTGCTGAAGATGACCTCCAGCTTTTACATCCCCTACAAGGCCTTCTCTGTTATCAAGCAGCAGTTCCAGCTGGACATTTTCCCTATTTGGCTCCCTCATCAGCTCCATCAGGAAGTTGTCTTCCATACCCTCCAGGAACCTCCAGGACTGTTCCCTCTCTGCTATGTTGTATTTCCAGCAGACATCTGGGTAGTTGAAGTCCCCCATGAGAACAAGGGCTGGCAATCGCAAGACCTCTGCCAGCTGCTTTTAAAATATTTCATCAGCCTCTACATCCTGGTTGGAGGATCTGTAACAAACTCTCACCATGAAGACCTTATTGGCCTTCCCCTTGATTCTTACCCATAAACACTCAACGCTGTCATTCGCAATGTTAAATTCTAGGCATTCAAGTCTATCCCTAATGTAGAGGGCCACCCCACCACCTCTCCTTCCTTGCCTGTCCCTTCTGAAAAGTTGGTAGCCATCAGTTGCACCACTCCAGTTGTGTGAGTTGACCAGAACAGAACCTGCTTCAGAGAAGAGAGAAATTTGTGTGATATGGCAAAGCTGCAAGTAGTTTCTAAAGTCTGCTTTCATTGGTGGATGTTCAAATCTACAGGATCTGTTGCCATTTATCTAGGCTGATATTAGAATAAACAAAACGGGAGCATTTACCCTAGCTTCTGCATCAAGTTTGTTCCTTCAGTGTAACTGTTTTAAGTCCCTGCATAGAGGTTTAATGAGGAGTAATCTAATTAAGTATTTTACAGTATTTCTAGTTTGAGATTTCTCTGCCTTCCAGACAATGGATCTTCTGCCTTCCTCTGCATGCTAAAAGAGCCAGATTTTTTTCCCCATAGCCACCTGCTATGTGTGCCTCAGTGGATCGCACATCCACCTCTGTGAGGAAGTCCAGGTCTTTGTTAGAACCTCTGGTTCTTCAGGGCAACCTCAGGGGGCAGACCCGTAGCTGCAGTGGCTCCTCCGTAAGGGAGTGTGGTCTGCCGCCTGCAGCTATTCCACAGGGAAGCCAGTCACCAAAGCTTTTCCTTGCCCTGCGTCCCTCTGGTGTGAAGAGAATTCACCATCTCAAATGAATTCTAAAAAGTCTTAAAGGAATTAGCATTTTTTGTGAGAAAACATCCTACTGTGTTTCTCTTTCCATCCTAGTCTTTCATGATGTGTTGTAGATTGCTCGGAAAAACTCTCCTCTCAGCAATGAGAAGCTGCAGTGCAGTTACATGCCTAGGAGTTGTGGCATGAATGGTCTCCTCCAAAATGAAAGCTTTATATTCACGTGTCCCAGTCAGAGATACTTTGTACAGACTGGAAATTTCCATTGAGTTAGATTTACCCATGCTACAGTTGTACTAACTACTGTTAGAAGTAGTTCCTTGGTATGTGTAGCTTAAGAGGCAACTTGATAGCAGCTTACATTTTTCTCTCAGTTAAGAAAATTAAGCTACTTAAATTTCTTTAGAAAATATTGAACTGCATATTTAGCCATTTTGTAAATCCTTTCATTTTTTTTCTTTGAAAAACAGACATAAAAAAATGGGTAAATTATATAAATATTGCCTCATTAATGGCAGATACATATGGAATATTATTTCCCTACTCCTGCTTCATACTGCTGGATACTCTGTCCCAGGACTAGCTCCAGTACAGCTGGGGTGTACCTGGTGTTCTTGTTTGCTTTCTGCCTTGATTTGCAAATCCTTTTCCATATCGCTGCTTTCATCTTTGGCATGAATGGCTAATTCTGTGTTTCTAAGTTTATATGCAGTTATTTTTCTTATTTTCAGGAAGACAGACAAACATAGTGAATAGGAAAGATCTGAGGTAACGAGATACATCCCCTTTGAATTTAATTATTTGATGTCTTAAACAGATTGTTAGTCCTTTCACTTAATATGGTTTTCTTCTTATTTAAAGCAGTGTACCATGAAGGATTAAGTCTTACTATTATTAAATCTTGTTATTATTAATGTAATATCATAGTCCAATTTGTCTTTCAGAATACAGTTCATCTGGATAGAACTTCTATTAGGAAAAAGTGGTAGTACTTAATTTAGATGGCTAACTGTAACTATAAGTTATGACAATATTTTTTTTCTTCATTGTCCAATGCTAATTTACATGTCAGAATAAATTATATAGATATTTTTAAAAACAAAGTACCCCAGTGTTTTTCCTAGGGAAAAATATACCTGATCTCATCAGCATAGAGCCATCAAATATGTATTGAGTTGTGTCAGACCTGCTGTGGATGAGCTATGGACCTGTACCTTAGATTCTTGCTTTGTTGTCAGGTCCATCCAGCTGATGGCCTGCAGGTTGCATCCAGCAGGGGACAACTGGCAGCCATAAATTTTAGTCACCATCTGAAAAGAGGCGGATACTCCTGTTGTATTATGTATGTGTTATATTTAATACACAATAAATTGAAGTGGAGAAGAGATAATTTTGCTTGCAGAGAGAGAGACAGCAAGTTTTTTATTGCATGGTTTAGGTACTTACATTAGCGCTTATGGAGTATGCTCACCTCTTTCTACAATTATTCATTAATTTAATTGATGTGTGGATTAGTCCAAAATTGCCTAATGACAGTTATAATAAAATTTCAGTAGAACCTATTAACTGTATTTCTCTTGGGGACATGTTGTCATTGGCTAATTATTGTAGTTGTATGGCTTTTTCTTTTAACCGAGATACACCTATATGCCATACTTTTAGTGCGCAGTTCAGTGCAAGTCTCTGGTTCTGCTGCTTCTTTACACTATACATTCTTTGCCTTCTGAGGGAGGAGACTGGTACCTGCTCACATGTGTACCAGAACTTGGAAGTATTTCAAATGAGGGTTTTTTTTTGTGAAGGGCTGTAGTAGATTCCTAGTTACCTGAAGATTTTGCAGGAAATATACAATGGATTGTGTTAGAGCAAATGTTCATGTGAATATATTGAAATACCAGCAGCTTGAATGACTAAAAATGCTTTTTAAAGGAGAGCTCATTTTGTATATTTCTTGAGATGCATGTGGCATTTTAAAGTGAAAATCAACAAAGTTGACTTTGCAATTTGATGAATGTTATGGTGACTGTGGGATGGCATTTAATTAGTCTAACTGCTTTTTTTGAGGTTATGGTTCTCAGCATTCATTTATGTTAGATTTGTTTTTAAGTCTAGCTCCCCTATGGAAAGTGTTTCTTGGATCAAGACACTTAACTCATCGACAATATATCAGTTCCTTCTGAACTTGACGACAATTAATTTTTCATTAGTCAAGTGCAGGTAGAGATCTGCGGTCTGCTGTACGAAATGCTGACATATGGCACATGGATTTATGTGTGTCTGTCTTTCTGTGACGATCCTAATCTGGAATTCCCAGGAGATCTGATACTGCTATGGTTGAAACATGTTTCAGATACCAAGAGAGGTGATGCCTTTTCACCATGTCCTTCTTTAGCAGTGTGGGGATACTTTGTCCTTTATTTAATACGATTTGTCCCTTTTCAGTTATGTCTACTTAGACTCTATAACTTGCTGATGTTACCCTTTATTTTCTGTTCTGTGCATCTTCATTTATTCCTTCTGTTTGCTCTTGATGAATAGTGGAATCTGGGTGTTTACACTTCAATTTTTTGGTTGCATGGTCTGGCCAAAACCTATGAAGAAGGTAAAACTTACAAACTGAGAAGATAAAACTTACCAATTTAAATTTAATGGTTTCATTCTAATCCATCTGAAATTAATCTCCCTGAGAATTCTTGTAGATTTAGACTTTAGTTTCACCTAAGGCTGTACAGGTCATCTTGAGGCCTACTGTATCTTCCTGATAAATTTTATTTTTTGTTGCATGCAATGACTGGAAGTCTTTCCTTAGAAGATATTTTGTAGAGGAAGATTAATTTATACTTGTCTAAAAATTTTACAATGACAAAATGCTCCTGATCTCTAACATTAAAATACAGTTGGCACAAGGGCCCTGACTGTTTTTTTTCAGCAATGATTAGAAATGCTTGTACTAGAAAAAAGGAAGGACCTACTTACTGAAGATAATGGGTACTTCCAAGTACTTTCCTAGGCAAAGAACTGCTTTAAGATACCATAGTAATGATTTTCTCAGAACAGAGGAAGAAGTTTGCTAACACCGCACATGTGGATGTTATGATCAATAAGTTACCCAGCTTTTTTAAGCCAAAACAAAACACAGACACAGAGCATATTTTGCAAGTTTGTTATCAGAATGTGGAATAATTGATGTGAGGAAAGAGTAGTAGTGTGTCCTATTTCCTTGCTTGTCTGGGGCAGAGCTAGAGCTTCTCATAGCATCAGAAATAACAATATTAGCATAGCCTTCCCTGAAGACAATTTATTTTTTTTCATGTTGAAGGATGTTTTTTTACTAAGGTAATGCATTTTCAGGCAGAGCTGCTGTTCAGAGGGAGCTGGAGAGGCTGGGTTGACAGAAGTATTATAAAGTTCATCAAAGGTGAATGTGAAGTCCTGCATCTGGATGGGAAGCTCCCATCAGTTGGACAGACTGGGGACTAGCTGGCTGGGGAGCAGCTCTGCCAAAACGGACCTGGAGTTCTTGGGGGACAGCATGCTGCCTTGGCAACAAAGGAGGGCCAGCAGACTTCTGGTCTTCTGGTCTGGACTTCTGGTGTACATTCAGGAGGCTGAGAGAAGTGATAGTCTCCGTCTGCTCAGGACTTGTGAAACCCCATCTAGATACTGCATCTCATTTTGGGTGTAAACTGGAGGGAACTCCGTGGAGGACTACCAAACTGATCAGGCAGGAGCACTTGCTCCCTGAGGAGAAGGCTGCTCAGCCTGGAGAAGAGATGGCTTTAGGGGGAGCCAACAGCAGCCCCCAGCACTTATGGGGCAGTGATTGAGAAGACAGAGGTAGACTCTTTACAGTGGTGCATATTAAGATGAGGAACAATGGTGATGAATTCACTGTGAGGATAATTAAACAGTGGAACAAGTTGTCCAGTGAGGTTGTGGAACCTCTGTCCATGAAATTTTCAAAGACCTGACTGCACTAAGCTCTATTTTTTTTTTTTAATTATTATTTTTTTTTAATATGGTTTGCTATCTTACTTATGCAAAGTTCTTGCTCTCTGTTGTATAACAGAAGAGAGAGTGGTGCAGAAATAGGTAGTTGTCTCCATCAGGTCTACAAAACTGTGGAGAATATTTTTGTGACCACGTATGGAGATAAAGAGCTGTTTTTACTAAAATGGTCAAAGTGAGATCACTGTACTAGTCAAGCTGAAAATGTTTGAAAATCCAGCAGTTCTGAACTGAAGCAGTGAATTACCTGTACTTATATAGATAGATGTGAGGAGAATTTGTAATTGATTTCTGGACTGCAACTTTATAGGAGTAGAGGCAGCAGTTATACTGATCTGAGTATATCAGTATTTGGATCAAATTCCAAGGAGAGAAGATTAACTCTGTGTTATATGAGAAGACTGATGGATAATGAATATCTATGATGCTTTGAGTCCATATGATAATATCTTGGAAATCTTTAAAAAACATTTGATTTAATAGTAAGTTTTACCAGTGTAATTTCAAATGTATGTAGCATTAGCTGAAAGCTGACATGGAGGAGAACATTTGGTGTGGCACTCAGAACAAAATTTTTCTCCTGGAACACATCTTTAATAATATCTGTTGTTCTTAATATTAAAAAAATCACGTTTTTATAAATATTCTTTGCAGTCAGGTTGTGCCTTTCTAAAGTATTCAGAGTTAAGTCTGGTTGTATTGTTCACTAATTTCTGTTCAGATTAGGTTTTGGTGTATTAGTTCCAGAGATGTTGACATGTGATAATGCTTTTAAGTGAAGGTCTTGCTGGGACTAAAATTAATTGCAGTGAAGATACTGTGTGTGCGAGAAAATGTTTCATATCTTTCAGAGATGTACTTCAAAGGTGTAATGACTCAAAAGAGCTTGATCACCTGATGATTGTGATATGTATTAAGATATCACAAGTTTGATAGCCTAAACACTCAAATTTGCAAGCAACACTTTTCATTACAGGGAATGAACAGCAGAGGTACCTACTTTTATTCTGTTAGTGCTCTGATTAATTTGTTTTGTGTGGTTGTTTTTTAAACAAAGCTTTACTTATTCAATACTAAGTGAATTTCTTTATGTTGCTTATTCTAAAAATCAAATGTTTCAGTACAGTAATTTCTAATATTTTCCCCCACACTTTTATCTGCTAACTTGATGTCTAGAATAATCTCTTTAGTAAAAATGAAATAGAGAAAGGAATGAGGAAATAGGACAGGAAATCATAAATAGGCTAGGAAATACAAGATTAGAGAAGGTACAGAGCAGTATGTGTATCCAGAAGAATCAACCTAACAGTATGTGGTAGGTATACTAGAAAAAAGATGTAGGGACTAAGTAAAAAGTACTTCAGTGGGAGAAAGAAATACATTTTGACACACAAAAGAATTTATCAAAGTCTGACAAAGTAGAAGGAGGGGGAAATAGATCGATAAAAGCATCAGAGGTGGAATGGATGGGAAGAAGAGAAAAAAGCTTTTTGTCAAGGTGGTGGCTAAACCAGTTTAGGAAGGATGAAGACGAAGGCATACAGTGTCAGTGACTCTATACCTCATAGGATTAAGAAGAGCAAGGAATTATTTCTAGAGACATTTTTTCAGTAGCTGCAGTTCTTTGCTTGTAGTTATGCTTATTTTCCCAGAAATGTTATGTGATGAATAAAGCATGTCAGTGAAGAAGCTGATGGTGAAATGCAGAAATGTAATAGAACTGATGAGTATGAAGTCAGTCATCGAGTTTGAAAGATAAATCTTGAGAGATGTTTAAACCATTCACTACTGACAGCTAGCAGTGGAAGTAAGCTTTCAAGAAAATCTTTTGAATAAAAATGTAATTGTGTCCTGTTCTAGCAGTCATGACTATGTGGTCCTGCTGCTATTGCTACTACTGAAAAGAAGTAATATTTGTGTATGTGCAGCAGTCCCAATCCTTTTTCAGCTTCTGAAGGGTACTACAAATCTGTCTGCAGCCCTTGTTTTATCTTAGGAAGATCCAAAGAAATATGTAAATATGTTTTAAATTGCTATTATAAGAGTAATTACTCATTCCTACCATGTTTCAGTTGCATTTTGCTGTGTCTGTAAGGAAGTTTCCTCTGTCTCAGACACTACTAAAACTTACCATCCTATTAGATTTCAGATTTGCATCTACACCTGTGCCTATGTCTTGGTCATTGACATGACACATGCCTAAGTGCTTCCTTATTTTAGCTTCTGAATTAGAGTCATCACCAGCCTCTGTAAAAATGTCTGGCTCTGGATGTTTGAGTATCATTGACCATGTTTTGTTTTTCAGCAGTGCTTAAGATCTTTTTTCATGTGTGGAATCTGGCTAGGTCACGTGACCTCTGAACTCTCATTAATGGGGCCATGAAATATACTTCTTGACCACATACAAGTATATCATCCTTGGTGTTCTGGAGTAAGGTAGTGTCTGCTTAGAAGTCTGATTGATTGGATACTTTCCCTGGAAACCTCGTCTGTCTTGACTGACTTCTTATGAAGCATTGTCTGGTCAAATGCAGTATTTTGACAAACCTCTGAAGCATTATTGTTGTTGCTGATAAAGTAATCTCCCATATTTACAATTTAGGAAACATTTATGTTTTGTCTGAAAGTTGAGAGAAAGTATATATGGTTTTTTAAGTATTGGAAAATAAAGGTCAAATTGTATTATACTTAGACAAAAGACATATATATATATATAATATTCTGGGAAGCACAGCCAGTGAATAACAGCTGTCTTAAGACATGTATCATGATTTAGTTGTGTCACTATGCCCTACCCCTGTATCAGTAAATCTGCCAAAGTAACTACTTTTGCTCTCGATGGAGAAGATCCTTGGCTAAATAATCTCACACAACTGGTCTTATTTTTTTCATTCACATGTGTAAGGCAAAAAGGAAAATGGTATGTTCCTTTCAGCTCTTTCAGCATAGAAATTATCTGAAACACTGGCCTTCCTTCTTACTTACGTGTTTATTAAATGATCCTCCACATACTCCTTGTATGGAAGCCTCACTTTAACTTCAGATAGACAAACTCACTCTGAAGGGTTGTTTTAACCTGACAGCCACTGAGGGCATAATTGAGTTGCTTGTGCATAGGCATGAGATAACTGTGGTTCCTTGCCCAGTCTCTACTGCTGCTGCTCCAGACGTCTATGGGTTCCCCATAAATTGTCTCTGCTTGGAGGACTGGGTACCCTTGGGTGTGTTGAGCGGGAATAGAAGCCTGGCAATTAACAACTGATTTGATCCTTAGATGTGCTTAAATGCTCCCACCTGTGCTATACCTGTACTTCTGCATATAATACTTGTTACACATGATGCAAATAGCAGTAGGAGCACCCTCACTGTATCCATTTTTTTCTCCAGTTCATTACATAACCAGACAGATGTTAATTGCAACCTAAAGCTCATAGGATTTTTTTTTTCTTGTATTTAAAGTAGAACAAAGACCTATGACATTAATGTCTGAAGATGAATTTGTTGCCTGATGTTGAAAAGACTTATTTAGTCATTAGTTACTTGTGCTCAGGGATTTATTAGTCATGAAATGTCTTCAATTAGTTGAAGGACAGAGAGCATAATTAGGGCACTTTTTGCCTAATTACTCTTAACTGAATACATGCTGAATACTGTTGAGTTTATGAGGTTAGTTGAACTGTTACAACAAGCATGTTAAGAAGTGAGGCCTTAGATTTATAAAATAATTAAAATTAACACCCACAGCAATAAATGTAAAAGAGCATCATGCTGTGGAGTAGAAATTTTTTGGTTGATGTAATATTTTTTTTTCTAAATCATCATCTTTCTAAACATCCTGAAAAAGACTTGCTAAGTGAACTTCATTGGAAAAAAAATAATTACAGTAAATGGAGAAAGGATCAAGTATTATGTTATGTGTATAGTGAAATAACCTTTAGATGAACTTGGGAAGACGAAGAATTTCTCTTTATTTAAGTTTGCCTTTCCTGCTGGGGTTGTGAGAGAGAGGGGAAAGTGCTACTGGTAAAGTGAGAATGGAGTTAATTGACATTAATCTTCAAGGGTTTGTTAGATTTCTTTTAACTGCAAAGAAGTAAAAAGGTGCTCACTCCAGGTTACCTGTTGCTAAATATTTGAACAGCATACCTAATTTTCACTTTTTTTTTTTTTTTTTACTTTTTTTTTTTTTTCTGGTTTTGAGTGAAGTTTGCTGTCTTCTGTCTGTCTTTCTACACCATTCTAAACCCTGGAGAAAAGCTGGACTTTGCAATGTGAGACACTGAAACTTGGGTGAAAATATCGGCAGTTTTGAACTGTATAGTTTTCCAGAGTGAATGTTTCTTTAAAGAACATGGTCTAACCTTGGTTAGATCCTGATTATACCATCTCCTGCTATGTAAATCCAAAGGGATTTCCACCTTTAAAACAGTAGTTCAAATCTATTTAGTATTACGAAGATCAGCAATTCAGATTCCTAGAGATGAATATGTACACAGTGTCTGTCCTGTTGCCTTCTTTCTCTTGGTGTTCTTTTGGGGGAACTTGCATGTGCAACTCCCCCAGAAACATCTGAATTGAGATTTCAAGTTGGCAGGTGGTGTGTGCTCTGCTTTGTCGGAGGGCATACAGAAGGATTTCTATATATTCAGTTCACTTCCTTTTTTCCAGCCATCATAACTTATTTCTTATCTCAGTTCTTTGGCTGTGCATCAGTAGCTACAGCTTAGGAATCAAAAGTTTTGAACTGCATGCCATCACCACTGCAGAGACATTATAGTCTTCATTGCATGGTCATTGGTCTGGTAGTGGCATGGGTTAGTCACAGTCATCTCTGAAATGGCCAGTAAACTACGAACAGAGCAAGTAAGAGTAGCTCCTTTCACTGTGTAGAACAGTGGAAGTCTGGTTCCTCCACACCTGGTTATATTAATTTCTGATTTGTGTTGGTCCCTTTGCTGGTTTAGCTAATGGGTAAGTGAGCTCCAGGCTCCTGTTAAGCTAATGTACTGGTCTAGAAGTCTGTTGTTTTTTTCTAGTAGTTGGCACTTTTATCAGTGTATGGTATTTTCTAGATAAAAACAGATGATTCCATGTAAATAGTAGGAAGTGTGCATTTTAAGCCAAGACATTTGTCAAATGCTAAGAAATGTTGTGTCTAATAAAAGTACCTCTTTAAATGGATTTACTTAGTAGTGGCTGGAAAAGCTATCAGATGCTGGGACGGATTTTTTTCCTCTCTCCCTGGAATTGCATTATTAATAACTTTATGTAAGATATCAATGTCCTCATCTGAGAACCTATTTATAATTCAGAGTCTTAAACTTCGGGAAGGACCAGAGGTCCTCCAAACAAGACAGAAAATCTGAAATGTATTTGTATTTTTTTCCGTGTTCATTTCAAGTTAATTTAAATTAATAAATAGTGAAAAGACAGAAGTGGAGAGCAGGTTGCTCAGAGAGGTTATGCAGTTTCTATGCTTGGAGGTCTGCAAGAGCCAACCTGGTCAAGCCTTGAGTGACCTGCTGTGACCTCAGACCTTGCCCTGCTTTGAGCAGAAGGCTGCACTGGAGACTTCCCATGATGGAGACCTTCCCACTGAAGTTGTCCTGTGAAGCTACAAATAAAAATTAAGACCTCTTCAAAATGTCAAGATGCTCTACTGACTGTGAGTGAAGATACCATGGTTGTAACTCCTCCTGGGTTTAGGTGGGAATGGCATAACCTCTTTTACTTTTCATTTTGGCTAAATATATGCTGCTCTTAATAAAGATGTGGAAAGCATATTAAAGCAGGACAAAGTTGTCATCACCACTTTAAATTCTCTGCACATAATTGGGCTGATCCTGAGAGTCAGGTGCCCATGGTCTGTACAGAGCTCTGGTAGTTTCACTGTACTTTCTGTGGTTTGTGGCATGGAGGACAAAAAGAGGAAGAAGAGATCGGTTTTGTAGCGGACATGTCTCATTCCTTAGGGAGTTGCTTATGAATTAAGTTTTACTAATTATCATCTTAATGCCCCTGGGGAACAGCTGGGATTGCCTCTGCACTCTTAGCAACTGTAACTTAATTTATATAGTAATTGGATGATATAAAATGCAAGCAGACCAAAAATGTATACATAAAAAACCCCCATGTGGTAACATAACATGAAGGAGATAGCATTAGGTAGCTTTAAGAGAAAAAATAGTTTAAAGTCACTAAACTTATCTTCCTACTTCTTTTAGTGCTCCCGTTAGTGGGATCCTGCTAATGGGAAATGTTAAATATTTAATATCTGACATTTCTATAATGTCTCTGTAGTGCACTAAAGATTAAGTATTTTAGGGTACATTTAATTTTTTAAAAAATGAAAGCACTTTTCAGACTGTTACAGAGGAAGCTGTCAGTGAACCTTGTGTTTAGTTTGCATATTGCTTTCAGCTTTAATAGACTCTGGCTACGTAATTGCAGCAAACTAGATATGAAACTCCTGATATTCAAGTAGTGCCTTTTGTGCATCCTCTGGGAACCTACTGAGTTGTGGCAAGCTCCCTGTTGCACTTCCCAAATTAAGCAAGCATGCCAAAACCACAGAGTGGCTTCCACAGCCATGATAATCTTGATTTTCAGTGAGACTTGCTAGTGTTATCTAGGAGGTGATGCAAGATCTTATGAATACAAACTGTTTTGATGCATTCCCACAAAGGAGTGCAAGAAAAGCCAGGTCTGTCTACTCCATCTCTGCCCTTTCTATCCTGACTGTTTTCCGTTGTTTCCCCCATAAGGCTGTGTTACTTCCACATGGAACATGCTGGTAGTTTTCATTCCTGTAGGAAATGAACTGAAAAATTCCACCCTTAGTTTTGAGGGTGACAAGTATCTGTGCAATTTAGAAGGTCGTAACTCCCTTTCTAATAATATAGCAGTGACATTTTTAGTTTTGGTGTATAGTACAAATTGGTACAAGCACAGTAATTTAATTTCTTTCTTTTACTGCTTATGTTAACATTGGAACTGATTTATATGGATTATATATGTTCTGTAATAGTTGCTAGCCAGAATCCATTTGTGAAGATACGTTGTGTGACTGTCAGAGTTACTGCCATCAGTCTGATGCACTTTGCTTGACTTGAAGCCTGTAACAATTCTGTGAAATAAGCTGCATGAGTAAGATAGATTGCAAACTTTAACACTGGAGGAATACCTAAGTGCACACTCAATTGATTTAAATGGAAATAAAATGACTTCCAGGCATTCTTTGACCTTTCCGTGATACCAGAGTGAATCTGCAGATGCAACCTAAGTATTGTGATTTTTATCTAATGACTTAGTGATTAACTGCATATTACTACTTATCTAATTAAAAAGATAAGCAATACAAAAATGTGTGCTTTCCTTGTACATTTGTTTCATCTTGATAAAATAGGTAGCTAGCAAATGATCTTAACTAAGAGGAATGGTACAGCATTATAACTCTGCCATGTATACATGCAGATACATAATTGACCCATGACTGCAGCTTCTGTGAATGTTTAATCATAGCACAAGGATGTACAGTTTGTTTGCTTTCTTAAAATTTGAATGGAGTTGAACAAGTATGTAAGTATATTGAGTGGAAACTACTAGGAAGGAGATTCTGTTAATATTCTTGACACTAAGATCTATTATTACCATAATAAACCATCTTGTAGAAATACTAGTACTGTGATTTGAAACTGAAATACATGTAGGGAAAAGATAGGGAATTACATTTTGTATTTTGAAACAGGCGAAAGCTGACAGTAAGAGGATGCCTACAGCTGCTTTTATGGGTTTGACTCATGGCCTAAGTTTTCTCTGTGGGTGGTGTGTTAATGTCTCTTGAAGTGTATTAGCTTACACTCTACTGCCATAAAACAAAAAGGTGGTGTTTTAAGTAAGAGCCAGCCTCTTTCCATTGGCACCAGGAGGTATTTGGATTTTTATAAAGTACTCTAAATAGTGTTCAATATTTTATCAATTTCTTCTTAATGTCTTGTGTATTTAGTTTCATGGTGTTGGTTTTGTTTGTTTGTTGGTTTTGTTTGTTTTGTTTTGTTTGTTTGTTTTTCCTAAACTTGTGGTTTTTTTATTCACTCACCATAGAGCTGATAAAGCAGATGATGAGGATGATGAAGATCTAACGGTGAATAAAACATGGGTCCTTGCACCAAAGATTCATGGTGGGGATGTAACTCACATACTGGACTCCTTACTTCAAGGATATGACAATAAGCTGCGGCCAGATATTGGAGGTAAGCTCATAAAATAATACAGTAAGCAGAAAATGTGAACCAGAGATGGTGTGCATTTTTTCAAAGATGGCAAAAATCCGCTTAATGCATTTTTTAAAATTTAATATATCAAGCTAAATATAGCAGCAATAAAATGCAGTGGTTTTCAGGAACTGGTAAAAATCATGTTCTATGCAAGAGTAGATTTTTTAATCTTGTTTTCTTATTTAAGTATTGCTTTTTTGGGACAGTGAGCAATCTATAATAAATCATTAAAAGACAACTGAAGTTTGCTTTGTTTAATGAAGTTCTTCTGATGGAAAGAATTGTAGATATAAACCAGTCATGGTCATGAAAAAATTGATCTTGAGTCTGTAGAGTTTATTAAAGAATAGATATTTTTACTAGATATTTTTACTCTTACTGTAGAAAATGCATTCTAAGCATGTATTTTGAGCAAATTTAAGTCAACCCAGTTCTCTTCTTCCTTTCACATAGATTTTGAAAAACTTCAGAAAAATCTAAAAATATGACTTAGTACTCTAGCTTTTCTACAGGAATATAGGAAGGAAGATTGCATTACTATAGATCAAACTTTTCAGCTAGTAGGAAGGCAGTTTTGTCTTTCAATAGTCAAAGCATCAATTAGCATGTATTAAGTGTCAGTATTTGGAAGACTCTTGTGTTGAAAACATGGAATACATGAAAGCTTGCCAGCTCGTGTCTATCATATGCATGCTATATCCAACTAAGAAAAATAATTTATACAATCAGAGTTTGTTTCCTGAAATGTGAAGGGAGAGGTCATAATTATTTTTTAAATACTTGCATTTGTCTATCAAAGGAATGCCATGTAAGTCTGTAAGCTGCTTACATGGTAAACAATACAACAATCTAGACTTGTTTCATTTATGTAGAACAGAGAGATGCAATCTCTAAGTAAATATTTTTTTTAAATGTTCTGACAAACTGTTTTCTTCCTCAAATTTCTTAGTTTTGTTTGAACATTGAGTGTTACCCTGAAGACTCTGAATGGCAATTTTTCTCTCATTGTCATAATATAACCACATATGAATCTCATGACGTTTGTTGTCTTTGCTTTCACCTTCATTTAATTGAATTATGGCAAACATTTAGACAGCAAGAAAGTTATTTAAGGATATTTTTCCTTAAAATCTCAACATGTGATAGATGTATAGCACTATTTAATTTTTTAAAAAATTATTTCCACTCTCCCCCACACTATTGCTTAAGGCAACAGGCAGCAAAGGGATTATAAGGGAATAAACTGTCTCCACTAGGATTCCTTCTAAATGATTAGCTGGTAGGTGGGGATGACAGATAAGAGTTTTCTTCTCTCAGATAATGTTTTCTTCTCTCCCCATAAAACTTAGAAATAAATAGAGAGAAAACAGAGGAAGAGGAGTTTATTCTGACATGTCAGATTTAGATGGGCACAAAGAATTTTGGTGTAATCCTTAACTTTCAGTTTTCTGGTTATATACTGAATCTTGATAGGGCAAGAACTATGCCTTGATGTTGAGTAACTGTACTTTTTTGATTCCAAATACCAGTTCCCAAAAGAAGACACTTGATTCTAACTTCTTTTACATAAATGCTTACTTTCTTTACTGTCTTGATGCCATACACCTGTACCAATCTGAGCTTTGCTATCTGGGACCTGCCTCCATCCAATATATTCAAACATAAGGTTTATGAATAATCAGCCATAATACTGAGAACAGGGAGACATTTGGAATTATTCACTTTATTGCCAGGAGGACAAATGTTGTGACTGAGTCTTCTCTGGATAGATGGAAGTTGCAGACTTCTGCCACAAAGCAGAAATTTTGGACAACACAAGATGGAATTTCCAACTTTGGGTGAAAGCATTGCATTCTGTCCAGCTGCTTTGGAACTGCAGCAGGCGTTTAACAACTAGAAGAACAAAATCAGGCTATAGTGCATTCATTTTGGTCTGCTTCAATTATGTGGATAAAATCTGGTGTCAGATTCCACATCTTTAGAGTATGTGTCAGTACTTGAACAACAAAATTATTGAACTGGAATTCTAATTACCTTTCAAAGCAATAATATCCCACAGAACATTTTTACTATTGAATTACAAAGTTCAGCTACAATAGCAACATATTTTGTTTTGAACCTGGACCTTTTGGGTTTGCATAACAGAGCATAATTTTGTTTTCTTCCTGATGTTGACACAGAATCTCAGCATCTCAGAGGAAGATGAGGGGTTTCATTGTTAAATATGCAGTTAGTTAAGGGAAGTGATAAAGGAGAGCCAAATGAAAATTGAAATGGCAGAGGTAATACTGAAATTTAATAGGAAAAAATCACACACAGTCATTTTCTCTTTGTTTTATTCAAATATCCATGAGCTGTAGTGTTTTCTTAACTGCTACTCTTTGCTGTGTTTATTAATCTTACGAGCTTTTAACTCAATTTATATAATATACTTTGAGGTGTTTGGAGCATAAAGAAACTAGTATTAATTTATCTTCTGCTCAGTATGAAGTAGTGGTAGTTACCAGATGAAGTCTCTTATCTGAATTATAAATCCCTTTAATTACAGATACAATCTTGGAGTGCTGATATATTAATAAAGCAGTATTATTCTCCCTGTAATGTTACCTTTGGCTACTGGATTTTATAACCATGCTGTTTTATCTTCATGCCTGCATCTAACTAGATGTCATTTTTCAACTTTCCTTCAACTGGGTGAAACACAACTGATCAATCTGAAAGTTTAATTAGAAATAGGGAATAATAACCCCATATCTACAACTCTAATGGGGTGTTTTCAGTGAACACTTTGAGGAAAGTCATCATTGATAGATTTTTTTATTTTATTTTATTTTTTTAAGAATGGTGAGGATGATTGCTCTTGTAAATAGAGAAATTGGATACCTAGAGAAATTTGGGTACTTGTAATTGCCCTGTAAGTAAGGTGCAGGTAAGTAATTGCATCTCAGCACACTAATGTGAAAAGTCATGTACTCAGGGATATAAAGGATATCTGAATAAAAAGTGGATTTCAAGAGACTAATGGAAGCACTCATTCTGAAAAGATAAGGATATTAGGGGTATATTCTGTTGATCAGGTACTCCTAGTGTAGCACTGATAAAATGAAGATATAGGCAGGAAAGGAATAAGCCCAAATAAGCAGGAATATATCAAGTAAAAGTAGAGGGGTATGTATTCTGACATGAAGCATATGTTGCAAGAATTCTAGGAAATTAAAACACAAGACCAAGATGTAGAAGAGCATATGCAGTGAATGCTAAAGGTACTGGATGGATGTGGAAATGATGGAAATAATAACAATGGTGGGGCAGGAGTATTTATTAAAGATGGGTTTCTTTTAAATAAAATGGTAAAAGACTGAGTAGAGAACAGGGCTCTGATTTCACCAAAATCACCCTGAAAAAATATTTCAGAGATAGAGCTGGAAGCCTTCAGTAGACTCTTGAGGTTGACTTTTGAATATAGATAGCCATATAAATAAGATAACTCTTAGATGACTGCATGTGAGGATTGTATTATTCCATTAAAAACTCTTACAAATGTAAGGCCTCTGTTATTTCTGAATGTGGTAGTCACCTCATCTATTTGGTGAATAACTGCTTTATCACCAAGAAGAGGTGCTTCTTTTTTGGAGTTAGTGAGGAGCTATAGAAAACATGTTCAAGGAAATAAGCCTGGATGTAATTTTCAAATGTGGTCTTAGTTTAAATTAAATAGCATGATAAGTAATAATTGAAAAAAAGGTGACATATCTTAGACTTTCGTTCCAAAATGGGGATTGTGGTAAACTATGGGGACTAGTTAGTGGGTTTAGATGGCCTAACATGCTGTTGGGTGATGCTGAGAATCAGAGTAATGAAAATGGAGCAATATTAAGAAATAAAAAAATGCAATGTTCTGCATTTTTCCCATAATGGTAAAGTTTTTTTCAGGAGATCGGGGTTTATAAACCAATAATAACTGATGAGAAGAGCTCTTCTGTGTACCAGGCAGAGATATTGTAAATATCAAAAGCTGAAAATTGGGCTTGGATAAATACAGGCTAAAAAAGAGACATTTTTGGTAGTGAGAGCAGTTACTAAAATAATTTGTCAATGATTGAGGTAGATTTTTATCACGATTTTTCCAATCAAGAGTAAACATTTTTAAAAACACAGATTTTTAAACTGAAACAGGTTCAGAGTATGCCTGTGTGTTGGGCTTGGATGGCAAGGTATTGATAGGGGAACGGAGCCAACAGGGATGGTTTTTCTGAGAGGCTGCTAGAAGCTTCCCTTATATCAGATACAAATACTTAAAGTGGGCAAGCCCTTTCTTCCTTGCCTTAGAAGTTCCTGTAAGTTTACAGTGCTATTTTGCACTTCATGCAGGATGTATTTAATAGCCTTCTTCCTACTCATAGTTTTTTCAAGGCTGATACCAAATTTTAAAAGTAAAATCAGAAGCATTCACAGTTCAAAAAATCTTCTCAAACCATCTTTGAATGTTAGCTCTTTGCAGAGAGTAAATTAACAGTAATAATTTTATGGATTTCAAATTAGTATCAAGAATATGTTTTCCTCCAGCATTCATAATTTTCATGGACTTCTATAATTTCTTGTTCAAAATGACAGGAAGAATGATTTCTTTCTTCTACCTCACAGAAGTACTTAGCTCTGTACCACAGAGAAGAACTAGCTAGCAAAACAGGCTCTTCCAGTCTTGAATTGGATCTCTTTCTCTCAATCATTTGGGTCAATTAAAATAATTTCAACAGAGGCAGGTATTCAAACTCTTCACTAGCTCTTAATAGCTCTAATAGTCTTACTCAGAGCAGTATGGAAAAGGCAAATTGAACTCTGTAGCACATTACTGGAGAGCCCTTGTGGCAGATCAAGTACTGCTCACTGCAAGATGGAATTCCATAAAATTGACACAGCCCGCATTAAAAACTGGCTCACTGACAGACCTCAAAATGTTGCCATTAACAAGGAAATGTCAGTAGCTGGGCTGTCTATAGTGGGGGCTCATAGGAAAGTCTTTGTCAAGAATAATGATGCTTTGAATTATTTCAGCAATTAATTTTTGTTGTAAAGTTGGCAGCTGACACAAAGGCTGTTGAAAAGGGAGAGGCTGTATCTGTAGAGTAGTCAGCTCCGTCAGTAAAACTGGAGATAAATAATTGAGAGGGGGAAAAAAAGAGTAGGTGAGGGGAGGAAGACTGTGGGTCATATTTCAAGGTGAAAGATAACATAGTTTAGGGGAAAAGTTAGATATTTGTGTAGTACAAGATCTTAGCTATGAATCCCCTGAGCACTGTCCTGAGAAAAGTCCCCTTCTGAAAAGGAACACAGAAACCTGGAAATGTTCAAGCAGCACTGATAACACTGTTACAGAAACTTCCAGTTCTGGTGTCCACAGTTCAAGATGGATCTGGAAGCAATGGCACAAGTTTAGCAGTTAAAGTTGAACAGGTTATCTGTAGATTGCACTTGCTGTATTGGCATGAGCTGTTCAGCATCCTGAAGACAAGTTTCAGATGTGACCTTAAATACCTACATACTTGCATCTGAAGAAGAGATTGATATATGGCTGGGCAGTGCTGAAAGCTGGAGTCTGAGACTTGAACCTCAAAATGAAACTAGATTTCTGAACACTTAGGAGAATTAAATACTTCCTACTCATACGGTGGATTCAGCATTGCTAGAGCAATGAGGCAAGATTCACTTTGAATGATCTTCCTGTGTTCTAGTCCAGCACTGGCATTGTTGTTATATAGATAAAGAGGACTGCAAAATGAAAACGAAGAAGATAACGTGTTTGCAAGATGTAGCATGTGTGAAATATGATGTATTGTACATATATGTGTACACACACGTGCATTATATACTTTTTTTACTGTTTTTTCAGTCTGTAGATATGAGGGTTTGTGTTGCCTTTCTTTATGAGCCTTGTAGATATTGAAAACATTTGCAGCTCAGAAAGTTGTGGGGTGTTTTTTTTGTGGTTTCTCACTCTCCTGAAATAAATTGGTTTCCAGAGTATCTTTAAGCTTTCTGTGAAGCGTGCTAGGGACGGGGTGGTGATCCAGTGACTGTACTCTGTGGTTGTACACAGAATCCTTTGTTCAACTTCACTGATGTGTCAGGTTCAGGGTCACACCGGTAATCGGATTTGGAATCCAGGAGAATTTCCTTCCAAGTGAGATTGGCAGGTAAAATGTATTTTAGGATATTTAGGAAATATATCTTGCCTGTCATTGTAGCTGGCAAGGATGATACCCTGTTTTTTTCTGTCTCAGAGTTATAGTTTTTTGAAATTTAAAAAATGCTCTTACCTAAGATTTTAGGTTTGTTAGAGAGCACTTGGGCAATCTCTGATAGTTTGCAGTATAAAGAAATAAATTCTCATGACCTAGAGTCCATCTCCTATGAAATTGAAATGCCTTTTCCATCTGCAGATGGGCAGAGATACTTAATTTTAATGTGCAAGTTCATGAAAGAAACACCATCAGAACATTATTATTTACTAATCCCCTTCCTTTCACTGGGAACTAGGATTTGTGTCCATGTTCTGGTTCTCCGGTACAAGCTATAAGGAAATACTTAGTAAATTGAAGTTAAAATGCATCCTGACCTCTTCTGCTTGTGACTTTTTTCCCCTATGAACTGGTAGGGAGGAAAGAAGCAGAATGATCAGTGCCACCTGTACTTCAGATGTGACTTTCATGGGAAGTCACTTAGACTTTGTGCCCTTCTGTAAGTTCACAAAGAGAGCATATTCTCTAAGAGAAAATATTTTTTAAACAGTCGTTTTTTTGTCTGCCCAGTGAGAGTGGTTTCCCTGTGTTTTTAAAGAACAATAAGTATGGGAATTTTTAACTTTTAAATTACTTTCACATGAGGAGCTTTCAGTTTGGTGTTTGAAGCAGTGTAATAATCAAGCTGATAAAAGGACATTAGCAATCCCTAAGTGTGTTATAGTTGCATGAATTGAAGAATTCTGTGGTGAAAAGTTACTTTTATTACACATTTTCAGTAGGAATTGACAGAAAGCACTGCATATTGATTCCTTAGAGCTCATAAACGCCTCTGCTCCCAGACCTTGTGGTTTGTTGCATGAGCAATTTTTTCCAAATATTTTTTTTCTGTTTGTGGTTAGTTTTTTTTTTGTTGAAAGACAGGTTTGTGTCTATTCCCCTCTTCTGTTACCTTTTATACCTTTCAGATGTATCTTGTATCTGTTCACAAAGAACAGGTGGGGATTGCATTATGAAGTAAAAAATTTGTGTTTATAATTCTAACAGTTTGTATGGAATAAGGGAGCCAAGTCATATGTGATAATTTACAGAATGAACAAACCAGAGATTAAAGTATCCTGAATCTAACAAAAGAGTCTCGGGTTTGATGTTGTTTTAGTAAAATGATTTAATTACACTAATAATATACAGAGTTAATTAAATATGTAATTATTATGGTTACTGTTTTATTTAGTGAGAACTACGGTAATTGAAACAGATGTCTATGTTAACAGCATTGGCCCAGTTGACCCAATCAATATGGTAAGTTCTGATTATTGACAGAAAACATTATCTGAATGATGCTGTGGGTTAATATTACAAAATAATTCTAATCTAATTCAAATACATTTCTTTATTTCTTGCTGTGTGTTCTTATGCTGTTCGGTATGATTGTGATTATTGCAGAGACATGTTTAGACTCTCTATTTGAAATCGTTGTAATTTAAGAAATATCTGTCTTCTTAAATAAAAATGAGGCCACACAGAGAACACTGTATGAGGTCCTTATTTTGGTGTGTGTTTTCAACATTTTCACTATGTCTATACCTGGTTTATTTCTGGCCCACTGTAATTTCCTAGGTCTACTCTTAAGAGGTTAAGAAAAATAATATTTGATCCAGCATTTGCATATAAAACTATTTTCAGTGCAGTGATTTATTATTCTTTTTCAAATTCGTAGAAAGAAAAGAAATGAAATTAACTTTTTTTCCCTCCTTTTTCCATGTCTTAATTAGTCTTACGGGTCCTCTTCACTGTGTGTATGTGTGTGTACACATAGCTGGTTTCCTCAGAAGTCAAGCAATATGTCTCATCTGGTATCTCGTAGACCTGTTGAGATCTATTTGGTACCAACGCTGAAGTAACAGCACTTATGAGGAAGTGTAGTCTGTCACCTTTTCTTAAATCACTTCCATCTTTTGGTCATGATGAGAATTGTATGAAATAGTGGTGTTGGAGACTTTACAAAGGCTTTGTTGCATGACTTCTCCTGGGGACCACTACCCAAGACTAGGACTGGGACTGCCCCTTGGGTGAGTTTGAGGTCAGCCCCCTCACGCCTTTTTCCTTTTCCTCCTCCCTACAGAATTGTTGACAGTGTTGAATTTGCATGGCAGAGAAGCATTTTGCTCAATCTGAAGCTGGAGTATGCCAGTGCAGGGGGCCTCTGAGCATTTGGTGAAAGCACAGGCATTTTAGGTTATTATTAAGGATCTTGTGGTTTACATGTAAGTCAGCATGCTTGGGTGAGGGATATCGACTTTCAGTGATGAGAATCTAGGCAGGAAATGACTCTGAATAGAGTCATAAAATCATAGAATGCTTTGGGTCAGAAGGGACCTTAAAGATCATCTAGTTCCAACCCTCCTGCCATGGACAGAGACACCTCCCGCTAGCCCAGGTTGCTCAAAGCCCCATCCAACCTGGCCCTGAACATTTCCAAGGAGTAAGCATCCACATCTTCCCTGGGCAACCTGTTCCAGTGTCTTACCACCCTCACAAAACAAACAACAAACAAAAAAAGAAACCAACCGAAATAAACCAACCAATCAACAAAAAACTATATATCTCCATCTAAATATATAGATAAATATGTAGATATATCCATAATACTATGGATACTATGGATAAGGGTGCCAAAAGTAGATTATGTGTATCTGTAGCAAAGGGTATTCGTTCCAACACAATTGTCTAACAAGATTAGAGGTTGTCATTACCTGGGGCTGTCATTGGGAAGGCAATGTCTCAGGCTGGGGCTGTGTGTAACACATGAAAGAAGAGAAGAGTGATGGGGTGGGGGAAACTTTCCAATTTTCATGTTCGGTATAAGCTGTGTCTTTGGTTTTGTCTGTCTTCTTACTACAGTCTTTCTCTTTTGCTTCTCTCCATCCTGTCCTCTTCTAAAGGAACTACTTGTGGGAGTAAAATGTGTGGACAAGCAGCTACCTGTAAGGAAGATATAGAAAATGGTAGTGGCTTCCTTTTGCAGTTTCAGCCTGTGGCCAGTAGGTATTGCATACACTGAAATTGAAAATGAGAAGTACTTACAGCTTTAGTTTTGCAGTTTTAAAGAACCAGCATGGAGCCAGCTTTGCAGGGTAGCCCTCCTGTGCCCACAGCTGCCTTCTGCTTGCTCAGTCCAGAGCCTGGGAGGCAGCGTAGTCACGCACCACACTTGCAGTAGTGACGGTGTCAGCCATGGGATTCGTTTAGAGGTCTACCCACATCTGCTAGAGCTGTCTTAGAGCTGGGTGGTGATGCTCTTGCCATGGCACTCGTTAAAACCAGTCATACTGGCTTTTTGTGCAAGGTAAGGATAGCACCTGATTGAAAAGGTGTATTACAGAATCACAGAATCCTAGGTGTTGGAAGGGACCTCAAAAGATCATCTAGTCCAACCCCCCTGCCAGAGCAGGATCACGCAGACCACATCACACAGGAAGGCGTCCAGGTGGGTTTTGAATGTCTCCAGTGAAGGAGACTCCACAACCTCTCTGGGCAGCCTGTTCCAGTGCTCTGTCACTATCACAGTAAAGAAATTTTTTCTGATGTTTACGTGGAACCTCCTGTGTTCCAGTTTGCACCCATTGTCCCTTGTCCTGTCACTGGTCATCACTGAAAAATGCTTAGCTCCATCGTCCTGACACTCACCCTTTACGTATTTGTAAACATTATTTCATTAAAGAGCAGTATCCTAAAGGTTATAATGCATATCGACTGAGTGTTTATTCCTCTAACCTTCTTATTTCTGTTGAAAAAAAAGGAGAGAAAAATGAAGCATGCCACCGAAAGGTAATAAGTTGAATGTCATTAGGACATAGAACTTTTAAAAACTATTCTTTGTTTTTAAAAAATGAGCAAATAACTACTTAGAAATTTAAATTATAGTGTAAGGGCACAATGACCTTCATAAAAGAGCAACTGCTTTCACTAAATTTGGACCCCAGGAACCTGGATCATATGAGCATCTAGCATCACTACAAAAATCAAATGTTGGTGAAAAAAATAAAACCATATACATGCAAATTATTAGATTAAGGCTTCCAAATAAGATGTTTTTTAATCTGCAAAACAACATTCTCAGCAAAAAAATAATTACAGATTTGAGCCTGTAAGCTTGCTTTATGTGAGCTGTAGGTTTCATTGGGAAGGCACTTTCCCTGGAGTAAATATTATTTGAGATTGTTAACCATTAATGCAAAAATTGCTTCATTTTCGTGAGCTGTCCTTAGCCCTTCACTTGATCACTTAATGTGAGAACACATATCTGTGATTCCTCATTGGATTACTCATTTGTCAGATAGGTTAATTCACTCTAGCAAATTATGTCCTTTAACTATTAGTCTAGATAATGTATGGTGTGATGCAGAGAGCATTTTTTCTAACAATGATGCTAAAGCAGCATATGAAGGAAGTATGTTTGCCTAAAGGGAAACATAAGAGGAAACAGATATATTTTTATAATTCAGTCTGTTTTCATCTTGCTATCTGATAGACTTTCATAAAAGGAACACTTTAGGTGTATGTATGACATTTATTAGAATTTGATTTTGAAGGCTGCTGTGTTTTGACTTTCATTATTTAACTAAGATCTACACAAAATTCTAGATGGTATAGACACCCCACGCTTAAGAGTTTTTCTGCAGCATGTGATCTCTTCAGGCATCCACGACCCTAGTAAAGATTTTTAACAAGCATCTGGATCAGCAGAGTATTTAAGTTTCTAATACTCATTAAGTCTAAAGATTTTTGGATCTGTCTTTTACAGCTAACTTGTGCTATGCGTCGTGCAATGATCATGTAAAATGCAGCTAAGTGCATTTTTATGGCCAAAGTCTTGATCCTCAATAACTCTGCAGTAGTCTAGGGATTTCTTAGAAGAGTTTAGACATGCAATGAATAATCAGAGCCTGGTTTTCCTCTGTGTAGAAGCTCTTTCAATTAGGCCTTTAACATAGATGTACTAGGCTCTTACTACCTTTCTTTTTCCTTCCAAACTAGGGCCAAGGTAAAAAAAAAATCCACTCTTTTTGGTGATTCAAGTAGCAGAGTCTGTTACATGGTTCCTGTGTGGAAATGCATGTTGATCCATGTTGCCTGCGGGCCTCATAATCTTTCTCTGGCCTGTCTTCATCCCCCAAACCCTAGGTGTTCGTAAATATGTAACGTTTTGTTCTACTGGTGCCCTAAGGGATCCAGGGGAGAACTATGCCAGTGCCACAACTTTTGTGGTTTGAAAAGACCATTGGACTGCCCAGCTCAGTGGGCGGGGAGAGGCATGGCAGCCCTTCAAGACATTTTTTACCTTTGTTTAACTAAGAGAATACCTGATACTGTAATTCTTTTTGATCACGACTCTCATAACAATAAAAGACCGCTACCCCAAATAAGAGAAATTTTTGGAGAAGGAATTCTGTAAGTAAGAAGCAATATTGCATCCTTACATCAAAAATGAAGAACAAAGAGAAAAGTTTATACTTTCCCTGTCCTAGTGTCTGTTTGATCAAGTTTCATATAGCAAATAGTAGAGCAATAGTCAAGTAACAAAAATGGGGAGGGGGTTAGAAAGAGGCAGATCATTTCTATAGAGATGAATAGACATCATGACTGATAGAGAGACTGAAAGCTGGCCAAAAGAAAATTCTCTAGCGGTCTGTCTAGATGTTTGTGTAAGTGTATATGTATATAAATATGTATGTTTACAGAAAGAAAGTTGTTTTAAAATTCCTTTGCTTTTTCATGTTTTGAAGTAATTTAATTAAGAAGTTGTTAATTCAAAAAAATTGTTAATTCAAAATTAACATTTTGAAACATTATGTTATCATTGCCAATTTATTGTGTTTGGGGGCTACATATGATTTTCTTCCCTTGCTGCGGATGCAGATGATGCTCCCTATTCAGCTTTTGTATTTATTACTGGAACTCAATATTAGAAGATCCATGCTGAAAATTCCAGGATAAATTTCTAGGACTGCACTTCACTGAAGCAGTTCAATTTCCTCATTATCTTCCAACATTTCTGTCTCTTCTGCAGATGATTTAGCTTTTATCACATGATCTTTGGTAGTTATCTATTGAAGGTTACTGTGACCACAAGCTGAAAGCCATACTTTGAAGCCTAGTACTCTTATTTTTAATAAGATAGCTAAACCACTGAGCTAATCAGATATTCACAGAATGTGTAATGTACTACTTGGGTACACAGACTACATGGCCTGGACACTATTAGGATGCAGTTTTTCCTGTCAAATTGTACTACTTATGACTTTGTGTAGAATGTGCTGATACTACATTTTAACTATCCTTTGACTTCTAAATTTCATTTCATTCTGAAGTTGCAGTAACTAGCAGCAGATTTTTTTGAGGTATTCAAGTATCAATGTGTTCAGTATCCTAACACAGATTGCTCAATATTATTGTACTTGTGCAGGATGTTTTGTGGTCAGATGTGTCACTGTGCATATTCTACTGGTCACTAAATTTGTATTGAAGGTTTGAAGGTTTTATACTTTTACTTTACAGTGCCAAGTAACGTACATTAAGCACACTGTAATATAGATACACTATCTGAAACTATTCTGAAATCCAGTACTCAAAGATGCACAATCTCAGTGTGCATTATTCTGTAACTCAATATAATTTAAACACTGTTTCTGAATTATATTAAATGTTTTATTTCTGAATTAATAGTAACTAGTATCAAGATAAGGCTTAGAAAAAGGTAGAGATACTGAAAATAGCATGACCATGATGCTATAGATACTTTGATAGGGCTTGCTATGGTTTCTGAACTGCATTTGAAGCTTTTTCTGCAGGTTGGAAGACAACATTTTAACATTTGCAGATGACCATTTTGAGGAGAACCATTGTCTCTATGAGCTTTATGATGACAGACTGAAAGGAAGAGCATGAGGGATGCATTTCTGCCCATATTTGGAAGTTTATAAGGTTTCCTAAGGATGTGTGTTCAGCATTTGAGCACTGCAAGTTTTCGTAGAGTCAAGTGTGCACATTTTATACAACGGGGTTCTGCTGTTTTTCAAATGGCAGGAATATTTGTTCATAAATCAGGAAAGATGTACCAACAAGTCTTTGAATATTACCTGCTTCTTACTGTGCAGCATCTTCTTTGGAGTAACATAGAATTAGATTTTTTTTCCCAAGTTACTCTTTTATTTTGATTAGAAAAGATAGAGTTCAATCATTCTGGTGTCTGTCAGCAGTATAAATGATCTGAGTTAATTGACTGGTATTCAGATGAGTGCTTGAGATTGACTGACACTGTCCATTTACAGCAGCTGAGTAAATATTCCTTCAGTAGCTTGAGCTTTTTTTTCCTTTATTATGAAATATTTAAGTGTCAAAAACCATGTCTCTTATTATTTTCTTATTTTACCAGGTCCATCAACTTGAGTAGTACTTCACAAATACAATTTCATGAATGTTCTCCGGGTTTTGCTGAAAAAAAATAGCTTAAATTGATGAGTCCGGCTTGCAGGCAGCTAGTTTGCCTACTGCTGTTACAGAGTAGCTCTGAGCTTGCTCTGTGCAGTCTCGGGAGAATTAGCCAAGCACAGGCAATGTTCTCATGCCAGCTCAGCGCAGCAGTTCCTGTGTTGCTCCTAATTTCTGTGATCGTTTTGCAGGGAATGGTGAGGGGTGAAGGAAAAGGCAGCTGTTGGATGACAGATGAATGTTGCAGTAGCTTTCTGAAACTAAAACCAGAGTGCAGGCATCTTTTCAGTCCTTGCTTTAAAGCATTCAGTACTTGTCCCATTTTCATCTGCAGTTTGTCCCTTAATATGTATGAAGTCATGACAGGTACTTAAGGTTCTATACAAGACACCAGAAAGCTCTATGTTCTTTGCTGTAAAATAGGGCCTGATTTCTGTATGCCTTTTAGCAATGCTATTATCTAAGGCCACTGTCTTTCCATGTTGTGTTTTATTATTCTGTTTTATGTTAGACTAGTTCATGTTTTAGGAAATACTGGTTTTGTATAGTACCATTGTATCACTTAAGCCACAGCTGGCATAGATTCAGTATTAATAATAAAAATTTGCTTTGACTTATCTCCCCTGACTTCTGTAGAGCGAGGCGGCATACTGATTGGAAATCCAGTTACATCATCTCGGATTCTTAATAGCCACAGCAATAATCAAACTGTCTGTGAAGTATCTGAGATTCCAGATGTTGTGCTCCTGAGGAAAGTTGCTGTCATTAACGGGCCCCTGCAGTGGCTGGTGCCACGACATGTGCTGACACTAAAAAACCTTGTCCTCTGTTAAAAGCTGGACAGCTGCAGGAACAGAATTTTTCTTCTCACAGTGCATGCAATGGGAAGTTCACTTAACAAAGCAGGGAAATGGTCTGGATGCCCTTTCCAGCAGCAGCAGCTCCAAGCTGTTTGCCAAGGAAGCCCACTCCTGTACTGCCTTGTTAGTAGGGGTGACAGCACTGACAAAATAGCTATTAAGAACTGCAGTTTGCTGTTGCTGCTAAGTGAATGTGACTGCCCTGCCTGTTCATCTTGGCCTTCATTATTTTTATTCCATTGTATGATTTTATATTTCATCAAATCTTACACATTCTGGATGGCTATTTCAGCCACTGTGGAGAATGCACATCTAAAACACTCTTTGATAATTTGAGAGTTTGTCATTCACTGGCATATAGTAAGTGCTGCATGAGATTTCACCTGTTTTAATAGCAGTGGTGTCTCTATTGTAGAGGCTTATCCCCACAAAGGGTTATGCCTGCAAGACCAGTAAATAAATAGAGGCTCTTTTAGGAACTTCTGAACAGTTGTTCATGCTCTTATATCTTCAGGGTAGCAGATGACTGATATTTGGAATTGCATAAATGCCTCATCAACCAGAAAGCTAAACTGACAGGAGTGCTGTATTTCATGTAGCATCATATATCTTACAATAATTGCAGGATAGAAACCAAACCCAGATACATCTCCTTGCCATCAGTGTTTCATGCCATGGAAGCATGGCAGGAAAACCATGGAAATAAAAGACCAAGCTGTAACTGTGCAATTACTCTAGCTTTAAAAATGGTTATATCATACTGAATGATGAAATATTGCATTTGTGACTTTATAGCTTATTTATAAAAAGGAACTGTAGAAGACCATGTATTCTTGAGTAATGTGCAGCTTTGTCGCTAAAGTTTTATGTGGGACCAATTTTGACTGCTTGAGTCTCTAGTTACTGGAAGGTAGATGTAGCTGCTGAATTTAGAAAGTATACCTAGTAGAGTTGATAAATCACTATTGACAACCTCAAAGAAAAACCCTTAACCTATATTAGTATTTACTTCTGTGTTTTTTTTTAATATATGTGATGCACTTCTGTCTCTTTTTCTTTTTTTTTCTTTTTCATTTTTTGTTCTGAATTATTTTCTCTGCATCTTTCTGTAGTTTAGTGTTCATTTATGAGTGTCAGAAGCTGAACTATTAGTTTCAATTGAAAAGCAAATAAAAACTTCTTGTATGATTTTCAGTGTGGGAATGCATACAGATTATTTATATATATATATAATCTACTTCCTCTCCCTGTCCTCTCTTCAAATGGCCAAAATCTAAGCTGATCAAATAAAAGCAGAGATTTTACTGAAGTGCTTTACTTACTTTTCTAGCTAATCTTTTCACCATTGTGAAGATTTAATTAAAGTTTCTAATTTACAAAGCATTGAAGTAAATCTTGTCTGTTTTTCATATGGTTGTTTGCATCTGTCACTTTGCATGTTCAAAACAAGAACTGGATAAGCACAAATGCCAAATCATTATGTGAAAAGTGATCGATTTTTTCTGTATGGTGACTGTGTAGAGCTCACTGTACTCCCTCACTTTCTGTTGCTGTGATTTGTCATATTTCCACTTACCCTGTGCGTATGTTCTCATAGCATCCTCCAGTGTGATTATCTGTACAATTATAACAACCTGACTGGTCAGAAGTCTCTGGGAGCAGATGCTGTGCACTTCTGTCCAGTGTATTTCCTGCAGCCTCACTCACCTCTTCCACAGCTGCAGTGTCATTAACATTATATTACAGGTACATGTCAGAATCATTGTGATTTTTTAGATCTTTTTTATCTAACCCTAAGGTCATTTGGTTTAGGTTGCTCTAGTGAGCAAACTAAAATGGTTTACCAAATGAAGAAATGATAATTTTGCTTCAGTTCCAGCCATGGACATCAAACTCTGAAACCACTGTTGGCTGTGAAGCAGCTGAAAAATCCTGTTTCAAGGGCTTTTAAATAACCCAGCAGGGAGAGGAACCACATTTTAAACATTTTCTTAAGACTAGTTATACATCAAAGATAGGTTAAGTATTTTTATAAATTACTTAATATCCCCTTATTGAAGTCCAGAGATGTTTGAGTGAAGGAAGAGGTAAAGGTCACGAGTGTTTATTGGCAGCACAGTGACATGATGAAGATAAATTGGCTAGTGCTTGATTTGGTGCTTTTTTTTTTTTTTTCCTCTTAGGAAAGCATGTGGTTGCCAGTTTTGCCTATGACTTCCTTTGTTGGTTAAACCTCTTAATTAGCATACTAAACTGAGTCTTTGATAATAAATCACATATCTTAATGTCAAAACATATAGGTTGGTAGGATGCTTTCTCTAGTTTCCCCTTCATATTGTTTTTTCTGAAGTATTCCTTGCCTCTCTTACATTGTGCTCCGGTTTAAGGAATTGGAAAGCTGGTTAAAATGAAGAAACATGGGGAATATATACTGAAGCTCAGAAAACTGAATAATGGGGAGTCATGTCACACTTCGTAATTGAACTGAGTTCAGAGGCTCCCTATGAAACAGATTTCTGGATTAGCTTGTTCCACTCCAGAAAACTCCAGGTGCCCTTCAGGTGAAATTTTGTATCTGGAAGAAAAAGGTGAGCAAAGGTGAAATGATGGAGTATTTTTTTAATTAATTTTTCTCTGAAATTCACTGGTAATGAACTGTATTGCATCGTGTGTTTGGCACAGTCTTTTAGCTCTGGTTTTGGTTTGGGGACTTTTCACTGCTTTTGTGTTTGACCTCAGAAAACTAGGCCACTTTTTTTCCTGTTCTCAAACAAAATGTGTTGGCAGTTTACATAATCCAGCCAACAATTTATCTGTTCATTGTTTCACTTCTCCACACTTTACTGTGGAATGTCAAAGTAGTTGTGAGACTGCCAGACAAAATATGCAAGAAAAATGTGTTTTTTGGCTTGTTAGGTTTTTTTTCTGTCCTTATTGATACTGTGTTGGAATTCATGTGATGCCATTTTTAACTGAGAAACAATAGTGTCTGCCTCCCTTTCTTTCACAGCTTTCCAATTAAAAAAAATCGACCGGCACATCTTCATGTCTGACTGTAATTGAACTGTTCATGACAATGAAACTGATGTTGAAGATTCAATTTATTCCCTCAGAGTAGCTGTTCCTACTTTATTTGAAGGAATTGCTTTTATTTATTAAATGCTTTTCTCTTAGACTATACACCTGCTTGTCAGTATTCACGGTTTGTTCACTGCCTGGCCTGTAATGGTAATCTCTGTTTAGTCACTGTGTTCCCAGCCTTTGGAGTTTGCTATGATCTTTTAGAGAAGAAAGAGATGGAGGAAGATTGCAGTTACCTGTAAATAATTAGACAGGTGGGCTCTTTATGCCAGCTGTGCAAAGAAAGAGTTTGGAGATCTAACCAAGTGCCAAATATGAGCTAACGTGTGCCATGGTTATTGAATGCTTTTAAACTAAATATGAACAGACATGCATTTTGCTATGGCTGTGACTAGCACATTACATTCTGCATGACTATTTTATCATCAGTTTTATTTGAAAGAGAGAGTAGTAAACTGATTTTTATGGTTACACTGTGGCATTATATGGTGAGTTTTGTGAAAGACTAATAAAAGTGGTGATAAGAGCGTTGATTTTAACTTCTTGTAAGAAAACAAGGAAGACAATAGTTGCTCAGAAACATTTGTTGCACTAAAAGAATATTAAATAAATCTGGCTGCTGTTATGCTTACTCATGTGATATCTAAACAAAGATAGTGCTTTATTAATCTAGTTTTGGAAAAAAAGTATCCCCAGAAAAGACAATATAGTGATTTTTCTACCTAATTTTCAACAAATTTCCCCTTCTTAAAAGGAAATGAAAACATGAAATATTTTTCAGGAGATGCAAGTTTAAGGGAATTCAGTGTATGAATCCATAAAATCTGAAAATTTCAGGCTTATTTCAAAACTACTTTTTTTCTGAAAGAATCCAACTTTCTTGATAATCCCCCTAGCATGGTTTTCCTGTCAGGTTATTGCTCTCAAGTGTCCAAACCGTCACAGCTGCATGATGGCAGACTCTTAGTTGTCTGATCATCCTACATGTTTGTGCTTGGTGACTGCTTGGGATCTATTTGGACCACCTGGCCTCTTTTGTGGGAAATTTGCATTCAGAAAGGAGGCTAAGATAAATATATCTGAGTCCCATTCTCACATGCTTTTCACCTCTGCAATGGGAGTACATGTGTGTGCTTAGACGTTGCACCAAAGTTAATTTGAGTGAAAGATAGTATAGGTACATTGGGTATATTATAGGAAGCTAGCAATTGAATCTCTTGCTACACATTCATCAAGATGCTTGGAAACAAGTAGTTACTAATTTTATTACATTAAACTATTATGTATTAGATCCTTTTGGAACTGTGATAAATATATAATGAAGGATTTTAATAAAGTTTCTCTTTTTTTTTTCCCCCCAAAAAAAGTTCTTTAAACAACTCTTGTAATACATGGGTATGATAAAAACTTGCACATTTAATGCTGAGAGGTAAGAGAATGAAAGCATCTGGGTTCATTGAGGCTGTTCCTTTGCTTTGTGTGTTAAAAATAACCTGTTAGCTGCTCTTTTTTTTTTAATCTTAATTTTCAGGGTGGTTGGTATTCTATGGCAACCTGAGAGTTTCCTTATTTTGGGTGCATTTGACTGTAATGACACTGATAAATTTCTTTTTCTCCAACAATGCAGTGTTACTGTAAAGTGGCTGCTCAGAGTAGCACCTTCAAACTCAGGCAGCCTGCTCGTTTCATACATTTGGTTGTGTCTGTTGATTTCACTGACTGACTTCTTTTTTAATCCTATCTGTACTGTAAAGGCAGCATGTAAATCTTTGTTCATTCTGTTTCATTTAATCCCATTAAAACACTTCTCCAGTGCACTGCCTTGGGCTCTCATTTACATTACAGCAACACCATTTTCCTTTCTAGTTGTAACCGCTATAGAAGAGCACAGAAAGCTGAATATTAAGATTAAACAAGCCCTGGATTTTCATGTATTTCTTGAATGTTATTTACAGAAGCAAAATAATCAAGGTCTTGTTTTGACCTGCAGAATCTTCCCCTAATGGCAGTGCCTCTCAAGGCATAAGCAATTTTAGGGCAGTCATCTTTAAAATGCATTTTTGATTAGTCCTTTCGTTCCCTCTGTCCCTTCACTGTTTGCCTCATACACTGGTTACTCATAACCTTTGAGAGACACTGAGTTAGCACAATCCTCTTCTGCCATGCATCACAGAGCAAGGACAAGCATCCCTCTAGTTTATATTTTTCCTGAACCTATAATTCTCCTGCCTGAAGAGGTGGGAAAATGGACAGAGATTTAAGTAGTCCTGGAATATCTGCCTGGGTGCTTCTCAAGAATCAACTGCCACATTTCACAGACTTTCCTGGGAGATGGGTGGTATTAGTTGCAGAAATGAGTGAGGCTTCTCTAACTCACACAGTTGGCTGCTGTGATTATTTAAAAGTAAAATTAACAAAAACCCCCACTCCAACCAGCAAAGCCTTCACTGTTACATTATTTGAAAACAGAATTCACGGTCTGCACCATGCATATTTATTGACCAAGTAAACTAGTAGTGACCTCTGGTTCAAGCAAGGGTTTGAACCACTGTCTTCTTTTCTCTTTCCTCTTCCCACTGATCCCATAACTAAGAGGTGAACAACTGACATCAAATGCCTATGTTTGGTTTCCAGCTCTTTTTCCTTGCAGAGGAGCTGCTGAGTTGCTCCTTGGAGCCCTCGCTGGGCAGCCATGCAGGAAAGATCACATCTGCCATCAACTAGAGAGGCTGTTGCCCTTAAAGTCAGAGCCGTGGTCTGGAGCTGTGACAAATACAACAGAGAAGAGACTGCTGCTTTGCTCCTTTGTGCAGGAGTGCAGGAACAACTGGCTGGATTATTTGAAAAACAGTATTTCGTCGCATCTGTAATATTTATCCTCCCTCAAGTTTTACTGTGTCAGGAATTGTCTCATTAAAAGGCTGTGGGTTTTCCATCTATCTATTTTATTTTTTACTTTTGTTTTCTGGCCATAAGTCTACTGAGGACTTTGACATTCTTTCACAAAGAGGAGCTTTCTTTAGGCTTTAGTAAGTAAAAATTTCCTCTGGGATTATGATGATGTATACTTTCGTGTGTTCGCAAGTAGATCTATGAGGCAGATAGTTTCAGGTAGTTCTGCAAACTGTGATATTTACTTCCTGCATGTTAATGGATTTTTCAAAGCTGAAATCTCTTCAAGGATCTTACATTGCATGTTGTAAAGTTTGGAGGAAAACATAGGAAGTTTATTTTGTTTGCTTCTCAAGAGATGTGGAATCTCTGTCTTAATGAATATAGTCTAGCCTTGAAGTATTAACGTTGCCCTTAAAATTATGTCTAGGTCTGCCAGATGTGGTTGCACAGTGCAGGGACCTCCAAGTTATAGCAAGCTCCCATCACGTCTCCTCTTCCTAAGCTAATCAATGTGTGTTAGGGGAGAGGAAGTAGGGACAGATGGTTTTGTGCCTGTAATTTCTTACTTTGGGATTTCTCAGTTTGGGTTTCTCAGGCTGCTGTGTGCTATACAAATTGCCTTACAAAAGAAAATAGAAGTGGCTGTGGATTTATATATGAATTAAAAATTGTTGGCTTGCAGACTTTGGTAAACATACATAGTTGTGATTGTTTCTCTGTTTTTAGGAATACACTATAGATATAATTTTTGCCCAGACATGGTATGACAGTCGTCTAAAATTTAACAGCTCAATGAAGGTGCTTATGCTTAATAGCAATATGGTTGGAAAAATTTGGATTCCAGACACTTTCTTCCGGAACTCAAGGAAATCTGATGCTCACTGGATTACAACTCCAAATCGTTTGCTTCGAATCTGGAGTGATGGAAGAGTGCTATACACTCTAAGGTGGGTTTTTATTAACTGGGTAGAAAAAAACAAAGCATGTTGCAGATCTAGTCATAAATTGTTTTGAAGACTTTATTTCCTAAATAGTTCAGTATCTAATTTCCACCAAATAATATGCTACAGGAGAAATCTAAATTGTGTCAAATAATAAAAATCATAAAAGTTTTATTAAAGCTAAGGCCCCTGCATGTACTTTCTAACATGTTTACCCTTGCAAACTATTTAAACAAACCAATTCATCCAAATTAGGCATAAGCAAACATGTTGGTGACAGTTCTTGGCAGATGGGAGATACTTGGGCTGATTTTAAGCTTGCCATCTAAGCTATCTGCACTGATCTTTGAGTCACTTTTCAAACAGTTTTTGAGAGGCTGTACTCTACAGAAATCATATAGGGTAATTTCTCAGTTTTATTTTTTACGTATGCCTAAGAAATCTTGCAATAAATTAGGAGCTAATCAAGAAGCAGTCCATACAGAGGATTCCATAAATCTAATTCTGCTCTTGAGAGTTAACTTATTTATTTTAAACAATAAGGAGCAATTTTTAATTACTTTCTTTCCAGACATCTATGCTGTTTTCATATGCACACTAGTTGTGTTGTATATGGACAATTCAGAATAGTCATCTGTATCAGAAGTAAAAACAGTTAGAATGTTTTAAAAGAATTCTCTTCACCGACTTTTTTCTTAATATGCTTTATTTGAGGACACAGAAACATCTCTGGAGAGCACTTTTAACAGTTCATTATGCTGGTGTTTATAGACATTTCTAGAGAGCCTCTTCTGTTGACATACTAATTTTTTCTTTTTCTTTTTGCAGCTAACAATTCTATAGTCATACTTGGACTTTACCCTTCCATTAGCCATTCCGTTCCAATGTATTATTTCTTTTAAACAGGGTCTAAGTAACACAAAGAAACAAACAAACACAACCAAAATAATCTTGTGAGCTCTCCCAGAGCAACAGGTTAGAATTATTGTGCTGGAGTCTGAGCTATAAAGTGCAGTGAGCCAGTAATATAACAACAGGTATTCATGCAGCACTGCAACGTGCAGACTGCTGTGTGCATGAGGATATAGCCTGAATGTGGCTTAAGTGGAATAACATTGAGAGGTTCATATGTTGGTTATTGCAGGAACAGTAATAGGATCTGACAGTGCACCAGGTTCATGAGCTCCCCTGTACCACCACTCTTTCCTTTGTGCTAATGCAGGGAGCAGATGTGTTAATTCTGTTAGTCAGGCTTACTGAGTCTCCTCTGAGCGTAGTTCTTGGTCTGTCCATTGCACTCATCAGTGATTCCAGATCTCGTAGTGTTGCTTTTCAGAAAAGTCTAGTTTGTTTTCCTTTTCTTTAGGTATTTGGCTCTGCAAAGATTGAAAAATGGAAAACAAAGGCAATAAATGCATCTGCCATAGCTGGCAAATTTGAAAAGCATCTTCAGAGTGATGCAAGTGGTTTACTTGAGTGTGTGTGTGTAGGATTCCTTTCCCCTTACCCCCCCCAAACCCTAGCCCGGTATATGGCAAGACAACTTTCTAAAAGGGTCCTAGTGACACTTACAGTAGAATAAATACTTTGTTCTCAAACTTACAGAGGTTTCTGGCACTGTGTGGCAGAATCTTCCTTTTCCCATCCCTTTTTGTCTAGTATGTAAGTATTGCGTACGGTTAAGTATGTAAGCATTATGTTTATTTCAAAGTTGATTTTAGAAGACATTCTGACATTCTTCACAGTGTTTATGAGCAAAGGAGGAGCTGTTTTAAATGCTTAGATGGCATTTTGGAGCCTACCCCCTAGTCTAGGTTGCTAGTGAAAGTTAGCAGAACTGAACTTTGCACTGCTTGTTTGGAAGCTCTTCAGAAATCTGTAGTAGTAGTTTCAAAAGCAGCAAGTGATCCAGTCGATATCATTAAGACTCCTAAACTACTTCTAAAATTTGTATTAATTGCATGAATTAACTGAATGCCATAGACATTACATAAGTAGAAGATCAAGTCCAGTAGAATATCCATGTTTCTGTCTTAAGAGCTGCTTCCATGAGTATAGAGTATTTCCAAGAATGTCCCCGCTTTCTCTCTCATGTCTATAGCCACCCAACACAAAGATGCCAAATACAATTTGACTAGACAAATGCATTCTTCAGAAACTTTATTTGCTATCAAAAACTCCTCTTCTTGCCATGCCTTCAGTTCCTCCCTTTTATCCCCTGTTTCTGGTGGAGACCTGAAAGATGCCCCCCTGAGATCAAACGCAATTTTTAAGAAGGCTTGAAGTGCCAGTTGAAACCACACAGGTCCTCAGGTTGCATATGATGATAGCTTTTGTTCTTTCTCGGTGATGCTTAATTTTTTTTTTGCACATACCATCCTTTAATTGGCAAAAATGATTTCTGTGCATGTTCTTTACTATCTAGTCTGAAGTGTCTGGAAGCTTGAATATAATATTTTTTTCTGTGGTTTGTTTGTTTCCCTCCCCCCCCTTCCTTTTCTAATTAGGCTGACAATTAATGCTGAATGTTATCTTCAGCTTCATAACTTTCCTATGGATGAGCACTCCTGTCCGCTGGAATTTTCAAGCTGTAGGTAGTAAAATACATTGGTTTTTTTCCTCTTTACATACAGGCTTTAAATTTTCTTAAAGTCTGGCTGCAAGAGAGCAAGTGTCTACTTTTTAAAGTCTAGTAGTGAAGGAGAGAATTGACCTGTTTATGTTTTTATTAGATATATTGCATTATTTACTGCATTTGTAAATGCAGTAATGAATGAGTTGAACTGCATGCTTTTCATTTAAGTGCAACTTTAAAAACAATCTTACGGTTCAGAGTGTTACTCAGTGCCCATTCAAGTTAATCAAAGTCTATTGCCTTGGAAGAACTTTATTTTTTATGCCTGCCAGACTTACCAGCTTTTAATTAGTTCCATGTGGTATACTGAAGAGGAAAAATAAGATCTGTCTTCTTCAACCTGTTCCTGTAAATGCTTAATCACTGTAAGACATCCTTCTCCTTTTAGTGGGACTTATTCATGTGAGCAAGAAAAACAACTTTCAGGCTTCATGTCTTTAATATAAATATAAATTATATATTTTTAAAACAAAAAAAAAAGTTCCTTAGGGAATTGTACTATTAGTGGCAAAAGAAACCCAAACCACCTGAACATAACTATATGACTTACTCCTAAATGTGAAACCTGATAGAAAAGGAAATAAAACTTCAGATAACTTTTAAATTAATGTTTTCATTTAATACTTCCTTCTTGAGTGCTTCCAGCTAAATGTACTTTGGTAGCTCCATTGTTTAAATAGTTGTGCCACACAAGTGCGTTTGCTTAATTTCATTTCTGCCTTGCAGCAAGATAATGTTGGGCAACATGTGAGGCACATGAAAATCAAGAAAGTTGCACTTCCTTAAAGCTGAAGTACTGGACAGTGAATCAGGCCACAAAAATCCATTCTGGGAATAATACACAAATTTTCAATAAGCATCAATAGGAATTTTATCAAATTATGTACTAAAAGGTGTCTGTACTTTTAAGCTATTTTTGAGTGTATATTACATTTGTGGATGATTCTGACACAGTTTTTCATATCTGAGTTCCAGAATATTGTGTAAACATTTGTATACACAGTTTTTGATCAATCGTACATTCAGCTAAGCTTAAACTTGAGGCTAGATATTTTGGAGTTAAATTTTAAGTGTATCAGGTGGACTATAGACTGACTCTCTCTGATGCACTTAGTGTCTGGCCCTAGTTTAGTTCATAAACAACTCTAGAGGTGACAAAACATGCTTTGGTATGTACTTTGACTGAACACCTAATTTGCTCTGTTTTATTCTAGATGGATATCCCAGAAATGAAATTGAATACAAGTGGAAGAAAACTTCTGTTGAAGTGGCAGATCCAAAATACTGGAGATTGTATCAGTTTGCTTTTGTAGGGCTGCGAAACACAACTGAAATTTCTCATACCTTGTCTGGTAGGGCAAAGTGCTAGGTTTTATTTAATGTCATATTTATGTAGAACAAGACTAACAGACAAAGATACAACCTAAAACCATTTTCAGTGTAATATAAGTATTTTTTCTTTTTTTAATTTATAGGTGATTATATTATTATGACAATCTTCTTTGATCTCAGCAGACGTATGGGATATTTTACTATTCAGACATACATTCCTTGTATACTCACTGTTGTTCTTTCATGGGTATCATTTTGGATCAATAAGGATGCAGTTCCTGCAAGGACTTCTCTGGGTAAGAATGTTTTTTTTCAACCTTGAAAGGTCTGGTAGTCCCCAGCAATACAAATCTGCAGCAGAGGGTAAATTAACCACGATTTATTCCCCTTCAGATTATGACCATTGGCCATCCTTTCTCTTGAACTACAAGATTAAGGGTAGGAAGATCCTGCTGTGGTTGAACAGCAGGGCTTAAGGAGAGAGTGTTGAGAATGGAAATTTGAAAATCCTGGTCCAAGCCTTGTAGATCTTCTGTTGATCAAATAAATAGATTTTTTTTTCTCCTTTATGCTCTTTTTTCCTCTCTAGGGATGCAATAGGACAATCATTAGTCTGACAAGTATGATTAAACTTAACTTGGCATCATGGAACAAAAGCTGCCATTGCTACACAGGAAAAAACTGTGAAGATCTGTTTTTTTTGTTTCTTTCTTTTTTTTTTTTTTTGAGTTTTCTGTTGTATTTGAGGTTTTTGTTGTTGCTTTTGTTGTTTTTTTTTTAATAATAGAAAGGATTCAGTTGTTCTTTTAACTCCAGGATAAGACAGAAAATATGCAAAGTTGCATTTCAAAGAGTTCAGCATATAACTGACAAAAACTGACTCACCGTCCTGCTTTTACTACAGATGGTATTGAAGTGTGTTGTAAGTTCTGCTACAGAGATAATTCTGTGTTAGTGTCATCTTGGCTGACCCGTTTCACATAGATAGTGGCAGTCTCCTTCATTTGACCGCTTAGGATTGTTGTGCTGCCTTGGAGAAGAGTTATAGTCTGCACACAAAGCACAATAGATGGGGCTGCATGGAGCACACAGGTTGACATTAGCAACTTGGAGCTTAGCAGTCACAGATGCTTTTAGTAAAACTAGTGACAGTAGTATGACCTGTTTTGGGGGAAACATCAAGAGCTGAGCGTGTATCTTAGGAAGTGAGAGATGTGAGTTAATTTCCCTCACCAACTTAGAGGATTGTGAACACAATATTCCCATGTTCTAGGAGTATTTCCTACCAGAAAGGTGAGTCTGTATTTTAACACCCAGCCTTTTCTACTGAAGCTGAACTGCTGTGCAGGCAAGCCTGCAAGTTTCATAAGTTAAGACAGAAAGTAAGCAAAAATTAGCATCGCTCAGTAGCTTAATGAAAAGGCAAGGGAAGAAAATCTGAGTCTTGTATCTTTATGCTATTTAAAAGTACTGCAAAGTTTAGTGAAGAGAGCATAAAATCTTGAATGAATAAGTGAAATGATCTCTTGATAGTTTCAAATCTTGATTTAAAATTTTATTGTAAGATTTCTTTGAGTATTTATTGGACATCACTCTGGGTGTCATCTGGAAATACACTAGCTATAACAAGAAAAAAACTATTGTATTGGTATCATACTAGTTCTGCATCCAGTTTGTTCTTTTTACAGCACACTTTTTCTATGCCACGAACCTCGCAAATTTGCCTTTGATCTAGACAGGCCTAGACAGGCTGGAGACTTGGGCGGGGAAAAACCTGATGAAGTTCAACAAGGGCAAGTGTAGAGTTTTGCATTTGGGGAAGAAAAATGTCATGCACCAGTACAGGTTGGGGGCTGACCTGCTGGAGAGCAGTGTAGGTGAAAGGGACCTGGGGGTTCTAGTAGACAGGAGGATGACCATGAGCCAGCAGTGTGCCCTTGTGGCTAAGAAGGCCAATGGCATCCTGGGGTGCATTAGAAAGGGTGTGGTTAGTAGATCAAGAGAGGTTCTCCTCCCCCTCTATTCTGCATTGGTGAGGCCGCATCTGGAGTATTGTGTCCAGTTCTGGGCCCCTCAGTTCAGGAAGGACAGGGAACTGCTGGAAAGAGTCCAGTGCAGAGCCACAAAGATGATTAAGGGAGTGGAACATCTCCCTTATGAGGAAAGGCTGAGAGAGCTGGGTCTCTTTAGTTTGGAGAAAAGGAGACTGAGGGGTGACCTCATCAATGTTTACAAATACATAAAGGGTGAGTGTCAGGAAGATGGAGTTAAGCTTTTTTCAGTGATGACCAGTGATAGGACAAGGAGTAATGGATACAAATTGGAGCATAGGAGGTTTAAGGTGAATATCAGAATTTTTTTTTTTACTGTGAGCGTGACAGAGCACTGGAACAGGCTGCCCAGAGAGGTTGTGGAGTCTTCTTCACTGGAGACATTCAAGACCCGCCTGGACGCGTTCCTGTGTGATGTGCTCTAGGTGACCCTGCTCTGGCAGGGGGGTTGGACTAGATGATCTTTCGAGGTCCCTTCCAACCCCTAGGATTCTATGATTCTATGATTCTATGATCTCATGGTTAAGCTTGAGTTTTCATGCTTCCACTTCAACAGTACTATGCTTCATCTTCTTGAAATATACTACAGATGTTTGCAAGATCATATTTAAAGCAGCTTGCAGTTAACTCTGAACTCCTTTTATGTGCATGTGCAGAAGCCATCGTTTGAGAGATTGTAGGATGACTTTTCTCACAGGCAGATGCTCTGGTGAAGAACAAAGAGAATACTAATCAAATAGACATAATTTTATTCAAGAAGACTGAGAAATTAAGCAAGGAAACCAAAACTAAGCAAGGTCCATTGTGGCAAGTGGTCATGATGCTGTGGAAGGTTTGTTCCCTGTGACAGCTCCCTGTACGCTTTTCGCGTAGTGAAGAGGACTGGGAAAGTCCATGTATCCTTTTGTCCTCTCTGGACAGAAATCAGTAAGGACAGTGGTGGGCATCACCTCCCATCTGGAGGCTGTGCTGCGTTCTGGTGCACTGAAAAGGCTTGGGCCTTTTTCTTCTGCATATGTTGAAAGATCCTGGCAGATTGTGGTTTTGCAAAGCAAAAGGTTTGAGATGATTAAAGGTATTTAGATATTTAATTATGCAGATAAATGCCTAATTGATTTTCAAGAGCATCTAGTGGGAGTGAAGCACTTTTGAAAAGCTGTGGTTATCTGTTTGTCCTTTTAGGCATGTAATTTCACTGGTAAATCTTTTGCAAAATCACCATCACTTTCCTCCTGCTGAATGAGTCCTTAGTGACCCCTGATTCCATGCTTAGATTTGAAAGCCGTAAACAGACTGGTGTTATATATTTCTTGCAATAAGCCTGTTCCTGTAAATAACAAATTATTTGTGTTCAAGTGTTGCTTTCCAAAGTAAAGGTCACATCTGAATTTTGGACTATTATGAAAAAGGCTTTGTATCTCCCTGAACCATCAAGTATAAGAAGAAGGTGTTAACACCTTTTAAATGTTAAAACATTGAAAGGTGGTATAGTTGAGATTCTGAAAGCATCGGTGTTGAGGCCAGCTTGTTCTTTTAATTAACTTGTATTTAAGTGAACCAAAGGAAACATTTGCTATTACTTAAGACACAGTATTGAAAAAAATACCTAGCAATTTAGAGAATGAGACCAGGAAGGCCCTAAAGTTCATCTAGTTTGATCTGCTAGATGTCAGAAACAAACAACTGAAAACATTGTTCCTTTTTCTCATGTTTTCTGAAAGCTTAAAATTATCCATAAATAACACATCCTTTTTTCAGAATGTATCTTTTTGTATATTTTTGTATTTCAAGAACCAAAGAACTTTTTTTGTGTTGATAAAATTTGTATGCTTATTTGTACCTGTCTATTGTGTTTGTTTTATGTATGCGTTCTATATCAGGTTTAAAAAATTACACAGATGTTTTCAGGGTCATTGTTTATTCAGTGTGTGTTGAAAATGAGAAGGTTTTAAACTGAAGTTGAAAGGTACTGCCTTCTGTGTGATCATACAGTGACTGCTGGATCCATGGCGATGGCTTCTTGCATTCCTCATGAATGAATTAAGGGCTAATTTGAGCATTTTTTGGTGACAATATGATTGGATTACTTATACACTCCCCTCTTCCTGTCTTCTTTTCTTTCTTCCTCCGATAGGCATTACAACAGTGCTGACCATGACAACATTGAGCACAATTGCTAGGAAGTCACTCCCAAAGGTTTCCTATGTGACAGCAATGGACCTTTTTGTTTCGGTTTGCTTCATTTTTGTGTTTGCTGCCTTGATGGAATATGGCGCCTTGCATTACTTTACCAGCAACAGAAAAGGGGACAAAGGAAAAGAAAAGAAGGCAAAATCTAAACCATCGGTAAGTTTAGCCAATCAAGAATGTAAAAAAATAAATACAGAGTGCTCTAATTGTAGCATTAATTTTGACAGACCGGTTATTAAGTAGAAAAGCTGATGTTCAAAGACAATTAACTCTATTGATTATTTTATTCTTTTTCTTTTTTGCTGTGGGGGGTTTGTACTAATTTTGTAAGTACTGCTAATGAACAAAAATTTTAGATTATTGCACTCATATGCAAGTGAGCACACATAAGCCTAAGCTATAGAATGGTTTGAAATAGTCTTCCATGCTTCCATGCCAGGCCAAGGCCTTGGTGCTTCTAGAGCTGCCCACGGAATGTGTCCCCATAGAGGCAGTTCTATTTGGGCAACAGCTTCTGAAAACAGTGCCTGGCAGAGAACCATAGATAAACTGTAGCAGTAGAGATAATGTAAATGGACTGAAGGTAGGAGGATTTGTTTGGCTCTGCATCACCTAACTGGGGTTTTGTCTTGCTAGCTTTGCAAAAGAAAAAGTACCTATTATTAGGTCAATATACCAAATCACATCCGCTTAAGAAATTCTACTGTAACTCTTTTTTATATCCATTTACTTCCATGTTTCTTTCTGGTAAAATAAACCTGCTTTTACAAGTTGGTGTTTGTATGATGTGAATCCCCTCATATCCCAGGAAGAAGTAATAATTTTAATTTTTGCTTTGTGTAGTAGTAATAGTGGAACTTCCGATGAATCTATTGTTGTAAGCCAATGCAAATATTTAAAGCTAATAGTTAAACTAATAAAACATTGAGGTAAATGCCTTAAGTAGCTTATTCATTTGAACACTAGTCTTAATATCTCAGGCTAGACTGTGAGAGGATAAGCGGAAGAACAACATTACAAAGCCTCCTTTCAGATCATTTCATCAAAGGAGGCTGGAGCAGAATTGTAGCATAATACCAGTTGTCTTTTCTGGGTGAAGGCTGAATACCACCTATCTAAGATCAAACAGGAACCAAAATGAAATTTCAGAAGCCCAGATACAGAAATGCAAAAATCCCATTATGAGCCATATCCTTTGTGTGACTGTGTCAGTCAGCACAGGTGCTGCTGTGGGATGGTGCACTGTGGGGTGCTATGGCTTAATACCAGGGCAGTGACAGCTGCTATGTTCCATATGGTGAGCTTGTCTGAGTGGGTCAGATATGTATTGATGACAAGGCTTTTGGTGAACAGTTAGTACTGCCCTGTGCTGCCATGTTTGTCCATCACTGTGATCCTCATGGAATCCAGCACAGCCAAGAGAACTGGAAAATGGAAACCTCAAACCTCCTTCCAGTTAGCATTAGATGCAAATGTGGGCATGATGGAAAGTATGGGAAACAGGCTTTGGCAAGGGCTACAGCTGAGCAATGAGGGTTAAAATAACAGAGGCTGCAGAATTTCGGGGCCTTCCCACTGTCAGCATAGCCAATTCTATTTTAGGTTGTTGTTGCTATAAGGTCTCAACAACGTTTAGGAAATGGAGCTGAAACAGTTCTGCACTCATCATGCACAACAAGGAGAAAAGGAAGAGGGGAGGAAATACTGCTTGTTCAAACCAGGGAGAGAACAGCTGCTGGCAGATCAAAAGCCACTGAAGTGGTTTGCAAGTATACTCCGTTGAACGGAGTTACAAGACTTTCCAGAATTGGTTCACACATGAGCCAATAATCTGCTTGATGCCTTGAGATTTTCAGTGCATATGACAATTTAAAATGTAGAATAATGATGAGATAGAAACTATGACACATATTGAATAAATAGCTGGAGTTTGGACTATAAAATTTGCAATATAATCCTCAAAGCACTCTTCAGTTGTGTTTTACTGTGTTCTTAAAGCATGCTTTTTATTTCTAAGTAGTTGAAAAACAAGCATCTTTTCACACAGAATTCTTTAAACATGCTTCAGCACATTGTGGCTATAAAACCAAACTAGATAAGAGATTTCTATTAAAAAAAGGGAGGATTAAATTTAATATACTTAGATGCAAGGATTCTAAATTGATAAATAGGGCTTTTATTCTGATGTTCTATAAAAAGATATGCAATTTCTTCTTCCAAACAGCACAATTAAAGAAGCCATCTGATTAATTAATGGGAAGTTGTACAATTACAAATCCTTTTCTTTTTTTTTTTCTTTCTTTTTCACTTTATCAAAGACTTCTATTTATGCTTTTTTTCATGTTGTTAAGGATTTAACTCAAAAACCCTATTTAATTAAACCAGCCAGTTTAATTCCTTCTGAAAAGTTTTATTTTACAGTTGTGTTTTCTTTGGAAAACTTGTCTTGCGTAGATCTTCTGGTTCTATTGCAAAATGCAATGAAAGCTGATTATTCCAAGAACTGATGCCGATAAGGTGCAATAAATGATCTTGTGTAAAAATGGTGAGATTTTTACAAATGATTGCAGGAGTTTTATCTTACAGAATATGTGCTGGCATAATTCAGGAAAGATAGTATGAATTGTCTTATATAAATCCACGTTAGTAAAGACAATGAGTTTGGGCAGGAAAGATTAAACTTAATTGTGAATCTTTTTATGATCATCATTTCACCTCAAGTGAATGCATCTCCTTTGCTGTGATTTCTGCAGATGAGGCCTTTCTTTTGTACTTTTATTAGTGCTGATGCAGAATAATTTAATTTTGGTCCTCTCAGAGTGTATTTTGAAAGCTTCTCTCCGTACATGGAGTTTTATCTACAGTATCAGTAGGCATGTACATGAAAAATCAGCATCTACTACGTTATCTACATGTTTGCTTGTGGGGTTTTTTAAGTCTCTGCTGATTTATTTTTTTTTTGTGAGGTGTTGGTCTTTCTTCCTCTTTTCCCTGAAGTTCTCTTTTTCACACACATTTTATGTACTCTGTGTAGGTAGTTATGTCTGTAAGATGCCACTGTCTTTCTGCTGCTCTCAGAACACCTCTTCAAACCTGTAACTCAGTAGCCAGCTTCAGTCTGCACTAGTGACATGAGCAATGAAAAGCAGAACTGTTACTTTTACCAGCTCCCATGGTGTTTCTGAGCTGAGGATTCCTGTTTTACACTACCAGTAGAAAGAAATCATGCCGTGAATCTTATGTTGGCAGAACCAACAGTCAGAGAATTCTTGTGTGATTTTAAAAAAAGAAATAATTTTTAATGCTTTGTAAAAGTAAGCCCTTTTGTAATGCCTCACGTTAAGGTTGAAGCATGTAGCTACTGTTTGTTAGTATTGTCAGTGTTTTTTCATAACTGAAAAGAATAATGAGGTTTGTTAAGATGATAATTAGCTCCCTAGGTCATCATGTCTAGAAAGTGTTGAAACAGCAGTCTGTATGAAACTTCCTCTGGTAAAGACACTTGTTGAATAAGGCTATTAAAAAAATGGATGGATCCTGTGCTGCTTTAACATCACCCCTTGGGACACTGGGTAAAATGTCCCTGCAGCAATAAAATGCCTCCTTAACAATATATAGGGATCTGTGTACTGGCCAGAGTAATTCCCTAGAAGTGGGACAACAGGACTCTAAAACATACGAAGAATCTAAATTATGTGACTTCCTGCCTTTTTTTTTTTTTTTTTTTTTTGTATTTTTTCATTGCTTATCATGTATAATTCTTTAAGAGAGATTCTTCCCTATGCCTTGATACCCAGTTAGTTTTTCTGACTGCATCCTTCCCTGCTGTATTTATTCCTTACATGACAAAATATGGGGATCATAGAGAAGAGAGAAGGCAATGTAAGAGCCCTGTCATCAGTCTGAAGATTTTAGAAGAGATGTCAAAGATGGGCAAGGTTGAAAGAAAGATGAGTATTGAAGTTGTTTTAAAAAGGCTGTAAGATATAGAAAGAGGAAAAGAAGACAGAGAGAATGTCTTGAAATATTCAGGAAGACAAGGATGAAGAGTGAAGACTGCATGGAAACAAAATAATATAAAGGGGTAACGGTGAGCTGTTGTAGTGCAAGTAAAAGGAAGGTGAAAATGCAAAAGTTGCGAGAAAGTGAATAGCAAGCAGTACATGCACTAGGCAATAAGGTACCCAGATATTTTTATGTGAAAATTATTTATGAACCTCAACATCTATTGCACTCAGGTTTGACCGGATTGCAAGAGGGTGGAGTTAATACTATGGGAAGTAAAAGAAAGAATTAAGAGCTGAATTAGTCAGTTTCATTGACTTGAATGGCATTTTCCTAAGGAGAAGGGGGGCATATTGTTACAGGATTTAACATCACAGGGTTAGATGATGTAGCCTGGTCCTGTGTGTCTTAGTCTCTTAAACTTCACCAGTGATGCAAAGTTTAAGAGCCTGAGACGTAACTACTAATTCCAGTAGCTTTTTTTTGTGTGTGAAAATGTAGCTTCCAGAAACATATCCAGTCCTGTTCTAAGGACTCCCAAGGATGGAAGGATGATCCTTCCCTTGGTAGAGATGTATATAGCCTACTTCCGGGTTTCCTTCTAATGCTGTTGTTGAGCTGTAACTGCCTTAAAAAATGTTCATTTGTATTGTGTAGATGGCATCAGCCAACCCTGTCTGTGTAACTTAATTATCCACTATTCCCAAATCCCAGCACAACCCAGTCTTCACTGTGGCAGGTGGAAATCATGTATGATCTTTTGCCTGCATGAGCTGATTGTATACAGCGGTTCATAATTCACAAAGCTCCCCAAAGTATTTTCTTTAATAGGAGAATTTCTGTATATTGTACTGAAGGTGGCCTTTGCTGTGGTAAGTCTGTGGAATTACTTAATGTGAGGATAAAAAACCCTGCAAAACTGTATTTTTCTTGTTTCTTTGTTTGTTTTTCTTAAGAAACCACCTGCAATTGCTGTTCGACCTGGATCAACACTGATTCCAATTAATAACATTAATCATCTCCCTGAACGTGATGATGATTATGGATATGAGTGCCTAGAAGGGAAAGACTGTGCCAGCTTCTTCTGTTGTTTTGAAGACTGCCGCACAGGATCTTGGAGAGAAGGAAGAATACACATCCGTATTGCAAAAATTGACTCCTATTCTCGAATCTTCTTTCCAACTGCCTTTGCATTGTTCAATCTTGTTTACTGGATTGGCTATCTTTATCTTTAAATTTCAGAGGTTTGACAAACTCAGAAGAAAATGTAAATTGAACAGTCATTAACACTTTCAAGTTAGCAGTAAAAAATTAGAGCTGGTTCAAAATGAGTCAAACTTGGGATGCTTTAAACATTTGAAACAATGAGAGGAAATAGGATGATGTAGTCTCCCTCTTGTGATCAACTATAGAACTGTTATTGGTATTTTGAAGAGAAACATTTTTAAATATCCCTAAGATTTCACTTGCCTGAACAAACACATATTTTTGTCCAGCTCTAATAAAATGCACTCAAGAGGCTATGTCATTTAACTGGACAGATCTACAAAGGCTTCCAATTTTTAATCCTAAATGATAATACAGATGAATTTTGTAGCATCTCTTACACCTTTACAAAGAAAGCCTTAATAAAATGGGATTAGTTATTCTTGTCCATTTAATCCATAAGGTGATGGTTTCATTAATCCCTGATTTAAAAAGTTGAAATGGAACATTTCTATTTTTCCACCAGCCATTTGTTCTCTGCAATATTTTTTAAAAAGTGATTAAATAGTAATTAATCATATTCAGATTTATGTAGAATGCAGAGATTAGAGCAGCCAGAAATGGATATATCACAAAAAGCCCAAGGGTAATTCTGAGCTTTTCTTATCCTGACTATTGATACAGGATTTTGGCTTTCACCCTTAGATTACATTTATGTCTATGCTCCATCTGCCATTACTTCAATGTTGTGAGTTCCCTGAATTTCTTCAAGAGGGCTACAACTTTCAAAAATTCATACCCAGCTGCTGTTGCTTGCTTATTTAATGAAAGCCAGACTGATGTCACCTGAGATTCTGGCCATTGAGCATAATACTCTTCACATCCTCCCTGTTCCCCTCTCCTTTGTTTGATTCATACTCGGGAACAGAGAAAAAGTCATAGGTCTTTATTTGGAAGAATTTGTGTCATCAGAGTTTGGAAAACCTTTTACGATGCTATAGTCATTGGATTCAAAGCCACCATGTTAAATCTCCAGCCCAAAGAGTGTGGCGTGTGACCTGCTTCACTTGCAAACAGTTTGAGTTTGGAGCTCCTTCTTGTTACGGCTTACGCTACTCCCTGAGCCAAAGCCAAATGGTATGAACTTACTGAACCTGGGTAATGGATTGCTGTGTAATTACCTCCTTGATACTTGCTTGTTTCTAATTGAAAAACCCTGTTACTGGGGGTAGAGAGGAAAGTAAAAATAATCCTTACGCTTTGCAGATCCTTCTCCAGGATGGGATGTATCCCCCCCCCCAAATCATAGGACTAGTTCTCCAGCCTTTCTGTGGTCAGAGCTTCTGTTCACTTTGGTAGCAGTTCTTCGGTAACTAGCTTTTCTGGACTGACTTCTCTGTGTTGACTGTTGCTGGTTGGCAGCATTTAGTATCCCATTTCTATTTTTAAATCCATTGTCCTTATTATGAAGAAATGAAGTTTTTCTCCTTTCTCAAAAAGAAACTGGTCTCAAGTGAGCTTGCAAAAATCACTGTAAAATTAAGATATGCATTAAGTAAAAGTCAGAATTACACAGAAGACCTTACAGATCTTTAAAGAGGATTAATGGGATTAGCATTTGGCTGTAGGTAAGGTTGTTCAGTACTGGAGATAAAGACATGATTAATGGCTAATAATAGAAAATTATATATGAAGGACCCCTCCACCTCAATACTTCTGTTGAATGGGCTCCCTTCTCTGAATTTCTCAGAAAAGATTAATGTGTTTTTATATTCTAGTTGGTACCAGACATAAGATATGATACACAATACACATTTCAGATGAGGTGTTACTGCAGTGTTCAGCCCCGAAGTCTAATAGGGAATGCAAGACTATGTGCAGTGATTCTGGAAAAAAGTGTGACAGAGAAGATCTCATGTTAATGCAGACGTTATTTTGGTATTTAGCTAATGAAATATGAAAGTGGTTGAGAGAATTTGAAAGCCTGCTGCTGAGGTTGGCTGACATTATTGGTTGCTTGACCTTTCTGAGCTCAAACTTCTCACTGTTAGACTGAGGGTAGAAGTGCAGCATCATTAAATACACTGATCTACTCCAAAGTATTGTTTCTCTACAGTCTCATTTTCAGAAAGTGTTCAATAAAATGGAAATGTGTCAGTTTTAATTCCATAGTGCAGTTTGATACTTTTTGACAGCACACTAAACACATTCCTCTGTAGGAGGGGTGAAGGTGGCTTCAACAGCATTTTGTTGGATGTGTACTTGAAAAGCAGTCTACTCGCTGTATAAACCAAGGCCCAGATTTTGTGAGCTCCTGAGTTCCATTAATTCACCTTTAAACAAAAGGAACTTGAAAGAACTTGGCACTTCACAAGGAGACGTACAGATTTCACAGTCTGCTCTTCTCTGGCACATCTAGTTAGTTTTTTCTATTCATGTGGTTGTCAGTTGCCAGTCAGCCTCCAGTGACAGAATTGGAGAACAGAAAACATCCCGAATTGGCAAGGGTTGGATAAGAAGTCTTTCATCTCTAATTTCTATGATACAATGCAATATAGTACTAAAGCTATTGAATGTTATGGCTGTTTGGCTTATGGATACACTTACTTCTGTCTGTTGACAAACTTTCCTGTGTACTTCATTTGATTCTGATGAAATAATTATAGTTTCCTGTAGTACTGTGAGTACAAATAGAAATGGAAATGCAGTGAACTGTAACATAGCATGTAATAAATATTTTATTTTAGTACTATGTGTTTTCTTTCTAAGCTGCATGTAAACACTTGATTGCAAGAAATCTAAGTGATACTCAAAAAAATGGCAAGAAACAGGCTATAATTACTTGGGCTTAGATGCTGCAATCATTTTTCAAACCTACCTGGATGAAAGTTTGTTTTTTGGTAGATGGAGTCACAGTATTTGGAGCTTTATTCTGACCATTACTGCTTAAGCACATGCTTAAACTTATTCCTAATCAGTACTGTAATTAGACCAGAATTCAGAAAACCATGTGCTTATGTGCTGTCATAAAGAATGATGCTATCCTGAATTGCTGTCATTATCACATGCTTAATTTGCACTAATTTCAATAATGAGTGTTCAGTAGCTCAAATGATTGAACATTAAGGATATTAGACAGAGCCTAGAAAGTAAGAAGTTTTCTCACTGAAAGAGGACATAATAGCAGAAATTGCTATTAAGGCAGAGGTGAAAGTCTGTGGAAACTGTTTTATACTGCACCTATCTCAGGCATCTCCTGAAATACGTTTTTCAAAAAAAGAGAGTTGTCCTTGGTATTCTGTATTAGTCTTCACCGCTTGTCTGTTTTATTAGTGAGTACAGCTCAGTGTGTTGTTTTTTGGTAAGGTTTTGTCTGATTGTACTCCACTGATCTTCAGTGCATGTCTCCCATGTCCGAATGCATCTGTTTTATGTAGTGGCAGTGCAGACAAAGCATGAGCTGTTATATTCACATGTTGATGTGCTTCAAAGGCTTTAACCTTGTCAAATTTTCTGACATTCAGAGACATAGGATTGTGTAAGACTTTGAGGGAGATTCATCTACAAAATGTTATTTATAATTTTTTGTTGCTTATTTTGTATGGTAGTAAAAGATTTGTTTAAAATTGATACATAAACTGTGCTTTGTAATTTGCAAACACCTTTCAACTGAAAGCCCAGCAGGAAACTCTGGATTTAAATATCTATCTGCCTAAAGTAAGATAGCAAAAGTCATATTTCAGTTTACTGTTTCGAGTTACCTGAGAATTAGTGCAAATCCAATATGTAATTTATTTTTTTTAATTAATATAATAATTTTTAATTCATTGTAGTTTCTCTCAGTTATATATTAAATGTGGTCTTCTATGTTTGTGAAATAACACCGTATTTTGTCATCATTACAATAAAGAAAGTAGAACCGAATGTAGAGTTCTTCAGCTAGATAATACAAGGCCAGGAATTAGAAAGAATTGCTGTGCTTTCATTTCTGAAAAAGTTCAGTGAATATCCACATGCTCTGTTGCATTTACTTTAGGGGAGACTGACTCATGGGGAGAGGTAGAATATTTTTGAGCTTTAGAAAAGGTCTCTGCTTTGGTTCATGCCTCCAGCTTTATACTCAAGTGGCTTAAGTCAATGAAAGGAATGGATCTGTCCTTCCTTTTTCAGTCATCTCTTCCTTCTGCTTCACTTGTGTCAGCAATAGCACTTGTAAAGCCATGTTGTCTGATGAATCAAAATGGGAAAAATTATTTTAATTTTGCTATTTTGTAAGTTAGTGCCTCAACCAGATAGGTTTGATCATCTGACTGAACATGTAATACTATGACCACTGGTTCTGATCCAATACAGGTGATGGGATCTTGCTGCTGGAGGTAGAGGGATGACTTCTTATGATGGTCATATTTAATTATCTTGAGAATCTGCACTGAAAGCTGGTGTGGAGAAAGGGGAGAGGTGGGGAAGAAAAGATAACAGGGGAAGGTGATTCCAGAATCCAGTGTAATGGATCTTAATGACTTACATTTGGTTAGTAGGTTTCTCACTGTTATCAGTGATAATGTTCTTAATTTTCCAGCAACATTTACAAAAAATAGATTATTTTTTTTTTATTAAAAGAGACAACCAACTGCATTTCCTATACATCAGTTACAGACTGAATGAGCAGTAGACAGTTATCTTGAATGATCATTCTGATGAAATGTCAGACAGAAAATTGGAACGCAGGTTAAATCAGAAAAAGGTTATCTTTTTTTCTCCTGTTATTAGAAGTACAAATCTATTTTTAAAATGTTGGCTATTAATTGGTAGACACCAGGAAAGAGCTAGTACCCAGATGCCTACACCACTCTTAGTCTCCTTGAGGGCTAAAACATTTTGGAATGGAAACCTGACCCAGACTGCATTCAATCATTGAGTTCCTATGTCCTTCAGGGAGTGTGAAAGGTGGATTATGGTCATGTCAGGCATGAACTAGCATAGTGTCTGTGCTCCAGGGAGGCTGGTAGCAGCTTCTGGTTAAAATGAAGAGGGGTTTCTGCCTGCTAAACTATGAGACAGGGGACATGTTTTACCTCAGAAGATGTATGTGTGCTGTGACTTGCAGAATGATGGAAGAGGATCCCTGCACTTGATGTTTATCTTTGAACAGGAGCAGTTTCATTGAGTTGCCTGGCCTGTTATGAGGCACTGAGGTATTGCCCGTGTGGTAAAGGGGAAGACTTTTGATTGCAGCCCTGGCGAGGTGTCTAAATCTTGTCACAGGGCTCAGCATTGTGGGTTCTGAGTTGTCTTCTGTTATGATGCTAGTGAAAAGGCAGTGAATACTAAACTTTTCATTTTAAATGCTAGTAATTCTCACTGAGAAAAGCAGAGAATTGCAGATATTTTAGAGGAAATCTCAGATAGCCAATGGAGCTAGATGAACTAAAGCTGTAATAGATCTAGCCCCTTTTTCCATAGGTGGGTCTCGTTGCCTACAAGCAATATGTTGTTTCTAAAAAAAAATCTTAAAAGCCTCATAGCACTTCAAGGAAAAAAAATAAATCTGTAAAATTCCTGGGCAATCTCATTCCCCTTCGCGGTGACAAATCTTGCTTTGCCTGCAAATTTTGCTTATTGCAGATGAACATTACTTGAGTGAGGAGAGCCAGAGGAGATGTAAGACAGAAGACCTGTAAACTGTTCTTCCTTCTGTGTCCTCTCAGGTCCTTTTCCTAGTCAGGAAGGGAGTTTCAGAAGAGTAGGCCTATGGTGTGTGTAGATTAGGACAATTTTGCCATTGAAAACAGGACCTGAGTCCCAGTAGCTGACAGGATCAGGAGACAGAGGAGTCTGTTTCTAGTAATAAGGCTTCTCTTTTTTAATTCTTTATAGTAGCTGCTTTTCTATATATCACTGCATGCCTCTCTAGGACTTAAATGTTTTTCAGGTTGGAAGCAATTCCTTTGTGTGTTTCTAGCTTCACAGAATGATCTTTATCATAATGGTTTCAGCCTTGCTGAATTCAAAAGGAAAGGTTTCCCTTTGACAAGGGATAATGCTTTAAAGTGGAAGAGGGTAGATTTAGGTAGATGTTAGGAAGAAATTCTTTAGTGTGAGGGTGGTGAGATACTGGAACAGGTTGCCAAGGGAGGTTGTGGAAGCCCCATTCCTGGAAGAGCTCAAGGCCAGGATAGATGGGGCCCTGAGCAACACGATCTAGTGGGACATGTCCCTGACCATGCAGGGGGCTGGAATTAGATGATCTTTAAGGTCCCTTCCAACTCTAGTCATTCTGTGATTCTGATTTTCAGTTGATCCACCTGAGGATCCAGACTAGCTCTGTAGGAAGGCATTAAGATTGTTTTGTCATTCAGACTTGAAAAAGTTGAAGACTGTTAACAGCAATGACTAGCACTGCCTCCTGGAAAGGATACATTACTTTTGTCAATTCAACATTTTAAAACAAAAATCAAAACCAGCTACTGTGAGGGGGAAGTGGGGGTAAGTCATAGTTTTACTGGAGAGTTCTATTTCTCCTTGAATTATTTTTTCTCCTTTGGAAGATGATAAACAGGCATCTTTTGGCTGGTGAAAATTGCAGAAAACAGATTATGGCCATTTTAAACAGGTAAAGTCATCTTTGTCCCTCTGCCACCAAGAAGGAACAATGAAGGACCTTGCACTGTGGCTCAGATTTTCCAAGATAGATAAATGAAGACATTTGCATATTCATAGTCCAAATCTAAATATACAATTTGTGTTCATGTTTTAGTTACTGAGAAAAATCTTAATGGGTTGTGCTTTTTCACAGGTTTTTTTGTGTTTCCCACTGTTGTCCATTGTGAATGCCTAGACTTTTCATGTGAATGTGAAGGGCTGCATTATGATACCTTTACTTACAGTTTAAATTGCTGTAGAATATAAGTACTTCCTTAAATGAAACTGAGAGATCAGAATCTGGCAATCTCATGGTGATTCCTCTTTGAAAAATCTATCCTCTGTTCTAAATTACTCTTTCAAATTAAATAAATAATACTGCTATAATTTTTGTTCCCCTTCATTGGAGTTTAATGAACAGCTACAGTGTATGGTCTAAAACCTAAATTTATAGAAATCTCTTTAAAATTTAACTCTTTTTTATATATTAGGTGTCTCAGTATTCCATTATTCAATTACACTCTTAATGAAAGTCTCAGTCTCAGCATTTATAGTTTATAGAGTGTTTCAGTGATTCACAGTTTGCCCTTTACTAGTACATGCTTGCTTTTTTTTTTTTTTCTTTTTTTCATTCTGTTTTTAAGAAGTGCTAATATTTTTACTACCTAAGTGGAGATTCATTCTGTGCATTTAATTTGATATTGTTTTGGCACCAGTGGACAATGTTGCAATATTGTGCAGCGATGTTCCTTTTAAAACTATTGATCAAATCCCTTGTGTATATCTTACTGAAAAAAATATGGGACATTATGATAAATTCTGTAACTTTCAGTGCTGCTTCTAAAGATGATGTATAAAATACAAAATATTGGTGCAAATTTATTATTCCATTTCAGTTTTCCTTCCAGAAGCCTCCTCAGTTGGGCTACTGTTGTTATTATGTGTACTGATATTTACAGTTCTACACAGTTATTTGGTGTTTTCCAATAGCCTTGTTATGCAATCATCCATTATTATATTCAATTACCTAGAAACATCAAGGTATCCTCATAGGCTTTTAATGTGATTAAGCCATGACTTCTTTAATCTCTCTTATAATACTTCAATCTTTTGTGTGAAATGCCAAAACTAAAGCATTTACAGGTATTAAATTGAATATTATTTGCTTCTCCACTTTGCTAAAGTCTGTCTGCCAGGCTAGAATGAAGCATTGATAAAATAATTTAAATATTTGACAACATTATTAATGAACATGACTGAAATAAACGACTTCAGAGATGATAAACTGCTTATGGTCTTGGCTAAATCTCATATGGCTGAGACTTTGGGAGTATGGTAGAAATTATATTGGTAATGGCAAAGACGTGTGTATTTATATCTATATGTAGTCTGGAAAGCAAGACATGAAAATTTTTACATATATATCAAATTCTGATTGTCATTTTGACAAGCTTCTCCCCCCCAAAAAAAATTTAAATTGTAAATGTGACCAAAAAGGTCATAAAAAAAAAAAACACACATTTATATTTGCACAGTTAGAATGTAGAAGTGGTTCAAAAATTAAAAGAATTCTGGCTCCATTTGCTGAATTCGGTGGGTTAATTTTTAATTTAGCTCCTCTTTACTAAAGAAGGAAGGGAGAACACATGTTCTGGTTAAAGACAGGCATTGATATTACTGAATGTAAACAGGAAAATCCCCTGTTTTGTGAGCATTTGGAGATGCAGGTAGGAGCAGATTACTTCAGTGTTGAGGAAATTGCTGTGATTGCACTTGCAGAGTAGATGGATTCTGCTTTTTATTTTGAGATCTGTATTGATGAAGATGGACTCAGATTTTCCACCTTTTAGTATTACCTTAGTTTTGGGATGCCTAATTTTCTGATATGCAGTTTAAAAAATATGAAAAAGACCTGGTTTTCAGATTGTCAACATTTAGCACTTTCTAAAAATGATCACTTAAGCTTTCAGGTAAAAGCACTCCTAAAGCAAGTAACAGCTAGTAATCACTGATAGTGCTTTAAATAAATGTAAAATTTAGAGTGCTAAAGAGTATTACAGAAAGTTTAAATGTGGTTCAAGGCTAGAATTTTCTAGCCTTTTGTTCTCCTGCCTGTGGGATTTTTTTGAGTCTTTTTATTTGATGTATTTGTTCATCTACTTATTTATTTATTTATTTTCTTGAGATCTGGGGAGAGATGAAACTAATGGAAGGTTTTTACTTTATGGGTTGGTTTGGGGTTTTTGTTTGTTTGTTTTTGTTGTTTTTGTTGTTTTGTTGGGGGGGTTGTTTGTTTGTTTTTCCCCCTTAGAGTTGTTTTTTGTTTTGGTTTGGTTTAGTTTGTTGTTTGTTGGTTTTTTTACAACAGTATACCTCATGCAGAATGCTGCTAAAATCAGCTGCTAAAAGTTGATTTTATCTGAAGACTGATGAGACTTTTGGACTGATGACAGGAGTAATACTGACAATCTCAGAAAGGAGGTGCTTGTGGCCCTCATTACCAGCAGGGACTTGGCTGCTCAAGTCTTTGAAAACATAATTTCTGAAATAAGATTATAGGAGAAAGCTGAGTTATAAGGACTTCTAGAAAAAAACAAAATTTCAGAGACTTCTTGCCAGGAGATGACTGACAGTAGTTTGAAGGATAGGTTTTATAGCTCATGACTGTACTGTGAATGTTAATGTCTATTGAATTTTCATATAAATGTTGCACTAGTCCATGTGCATTGAATGGAAATGTGCTTGCACCCTGGTGCATGGTTCATACAGATATTTCTGAGATGTAGTCTGTTATCTTCAAAATGTAAAACTCTGAAAGCCATACTCTTAAAAATTAGAAATAAAGGAACCCCATGCCATTGAATACCACATGTTCTGCACAAAATTAACAAATTAGATGTTTGTGCTCTGATGTCTCTTAAACTGATAAGAATCAAGATAATTTCAACACTGAACTTTGTAAAGCAGTTGTAATGTATTGTTTTTACTGTATCTGCTGTGAAGTTGATTTGTTACACTGTGAAAAAATAAATAGTGCCTGGCTACTTACTTTCTGATGTCATTTATTTTCTACGTGCTATATGTTTTTTTCTTTAAGACTGTGATGATAATAGTAATTCTGGTGGAAACAGTCTTGTGCACTGCTCTGACCAACAGCGATGCCTTTACTTGCTTTAAAATTTTTTCTTCCCCCCTCCTTTCCTCACCTCTTTCCCTCTCTTTCCTTCCTGAAATAATAATTTTAAACAGAACATCAGTCATCTCACAAAAGTTAAGTTCTGCAGCTAAAATTCCACTTTATCAGCTATTTCGATTGGGATAATTTTTATAGCACTGAGCTAATGGAAGAACTCTTGCTTGTTAGTGCCAAGAGGAGTGGCCCTGCTCTCCCCTACAATGCCCTTATTTCTGCCAGCTCTGGTGCTTGGCTGATCTCACTTGCCTTCCCCTTCAAGGATCCCTCACAGCCATGGTGTGTGGCTCCCTCCTCTTTGTCTTGTCATTTAGAAGAGGTTGTATCTATCTATTAGACATGCCAGGGGCAAAGAGCAGGGCTCACGCTGAAAGCAATTCCTCATAATTTCCCTCAAATAAGTTTTGTTCCCTGCCTTGCTGGCTCACTGGAGAATCTGCCTACAGACATCAGCTTCCTTGTATGGTCAGTCCCAGGAAATGTTTTTAATTAATTCTAAACAGAGTGTGGAAAGGTGATGAAAGAAGCTCACCTGAAAGCTCTTGAAAGGACTTAATGATACTTTAAACATCTTGGAGTTCTGGAAAATGCGACAAATTTCTGCAGCCTTTTATACCTCCTTTTCAGATTGAAGTTGGGGATCCCAGCAATATCTACATTCCCTTTAGCATTGTATGTTCTTTTTTTCCCTAGTAACTACCTCTGGCGTTAAGTCTTGCTAGCTGTTACTTAAAATATTGAGGTTACTTAAGGTATAATAGATTCAATGTATCTTTTTCTTTTAGATTGTTGATGTCCTCTCCATTGTATGAACAGCACAATGCACTGTGGTATTTCGTAATATGAAACCTCTGAGGGCGTAATTTTTGAATGGCTTTTTTAGCTCAAAAGAATCAAACCTCTGCCTTCCACAGTATTGAAGTAGCTGATGAATGAGGGAATTAGGCAAAGCATTTCTGTACGGCCTTCAAAGTAAAATCTGTCATGTATATTTTTAAGGTAAATATTTTTCATTATCACTGTCAAGGCTGTGAATTGCAGCAATAAATGCCTGCAAAGAGCTAAAATGAATTAATTTCTCAGTGGCAGGCCAAAGTATATTAGTTTCTACAAAAAAGGCTGCTAAAACTTGGTGTGGGCACAAGGCTTGCTGGCTGAAGTTACTAAGTGTCAGTGCAGAATCAGAATAAGGCAGTAAAATTTTAAAGAGTTCCCCACAACTTTATCTTAGTAATATATAATATTAGATTTTACTTTGTAATAATTAGTAAACAACATTCATTATAAATAAAGCTTTAGTATTGATATCCAATACTGTTATTTGCTAATAATATCTGCTGTAGAAATTCAAGAACTCTTTTAAAATGTGGATTAGGAGGTTGAAGTGTCCAAAAGAAACCTGTGGGTATTTAACAGAGTTCTAGTCAGAAAGAGGCTACTGCCACTTCCCAAAGTACTAGGTAAAGCTGTCTCTGCACTCCCTCTCATGCCCTAAGGTCCTGCACTGTTGCTTGTTGTGTGGGAGTAGCCCAGTCCACCTGCCCTGAGACTGCCAACAGAACTTCCCTTGGAAAGGGTGACTTCTGTGAGGCTCTTGTCCCTCTTTTCGGATGAGGTTGGTGACCACTGGAGGCATTCCATGCAGGCCAGTGAGCACAGGGTAACAGCTTTCAGACCCAACCAGCTAATGGTGGGTACATATCAATAACTGAGTATTTTCATAATCTGTTACCAGACCCTGGCAGAATATATCAGGTTAGCTGCTGCTCTTCTGTTTTTTTCATATGTTCCCTCCTGTGAGAAACACCACCTGAGGTTTCCCACTGCTCCTCATTTAGACCTACCAGGTACCATCTTCTCAAAACTTTCCTCTGCAAATCTCATACCTGGTTCTTTCCCTTGCATTAGAAATCACGATGTCTTCTGAGCTTTCACTGTTCTGTCCATCCTTTTCCCTGCACCTTCATTTGTGTTTAGTCCTGGGTTAATTCAAATATTGACAGGTGAGAATTGTAGAAGATAAGAGGTGAACACTGTGAAAGTTATGGTGACATAAGAAATTAGACCTTTACTCCCTGCACACCACCATCAGTCGAACAATACAGTGTGTCAGCCTCTTGCTGCCTGAAGAACCCCTCCAAGACTTCTGTCTGGTGTAAGTAAACTTACAAGAAATGGTAAATAGGCAGCAGATCTTTCTTGGCACTCTCTTCAGAATGTCAAAAGATAAAAAGGACAAAATGCCCTTGTGAATTATTTTTGCTTGGCATGTTCTTACATAGCCCTGCTGTTGAGGTCTGTGATCTCTCAGCAGCGGGGTCGTCATCCAAGCTGTTTGTGTTCTTGAATGCATTTTCCCTATGGCATGGTAAGATGGATAACTTGGCAACAGTTTAGCTACTTTACTAAGCTTTCTACCAGCAATCAATAATCAAATAGGGACATTGGCACCTCAATACTGAGCTTACTTCCCTGCTTCTCACTCTTGTTTACCACAGAGAACACTACAAGAAGCCCTAGCTTAAGATTGATGCTGGGGACTATGATCAGAGCATTACTCAAATGTTAGATATGAGCCTTAAGACTTAGACTTTTAAGGTTCTCCTTTTCCTATGCTACTACTGAATCTACGTGACTATAATATTTTCTGTTTTATTTGAGGTAAGTAGTTTCTCTGTGCCTCAGTTTCTATCCATCAGGTGTCAATACTGTTGCTCATGGAGCTGTTAAAATTAACACTGAATTAATGAATGCAAAGTAGTCTGCTCTTCTTGTAAAGAAAGACTTTTCAGAAGACTAGAACAAATGCCATTCTTAACTTTCAGTTCTGAGAATGAAAATGTATGCATTTCTTTAGTGGGGAAAATACTGGTTAAGGAGACAGGTGATAGTTGTGTGCCAAGAAATTCCTTAATAATAAAAAATATTTTTGATGGAAGTATTAAAAGGTAAATAAAACAGTCATCAATGAAGATAGATCCTCAGAGGAAGTTAGTGATCAGGGTTCACCTCAAGAAGTAACCAGGAGCAGAGCTGCCTTGCCAATATCCTCTGAACATGAAAACTCTCTGGAAAGAGGTATGAAACAAAGTTCAGTGATGTCTTTCTGTTGCTATTAATGTTAATACACATAAGCCATTTTATCTTGCTCATCTTTTGCTGGTTTTGTGTCTGTTGTTGATAGCATGACACACTATCTTAATACTGGTTTTATCTGTAGTTTATCCTACAGGTATTAGTGGAAATTCGAAGACCTTCATAGTTGCTGTAACCTAAGCTCTAGTCACAGGACAAGCTCAGTACTGCCTAAGGTCAGAACAAGTGGGAAAAAAAATAAATCTGTCAGAGAATAAATAAAGTTAACAGCAAATTTTAGTCTGTGTAGTGAGACTGCTGATCTAATTTTATTTGAAAGTTGACAGGACCAGAGTCTCAGTGCAAAGCAGGATTACTTCTCTGAAATCAATAGAATTGCAATGATTTACAGCTGCAACTGCACGATCAACATTATTTTATACCTAAGAGCTGTATATTCTGACCTGTGTGAGAAATATCATTGGTATTTTGCATTGAAGAGGTATTTGATTTGGAATTACAGGCTTCTGAGCACATAGCAAACTCATATGAGACCACAGCTTCATTGTTCAGACTGTTGAACATTTAGGACTGTTCTCACCGGTAGCTGCTGCTTAATCCATGCAGTCCAGTGCACTGAGTACGTATGTTCGTGACTTAACAGTACAGTAATTTCTACTGAGAACTGGGTTTGATTCCATGTATTTGAAATTCCACACCAATGTTCAGAAGGACTTTAAGACATTATTTGCTAAAACAGCCTCTTCCATGTAATATTGGTAAATTTTGTTAGGTTAGAGGTTTGTTGCTGCCTTCTGGTAACACAGAGTGCTTTAAAATCCTAATATGATTATTTAACTAAATGGGAAAATCTCGTTACAGAAAACCTTCACATTTCCCAGCAGCAACAATGAAGATTAATGTGCATGTGTTATTGTCACAGTATTCAAAAAATCACGTTAAGGGAAGTTCTACATCAAAACTGACTTGTTCTCCAGTGGTTAGTAACTTGGCAGCAGAGTCAGAAGTGTGCAGACAACCATTAATGGTGCGTTTGCTGTCAGCCAGAGTGTGCCATGATACAGGCAGCAGACATGAACTTGCAAAAACTTGGATGTTGTGAAGATAGGTAGAAATTAATGATATTTGACTATATGAACCACTTAGTATATGACTCAATGAGTGGGAATTATTAATTCCTCAGTGTACGGTTGCCTTTAAGATCTGTCAGCTTGCTTTACACTCTGCAGCCTTTGAGCACTGAAGCATTTCAGTTTGCTTCTTTACAAGAGCAAACCTTTTAATGTCTCTGTTAGCATGGAGCCAGTACATTCCTATTGCTGCCTTAGGAAAGAGGACAGAGCCACTTTGCCAGACATTATTCTCAGAACTTGATCAAGAGCATCATTGTAATTTCCACTGAGAGACTGGAATTTTTGATTTAACTGCAGTGGAGGGAACGCGCAACAGAAATATTCATAGCTACCTCCTTTATATTTTAAGACAGGTGTGCTAATGCTGAATGTATATTATCCCACAAACTTCTGCACTGGACACGTTTATTCTGTTAGAAACCTGGCTTAGAGAATGATATTTTGTATCACTGTCTAGAACTAGCATGGATTGTCTTTGTTTACTGAAACAGCTTCCTTCTCCTAAACAAGTTTCAGTGCCAGGTAGGGAGATAAACAACTAGAAGCTATACCATAATGAGTGCATTTAAAACAGTTGCATGTGGATGAAAATCTCCACTGTGGTAGAATAGCCTATATGGCTAAAACACAACACCTGAGAGATTAGGGGCATCTGCTAGAATTTGGTTTCTAATCCTCAGTTAAAAATTAATACAATCTTGGAATGTTTTCACATTCTTTTTAGTGGGCTTTTTTCCCCCCAATAGTTTGTATTTTAACTTTGTATATTTTTTTCTTACCTCTCAGCAATCCCTTCAGTTCCGTATCCCAGCAAGGTCTAGCATTTGGTGATACCATTGCTTCCTATCACTCATTTGCATTAGAGATTTTAATTATTTTATTATTCCTTGTCTCTTCTGCACCTCCCCACCACCACTCCCCCTTTGGGAAACTCAGCTGCATCAGCTGCACTAATACTCGAAAAAACCATCAAACTATAAAGGGATGCTTGCACGACCGTTTGTGCTATCAGCCAGGAAAATGAACAGTCAAGATTTCAGGCACCCAAATAAAGTTTAAAGATAAACAGGGAAAAGTGAATCAAGAAGTTATGAACTGCCACTAAAATCAGATTATGATTGTGAAATTCTTGGTTTGTAATGGGCTAGAAAGGCAGCTGCGTCATTTCCTTTGATTCTTGCTTGGCAAAGTATGATAATGAAGGACAAAAAAGGTTGAGTTTAAAAGAAATTTTTGGAGGGTTGAGAGGAACTGATGTGAGTTCCTGAGGACCAGACAGGCAAAGGAGACTGTGACAGGACCCAAATAAATCCTGCTGCTTGTCCGGTTATTTCTGTGGGCAGAAGGCCCAGCTGGGTCATCAGCATGCTCTGAGCAGTTCCCCAGGTGTCTAGTCCAAGGTTGGTGGTGGGCGGCAGGCACATCTGCCCTGCCTTGCACACAGAGTGATCAGTCAATCCACTTTACAGCATCTCTTCTTAATGCAGTGGGGAAACAGCTTTAAAACTTAACAGGCAGACTTCCTGGCATTGCTCCGTGCTCTTGCCTTCTTGGAGAAAGGCAGCAGTGCCTTCTGCTTAGACACTGATGGCTCTCAGGGAGGAAGGAGACTACTACCCCTCTTCCTTCCACACCAACCCCACAGTCCATATTGGCATTTTTTTCAGGGGTGGTTGGTGCTGTACTTCAGATGAAACCAGAGATTAGTATCTGACAGAACATCTATATTATTCCTCCTTGATGAAAAGAACCGGACTAACTTAATTTGTAGAATTTGTTATGTTTTTTCCTCATGAGCTTGCCTCAGTTTTAACAGCAGTGCTGTTTCTCTGTCTTTCTGTTTTATCTTGCCTGTCACCATTTCACTTTCAGATCTCTGCCCTTAAAATATCAATCAGTTGGGCTCACAACTGTACATTTTAAATGGATTAGCAGAGGGGTAAAAGAAAATCTCTGTATTCAAGGCCTTTCTGACCAGTTGAGGCTCTGGACTGCTTAGAGAAAGGAGAAAGCTTGCACCAAGCTAAGATTAACCTTTCTTTGCTTTGTATTTCTAAGTTCTTTGTATTCCTGATTGAGAATATTCTCTTTCAAGGTTTTGTCTCATAAAAGGGATTATTGGTTGCCTGAGAAATAATAACTAGCTGATTATTTAGACCGGAAATAAACCACTAGATCATGATTCATAGTTCAGCAGAGAAATTATATTATTCTGTGCAGTAAACCAAAGCTGTGTTCTAATAGTCATTATTCCCTTGGGAAAGGTCATATGAAAGTGGAGACACCCTCATGGGTAGATGGAAACTGGGCATGCTTCCTGGCTCCCTTTTGCTACTGAGATAAAGCATTCCAAGACTAGTCTCTTCACAGTTTCCTGCAACAGGAGCATTTCCCTAGAAAGGGGAAGAAATAGAAAACAGAAAGATTCAATCAGTGAAGGAGGTAAACAAATTTTACATGTCCATGAAAGACAGTATACCTTTCAATGCATCACCGATGTTTTAGTCTTCAAGGAATAAAAGTTTGAGAACAATATGATTAGCTGCTGGCAAATCTATCTACAGGGACTAGTGTCAAAGAGGGTTAGGACCAGGGAAATACTGATTGTAGCCAATTCAGATTGTCTAAGGTAAACTGCATCTTGACAGTCTTAGATGTTATGGGAAAAATGCAGTTTACAATCTTTTTTCTTGTCCTGATTTAGCATGAAACCGAAATAATCTGAAATACTGCAGTATCTCTAATGCTGAACCTTTGTTAACGGAACATTTTACTCAGATATATTTTTTGTTGATCTCTTTGTGATCTGTATAGCCAGCACAGTCTCAGTGCAAGAGACTACTCACAGAAGTAGATTTGGTGTAGTTGTTTTCACCATGAAAGCTGGGGAAGCATATGACCTGTATGAGGTGCGAACAGTTTTATTACAGAATGTGAATTAAAGAGACAGTTTGCTACTCCTTCTGTTTCAAGTGCCTGAAGCATGACTGAAACAGGTAGAGATGGGTATCAATGACTTCTCCTTCCCAGATACAAATTCGTCAACAGGAAGAGTAGAAGTAGAAATAAGTCTTGTGTCTCTCTAAAAAAAGCTAAAGCAGTATAACCAGGAGGATTATATGAAGAAGCCTGTTAAAGTTTACAAATAGTGTAGGAAAGTTTTCTGAGATTATGCCAGTGAGGAACACAGAAAGCTATGCCAAGATAAATATGAAGTAATAATTGGTTGTAGAAGGAGAAAAAAGTATTTCAGCATCCATAGGTTGGAACATATGGAAGATGTTCCATATACCTTAAGGGACTGTGAATAGTTGCTTTAAATCATTGGGTAAAGAGTATAAACTGAACCTGACAGCTGAACTACTCAGACATTCTCTGGGGAGAAGTGAAGGATTTTGCAGAGAAATTTCATGGGAAATGTTTCAATTGTTTGCTTTCAACTGCTGGGGAAGGAAAAGAAGGAAAGGGAGGAAAGGAAGGAAGAGAAGGAAGGATGGAAGGAACTAAGTAAAAAATATCTTCAGAACTACCTCATTAAAAATTAAACTGTCTCAAAAATGTAATTATTTTTGAATTTTTATTATTTTTAGTATAGGTCTGTCTTTCTGTCCTGTTTCGAAGTGTCATATGAAGTAAAAAAACAGTCAAATATGACTTATTATTTTTCAATTTTTATCTCAGTGTTTTCTAAGATTTTCTCTCACTTCAGTTATAGATGGTGGTAGTAGGTCTACATGGCCCTCAAATTACTGCTGACACAGCAAACTCCATAATTGGAAGTAGGGTGGGTGCTCTACATTAAAGCTAGTTAGACTGTAGCACTGTGGCTATGTGACTGTGATGTTCCTGGGACAGCAACTGTTCGCTTTGCTCATAGAAGTGGTACCCACTGATGCAGTCACCCAAGGGAACTCTACTCCCACAGTCCTTTGCACCATGTGAAGGTGCACAGAGGCCCATGGAAAGGGTCATCTGAAGAAAGCAACGCCAGGCCAAGAGTTGGACTTACTGGAAAACAACAGTAGCAATAATTTTCAGTACTAAGAAAGTTTTTCTGTCAATGACACAAGTGAGGAATCAACCCTTCATTAAAGAGGGGAAGGAAATGTTCAGAGCCTATTATTTATACTGGTTTTCTTAACAAACAGGTAATACACAGGAGATCAATTGTGTAAAAACTTATGTTTAAAAAATTACTAAGTCTCACTGTTTAAACGTTTTCCTTTATTTAAAGTGCATGGGAAGTCAAATTTATTAACAAGGTTCTGAGTAGGCTCCTTCTGCAAGTGAGATAAATGACTGCCTAACCATTAACTCAGGACTCAGAAAATGGAAGCTATATCCAATATTTTCTCCTTCAAAGCTGTCAAGAATCTTGAGGAAATGAGATTCTGTCCTGACTTGAAGTAGAGAGATATTTGAGGTACAGGAAAGAAAGTTGTACATTTTTTCTTTCTTATTCAGTTCAAAAGTAAAGATTAATTATATGACTTGTTTGTAAGATGGATTTCTAAACTTTGTAGAAAGACCATTATATGTATATACTTTTTTTTTTCTAGAAAGCCTGTATCTTCTATTTATTTTTTCTTAAAAAGAGCATTGTTTTCTTTTCCTGGTGGCACTGCTTTAAAGGTATTCTCACTGTGTCTAGGACAGCTGGAAAAATCACTTTTAGTTTAATGAAAAAAGAAGTTGCTTAAGAAGGATGCTTTAAGGAGATAAAACCCATAGTCAGCGAATAACATGAGTAAACAGCTGGTGAGGACTGTCTTTCATCTGAGACTGAAATAACAGCTATTGCTGAAAGGTTTATGCTCTTTTAGGTATTGCTGTCGAAAACATATAGATGTTGCTCTTACTGCTGTCTGGGGATATTGAGGAAATTCCATGAGATTATCTGGTATGACCTGCTGCATATCATAAAGTGGTACATTTCATATAGTTGATATAGGAATATAGAATACAAAAAAACATGAGTCTGGCTGTGTAAGGCTTTAAAATAGTGTCTGTTCATGAGTTTAAACTCAGGAGATGCTACCATTTAACTGGGTAATGTAGAAAGAAATGTCAGTTTTTCTCACTATATTTTCATTGCTGCTTCTTTTCTCTGTTAATGCTGTGGTTTAAAGTACTAGTCTGTGTTTGTAATGTTTGTGTCTAAAGAACTAATGAACCTGTGAGTAGCTGATACCTGGAAGGTAACTTGACATTTTATGATGAGCTAAAAAAGCTCTTTTTCAGATGCATTTTTCTTTGGGCTTTTTAAAGTGTACTTGGTAAAATTCATGTTCCCTGAGAGCTCATCAACATGTTGGATGAGAACAATATTATCTTATCAGCTCAATCAGTGGTCTATTTGTGAGAAAACCTGTAGATTCAGTATTTTAATTAACCTTATACATGGGACTAATTCTTTCCTTCTGAGTTGCCTCCCAATACTTTTAACACTCCTCTTCACATTGTACTTTCATGTTCAGACTTAAATTTGGGTGGCACTTATACCAGAACTTAGAGGTGGGTAAAGAAAAAGCCGCTCATCTGGAGACATTGTCCATGACAGTCTATGGTACCAAAATTCAGCTCATGCTACAACATGCCTACCATGGAAAAGCACTTTCTCAAAACAGCAGTGGGCATTGGGCTCCCTTTGGTATTCTTGTAAGTCCAGCAGCAGGGTATAGTTTTCTGTATACACATATTACTTTACATTCTGTGTTTCTCCTGCCTCATATGCAGTATTGACCATTTGAATTATGGGCTGAGAAGAATATCACAGAATTGACTTGATGCATCAACTATGTTTTTTTGTTTTATTAACAACTACAGCAACAGAAATGCAACAGAGTTATAGAATTTGAAGGTTCAATTATTGTTGCATGGCAAATACTGTAAGCAAGGTATATACTCTGGATGCCAGTGCTAATTTCCTGGTATTCTATTACTGGATGCTGTTCTCAGAACTTAAGACCTATGTGTGCTTCCTCCTAAAGGTGTTGCCTTCCAGAGCATCTGTATTTCATTGACACTAAAATTGTCATCGAAAAAGAGGATTTGTACATGTATACAAGGAGACAGTGCTCAGACACTGGGCATAGGAAGCAGATTCATATACAAAGCAGGAAGAAAATGGAGCAGATAATTTTCAAAACACTATGCAAAGATTGTCTCTATACATTTTTTTCACCAGTTCATCACTCACTAATATAAGCTTATGAACCTAATCAAGTAATTGCTTAGCACCATGGGAAAAAAAGGAATGATTAATGATCAATGGAAAAAAATCAGATCCATCAATCTGAAAACGACTTAAATACACTGAAGTAAGCTAAACCACAAATGACAAATATGTGAAAGCTGCTAACATACACATTCAAAGCAGAGTCTGACTATGTTTTCATTGCTATTTCCATTGTTGTTTTCAATTTATTATTATTATTATTTCCTCTTTTTAAAATCTAGTGTAAGTACTCTGGCATACATTTTACTGTGAATGGAATGCTATATCCATATCTGTGGTTGACCTCGAGAAAGAAAGACAGTACTTTGACTCTAGTAGATTTCCTTGCAGAATTTCCAAAGTTCATTAGTAACTCATCAATGATTAAACTTAAAAAAAAAAGGCAGGAGGCTACCTAAAGTTTCCGCTTACCATTGTGTACCTCTTACAGCTGTCTTTCTTTGAACCATTTTCCATGGTGTTCTGTAGGAACAATTTTCTTGCTCTGAGCCATAATTTCAATATCTTATTTTTAACTTTGCCTCGAGTGGTCAATACCACCTTGCTATGAATGGGAATACGATTAAATTTTTGATGACTTGCAGTAAGCTATAAACATTATTCTATGGAAGAGGTTGTCAGATCATTCTGCCTGTAGTCCAAAAAGCTCTTCTCAATGTATCTTTGACATCAAATTTCACATTACTTGTTTCAATTTTTAGGAGCTTCTGCCATGAGTAGCTGTACAAGATTCTCAGTGATTTGTTTTTTATAATAATCTGTTATTGGCTCAAGACTGCTGACTGAAGGGAAGTGATGATGTTTGGCCCTGAAAGATTACTCTTCCTGCATTGCTGTGTGGAGATCTTCTTATCAAGGGCTGAGGTAAATGTGAAATAGACAAATCACAAACTTATCAGAGATTTCTCCTTAGTGGGAAGTTATTGAAGCCTGACAACCCCTGCTGTCTAGATAGCTGATGACCGTTTGTTATAATCTTCTAGTGACATTTCTACATGAAGTGTAGGCTTCTTGCAGATATTTTCACAAATGTTTTTGAAACCTGGGAGCCCAGGGATCTGTCTTCATGGATCATGTTGTAGAATTTTGAAAAGGGATAAGCTGGAAGTGACTTAGTTGAATCAGCTTTAAAAAGACAACATATTCTCCCCCCAGATCGCTTCTCCAAAAACCAGAGCCTTAGAGGATGTGTACTGTTGGCTGTTCAGAAATGCCTTGTGCCTCCATGGACAGCTAAGCTAAGCTCTTGTTTGGAGCTGTACTTCTAGGCATTAATTTAGCCTTAGCCTGGTGCAGGAATACCGGTTGAACTGATTAGAAAGCCACAATCCATTGTGTAGAACCTGAATGAAAGCATCAATGGGTTGCGCCTTTGGCTTGAACAGAAGGCGATAAATAACGGAGTCAGAGTTGCTTTTGAACTCGTAGAGTTTACTTAGAATTTAAATTGAATTGCAGTCTCTCTGTAGATTCTAGATTATATACATGTATATTTATTCTGCAGTTCATGGTGTAAACAGACAAATGAAAATATGGAAATATAATGGAAATACTTAAGCAAGTCTTCCTTTGCAATTGAAACTGTGGGGTTTGGATCATCCTGTGTAGATTTCGGCTGGATATTACCAAGTAGTTTAAGATGAGCTTTGGTAACATTATAGATTTTTTTTTTTTTTTCTGATTTGATTGTTTAAAGCTTTGGGAAAGTAAAGAAGTTCATTAAAAACACCTGAAGAGAAACAATCTCAGCTGCTGTTGAGGCTTGTCTTTGGCAAGATAGTTTAAGAGATTCTACTGAAACACTGTCTTAACAAATACATTTTTAATTCCAATAGTAGATCTATTTGTCAAAGACAAAGAAGATGACAGCTGCTTGAGACTGATTCTACTTAGTAGCCAGGATGGCTGAGTCATACTTACCTTCTGGTCAGCAAAAGATGTTTCTAAGCCAGAGTGCCATCCAGAGGAGATTTAGGTATGTGTACTATCCTGTTCCTTGGGCTGTGCTGGAACAACAATCTTGCTCTTTCTGAGGTAGAAAAAAGAAGATTATGTACATCCGGAAACTGGAACTTTAGAGAATTACTGCAATCCTATTATGGAGACATCTGACTTTAGCAAATTGTTTCCACATCTCTGTCAGGAGTTTTAAAAGACTGAAGCAAGGAAGCAAAACAAAATACAGAAATTTAGGCCTGGTGACATTTACACCAGCTGAATCCAGCTGTGAGGATATTGCTTTGGAAAGCACTGGCTCTTGTCATTGCAGCATGGCCAGACTTTGTTATTGATCTGCAAAACAGCCTTCCTGACATGATATCGCTTGTACCTGTATTGTAGAAGTGGTAGTAAACGCCTTTAAAATGTTTTTCTGTTGCTGTGGTGAGGTTATATTTGGATGGCAGGCGAAATGCTACCATCTGTTTCTAGTGCCACTGAGAAAAAATTACTGTGTCTATGGTGGGTTTACCTTGGCCAGCAGCTAAATTCTCAACAAGTTGCTTCTTCACTCTCTTCTCCCCAGCCAGCTAAGGAGACAGAAAATAGGAAGCAAAGAGGTGAGAAAACTCCTGGGCCAAGACAAAGACAAGACCCTTTACCAGTTACTAACACAGGCAGAACGGACTAGACCTGGGGAAAATGAATGTATTGAATATTCAAATAAATATTTAATTACTGTTTTGAGTGAGAGAAAACAGAGGCAAACATTAGAACAACCTCCTTCCCTTTCCTAGGCTCAACCTCACTCCTTCACTCCAGACTCTTCTACTCCTCCACCAAGTGGTGCAGCAGGGTGGCAGTGGGTGGTTACCATCAGGAAACAGTGGTTCCTCTCTGGTGCTCCCTCCTCCTCACACTTTTCCTCTGCTCTGACTTGAGCTCTCCAAGGGGTGCAGTTCTTTAGGATTATGTGCTCTGGCATGGAGCACCTCCTCGTTCTCTTCTGGCCTTGGTGTTCTCAGTACTGTTTCTCACTCTTTTTTTCCCTCCTTTACCACCTGTGTGGGGTTTCCTCCCAGACATTTTCAGAGAGATGTCACCAGCTTGTCTGATTGGCTTAGTTGTGTCCTGCAGTGTCTGTTGGACCCTGGTCTCTTCCCAGTGGGCAACCCTGTACAAATTCCTAGCTATGCCTGAAATTTACTTTGAGGAGTAAACTTTGTGAAAGTGTTTGAAATGTGAATAATTATTTTTTTTACTACAAAACAGCAATTGGAGAAATATAATATGGATGACTGTACTGAGAAGACCACTCTCCATCTTGAAGTCCTCCAGGACCCAGTGCTGGTTGTAGGAACCATACATTTCTTACTACAGAGGTTAAAATTCAGTCATTCATCTTCATGAATAAGAGTTGCAGTCTGCAAAAATGCTCATAGCTCATCTTCACTAAATCTCAATCTATTACCATTGATTTAAATCAGTGAGTTCAGTAACTAACTAAATTTTCCTTTGGCAAGAATATTATTTATATCACCTAAATAGTTTTTCAGACCACATTGCTTTGATTTGTCCCTGTAGGTAGATGGTACTCATCCTGTTTGATCCAAGGATAACACTTTTCGTTAGATTGAATATTTGTCATTTCAAAGTCCTAGCCCCCTCAATAATATTTGCTAGTATTATTAAAACACAAAAGCAAATTCCTGCTGCTCCAAGTACACCTGCAGGGAAAGGCCAGACTGTTGATCAGCCAGATGCAGAGATATGCTGACAGCAGTATATTTATTTACCATTTCTAATTCCTAGGCTGTCCCTAAAAATGTTATTTGTTTTTAGCAGTGATTCAAGCTGACATTTTCATCCCATCACATATACATTAAGCAGTGTTATGATCTGGAGGAAGACTAAGTTATGTAGGTAGACTAGACAATTTAAAGCAGAAGCTCCAAATGAAAAACATGGCTAAGAAAAGGCCTTTCAGGTTTAGCAGAGCTGCTGCAGGAAGTTTGAATGGAATTTAGTCTATAAAGACTGAAACACACTCTTTCAGAAAGATTAGTGGTCTCATCAACTTAACCAGGGTCCAGACCTACTTCGTGAGGTGCTTGTTGATTAAATCTATATGAGAGCTTTTTGCAGGTATGTAAAATGGTTATTTCCTAAATCCCCCTGTAACTGCAGTTCCAAAAAATGTCTTAAATGAACCAGCACCCTTCTTTTTGTGGTTCAGTATGCCTTTTCTCAGCCATAAAACTGATCTAAACAAAACATACTACCCACTGAGCTCCCAGCTGACCTCTATCCAGACTTCCACATTCAGATTTCCGTTAGTCTCAACAATTTATTAGGAAGGTGAAAATCTTTTTTTTCCCCTCAAATGTCTTGTTTTTTTTATTTCTAAGGAAGCTTACCATCTTCCAGCTAGCTTTATAGCAGGCAGGTCTCCTTTTTTTTATTTGCCCCTGTGTTTACGGTTGGAAAGATATATAAGAGGCTGTGGCATGAGCTATGAGGACTCCAATGTAATGCTGTGTAGCAGTTTGTGTTACTTAATGGTAGAAATACACTTGGATACTCAGAAATATGTGGAAGTTTGGTGAGTTGGGCTAGAAAATAAAGATCCAGCTTAGCTCAATACACAAATGTTAATATTCAGCAACAGTTTAAAGGTGGACTAAATTTGCCCGTGCAGAGGTCTGTATTTAGGATTATGTCAGATGAGCAAGAAGAACAACTACACATACATGTATCAAAAGTCTTGTGAGAAACTGAAGAACAAAATAATAGACTTTCTACCTCTTGTACAACTTCACCTGATGATGGTGCTACCTGGATGGATGAACTGAAAACAGTGAGTTTTTCCTTTCTAGCTTCTACTCTCACCACTTTGGTCATCTCCAAACCAGTAGACCTTCATCAACCTCATCCTGAAAGATGTCCTGACCAAAATAAGTCAGAGAGGTATTTCTACAGCTGAACTTAACAATGCTAGATCTGAATGTGTATTATGGATTCCTTCTGTTCTTTTTCTCTCTTATGTCTCTTTTTCCTTCCCCAACCACATTTATTTTCTGTCTCTCCATTTGCATTCTGGCTGGCTATTTGGCTGGCAGACTAAGACAGACTTTCTTTAACAAAAATGCTTTATTTTCCTGATTAGAAAGATGGCAAAAATAACTGTCTCAAAAACTCTTATGCTGGTGCAAGTTTACCAGGTCTCAGCAAGGCCAATAAGATCAGGGACCAGACACTGTAAAAGATTAAGATTCCTGAAGCAGAATTCATGCAGACATTTAGTGCTGAAATCCAAAATTGTGATCTCAAATTGTATCTCCTTAATCTTGAAGCTGTCTGAAATCACCAAGACTTAATTTCTGTCACTACAAAATCAATTCTTAGACTGATGATCTATGTGTGTAGCTCCACAAATTTTGTTCCCAGATATATTTTTAAAAAACAGAATGTCAGAGGACCACAGTATTTCAGCACAGCATAAGTGTGCCTTTTGTTTTTCACCTCTGGTTCGGCTGCTCTGACCTGCTTATTAAATGCCCTCAGATAATACTGGCCACTCCTATTTAAGAAAGGAGTGCCGGGGGGTCTTGATGATACTGCAGATTTCTAAAACTACATTTCTTTTTCAGGAGGTTTAATTTATGCTGATTTGAGTGTCCTAGGGATTAAAGAGAGCAAGAATAGAAGAAGCACTCTGAAAAACAGTGATGAAAGTGTTCTCTCTTCAGCCCGTTTCAAATGCATTGATCCAGGTTAGCATACTGGGCTTGAAACCCAGTGTATTAGCTCTTGATGGTTTTTTTTTGCTTTTCAGTTATCTCTGCCACTCCACATAGTGCCCCCTCTGTTGCTGACTTGGGACTGCAAAATATGTGTTCAAACTGCACCTGCAATAACTGAGCTTTTATTTTGGTATATAGTTACCTGAAATGTACTGATATGGTGAAGCTCAGTCAAGCAGTTTAGAAGAGAGAGTTTATGACTGAGATAAGAAAAGCTGTATTTAGATCCCCTCAGCTGTGATTTTGCCTTGCCTGTTGCAGGTTTAGGAGGGCTAAACTATTGTCTGTCTTTCTGATTATGCAGAAGCATCTTTGCTGCATCTGAACATCAGACAAAGACCAATTGCTTTCACACAGATTCATTTGTAAGTGTCTGTGTGCCAGGATACAGATTAAGACAACTGATGGAATAGAGAACAAATGCCATTTAAATGCATATTTCTGTGTGCCTGCTTGTTTTCAGTGACTAAAAATAATGATTAGAAGATAACTTCTTGAATGACAATGGTATTGGTAAATAACACCCTCAGTGATTTTATGGCAGTAAAATTCCTCTGGTGTCAATTAGGTACCATGAAAAACATGGAAAAAATAATGTTTAACAGCATGGTACAAGTAAAATAAAGCCTTCTTAGACGTTGTTAGCTCAACCTAAAACCTGACTGAAAGAGGAAAAAGGATGTTTGTTTGGTAAATGACTGTAGAAAATAGCTATTTGTTATTAAAGAAGAGACCATGGTCAAAACATTGACCTTGATTTCAAATTATCTGGCAAATTATTTGCAGCTGTTCATTGTAGGAATAGACAATGGTAAAATGCTTATGAAAACCTGTAAAACATCCTATTAGGTAAAATATTTGGAAAAGCAGTAAAGATGTAAATCCTATATTAAGGTTCACTTTACACGAAATAGATTAATGTATTGGTTTGGGGGTTTGATTTTTGTTAGTTTGTTTCTTATTTGGATGCTTGGGGTTTGTTTTGGTTTTGTGTTTCTTTTTATTTTGTTTTGTTTTGTGTTTTTTTCCTTGCAAATAAAATAATTTTTTGTGCAAATTGTGTCATCAGTGAAAGCATATTTTTACCAATAGATGCAACATTTCAGACTTTTTGACATTGCCTCTTCCTTGGGTTAAAATCAGTAACTGGCCAGTAAAAATCAACACTTCATTGAAGCTGATGATATAGGACAAGACTGTGTTCAAAGCTGGTCAGGGATTGGGCCAGTTGACTCTGTCCTGTAGTGAATAATGGGGTTTGTTATTCCTTTGTGTGACTGTCAGCATTTCTACTTGGAATGCCTGCATCAGAGAGGTATGGGACTTTCTAATCTATAGGGTTGTTTTTTTTCTTCTAATAAGTGCTTTTATATCACTACCTATTTAGAAATTCTCCTCTGTGCTCTGTATATGTGTAACCTGAGTAACAAAGTGGTAATGTAAGAAAAAAAAAGTCCTGGAAAATTATATATGCTTCATTGGTAGCTATAGAATAAAGAAATGAAACTGTAAGAAGATGATTTTGCTATTTTTACCATCTACCAATTGTTATACAAATGTCTCTTCTAAATTTACTTTACAACTCTAATGGAGCATTTGTTTTTTTAGTAGGCCAAATGCTTTGTCTGCAACTGTTTCTAAGTTCAAGACTTTAATTTTTTTCCCTATGGCATTTGCAAAGAGCAGGTGGTAGACTTAGTAATGAGCTCTAAGTACAATTTAACACCTTGACACTAGGAAATCTAGTTAGAAAAAAAAAAGAAAAAGCTTCTTAGTATTTTTATAAAATTCACCTTAAAAAAAATAAAACAGAATGAGCAAAATGAGGTTGATATGTGGGAAGCGTTATGCTATAGTACTTCCCATTGAAATGAAACAGAACAAGAGGGAATGGCTTCAAGCTGCAACAGGGTAGGTTTAGACTGGACATTTGGAATTTTTTTTTTCACCGAAAGAGTGGTTAGACACTGGAATAGGCTGCCCAGGGAGGTGGTTGAGTCACCATCCCTGGATGTGTTTAAGGGTCATTTGAATGTGGTGTTGGTGGATATGGTTTAGGGGAGAACTTTGTAGGGTAGGGATGATGGTTGGACTCGGTGATCCCAAGGGTCTTTTCCAACCGGAATAGTTCTGTGATTCTATGATTCTATTAAATCAGCTCTTATTCTCCTACTTAATCTTGGTTGAAATTCAGATGCTTATGAAGATGATCAGGAGAAACAGAGTAGCACAGATTAATACCTGTCTATGGGAGTTAACAGCAGTGACTGGGCAGCTGAGTAAGCAGCAGAGTAAACCTATTTTCTTCAGAAATGCCACTAGGTAGGTTGCCTTTGAAGCTCTGTCCATATTACTGCAAGATCAGTGAAACTGAAAGCTGTCCTTAGATACTACTACAGCATTTTATAATTTTATAAAGTAGACTTTTGTGTTGGAAGAAACTCCTCAGCTGCACTGTCAACCCATTGTGGTGGGTGTAAATAAGGAAATGTTTGGAATAGAGAGAGTTTGCCCTGATGAAGCTTCAGGACAGGCTTATCAGCCTGACAGAGCTAATCTGGATCAACAGGAATCAGCTGGAATACAACAGGGAGGTTCAAGAAGAAAACGTGTTTTTTCCAAATAATTATGACCACTGCATGATGCTGTTTTTCAGAGCACATATTCATGGTTCATGACAGTAGCAGGAAAAGCCAAATGGATATTAAAAGGAAAGGTTTTTAAAATTCAGTTCACACTGTTTAACTTGCTTCCTACACAATTAAGTATTTTCCTTTTGGTTGCTTACTTTTGCATCAATGGCTTATATCAACTAAATTTTAGTCTTCAGTACCGTTGCCCATGAAAGTACTGATGTATTGCTTGGAGAAAGTTCTGTAGACTGGGGCAATGGGAGAAAAAAAAGATATATTAGGTTCTGCATATGAAGAACAGTGACCAGGAACTGTACTTCCAGTGTGTGGCCTCCCATTTGTGGAATCAGCAACAGTTCTCTCCATCCCCTTCAAAATTAATACACAGCCACTAGCTGAGATGGGCACATTGCATAGGCTGGGTGACATACGGTCATTCTTAGCTTGCAACATAAAAGCTCAGCTCACGGATGGACAGCTGGCTAAAGCTGAACTTGGATCTGTTGTGAATTTATGCCCTAGTTTTGTTTTCTGGTTGGATCCTTCATCACTACTAATCTTTCCCACAGCAAATGCTAGAGTAATGCTTAGTTCTCTTTTTACTTAGTAGGAAAGCCATCCTCAGCTGTTGATACTTTTGACTGCTACTGGTTGCACTGTATGAGTGAGCTGTGTCTGAAGCCCTGTGTTCTTACAAAATTTTAGTGCAGAGCACTGAAAAGAGTCTTCTTGGAAACAAAAGACCTTGACTATCTTTGCACACTACTTCCTGTGTTTCTCATCTATTGACAAAGTATTTTCTCAGGCACAAAGGTCAATGAAAAATCTAGTCTATCTGCAAGAAGGACTCTTCTCACATAGTGGTGGAACAGCAAGCCGATAGTAAAGCTAGGCTTCCTGGAGAGGGAAAAAGACAACTGCAGAGGCCATATGTAATTTTGAATCCATGCTGAGATTTGTGATCAAAACAGAGCTGGAAATAGGCAGATCTCATTTGATTTGTGGGGTTGTTAAGATTAAGTAAACCCCACCATTTTGCTGTGAATAATCTTTACAACTACATTATTATTTGAAAAGTCACTCAAAGGAACTTGGAACTTTGTAAAGCCAGAAGAAACAGTTATAAAAATGAACAAGCCACAAAAAGAAAATGATAGAAATTACTTTGTCAGAAGACACAAAGAAAAACAGTTTGAAAATCTTGTCCACAGTTGAAGATTAACATAAATAATGCTTTTCACTCGTTCCTCTGAAAAGCACAAGAACATCTAAAATATCTGATATCTCATTATCCAGCAGAGATATTATTAATGAGGCTTTACACCAGAAAGAGACACTGTGTTTTTTACCTCTCCTGTGCTTTTTCTCACTTCTTGGGTATTTTTGTCCTGGTTCATCTTCAGAAAAAGAGGATTAAACTCTGCTAACAAAAGCTCAAAATGTGCTCTCATCATTCCTTGAACAACTCCCCTTTCCTTGAACAAGGCTGATCATTACTTTGTGTAGTGCTGTCTACAAAGTACATCCCAAAAACCAAAAGAAAAGAATTCTGAAGGAAAAAGATACAGATAAAAGGAAAAGTTTTACAAGACTTTTTTTTTAAATTTTGTTTTCTTTTATTTCTTTCTGTTGTATCTGAAATAAAGCCTTTAAATTAATTTATTATTGGTAATGCTAGTTTACTAGCAGCCAAACACAATGAAATTACTGTAGTTGATAGATATGCCGAAACTTGCTTACTATTGGATCCCGTAAGCACTTGTTGATTATTTGGTTGCCATTTTCACTGACATATTTATAGTATCTGTTACTTCTGTAATTTTTTGTATCTAGAATTCATCGTTTTCCACTCTAGTTCCCCTATAGCCTTTTTAAAATGAAAACATTGTGTCGTAGTGTGGGGATTTCATCTGTAATTCCATTGAATTGTGAAGATTGTAACTGTCGCCTCTATTATGTAAATGTTCTCAATGTTCACAAGCCCTCCAGAATGAAAAACACCTGTTTTTAAGAGTATGGCAAGTTTATGGATGTACGGTACACACATACACATCTGTAATTACATAATTATAAATCATTATATGTATAAATAATTATATGTAGATGGCTTCGTAAACATCTATGTGTACCTGTGTGTATATATATTGATGAAACAAAGAGAAATCTATGCCTATAACCCCTTGCAACAAAATTGCTTATTAAACCCAAATTCTGTTTCATGTAATTCTTCATATGGAACAAATGTATTCATATGGAGTTAGAAACAACATTTGATTTCCAGTTTCTGTCTTTCAAATGGCATTATAAACATATAGCCAGTCTGGCAGTAACTGAACGAGTCTTCCCTTGGGACACTGTGGCAAATCAGATCTGCCTATATAATTATGATTAAGCTGCAAAAAGGTTAACTGTCAAACTTCAATGACACCTACACAACTGTATTTCTGTTTGGCAATTGCAAGCTAATTGTTACAAACAGGGTATTTGGTACCATCTTAAATTAGTCTGGGCTCTTAATAGCTGAGGCTAGAGCTTTATGACACAAACTATTCCCTATTTTGCCTTGGCAGCTCCAGTTCATTAAAACAATGTTTTATCCTTGTGATCTATTCATGTCAATAAGTCTTCTGTCCTGGTTTGAGGCAGGATGAAGACAACGTTCTTTTTGACAATTTTTTTTTTCTTCAGTGAACTTTTCTAAGTGTATGTTTTCCAGGTAGTGGACTGATAACATTGGAATGTTTATGTTACTGCCAAGACAGCAAGGATACTTTTTGCTTTGCTTTGCTTTGCTTTGGATGCTAAAGGAGCAGAAGGGTCATATCTGCAACCCTTCTGCAGGGAAGAGTGAACTAGACAGACAGCAAAGTTGGCCAGAGAGTATTCCACACCATATATAATTCAGGGATTATGGAAGTAAATCCCCTTCCTGCTTCTTCTTCCGTTATCTTCCATTCATGGCTGGTGTCATAGAATCATAGAATCATAGAATCCTAGGGGTTGGAAGGGACCTCAAAAGATCAGCTAGTCCAACCCCCCTGCCAGAGCAGGGTCATCTAGAGCACATCACACAGGAAGGCATCCAGGTGGGTTTTGAATGTCTCCAGCGAAGGAGACTCCACAACCTCTCTGGGCAGCCTGTTCCAGTGCTCTGTCACTCTCACAGTAAAAAAAATTTTCCAAATATTCACCTTGAACCTCCTATGCTCCAATTTGATCCCATTACCCCTTGTCCTATCACTGGTCATCACTGAGAAAAGCCTAACTCCATCTCCCTGACACTCACCCCTTACATATTTGTAAACATTGATGAGGTCACCCCTCAGTCTCCTTTTCTCCAAGCTAAAGAGACCCAGCTCCCTCAGCCTTTCCTCATAAGGGAGATGATCCACTCCCTTAATCATCTTTGTAGCTCTGCGCTGGACTCTTTCCAGCAGTTCCCTGTCCTTCCTGAACTGAGGGGCCCAGAACTGGACACAACACTCCAGATGCGGCCTCACCAATGCAGAATAGAGGGGGAGGAGAACCTCTCTTGACCGACTAACCACACCCTTTCTAATGCACCCCAGGATGCCATTGGCCTTCTTAGCCACAAGGGCACATTGCTGGCCAGGGAGTTCATCTATCCATCATCACTGATTCCTAGGCCTGTGCATTCCTGACCCTCATCACTCTCCCCTCAGCTCCTGTCTGCTCTGCTGCTCTCTCCGGCAGCTCCAGGACATTTCAGAACTGCTCACAGCTCAGGAGATACCGTGGGAGTTGCTGGGGGTGGGGGGAGGCAATAGGGGTTTTGCAGTTTTCTGAATACATTTTTATGTGATTGTACATATTTAATTTATCATTAGTATTTAACCCTGTCTAGTTTATTTTTCAATCCAAAAAGTCTTTCTTCTTTTTGTCTCTTTCCTTTCCCTACCTGGGTGGGAGAGGGAGGAGATTGAGAGCATTGTTGTCACTGATTTAATTGTCAGTCCTGAGTCAAATCATGACACCTTGGTGCCTGTAAAAGTCAGGATTCATCTACTACCCTCAGCAGTACTGCAATACTTACTTATTACTAATTAAGCTTCTCAGCAGAAGGTGTATTCATGCCAATTACATATTGCCCATTGCATGAACTGTCTAATTGAAGTTTTCTCTATAAATATTAGCCTGACTTGATGTCAGCTTCCTAGAAGCCACATAGTCAGAGACATGCCAATACCTGTGTTAGTCCCAGCAGGTTACTGAAATATATCTGTCTATGACTTGGTTTGCATGAAGCCATTCTGTATGCCATGAATTCAAAGATAAAAGGTAGGTCTAAAATCCCTCATACATAGTAAGTATAAGTTTTAAGTACTTTTAGGTAGTGCAGCATAATCTCTGTCTTTCTTGGAGTTCGTTGCCAGTTTTTCTGCATTTCCCTATAATTTAGGAATTCCATGTTTTATTTTTATGAATATTATGATTCGGCTGATAGAAAAGCCATTGGAAATTTGCATTCAATTACAGTAACAATTATGATCAACATAAGTATATATAAAGTTGGTCACCTACCTATGAAGAGGTTAGGAGCGACCATTCGCGAGTGAAACTGAATCCCTGATTAAATGCTCTCTAGAAGTGGGCAGCATTTGTGAAGGTGGGCTAATTCAGATTGTCCAGTGAAGATCATCTCTTCTGCAATTCTCTAGGAAACAAGTCCTTTCAAGTGAAAGGACAACATTGTAAATTACATCCTGTCTTATTCACCACAATCTTAAATTAAATGCGAATGTGCACCTTTTAAACTTTGTCGTTCTGATCATATAAGATAAGAATAGTTCAGTAGACAGGACAAAGCCTGAAAATGTGATGCTCCCTTTCAAATTCTCTGCTCTGCTATTGTTTTCTTATGCAGATTTTCAGATAAGTCCTTTTCTTTACCTTTTCCTATCTTTTTCCCCATTCCAATCATATTGGTATGTAATTAGAGCTCTTGAGAGGACTGATGCTAATTCAGGTGCTTTTTGGGTTCTTGGCTGCTTCTAATAATGGAAGTCATCTGAGCATGTAAGGTTGTGGATTTTATCAGTCCAGTCTATGATCCTTTAAGTGCCCATGAGGCAATGTTGATTTTAGCATATATGCATGAGAAACCATCATCAGTGCACATCACACTAAAGCAAATAGGCATTTCTCTTGAGTTTAAACATTTGATAAATGTTACTGTAAGTAATAGATGGAGAGAAATTTTTATTTTTCTATTTTATTAAAGAAAAAGAGCCATTTTTTAAAAGGACTTACTGGTTTAGACTTCAATCTTATGCTTATAAATGTAGCTCACAGTGCTGTCTAGAGGTGCAGTTCAGCCTGATAAGGCCAGAACTTCAAGTGAGGTAATTTGCCTGTTAAGTGAGCATATCCCATTGATTACACACCAACAATTATATAATACAAGCTGGGACAATTAAACTAGGTAGATTTAAACTATTTCATAATATTGAACTATATTATGTGGTTTGTGGCAAGAACATGACACATTTAGTGTAGTAATAATGGTTTTCCAACACACAAGTCATTTAAATGGAGATAGATCTAATAATAGTCAGCAAAAGTGGCTTTCCTAAAACAAGTACTTAATTTCAGTTTCACTGCCTGGAGCTTATGAGGGATGACATTTCAACATCCTTTTTCATGGTCTTTGGCAAGAATAAGGTGGCATCTCATTAAGATAAATAGAATATGTGGCAGTGAGCAGATTATGGTCATTTTTGGGAAGCTGCATGTAGGAGAAAGATGTTCTAAGCTTTTCTGTGCTTCTTTCTGTTTAGAAGCTGAAAAGAATGGATCTTTGCTTTTTTTACCCTTCACCTCCACCCTGACAAAGAAGCACACCTCCACCCTGACAAAGAAGCACACCTGTCTTCTTTATGTGCAAACATGACTGGCAAGTTGTGTAACGTTTTGAATAATACTTTACAATAACAGGAAAAGCAAAGATTAAACATGAAGACACCTGAAGGAATTAGGTATGTGAAAACAATATATGCAGCCAGACATTCATTGTCTTTCTACTGCGAGGTCTGGAATAGCAGTTCTCCCAGGTTATTTACATGACATGGTTTAGGTAACAAATTAAGGAAAAGAACTGATGTCCTGCATTGAAAATCAATTGAAAGCTGAAGTTGGGGGTAAAGAAAGCAGAACTTCTTAGGAACAGACATGAAATCTTATATAGTATTAAAGTACAGCTCCAGTTGCTTTTAGACCTAGTTAACTTGTGAGCAGTGTGCTAATCGTTTACAGAACGGTAATTTTAAAAGGGACGGAGTGCCAGGATTCATTTTTATGCAGAACAAAAACAGCGAATAGAGGAATAGTTTCCTGCTTTCCTCTTTTTAAGGTTTATAAAAGAAGAGAGACTAGCAAATAATAAATTGGTCCTCCTTTTATCCTTCTGCAGGGAAAAACCAAGACCTTCTAAATCCTTGCTGTTTTTACCTGCAGAGAAACTGAACTGTATTGTGCAGGATATTACAGCGAGAACATGGATTGTCATTATGAACAAAATACGAAGCATTTTTTCATCCTTAACCTCTCCCTTCACAAATACATATGTATTTAAACATTATGCATTCAAAAGATATCTTTAGGAGATGTTGTCTTGAAAAAAATGGAAATCACAGATAAAGTAAAACCTCTTTATACAAGCAAATGCGAATTTTTCTTCATAATACTTGAGAAAGTTTTTCTCATGTATGAGGCCTGTGAATACAAAATGACCTTTTCTTTATGAACTTTTAAAATAGGGTTTTCAAACCTAAAAAAAAGTGGTTCATTCAAATTCTTCATGTTAATCTTCACAGAACTAGAGTTGCTTTTCACTTCTGAGGTAGAAGCTGTCCACTTTTCCTTGAAAAAAATATGCTGGCAGCCACTTAATAGTTTTAATCTACTCTAGTCTAAAGATGTGGCTCTTTCTCAAACAATCAAAATTTTTTCCCATAAGCAACCACAATAGGAGTTACTCTAGGTAAAAACCATACTACCTTGTTCTATTCGTTATGAAGGGGAAAAACAAGACATGATAATGTTACTTACCTGCTTTGCCAGAAAGCAGCTGTCCCTAGAAAGGCAAAACACCCAAGTTGATTGCTTTCATTGATTTAATCATGATAGTTCCAGTATTTGAATTTAATTAGATTTGTATTAGATTTGCATTATGTATGGTCCAGAATACTGTAAAAATTAAATGGGCAGTGAATATGATTTTTTGAAAGAAGTGTGTCTATCTACCTATTTATGTCGAGAAGTTATACAGGTAAGGTGTTCACAAATATACTAAGGGCCGGTGTCTGGAGGACGGAGCCAGGCATTTTTCAGTGATGACCAGTGATAGGACAAGGGACAATGGGTGCAAACTGGAACATAGGAGGTTCCATGTAAACATCAGAAAAAACTTTACTGTGAGAGTGACAGAACACTGGAACAGGCTGCCCAGAGAGGTTGTGGAGTCTCTTTTGCTGGAGACATTCAAAACCCACCTGGACGCATTCCTGTGTGATGCACTCTAGGTGACCCTGCTCTGGCAGGGGGGTTGGACTGGATGATCTTTCGAGGTCCCTTCCAACCCCTAAGATTCTGTGATTCTGTGATTCTCTAAGGTAATGACAAAATTGTTTTCTGTCATGAGTTCAAAGAAAATGCATTTGTATTTTTCCCTTTGAGATTTCTATTTCATTTTTGTGAGTGAAAAGATACTTCATGCTGAAGGTGGTTATTTAAATTAATTTAAAATCTACAGCAGACTCACAGGTTTCATCCATTTTGAATTTAGAAAAATGTAATCATAGGTACACTTGGGCCTCTGGATTCACAGAATATTATAAAACTGTTAAAGGTATTCTACAGACAAGACACAAACATTCCTAAATCTATTTTTTTGGCTCTTTCCTCCTACTACTAGAAAACACAAAAAACCCTTCCATCTTGAATTTTCTGCTTTGCTCTAGGCAAAGTGGAATGTCTTCTTAAAGCTTCAGGCAAATGCCAGAAGTTACGTTTTAGATGTAGCATTATGGAAAAAGAAATTCTCAAAATTAAAATCTTACTGTTTTTTTGAAAGAGCTAGGTCTTTCCAAGCTAAATACAAACCTTAGGCTCAGCATGCTTGAGTCAGTGCCAGTCCCATTTACTGTGGTGCCTCCAGAGGCTGCATCTATATCCAGAAGGATCAGCTGGCAGTTAAATAAAGCAAACATAACAGCCTAAATCAGCAATTTGCGTTTCATACTCAGAGTATGAAAATGGTTATATGTAAACTCAAAATTTTGCTTGAAAGCTGTTTTAAACTTTTTTTTTTTTTTCACATATGTTGTGTTGGCAAGTAGGTTTAGGGAACAGTATGTTAATAAGCTATACTCCCTGTTTTCAAGCACAAGTCCACAGTTACATAGTGCTGTATCTACAAAACTGATATGTTTTTCTTGTTATTATCTTGTAAGTTAGTAAATTATTCTCAAGATACAACAAATAAGAGCTTCATAAATATTTATGTGGAATCTTAGTGCAGTATTGCTATATAAATAGCAATATTTGTATACACTTTTCCTATTGCTTTTCCTTTAATATATTAAAAACAAGACTACCAAATATACTAAAAGTAAGACTTAATGTTGTTTTGATGGACTAGGCATTTCTTCAAAAGAAAGCTAAATTTGGTGATTTTCCAGTTCACACTAAATTCCAGCAAAGTAGCCAGTCTGGCTCACTTGCTTTGTGTGAAGTGGGAATGGTAAGGTTTATGATATCTTTGGGGTGTGGCTGATATCATTAGAGAGCAGAGTATCTCTGCTGTGAGAAGAGAAGAGCTGAGGAACTATTTAGCTTGGAGAAGGATCAGGGTGTGTTATCTACATAAATACCTCGTGGGAGGATGTAAAGTGGAGGGACTCAGGCTCTTCTCGGTGCTATCCAGTGAAAGGACAGGAAGCTATTAGCACAAACTGAAAGAGAAGAAAGAGAAGAAACCATGTTTTTCCTGTGGAGGTGGTTGAATACTGGAACGGGTTGCCCGGAAAGGCTACGAAGCCTCAATCTACCAAAACATGACTAGACATGGCCCTGAGCAACCTGCTGTAGGTAACCTTGCTTGCACAGAATGTTGGACTAGATCATGAGAGATCCCTGGCCACCTCAGCAATCCTGTGATTCTGTGACCTTTGAACTCTGATCCATTATTAGGTATCTGATGGTTAGGGACCAACAATTACATATTAATAGATATGTATAATATCTCCCCTGGTTATTGCTGGATGGCACTCAAATATTCTGAAGAAATTGGTTAGTATGATAGTAATATTGCTATATGAAGACTGCAAAGTCATGGCATGTAAGAGCTGGAAACATGCTCAAGGATGTGTCAGACATGAGTTTTCTATGCTGTGCCTATGTCACCAATTATGACGTGGTAGAACACAGGCAGAATCTGCTTCTGCCTGTGGCTTAAGGACAGGTCACCATGATGCCAGCAGTAACATGCAGAGCTCTCTGAAGGGCCTAGCTCTGCTTTCACTACATCAGGGCACTTAAAATCATGAGCACCCTAGATATTCTCCTATCTTTTCTGTTGTCTCTGATGCCTGCAATGATCCTCATTTTTTGCTTAATTGTTGTATTTTCCATCCTGCTTTTCAGCTCCAGCCTTACTCTTGTTGAAACCAAGGCAGTCACCATGGAGATTGTTCCTGATTACAATGTGGTGAGTACTGGTTTATTTTTTTTTTAACCATCACAATCACCATTTTTTTTTTTTTAATTATTTTTTTGTGCTCTTTTTGGTCCATGATCAATTTAAAGTGGAATGTAGCTTTTTCATTCATCTTACTAGGGGCAGAGGGTAGCTCTACTGAAAGTAGTGGAAATTAAGCATATTGCTTAATGTAAGTTATTTGTACCAATTATGAACCCAATTCTAAAGTACTTAAAAATACCATATTGATGACTCTAGATCAAGCCTTTGCAAATAGTTCATCAGCTTTGACAAGAAAGGGAATCAGAAGATTTCATATATATCAGAAAGGAAATTAGTCAGTTCTAAGTTATGTAAAAGATGTTTCATGTATTTTTTGAACTTGGGAGTTTTAAAAGATGGTAAAACAAGAATAAATATTAGGGCAACATGAATTGCTTCTACTTACAAGTCCTTTTTTGTTCTTTTTGTTGCTTTGTTGTTTTTGTTCTTTTCTATGTTAGTGGTATAAAATATTTTTTTTAATGTTATGACTCTATAAACAAGACCAGAGGTCTCAGGTATTCTACAGGTCTTTAATATTGTGTTGACTTTAAAACTCTTTATACCTTTGTAGAAAAGGCTTGTTTCCCTATCAGTATTTCTGCCTTTGATGACATTCAGAGAGGAAATAATTTTGAAAACAAGACAATAAATATTGGGTTTTTTTTCTGTGACTTAGCCCTGTAGCAGTCAGGAAAAATTTGGGGCTAACCTATGCATTACAGAAGATAATTAGAAAGGTGAAATATATACTAAGGATGGTAGTTCTGCTTCTCTGAACATGGAGGTAGGCTTGACAAGGTAGAGTCAGTTTGTGTATTTAAAGGTAAAACATTTATAATAGATGAAAATACTCTGTGCTAATCTCATGTTATGTATCATAATGTGTATATATATCACATATGTGCGTATGTATCTTGGAACAGGGCTTTTTTAGATTGCAGGCTAATCTATCCTGTTCAATTCAGCTCTAGAATTTATTATTTTAGTTTAGTTTTTACAAAACAGGTGTTCCTTCTAATCATCCTTCCATAAGTCTGCTGCACCCTCAGCAAATTTGCACATGATGCTAAGTTGGGAGGGAGCGTTGATCTGCCTGAAAGGTTGGAAAGGCTGGGCCAAGGCCAATAGTATGAGGTTCAATAAGTCCAAGTGCTGGGTCCTCCACTTGGGTTCTCCACTTGGGTCACAACAACCCCATGCGATGCTACAGGCTTAGGGAAGAGTGGCTGGAAAGCTGTCCTGGTAGAAAAGGACTTGAGGGTGTTGGTCAACAGCCAGCAGCATGCCCAGGTGGCCAAGAAGGCCAAAAGCATTCTCGCTTGTCTCAGAATTAGTGTGGCCAGCAGAACCAGGGAGGTGACTGCCCCTCTGTGCTCAGCACTGATGAGGCCACACCTTGAGTCCTGTGTTCAGTTCTGGGCACCTTACTATGAGAAAAACATTAGGTGCTGGAGGGTGTCCAAAGAAGGACAACAAAGCTGGTGGAAGGGTCTAGAGAGCAAGCTCCATGAGGAGCATCTGAAGGAACTGGGGTTGTTTAGTCTGTAGAAAAAGAGGCTAAGAGGAGACTTTATCATTCTCTATAACTACTTGAAAGGAGTTTGTGGTGAGATGGGAGTCAGTCTTTTTCCCAAGTAACAAGTGACAGAAGAAGAGGAAATGGGCTCAAGTTGCACCAGGGGAGGTTAAAATTTGATATTAGAAAAGATTTCTTCATTGAAACAGTAATTAGACACTGTAACAGGCTGCCCAGGGAGGTGCTTGAATCTCCATCCTTGGAGGAGTTTAAGAGACACACAGATGTGGTGTTTAGGAACATGGCTTAAGCATTGGACCTGGTAACATTAGGTTAATGGTTGGTAGAATAAGGTTAAGGTTGGACTTGAAGATCCTAAAGGTCTTTTCCAACCAGAACAATTCTGTGATTCTGTATTTTTCTTCCTTTTATTTTAGTTGTTTGCACTATATGACTAGTTTCTGGGGGAAGAAAATGTATGGTGATATTTGTATTGTCAACATTTTTTGTCCAAATTTATATTGTCAGCAGTACAGCTGTTACAATTGGATTGTTTATGTTGTTTGAAAAGTTAAAATGAAGTCTACAGCTTTTTATAGTATAAACTTAATTGTACTTCATCCATCTGGCTTCATGGGTAATTTTATATAATCTGTCAATATGGTTCCTCCTCACTCAGAATCCCAGATCTGGCAAAGAACGCAAATCTGTAAATATATTATTACACAGGTACATATACATATATGCACATACATATATATATTTATATGAAGAACAGCTATTGGTTCTAGGTTTAATCTCCCTCAGCAGTGTGCTTTGGCTGTTAGAACTCAATAGCAGGGGAAATATACACCTTGGGAGAGTTCCAGAAAATTTCAAACAAGTTTGTACTGTTTCTTCATTAGTGTTCATAATATGAAACAAATTATTCTGTCCAATGGGATCTAATAGTTATTTGAAACCTTAGTAAGGTTGAGTGCTGGAGAAGAAGATAACAGATAGTGTTTTTAATTAAATGGTGCCAAAGCACTTAACTCAAAACAAACACAATGAGGAAATCCAAGTACAAAATGTTCATCACCAAGCTAGCTAGTATTATAGCTAATATTACAGTCAATAAACTCAACTCTCGCTTACCAGAAGGAGAAATAAATAGGCTATCCCATTGGGAAACCCGTAAAAGCAGCTCTGTCTATTAATCTAGTTGTATATTTCCATTTGTATTTAATTTTCTCTATAGCATCTGTCTACTGATTCAGGAGATCCTTACACAGAACTTTCCTTATCGCACAGAAGCCACAGTTTCATACTGGGTTCCAGAGATGATAGTTGCACTCCATACATGTAACAAAGCTGTCCTATCTCAAAGGCCTTGCATCTTGCAGTATGTAAAGTTTGAATAGCTACCATTTGTAGGTACTAATGTTTTATATTGTATTGTATTGTAAAAGATAATGTTGAAGTTAAATATTTTCACTTTTAGAGACATTATTTGTAATATGTCCATTAGACAAATACTAGAAATACTGTTTCTCGTCCATTTAAAATTGCTGACTTTATTATGAAGATGAGTAGATGAAAATAAATCTGCAAAAGTATGTGGTCAGTAGGTGAATTTTCTATGTTGCTTCTGTTAGATAGGAAGGAAGAAGGGGGAAATTACTTGACATAATAGAAGTGGGATAGGTCATGTAGTTGTTTTGTCTGTTTCTGCAGTACATCCTGTCTAAACCTTAAGCTGGGAACTGCAGAGCCTGTATGAGCTCTTTCTGCTCTTTATGCTTTTTGTACGTGCAAAACCAGATATGACAGAAATCCAGCTGAGGATGAGATGTTGAGGTGCTAGCACAGTATTAATTACACTAAGTTGGAGAACCACAAGCTAGCTTTTTGGTACAAATAACTGAGGTGGGGAATGTCACTACTTTTATCAGTACTTATAAGGCAGTTGCCCACCGTCATAATAATGAATGCTAGTATTTCCTTTTGATTAGAAAAGGAAACATGACTACGTTGTGAGAATGAAAATAGAATTTCACTAGTACAGATAAATACTCTTCTTCTGGGTCATTACCATCAGAATACTGAGACCAACCTGTTCTTTTTAAAGACCTGAGACCTTATTAACCCAAGTTAATTTGTTTTTTTCTTATAAAGCTGCTGAAGATCTCTCAGAAAGATCAGAGTTTGACTGGCATCGCACTGAAAGTGTGTCCTAGCATCAATGCACGGCACATCAATGCTAAAGTTACAATCTGTGATGATGCCCTGGAGAACATCAGTTTAAATGAGCAAAGTTGTATTTTGACTCGTGAACAGCTGAATGACAGCTGCATGCTAATGACACACAGTAACCAAAATGAACAGACTGTCCAGAATTTGCAGCTGACCGATGCATGGATCATCCTACAGACATTTTCTGACACTTCCCAGGAGGCAGATGATTCAGGATCCACCGATACCAATGCAAAAAGAAAGACCAGGAAGAAAGCAAAGGCCTGCCCAAAGAAGAAAAAAGCCAAGAAGAGTGAACCTGCTCCACTCCCATCTTAGAAACTTGCCCTTCTACAACACTCAGAGCAAAGAACCTTCTCTTCATTGTCACCTAAGCAGGAATCAAGACTTAATCTTGCTGGTGTGCTTCTCACTTCTTGGTTAAAAATTCACTGTGTTCAACATACATGTATGGTGTTTGGGCTTTTTTTTTTTACAGGTCTTTATGTTTAAAAGTAATATACTCACGTTGGTAGAAATGACATCTAAATTTGGTGTTTTAACTGAAGTGCAGAAGTGGCTATGGGAAAATAAATCCTTTTATTTTTCCTTTCCTTTTGACAACTAGTAATACCAATGAAAAAAACCAACTGAATGTAAAAAATGTATATGTCCTCCTGCTAAATTATGTCTGGACAAATTTTTCCACTGTCATCTGTTAAATGGAGAAAAGCAAGTAATATGTGTCTTAGGGAAATAACCTGACAATTATTTTGAAGCCAGTATTTATTGTTCTAACATTAAGATAGCATGGACTTGTTTTAGTATCTATTGTGTACATCACTTCTGTGTCTGAGACCAGTATTAATTTTTCTTTGTCCTATGTTAGCTATAGAGAACCTTAAGAGACAAAGTTTCAAAAAGGAAAAATGTATTCACAGAAAGTGTAATGAGGCATTGAAACAGGCTGTTCAGGGAGGTGATATAGGCACAGTCCATGGAGGTGTTCTAAAAATGGGTAGACATAGTGCTTCAGAAGACAGTTTAGCGATCAGGGGTTGTAGGGCAGACAATTGGACTTGGTGATCTTGAAGGTCTTTTCCAACCTTGATGATTCTGTGATTCTGTGAAAGATTCCAGTTTATACTCCAGAAGACAGATGTACAGGGGCTGAACGGCATTCCTGTGGTTTGCAGGTGGTTTGATATGAGTTCTTTTCTTTCTGTTTGTCCAAAGCTCCGTTTTAAGCACAAGGATATATATTTTGTTTACTCATTGTATCGAACATTTCAACAAAGCACTGAATTATGGGTCAGGTCTGCAGCTGGTGGTAAATAGACACAGTCCATTAACTTCAGTGAAGATGCATTTGTTCATATTGTCTGAAGCTGCATCACAATGCATTTATAAGCAGAAATACACAAAGGCTTGAAATTACAGTATCACAGTATCACTCTGCTTGGAAAAGACCTTCAAGATCATCAAGTCCAACCACTACCCTAACTCTGCAGCATCCACCACTAAACCCTGTCCCCTGGCACCACATCTGTCTTTTTAGATGTGTCCAGGGATAGTGGCTCAACCATGTCCTTGGACTGCCTGGATCAGCCAGTCCAACTCCTGCCCCAGAACAGGACAACCCCAAAGTTCACACCATGTCCCTGAGGGCGTTGGCCAAATGCTTCTTGAATATTGTCAGGCTTGGTGCCATTACGGTTTCTCTGGGGAGTCTCTTCCACTGCTCCACCACCCGCTGGGTGAAGAATGTCTTCCTAATGTCCAACCTAAACCTCCCTCTGCACATCTTCCTACCATTCCCTCAGGTCCTATCATTGGTTACCAGAGAGAAGAGGTCAGTGCCTACTCCTCCTCCATTCCTAATGAGGAAGAAGTAGCTGCGATGAGGTATCCCCTCAGTCTCCTCTTCTCCAGGCTGAACAGACCAAGTGCCTTCAGCTGCTCCTCATACAGCATCCACTCTAAACCCTTCACCAATCTTGTGGCCCTCCTCTGGACATTCTTCAGTAGCTTTATATCCTTTTTTGTACTGTGGCACCCCAAACTGCACACAGTACTCAAGATGGGGCCTCACCAGTGCTGAGTAAATTAAGTCAAAGAAGAAATATATAAATTCTTATGGTCTTACTTTTCAGCTTACATATACGAGGTTGCCATTCAAATCCCTTGTTAAGTGACAGACTGCTAATTTGAAATTCTGAATGTCTGAAGAAAGAAGTAAATATAGATTTTATCCTTTACATAAATTAGGAATTCTGTTACATTTTTTGTTCTAGCTGTGTGCAGAATGAAATTGGAATTGAGAAGCCTAATAAACTTAGTATTATGGTGAACTAGAGGAAGATAGCTGCAAATTTGTCTATAGTAGAGGCTTTACTTTCATCTAGACTTGTGTAGAGGAGTCAGGAATTCCCTCAGATTTGTGCAGTTGAAATTGTTCCAGCTAAGCCTGAATGCTTCACACTTCATTGCCTCATTTAAAGTAAGACTTTTCCTGTAAAAAATCGATTTTCCCTCTTTGAATCCTATGAAAAAATAAAGGTTCCACAGTGAGGCACAGAGCAGTATGCTTTCAATGTGCAGGTTTTACGATCAAACACAGTCCAATTTAGAAATACTATGATAGTACCTTGGGAATTTCAGGAGTAGTCTATAGTCTGTGAAATAGCACATTGCTATTTGTGTAACTTTAAGACTATCAGAATACACAGAGTGCCTCCCATTAACTCAAACATTCATTATGAGGAAGGAGGAAGCCTTTCAGTGCATGGAGCCTGGTGTTAGGTAAGACTTCATCAATGTTTATCTTCTTCCTGTCTAGGATTTAAGTTGCTAATTATCATTTGAGTAATTGCATCTTCAAAATCCAGGGCTATACGTGCACAGTCTGGAGTTGAGAATGAAATCAGTTCCAGACAGCAAAGGAAATGTCCCTATTGCACAGAAATACAGCCAAGGACTGCCACAGTCTGGTGTATATATTCAATGCTGTAGACTTTGCACTAGCTAAACAACATAGTATGTGCAAATTCAGAAGTATCAGTTGGGAACTTCACTGCTGCCCAAGATCTTGGAATTCCTGCATATTTAATGAGTGCTTGGGCAGTTCCCATTTCTTACATGACATGTTATGGCTTGCTGATAAAATTGGACATATTTTTTTTAAAGAATACAACTTTCCTGTTTGGAGACTTCATCAGCTTTTTTACCCTAAATACCTTGTCTTGAAAATGTCTTTTGCCCTTAAAAATTAATGAAGATCTCCTGTAAGAGAGTTGTGTCACCTCAGGGTTTTTCCCACTAGAGAATATTTTTTTGGTGACAGATAGAAGTTGAAGGGTGATATGAATTTTGTTTGCTCTGGAGTTGTGTGATATTTGATCTTGCTTCCATTCTATTAACAGGACTTTTCAAAATGTTATAAAACTATCTTTCAATGTATCTAAAAAAAATTATGGTTTGCTTGTTTGTTTAAAATCGGTCCTTGCTATTTTATTTTATTTTATTTTATTTTATTTTATTTTATTTTATTTTATTTTATTTTATTTTATTTTATTTTATTTTATTTTATTTATTTTATTGTCATTGAAGGCTTTTTTCATCATTGAAAAGGCTCTTGTGAAAAGAAAAATGTGTGCCAGAAAACCAAAAGGATTCTTGATTCAAAATCTCATTTTAACACCAGAAGTCTTCTCAGATTTCTAAGAAAGATGCTATTCCAAGTTGATTAGTTTTTTTCGTTTGTTTGTTTTTATAATGCTTGGGAAAATGGTAGTTCAGATTGATTGTTAGGTTCTTTAAGTTCCCAAACAAATAAGTTGGTGTAGAATAAATGTTACTCTGCAATTGTATTCACATTTTCTTCCTTTTATTTCTAAAATATTTTCTAAAATTAAGATGAATTAGTTCCTCTATAAACATTGTGCAACTCAATGAAGACCATGTATACAAAACTTTAAACAAGTAGTTAAAACTGTTGAAGATCAGGCCAATTTTTTTAGTTATTTGGTTCAATGTCACGAAGAAATTTGATGAGGAGTCTCATGTTGAAGTCTCTCATATTTATGGTCCATCTAACTGATGAAGCCTTCTTAGACCGATGGTAACTACCTTATCAGCACTTCAACACCTCACTGGAGTAAGGCTGCTTTGCCTGCCTCTGTATTGACCTGCTCACAGTCACTCACATATGTGCAGGCAACCTTGGTATTTAATTATCTTTGGATTCCTCCTTCTACTTTTCTTCCTCTTTGCTGTAAACTGTCAGGGAAGATAGAGTGTCTAATGGTTCTGCTCTTTCCAGCAGCAGGAAATTGTTAGTCCCATTGTTCTGTGGTAGCCACAGCTGATAATACAGAGGTATGTCCAAAATGTCCTCCTGATATTGAAATGTCTGGTACATAGCTAGCTGTTCTCTCCAAAGCATCGTTGTTTTGCAAGTATATAAGCAAAGTTTGTTCTTAGAACATCCAAACTGTTATATGTTGAATTGTTTTAAAACAGTATTGAACTGAAATGTTTCTAGCATATTTCAACAGCAGAAATCTCTCAATCTGTGACCTCAGCTGTTATGATGGGAAGAAGGAAGACCTGTCTGTTAGCTGTGCAGACAGCTCTACTGATGTCCTTGATCTACCCTCCTATTAGAGGGTACACAGTACTGCTTCATGCATCAACTAAACTAGGGGAGTTTCTGCATTCTTTTCCTTCTATTTGTACTTCTGTTCTGGGTTTCTCTAACAGGCTTGGTGTGTCCTGTGATTTCTTCACACATGAAACTTGATTTTTATATTTGAAAAGGCACAGAAGGCATAAATAAATAATAAAAAGGTGTTGCTGAACATCTGGAGAATGTTCTTCCTGCCCTAGTCCCTCTCCATGACTTTACTGTCCTAGATGTTCCCTTGCTGCCAGTGATAAAGAACTTAAAAGATTTGTGACAAATTTGGATTTCTTTGCTTTCAAATTTTCCACTTAATTTCACCAAAGAGAAGCAATCTCTGCACTCACACACAGCCTTGTTACAATCCATCTTTCCAGTTTATGGCAATCCCGTTATTAGCGTCATGGCAGTTATGCACTCAGTGTGCTGCAAAAGCTTATAATATGTTTTGTTCAAGCTTTTTTTGTGGGTTGTTTTTTGTTTCAGTTTGGTTTGGTTTGTTTGGTTTTTCCTCTTGCTGCACAAAATACCTTTACGTAGGTGTTCAGAAGTGTCTGTTTTGAAACTTCCTAAGCCGTAGATAAACTTCGGTACAACTTAAGTCTCTCAGAAGCACAAAACATAGTAAGCATAAAAATTTTTAGGTGAAGAAATGAATCCCATGCTGACTCCATAACTGCTTTGTAAACTTAAAAGTATTTTTTGCGGAAGACAGGTGGAAATGTGAAGAGCTGAGGGGTGGTTGTTATTGCTGGCAATGAATGATCAAAACTTCTGTTCCACTGAAATGTAGGGAAGAGATGATGTAGTCTCCGCCAGTGTTCTGTCTGACATACTAACCTGGTTTGCTCCTGACTGATACTTACAGTAGCAGCAGAAAATTAATCACTAGCAGCTAAATATCTTGCTCGTTAATCAGGATGTGGTTTGCAGGGATAGCCACTCTGGACTGCCTATGAAAAATAGCTAGAATTGTAAGAATTTATAAAAAATTTGTAACTTACTCCAATAATAGTATAGTTACCCAGTATTTAAAAATACTAGCATTTGGTGATTGGCAACCTTTGGAAATGGCCCCAAGGAAAAATTAGGCTTGCTGTTAATGACTTTTCTTCTTTCAAGAACAAAGATTACTCCCTTCCTAGGGCAGCCTACTTTGCCCTTGTAGGATGACTGTCAATGTTTCCCTCAGTGACTTCAGGCTCAATTTCACTTTCCTTCTCATTCATTCAACACATGTAGAGATGAACCTATAACATTATCTCATAAAAGACCTTTCATAAAAAACTGAAAAGAACCTGATGTAAGTACTTTTGATACTTTTATGGAAGTTATACCTCCTTCCTGACTACCTCAGGGATCATTTGTGTTTTACGGTAGATTAAAAGTTTGAGGAGGTTAATTTAGAGGAAAAAAAAAGGTTGTTTACTGAAAGAATAATTGGAATCCAGATGGGATCTGATGCTTTAAACAGCAGAAGACTAATTTATAATGTCTCAGACCAACACTCTTGTAAAAGAAAGAGCAAGCACTGAATAATAACTAGCCTATGGTAAGGAAGAAAAAAGAGGCTAAGGCTTTACCATCTTCTCAAAACTGGCACATCCAAATTTAATCCCAGTTGCTATATCTGATTGACAGAAAGAGATTCCTGATCCTATCTAGTATTTAATTAGAATCAATAGTTTTCAGACAGGTTTTATGCTTTATCAGTTTGCAGAATAGAGCATTTAGACTTTTGCAAATATCATGGAACAGGAAGCCTTAGCTCTAACTTGGCTCAGCCCCATACAATGCAAAAACTACCCTCTTTCCCCACAATCCCTTTCTCACTGCCTTCAGGCTCAACAGTTGATACTTTGCCAGGATACTGACAACCAGTGCAGCTCTAAAAGGAAAAGTAAGATTATTTCTAGCCTAAATGGCAAGGTTCAGCAGGACAAAACCACTCTTAGAGCTGTTACAACTTGTCAGCTTTGGTTTGCCTGTGAGGTGATTTCTTTTTAGTTTGCTTTCTTAGGGGAAAAAAACAACTTATAACAGATTACTTCTTAAACTTTGAACTTTCTCCTTACTTCTTAAGGCTTAAAGATATCACAGAAAGATGCCTGTTAGCCAGATTAAACACTGGTACAGTGCATTATCTCTTCTATTAGACAGCTGAAGGATGACTTGGTGAATTTAGCCTGCAGCAAATTACACAGTAACTGCTTGGGCAGTTGAAACATTTTAGGAGGGTCACTTCACAGACTATTTCTCATAATGCATCTAAAATTTTGTACAATTTGTGAAATATCATGTAATTTTACTCTTTGATTGTTAGACATGAATGTTCATCTATTCATGTGTTGCCTGTCAAATGAGTTGAAAAATATGTATAATCTTACTCTGCAATCTCCGGCATTAGTAAATCTCTAATGGATATTAGAGGTGATAATGAACTCTTTTATAACACAGTAACACTACTGATTTAATTGTTATCACCTTTCTTTTGTCCTATTCATGATCATTATTCCATCACTTTACTGGGCTCTCATGAGACCCCATCTGGAATACTGTGTACAGTTTTGGAGCTCGCAACAAAAGAAGGACATGGAGCTCATGGAGGAAGTCAAGAGAAGGGCCACAGAGATGATCTGAGGGCTAGAGCACCTCTCCTAAGATGACAGGCAGAGGGAACTGGGACTGTTCAGCCCTGGAGAAGGGCTGGCTTCTCAGACTGGAGAAGAGAAGGCTCCGGGGGACCTTACAGCTGCCTTCCAGCACCTGGAGGGGCCTACAGGAAAGCTGGGGAGGGACTTTTTACAAGAGCTTGTAGTGAGAGGACAAGAGGTAATGGATCAAAACTGGAAGAGGGGAGATTTAGGTTAGACATTAGGAAGAAATTCTTCACTGTGAGAGTGGTGAGACACTGGAACAGGTTGCCCAGGGAAGTTGTGGAAGCCTCATCCCTGGAAGCATTCAAGACCAGGTTGGATGGCGCCCTGAGCAACATGATCTAGTGGGAGGGGTCCCTGCTCATGCAGGGGGACTGGAACTAGATCATCTTTAAGGTCCCTTCCAACTGAAACCATTCTATAATTTCTCTACATTTTTCTCTGAAGCTCAAAGGGCATGATGGTAGGAGGTGAAATTGCTCAGTCCATCTCTGAAACATTCAGCCAGACAGATTTCTCTCCTGACATGGCTCTTCTTGAATAAATGAGATTAGTTTATGTCTATTAGTTTACTTTATTTAAGTGTTATTTGGTAGATTTACACACTTCTACCCCAGGCACCTTTCTGTCTTTCTTTTCCTGGTGCATCTTAGATAACTGCATAGAAATTATCATAAAGAACAGAAATAATTCTTAAGTTTTAAGTTCACGTTTAGGAAAAAGCAGATGCTGTATTCTGCTGTCATTTAAAGATAAAACACTTGAGCAGTTTTGTCTTCAACAATCTCTTTTCTCTAACAATGACTTTCCAGGCAGATCACATTTAACTACCTGTCTACAATTCCAAAAGTTTACATTAATGACAGTCTTTGAGTTATATGCTCCAAAAAGAGTCACAGGGACACAGAGGAAGAATACTACATCAGTCTTCTTTCATCCATTTCTGAGTAGGGAGATTACCAGAAAGGTGCTTCATCTGGGCAGACTATGTAGGACTTCACAGGTGACTTTGAAAGTCCTTGCAACTCCAAGTAAAGTCAGAGTTAGGTAGAAAAACTGGCTGTTAAAAGAAGTCTTTTATTCTTGAGGGAAAGAGATGATAATTTTCCATAATAGGTGTTGTAAGTTAGCCCCAGTGGGCAGCCCAGCCCTATACAACCTCTTGCTCACTCTGCCTCCAGTGCAATGGGGGTGAGAATGAGAAGGGTAAAAGCAAAAAGACCTGCGTATTAAGATAAACACAATTGAATATGTAAAGCAAAAGCTGTACATGTAGTTATAACTCTGAATTTCTCCCTTTCCTCCCTCTTTCCCCCAGATGTTATTACTGAGCACAACATCATCATTTTGCTCAGTTGGGGTCAGCTGTCCTAGCTGTGTCCCCTCCCAGCCTGCACACTCCAGACTACTTGTGGGGTGGAGCAGTATGAGAAACAGAAAAGCCTTGATGCTGAACTGCTCACCAGCGGGTAAAACATCAGTGTCTTATCAACACTCATTTGGTCACAAAACCAAAGCATAACACCATACAAACTACTATGATGAAAATAAACTCTCTCCCATCCAAAACTAATAAAACGGTACTGATTATCTAGCCCCAAGAATCTATTGCTTTTGTGAATATTAGGTGAGAAACAGAACTCAAATGTGGTTTTACAATTGCTGAGGTAAAGCTATAGAAGAAACCTGTCACAGAAATTATTACTGGATTAAATGTTGGGACTCCTATCAAAACTGGGCAATGCTTCCTGGGTCAAGAAGGATGTTGATTCAAGATTTTGAGATTTGCTACCCAAAACCACCAGGCATGATTGAAGACTAACATACAGGATAGTGTTAAAACATATAAATATTTGCTGTTATGATGCTCTTAATAGAGACTGTAACCTAAAATGTTGGTGTCAATAATTGCCTGAAGCAAAACTTTGGGGTGTAAGAAGAACGGCATTTTGAACAAAATTTTGTTCCCAGGTGGTAGTGTCAGAGTTGCTTATGTGCTGAGTGCACTGGTCATAGGGTTTAAATAAGATAATTATTTCAATGATTTTGTGCATTCTGGTGAGAAGTATTTAAAAATATAAACTACAATTTTACTTCGAAATTGGAGTAACAAAGTCTGAGGTCTGAATTTTTTATTTGTGCTAACTAAAGTTGGTAAATTGCATAGTAATTTAGCTGAACTCTTGCTGTTAGTTATATATTGGATAATGTTGATCCAATTATTTTTAGACAAAAAACTGTAATAACACCACTTTTTAGTTTTAAATTAAAAAAACAAAATAAAAATATCTAGGTTGTATTAAAAGTCAAGTAAAATAGAATTTTCCTACTGCTACTAAAATTTATGTTTAAAAAATATATTTTAAAAAAATGTACAACAGCTTTCCCCATGGAAATGCTTTTAGCTAGTGCCTTCTCTTTTTCAATTATACAGAGAAGTCTGCCTCGGGGTTTGAGTAACAATGACTTATAACAGTCTGCAAGGTGAAAAGAAGATTCCTTCACTTACTGAGCCTAATGGAAACAGTTACAATATTTCTTCTTAAAACATCTTTTATTTGGTAGAATTTTAATTGTTTCTGTCCACAACCGAAATCCTTGGCTGAAAGACATAAATTATGCAGTAAGGTATCACTGTTTAGCTTCATGGTTCTTTATAATGGTATTTTAAAATGATAATTTAAGGTAAGAGTTTTTTTTACTCAAATGTCTTCCTTTGGTATGTCAAACTATTATAAATGACATCGTTAAAAGTAATGAATTATATTTAATTTTAATACGGGGATAAAGAGTTGGTCCTAAAGACCAAGTTCCTTAAGGGTATGAAGGCAGTTAAGAGTTGCCAATTGTACTGCTCTGTGCATGCTACCATGAGTGTGTTTCCAAGTATTTGGCTATGCAATGATGCATATATCTTTGCATCTGTTTACAGGGCTTCCAGTCAGGGAAAATTATCTTTATATTGCAACCAGGAAAATTGATCTGGAAAACACAGTGATATAATTAATGTGGAACAGCAGAATTTAATTTTGAAAACCATTCTGAATTTGTTGTATTCAGATTAAAATGCAAACCAACCAACAAGCAAACAAAACCCCCCAAAAACTCCCAGGAGTTGCCCTCATAAAAATAGGACAGACTGTGGACATTACCAGCCACCACAGGAAACAATTGAAAACAGCTCGTTCAATAGGAAACCAGAAGAACTGTGCCCCATTTCTGTGCTTAAAATCAAATGTAGTTTTGGGCTACAGTTTCATCCAGCTTGATTTTGAACATATTTTGGAGAGAAAGGAAAAGTTATTCTGTTAAGCTTGGCAGTTGTCATTGACCTCATATGTGACTGCTGGCTGGTGTGAGGAAGATAATAATTTGTAGACATGGAATATCATTAGAAATGACAGTGAGTCAATGTGTAAGCTCTGGCTTTTGGCCACTTAAGATTTGCGGCAGGAATGTAACACCTCCCCAAAAACATAATTTATCTTCATTAATATTTTTTTTGCATAAAAAAAATATAAGAAAATAATTCATTGTTAGGGGCACCCCAGTTCAGAACTTGGACAGGAACTTGAATAGGACTGTGTGATAAAAATAAGTTAAATTAAGTGGAAAATGCAGCTGATAATCAGGGGTCATGTACACTTTGGAAGCTGAAATAAAGCAGAAATAATCTGAAAGCCCTTAGAATCTCAGCAGAAGCTTTATTTTCCCCATGATAAGTCAGTGTTTCCTATAAATGCAGCTTTTCTTATCAGGTCACTGATGGTTTCAGTGCAGTTACACCACAGATGACATTGACTTGTGAACATCTGGAACAATTATTCCTTCTCCTTGACTGAGCAGTGGAAGACACAAATCTTAGGGAGGTTTTGCTAAAGACACTAAGCAATATTGATTGATTGTATAGTCTCCATACATGACTCCAGAAGCATGTGGGAAAACCTGATTGCCATACTGCTCTACTGGAGTAAGTAAACAGAATGTAGATTTCATTGCTGGCAAGGGAATGAACTGGAAATATAAAACCTACTGGGCTGTAAGCTGGTGCTAGTAATCCAAAATGAAATCATGGGATCTTTTAATGACAAAAATTTATCCTACATTGTAAATCTGAGGTACTTGTTTACCTTGGAAGATATGCATAGTTCTGAACATATGCCTCTCCCATACCGTTTCCTTCTTAAAATGCCTGTGGTAAAGCTAGAAAAACTTCTGAGAGGTAAAGATGATGATCAAAGGTATGGAATCACTTTCTACAAGGCACAGGTGGGAAAACTGGGACTCCTTGCCTAGGGAAGAAACAGTGGAGCAAACTTCGTAACAACCTGTGGAAATAAAAACATCCTGGAAAAGATGCAGTTCATTATACCTTACAGTGCAAGAGCAAGGGACCAGATGAAACTGTTGAAACACCTGGGCAAAAAGAAACCAAAGGATGCACATTTGTTCAGGATAGATAGTTGAGCTATGGAGCTCCATGACGTGACATGCTGTGATTGTTAGTTAAAAGCTTACAAAAAGCCATTAGACAATCAGTGGAATCTCCAAGGACTATTAAATACAAGCATATAACTTTTGGCAAATTAAGTCCTTGAGCTGTAAAGTTTAGAGGCTGGGAGTGTGTTCTGAGAAAGCATTGCAACCTGATTGCCCTGTTCTAGTATTCTTCCCTCAGCATCTGTTCTTGACCACCACTGGGAGGAGACATGTTCAGCAGAGGGACATTTGCTCAGATCCAGGACAGTCATTCTAAAGAGGTTAATCCTTTTGCAAGAAACCCTTCTGGGATAAGAAACTCTAAAAAATACTAGGATAACAAAAGTTGTGGGAACATTGCCTCAGTATCCCAATCAGGATGCCAAGTTACTGTATGCTTCATTACCTACAGAGAAACTTGCACTTCTGAAAGGAAGGAGAAAATAGGCCACCAAACTTGAAATATGAATCCAACAGCTCTCTCAAGTTCCTAATTACAACTGAGGAGCAATTATTAATAATTTGGTACTTCAGGTAAATTATAGGACTACAAACTCAGTAAGTGCCACATGATTTTATGGCTTATTGGTAATGAGGAGCACGTCTGAATCAAACGCGTAAGGCTAAAGCTACAGGATTGCTTTCTGTGGTATTTCAGCTTAGGAACATAACTGGTGAGGGATGTTGTTTTTTCTTTTTTATTAAAGAAGAAGAACCTCCACTTAATGTAACAACCAGATACCTTTCTTCCACCTCTTCCATATGCAGGCTTTGAGAATTTAAAAGACATATTTCATTTTTAGAAGGTCAGTGCATGCTGAATGCTCTCAGATTCAGAGATGGCCTGCTAGATCACATAAGCAGCCTGGATAATATTCTGAAAGAAGTAAAGGTTTTTTTCCTTTGAAAGCTTCACAGCACTTCAGGACACAGAGCATGATTCATTCTTCACATTTCAAATTTCAGTCCCCTGCCATCTAATGAAGAGTTCTATCCTTCCTGCTGCAGTTCATCCTTGCTGGTGCCTTGCATTCACAGAAACCCAATTATTCTGGATTAGCTTCCTTCTATCAGTATGATATCTGGTTATCTCAAAGCAACAAGTGAAAAAATCACTTTTGGATACTTTTCCAAATTCTGAATGTTTGGACACTTGTAGAAGTAATGTAATTTCAAATGAGAGCATGCAGATCTCACCTCACAACAGCAAAAAGATCTCTTATTGAGCATGTGGAGTTGATTTCAGAAATGAAGATTTTGGCAGCAAGAGAAAGCTATTCATTTCAGGCTGTCTACAATAAATTACTTCAGAATAGACATTTATTACTGTTGGGAGTAGAAAGCACTTTAGATTTGTTTTATGTAAGGCCTGCACAAATACTTGTCACTTCCTAAAGATACATAGCAGTAAAAGAAGAAAGAAGTTTGAAGCTGGCTGAAGGCAAAAAACTCACTTCTCATTTTTTTTGCTAAGGATTCTTGGTAACACCTTGTTTCCCATTCTCTTGCAGCCCAGAATGCCTTCCAGGATGAAGCAGGTACATGCAAGAAAAAAGAGAGAGCACGTAATGTGCCAGGCATTCTGGCTGACACAGCAGCTTTGTGGGAACTGATTTCTCCCACTGCAGTTTCCGTTGCAGGTATCTGGAAAAGCAAAGGAAAGTTATCCAAGTGCTGTGTAAATGAGGGAATTGGGAACAACTGTGACTCTCATTCACTGTGAGTTTTATGCACGTTTCTAACTATGAATCAGCTTATTATTCCAATGTCAATTAATTTTTCACCCATGAAAATGTTGACAGTCTTGCTTTCACTCAACCGTCTTCAGAGTAACACCTTGCATCACTTGCACTTTTCATTATTTAAAAATACACATCTATATTTTAGGGTTTATTCTCACAGGAAAAGAAAGAGACAGCAATAGCAGGCAAATTGCAAAAAACTTCTGATAGTCTAGAGTAAAATATAACTCTCATTTATAGCTACGTATAGCATATACAGAAATAGGAATACATTGGCTACCTTTGAGCAACTGTGAATTGTAATTAGAAATGATGCCCTGTGAGTCCTATTTCTGTGATGGCAGCAAATATTGAGGTATATAAGTTATGAGCTGAGGTAATTTGTGGCACATAATATTGAAAATTTTGTGTAGCCAATTAATTGTGCATGTGTACATAAAAGTGATCCTGTTTAGCAGCTGTTGGAATGGCTGAAAAGTATATTGGATTTACACTCCAAATGAGAAAACATATTGGAATTCTCAGTATTGTTTGTGCATCTGTTGTAGTTAAAATATTTAGATTTGTTAATTTAGAATGTTAGATATTTAGTACAATGCATCAGTCACCAAAGATTTTCCACCATTTCAGTGATGATGGAACATTACTTGAGACGGTAGCCTCTCATTGTGAGGTGGACATGAAGTAAATATTTCTGCATGCTTTCCATTTTATATGAACTACTAAAGAGGGGGAAGCACTTTTGTTGTTTGTTATTTGTTTCTTTTTTAAAGTATAAACATTGCTGCAGTTGTAACTAACATTGATAATGTTGCCATGGTAATGATTTTAGAATTGCATTTGCTTTTATCTTACACATGTTAATTCAGAAGTCTGTAGGGATATCTCTGGCATTATGATGTTTTCTAAACATCAAACCTGGAGCTATAAATTTGACAGAATTAACCCCCCTGCCACATAATAAACATGATTGATGGGTCTTCTTATTTTCTTCTGCCTTCTCTTTCCTCCATCCTTTTACAAATGATCAGATTTAATGTAACGTTTTCATAAGGCTGGTGCACTTAGACTTATCACATAACAAATCTGTGATGTATATATTAGCCTGAATAACAGTTATTGTAATTCAAACAAAGCATACCTATTCTTCTCAAATAAAATTCTGTATTTAGACCAAAGGCCTTATATATAATAAATAAGAATTACATTCACTGTTTTCGTAATCTAGAAAGCAATGTTAAAACTGTGCTTGAAATTAAATGCTGGAATTTATTTTGCTAACCCACCTGGCTGTACAAATAATTTCTTGCTAATAAAAATTGCTAAAAATAAGTAGTAAATAAAATATTGTTTATCTATAGATCTCTCTGCTAAGATGCAAAACTCATCGCACAAAATGTTTGAGAAGTTCTGATAGAATTTGCCAAACATTGTGTACACTTTTGGAGAAAAAAATTCCAGATTGTATCAGCAGCTGACAGTACTGCTATTTACCTATTCCAGGGAAAGACACAAACCAAAAATAGAAAAAAATATTGTTACTTTATTTTTTCTAGTTGAAGGATGTTCTAGAAATCAACATCATCTACTTCAGTTTTCTATTAGATACCTCCTTCCCTGTTCCCAGGAAACCCTCTTTGATCATATGCATCAGAACAGAAACAACATGTATTTAAACCTAGGATTCCTTCTGTCTTAAATCACATTAAATCTAATTGACCAGTAAAAATCTCCACAAAATGCAGTATTGTCTAGTGTTACAAATACATGTTGTGAGCTATTAGGTATCTCTTTGTGATTACTGCCTCTACGGCTAGCGCTAGAAATCAACCAGGAACCTATGGGGGATTCTTAGAAAGTTAACTGCTACAAAATCTGATTTTCTGCACTTGAGTATTTCTAAAGATTGATTTTGAGTAACTGCTGCTTCCTAGATTCTGGTCAAGGTCAAGACTTTGATTGTTATGTCTGACTAGAAAAAAAAGTGGTTGCTCTGAGATGCTAAAAATGTGAGTATCCATTTCAAAGGTACCCAGGTGGCTTATGGGTTGTCTTCACTGACCAGTTGATCCACAGAAAATGAGGAAAATAATTTATAGCACCACATTCTTCCTGGGCAGCTACTAAATTAAAACACACAAGCACTTGTAGATTAAATTCATGAAGGTAAAGTTTATCTCCTGAGGCTCTTCTACACTTAGAAAAAATAGGTAAATTTATCTAGAGTGGGAGTCAGCATAGGATTCCTCAGAACAGAGTGAGGTTTTCCAGGAGTGGAGTTAGTGTGAAGAAGTCACCACAGTGTAATTACGCTGCACTAACTATTCTATGCAGACAAGAATTTACAAGCCTATGCTTTATTTTCATCACAAAATGCAAACTCATATTTAAAAATATCTGTTGAAATTCAAATCGACCTAGTTTTCACTGATTATGCCAGAGATTGCATATGTTGTTTTGTTGAGAAACTGACAGATTCTCCTTTCTCCTTTACTCTTTGGTTACCACTGAATTTTTTGTAAAAGATAGTTGCTTCAGTTTCCACTGTTCAGTACTGTGTTTCTTATTCTAGAAAGAATATATTCTTCCTACTACACCAAGTTCAATCAGTATTTTGTCTGAAATAAAACAAATAAGCGGATAAAAAGAAACATAGGTATCACCCTGTAAGTAAGAGATTCATTTAACAATCACATATGCAAAAACATAGAAATCTTGCTGCTTGGAAACACAGATGAATAAATAGCTAGGGATAATTACAATGCCATCAGCTGAATTTAGACTTTTGTTACATAGAAGATGTAACAAAAATACATCTCTATCCAACTAACATTAAGAGACACTTCTCAACAAACAATTGACAGCATATTAGAGCTGCTTTTCTAAACTGGATTAAAGCCAAGGCATTCGTAATTAAAACAATTGTTTACCTTAATTATACTCTAGCTGCCTGCCTACATTTCCTGAGGGACAAGAACCTGGAGATGGGTCATGTCTGATAGGCAAATTACTCAAAAGAATACATACTTTATGTAAGTCATGCATTCCATATTTTTGTACAAACTAAAGGACATTCCAGTCTGGGCTAGCTCCAGAGGAAAGACATATAAGGACAACTTTTCCTTCTGTTGCAATGCTGCAAAGTATAGGTCAGTAAGAAATGGGCTTCTCCCTCCACTGTCAAGTCATGTGGTGATGTCTGCATCTAAACCAGCGGACACCTGCTTAAGTAGAACAACCTTCCTTCACCTGTCGTCATTTTCAAAGTGGAACTTACCTTTCTCTTTGTCAAGCACAAAAGCACAACAACTTGTTGCCATTTTAAATACTAATGGGCAGCAGAAGTTCACCAAGAAAAGTTCCTTGTCCATTGTTGGGACAAATTACTGCCTCTCTCTTCCTGCTTAGTTGCCCCCCCACACACCCCCCATCACCCAGCTGCAAAGAACAGTGAAACAAGGAGACGAAGACTATGGAATGTCTTCTAAGAGTGCTCTGGTAATGTCTCACATTTGAGCTGCATTCCGAGCCTTAGAATGTCTAAGTCTAGAAAGATTTGTAAATGCCTATGCAGCTGATCTCTAGCTATCCCTTTCCTGTGCTCCTTGACTGATTTAGCTACAGTTTAACTTCTAGAAAGTCAGTCTTAATGGGAAGAAATCAAGAGAGAAAGAGAATATTTCACTTCCTCTGACAGTAATTTTTACACTCATTAATCAATATTAAAACTCTGTGTGTTTTTATCTGGTTTTAGCTTCTAGACTGTTGTATTTGCCTTTCTTTCATCTTATGGCTTACCAAAAGTCTCAATAAGAGAAATTTTCTCTCCAGAACAGTGTGGAGCCACTGTCATTAACTTCCTTTTGCATCAAATGTAGTGTTTGAGTTCTTTGTGTATCCCACAGGAAGGAATTTTCTTCAGCCTTTGAATATTTTTCTTCAACCTTTGTGATTTGTCAGCAGTGTCTTTGTGGAGCATGAACCCCCATTGCTACTCATTATGCTTGTATTGGTCTTATCATGCCATAAGGAGAAATGAAAATATCTTCCCTGTTGTTACTAATCCCAGTTATATTTCTTCTTTCAAAACCATTTGAAATGTTTTAGAAGCATATGCCTTTGATGTGGTTTTTTTTTTTCGATACATGTTCAGCATCTCATATTATGTATGTGTAATTTTGTCTGTGGCTTAACACAGTGCATTCAGTGTGACTCACTTCTGTTTATTATGATAAGTATATTCTATCTTTTGCACTGTCCCCACTACTAACTACAGTTGTGCCAGCCTTTGTCTTACCTGGACAGCTGGTATGTAATAATTGTTCAGCTAATTCAGTGAAGTGCTGACGGTCTGTCAAAAGCACTATTGATCTCTGTAGAATATCTTTGGGCTGTTCTCTTCTGCCTCACTTTTAATGAACAATTCTCAACAGCTGCCAAGTACACCTTTCCTAATCGTCTGATGTCCTCTCACAGTGCTGGTTCACTGAACAATATGTTTCATTTTTAAAGAACATGAAGCGTTCACAGCAGGTAAATAATTTCTTTTGAAGATTTTGTGGTTTCAGTTTTTTTCAGGCTTTCCTCTTCCCAAGAACTCTCTGAGTCATCTCTTCCTCTCTCTCATTTACCTTTCGGCTGATCCTGGCAGCAAAAACTCCCATGGGTTCTAGGTTAATGATACTGCCAGGTTGGTAAGAGCCACCCCACCCCTGTCAAATGTCAAAGTGCTCTTTCACCCTGCCAGTCTTATTTATTTTGTGCCTGGAGATCTAAGGAAAACACTCCCTGCATCCAAGAGGAAGTATGTACTAATCATGCTCGTGTTTTTGTAAAACCAGATTAAAGGAGGTGGGCTCTGTGCTTTTCTCCCTCTCTGTTCTGAGGCTGTCCCCAACAGCCTTCTGTCCTTTTTCATGAGCATCAAAGGCTGCTTCTCTTTCTCATTGAACTACTTTCTCCTAAATTCTTAATTTTCTTTTTCCATGGCTCTCTCATGATCTTCCTTCTTCCAGCGTCTTCTATTATCCCTTCTTTGTTTCCTCTGATTTCCCAGTCTAGACAGAAATGTTTCCTTCACCAGGATCTGCAGTAGGTTTTACTCCCTCTCTCCATACATTTACTATTCCTCACAAGGACTCCCTCTTTGGTTTCTCACCTAGGAAAATAAAAACCCTGCAATGAGTAATGCCCTAGTCCCATCAATCTCTACAAATAAATCAGAATTTCTTTTTGGTGAGATTGAGGAGATGGGAGAAAGTCCTTCAGGTGGGAGATATCTGTGATCAGTGCAGTCAATGACTAAACTATTATTACCAAGATCCATTAACTTTTTTAATGCTCTTTCTTACTGATGTGAGATTAATTAGTTTATTGTAGTTCCAGCAGAGGAAGGACAGTTCTTGATGCCCACAGGCTGCACAAAGTGCTGGTTTCTAACATGTCTTCTTCCTTTTCTCTCCTTTCATTCAGCTAATTCTTTTCTTTTTTTCAGCTTTGGTAAGCTCTGGATCTGCAAATGCAAGAACACATCAAAGTGTTTTCTTCATCTGCACATTTTTCTCCTCATTTCTCTCTGAACTTTCCTTTACTTGACGCAGTCAGGGACTTCCTGATTCAGTACAGAATTTGATTCTGATCTTGCTCAGGCTGAGGTAAACAAGAATTGCTCTTCATGGTATTAAATTAGAGGAAAATTTGGGCAACTGACAATCGAATCGGACTTATACTGTATATTCAAACTTCTGATTTTCTGTTAAATTGGTTGGAGCATCTTCCTCTGAATTTCTGTAAAACCTGCTTGAGAGTCTTCCTCTGAATTTCATTAATCCCAGGAGAATTTTCAGTTGCTTCAGAATCATATTATTTGGATGATTTTCCTTAGTGTGTTTGTTGTGACACAATTGATTTCCTGTGAGTTTTTTGTGAACTTACCCCACAATGCCATGAACCTGGTTAACTTTAATTTAATTAACGAACATACCATTCAAAGTACTGTTGTGGAAATCAAGGGCTGCTTCACTCCTGGCCCCCCCACCCCGCCCCACCCATTCTTTTTTAATCTGTAAGATTAGAGAGTCTTTTTCTGCTCTCTCTGGTGTGGCAAATAAGGATTATTATTGCCAGGCAATAAGATTAGTTTTGCTTATTTGGATGTATAATGCATTTGAGCTGATCTCCAATTGCCTGTATTTCAGTCACTTGCAAAAATGAAATGAAAGCCAATGTTGTAATGTACAGTGTAGCTTCATTAAAAATAGTAGTTATATCAAAAAATAGTAAGTGCTTCATTTGGAACTCTAGATTTAATTTTGTTTTACCCAAATTTACAGGTCTGAAACCTCAGACACCAGCCACCGAACTCTAGATATTCTTTTCCATACCTTTTACCTCCACAGGTTTTACTTAGATATATCAGAATTTTCCTGTGCATTCCCAAAAGTGTTTCATTTTGACAGCAATACCTTTTTCATCTCTCTCAATCCTAAGGCCAGTATATTTCTGTAAAAAGCAAGTGACCTTTTTTTTTTTTTTTTTTTCCTGCTAGAAAAAGGGAAAATAGCAAGAAGAGAATTTGCAATGTGTTCTTTCTGAATCACAGTTTAAATAAGTGCTTAGCATATAATTTAGTTTTCTATGAAGTATAGATTTGCCTTCAAATGCTGAACTCGATTATCATGAACTGCAGTATTTATTATTAGCTTTAATATCTCTAGTTCATAAAAAGTAAACACACGTGTACAATATAAAAGAAAGTAATCCTCATATAAAGCTTTGCTTTAGCAGAATCAATATTTAGAAAACTGTCTACTACTGTTTAAACAAAGAAAATATTCTGATGCTGCATTTGAGGCAATATTGGACATAATAACTTCCAGACATTTTAAGATATTAAAACTAACATATCTTTGAAGTCAGCATTAGATCACTAATATGAAATTTTTCACGTATGCAACAAGATTTTAAGAAACTTTTCAGTTTATAATACTTAAACCCAATTCATATTCAGCCTCTAGATGCAAGATTGAATATATCTTGAAAAGTAGAATTTTGTCAAAGATTGTGGCTGAACTTCATGATAGTAATTTATTTCCTTAGATCAAGATGGCAAGTCAGGTATCTAAGAGTTATTATATACCAAGGAAGTAAATACATTTTTATTTTTTTCCAGTTTGTCACAAGCAATATATTTATGACCAGAAAATGTCTCTTCATTGCTGAGCTGTATCTTGTCTTTTTATGAATGCATTGTTGTCTTAAATTTCATACTGAACAAGATCAGATTGTCATATTTGTAAGATTATTACATTAAAAAATACTTGTTTTCAAAAACTGAAAGTCTCCACCCTTCGTACTCATTCTTCCTTTAAAAAAAATCACACAATTCTGCATAGACTCATTTCACATTCAAAGTGATTTCTAATACCTGGAAAACATTTTAGTGTTCACACAATCACACAATCAATTAATAGTTTGGGTGGGAAAGGAACATAGAGATCATCTAGTTCCAATCCCCATGCATGGACAGGTGTTCTTTAGTTACAAAGTGCTAACCAGACAGATCGTCTCTTCTGTGCTAGCAGAAATGAAGTGTTTTCTGGAATTTTGAAAGTCATCTGATGACTGAGGAAAAATGATTGTGTGACAAAAGATTCAGTTTTCAAGAGTAAATTAACACTAATTTACAATTTCCTTCGCTATCATAAGCAGATAATTAGTTGGACAATTAGAAGCAAAGTCTTCCTCCTTCTACATTGATTTGTAGACAGCATAGCCTGTACACTTCATTTACAGCCAATGCCTTTTTAGCCAGATTTCATGCCATCTATTTTAGCACACCTTTTCTTAATGAGATTACTATGATGCTGTTTTTAAAATAATCACAGACAGAGTATTATTATTCTTTCAGCCATATATTAAATAAAATATGCTGGATTAAAAAAAAAAATTCTGTCTTAAAACAATAGAAATAATAGGAAATTAATTTCTTAATAAACTTTTGCTTTCTCCACTGAGAGGAAAATTGCAGTTTCAAAATGCACAGCTTAAAATAGGTATTTTCAAAAGTAAAGGGAAAAAAAAAAACACCTAATCATCTGTCCTAAACCAAAGAGGAACTGAGTTACCATCAACGCACAAGCTTTGGCTTTGCAACAGCCCATGAAGTTATATGGCAATAACATTTTAAGGAGATTCATGGACACATGTTGCTGTACATTGTATGGAAGCTAGACTATGCTTCACTGCAAAGCAAAAAAAAATTCAAAACCATTTCTGAAGCTCATTTGCTTTTCCAAGAACACTATTCTATTCTATACATGTTCTTTACATCATGTCAAGAATTTGAAAATTTTCCAGCATTATGTTTATCCCCATGACTATTATCTGTCTCATAGCATTTCTTCCTTATCTCCTGCACCTTCTCTAGAAGAAAAGTAACAGTGTAGTCAGTGGACTGTTTTATTTTGGGTTTTTTTTTCTGACTGATTTTCACTGTTAGCCTAAAATATCTGGGGTTTGGATATTTTTGTGTCTACATTATTGGAAGCAAGGTCAAAATTATCTTTGAATGTAAAATGAAAAATGTGTGATACATTTTAATTTCACATGGAAGATGTTCTACAATCTTGGAAAGCCTCCCAAGGAAGGAGCATCTGTAGTTATAGATGCATTATCTTTGATGACCTTAGTTATATTAGAACTTTAGCACACCTAGAGTTGTAAGTCATCCTTTTAATATCATGGGCTCAGATCATTATATAACCTGAAAATATTTTTTGTTGGCTAATTGATTGTTTTCATGTTAATTATGTGAGCTGGATGGTGACTCTGAAATTTTAAGGGGGAAAAGGGCAAAGAATTCACTCAATGTTTATACTCTAATTTAAATGACAGTGTAGGCTCCTAAGGCACATGCAGCAGTTTCCCTAATTGTGCTAGTGCTGTAGTCAGTTTAAAAGTACTACTGACCTCAGTGGAAGTAGAATCACTACAGTGTTGGTAACTTTCTGGAAAACGAAAAATTTACAAATGGAAGTCAGCTTTGCTGATACTTCTTATCTTTCAATTCCTGCTACCACCAAATTACACTTGCCTTAGGTGACATTCAATCATTACAATTTCTTGAGAGAAGCAAACCAGGCAGAGGTTGACGGCGAATCTAAGTTCAAGTAAGGATTACAATAAAAGGAAAAAAAATCACTGTTCATGCATTTCCTGTCTATTGGTTATTGCTTTAATTTTCCCTAAAAAATGTAAACTTATGGGCAAAATTTAACTTCTGAAGTATTGATCTTCATGAGTTTCTACTCTTGATTTCATTGAGATCATATGTGCAAATTTTAGGAAAGTATTTTAACACTACTTGACTGGAAACATCAGAATGAACTGTGTTCTCATCTGATTTATGATATAACATTTCAGATAGCTCAATTATCCAAACCTTTCTTAGAATTGAAGTCCAAGCACTCTATGACCTTGCATTTTCGTTAGAATCAGTCCTTCAAAATAACATACGTGTTAATATCTCTCTGCAAGTCCAGGATAATCAGGAGGGACTCAGTCCCTCTGGGGATTTAAATTGCTCAGGAAATATGTTGCTGTGTTAAATAATTTTCTAAATGATTCATGTCCAGGATACTGTTCACAGTAGTCAAAAAGAAATAATCAAGCCTAAGCAGAGCTTAAGCACGGGGGATTCTAGCACGTATTTGTGAGACTACCATTTCTTATTGAATCTCTTATGAAATCTGATGAAATTGAGTTCAAAATCTATTTGGAACCACTCCACTGATTAAAATATAGTACAACTTCAAAACTGAAGTCCTCTACCTAATGGAACACTATCAGGAACTCAGGAGGAGTCTTTCAGATTAAAATAATAACTGTTTAAAATCTTTGCTTCAGTTATTGTTTACAGTGATTTCTGCCTTTTTCTTGGTTAGCTTTTATCTTTGTTTTCTACAAAGCAGTTTTGCAGAGCCAAAATCAGGTTAAACCCCATTAATGACTATGCATCTAGCGCAGTTAGCCAGTTGGAATTAGTTCAGTGTTTGAATGCTCTGTATTTTACAATCCTTAAGATCTGGCATGCCAGAAATTATTCTCCACAGAACTGAGTTTCTGTTGGCAGCTTGCCTTGCTACACTGGCACCTCACAGCAGAGAGAATTAATCTCAGCTTGATGATCTCCATGGGTGCCTTTGATGCACACTGAGACCATGCATACACTATGGTGTTTGTGGTAGTATCCTAGCTAAATTTCAATGAGAGTTGTCAGATGTAGCAAACAGTAGAGCTGCCATCTTCTTCTCTTGCACAGTGATTTCTTCTGCTCAAGAAGCTGTGTGGTGTTGGCTAGGACCATGCAAACACACACACTGAATGTATCAGAAACATTGGGTTAGGGAACAGACATGATACACCTCCACACTTCATGCAGAAGCACAGGGAAAGAAATGGGATAAATGTGGTAATGTTAAAAAGAAACATTTTAGAGTATGAAACTGGACAGTGTAGTCAACACATCGGTTGTCCTATACCCACAGGAATTTTGCTTTGGGTACAAGGGAAGAAAATGTTAAAGTGTATGTCCATATTAGAGTATTTTGACTAATACTGAAAGAGGTAGAGCTTTCAGTAGAGGATACGGAGTTGAACATTATCAGATGGCTGGAGCACCTCTCCTATGAACACAGGCTGAGTGTGTTGCAGTTGTCTAGCTTGGAGAAGAGTCCAGGGAGACCTCACAGTGGCCTTCCAGTACCTGTAGGGGGCCTACAGGAAACCTGGGAAGGCAGCAAAGAAATTCTTTTCTGTGAGGGTGCTGAGACACTGGTACAGGTTGCCCAGGAAGGCTGTGGATGTCCCATCCCTGGAAGTGTTCAAGGCCAGCTTGGATGTGGCTTTGAGCAACTTGGTCGAGTGGGAGATGTTCCTGCCCATGCAGGGAGGGTTGGAACTAGATTAACTTTAAGGTCCCTTCCAACCCAAACCAATCCATGATTCTATGTTTCTATGAATAGAGAGAGGATGGAATATAATAAAAATTGGAAAAAACTGGAACAGAAGAATGTGAAGCTATAATATAGTAACGTTGTATCTTTATTGCAGAAAGTGAAAATGTTCAATTTTATCCTTACATTTGTTCTCTCAGTTTAGAGCAATGAACAGATAGCAACTTTATATCATGGCACAAGGCACAGCCCACTGTGCAGACAAACCCTTGATTGTGATAACAGCTGTGCTGAGCACAGAAAATTATAATTGCATGATGCTTTGTGTGTTGAGTCAGTGGCTGAGGAGGGAGTGAAGAAAGAAAATGGTGTCCCAGGCCATGGCATCTGGAGGGTGAACACCCGGTTCATGGTGGAGAAAGGGTACTGTCCCTGGCAGTTGTATTCCCTTTGTTATATAGTGCTATGATTTCCACAGAGATATGGGAGATCTCTACTGCTCTGGTTTAGCAATATCTTAGCATTACAGTTTGGATGGAATAGAATACAATAGAACAGAACAGAACAGTTCAGCTGGAAGGGGACTGCAACAATCATCTAGTCCAACGACAAGATTTATGGATTTGAACTCTCTTGGACTAGGAGGGTGCTGAACCAAGATGTCCTGTCTAAGTGTATACTCTCATCACTAAGCTGCCCCAGTGACCCCAGATGCAATTTGGGTGGGATGGGTCCAGGCTATGAGGCCCTGCCACTGCTGCAGCTCCTGGCCACCAGTAAGCTCCTTGTGCCAGCCTGACATTTGGGCTGTTTTAAAGGCAGTTTATAGACCTGCATTCCTTACAGGGCTGATCTCATTATTTCCAAACTGGACAGAGCACAGAGAGGTCCAAGGCAGGGGTGCTGGTGTGTCTCTGCCTCATTGTTTGAAAGCCCAGTGCTTCTTCCTGCTGATTGCAGAAGTTGGAAGTGCGCAAATCCAGGTATTCTGGGAGCTTTCAAGTTTGACTTGGGATGTACCTGATGTGTGTAGATACTTCCAGGATTAAGCAGCAGTTTAATAGGTGATGAATGGTTTAGAACTTAGGTACCTTTTAGCCTTTTTCTTCTTCTCTGTATTTCTATTTGGTTTTGCTTTCCATTTGTTTATTTGTTTGTTTTCTTTATAACCCTTACAGTTTCCGCCTCCAAACAATGCAGAGGAAAGGGAAAAGTTGTCTGAATGGTAATTAATAAGTTAATCTGCTTGTAAGGGTGCTGCAGCTATGTCTTTTTCACTCTCTCTTTGATGTTACTGGAACATATTACAAGATTTGTTTGCTTTCACATTAAGTTATTTAATTTGATGAGTACAGCAGTAAACTATCCTTTTCACTGCTGACAAAGGTCTGAAAAAAAGTGTGCTGCAACCAGTACAGACACTACTGGAAGTGGGTGGAATTAGAGGCAACACCTTTCCCCTTGACTGAAATACTTTATATTTTGCAAATATATTTATCTGATGTGTGATGTGAAATAGTCTGTTATATTCCCCTCCTTCTTAAAATATACTCTTAAGACCACCAGTATATATAATTAACTGGGAAAACAGAACTCTCTCTTGTTACTTTTTCATCAGTATTTATATGAAAAAGATTAATGTTGTTCATATTTCAGCTATTTTATATTTTTATATTTTTATTTATTTGGTTTTTTTAATATAGCACTAGTTAATTAGACACTGCTCCGACTTTTGTCCATCAAACACAAGTATACCATTTACTTTTGCTTTGCACTTTAAATTCTAGGTAGGGAAATATTTTTCCAAACTTCAGAAAATGCTTCACATTTGAAAAATTTTCTGAGTCTGTGGTGAAAATGAGATTATCTAAAAATGTCTTAAAAAAATGCTTGGAATTTTTCAGCAGTAACATGATGTAGAATTTTTTTTAGTCAGGAATAGTGCATTAACAGTCTGGCTGCTCTACTGTTGGATCAGTTCTTCAATTAAACACAAAAATACTTGAATTTTATTTTATACATCTGTCTCATTTCCTGTGCGTGACTAGTCAATTAACAGTCTTTTGTCTCAGGAGGGATCAGTCCCTTTCTTTGATAACTCAAGATACACCTTTAATGTAACGTGTCTTTTCTGCTGAATCTTCTCTTTTATAGGATCCTGTACTTTAATGAAAATACTTGACACAGAAGTCTAAGTGGGTGAATGGATGTAGCTCATTAATGGATTTTAATTAAAAACAGGCTTCATGGCAGCTAACCTCTTCAGAATGACAACAGGATTGAGGTGATTATTCTGGAGAATTTTCTTTTAAGGCTATTATAAAAGGTCTTTACTTCTTTGTGCCATTCTCTCTTTCCACTTACACTTACTAGTACTGTGCTTCTGAAAAGAACATCAGGAATTCTAAAGAAGCAGTCATAAATAAGGGATACCTGGAGTTTGGGAGGAAGGGGTTTTCTTTCGGTAAGGAACCTCAGGTAGAAAATGTCTCTGCCTATGAGCAAGGATTTTTCCAAGGATTATGTATTGCTTAGTACTTCTCTATGTGGGAATTCTGAGTTGTAAGAGTTTGACAATCCAAATCATAATGGAAGGAGCACTGAAATTATGTTGAGGATTAGTTCAATCACTACAGTCATGATTTCAGACTGGAGATTATTTTTCACTGTCCTATCCTACAGCTGTGGAAACAGATCCCAAATCATGACATCCTGCCCTGTATTTGTTACCTGGGAATTTACACATAATTTTTGATCAAGCATGGAGAAGCCAGCTACCCCTCTGGTTTGGAGTTGACCAGTCAAAAAAACCCACTCTGATTCTCCTTTTGTTCATATCTGAGAGAATTTATGGGTAGGTGTATTATTTACTAGAAAAGCTCATAGTCTGTAACCTGGATACTTAAAATTCAAGGGTGGGCATTTACTTGATGCACTGTTCAATGTCTTGGTTGGTATTTCATCCGTCCTTCATTTCTTATGCAGGACTAGCTGTACACCCAGATTCTCTATGTTGTTTGTTGGGTTGGTTGTGTTTTTTTTTTTTAGTGGTGATTCTTTTCCCACTGACATAAAATATTTTTGTAGTTATAGCTTTTGGTTCAGAATTCTGAAATTATGGCAGGTGTTTGAAAAATAAGCCTTCTGCAGAGGATTTAGTTTAAATCACCGGAGTCAAGAGATGAGAACTCTGTTGAGAAGTGGTCCACTGGTCAGAATGGTGCAGACATCAGCCTTCTGGTGTTCAGAAGTCATCTCTGTTTTGAAGAAGTCTGTGTCCTAATCACAAATGACTGAAAAAGCTTGCTCAGAGTCCAGTTTTCAGTTTTATATGGTAAAAAAAAAAATCTATCCTGATTTCAAATGTATTGAAAACAATTAACCCATATAATGGGTCACAAATCAGTTTGACTGTTCTTCACACTTGGAGGGGATAGACTTTAAAATGGTTTAACAATTAATAGGAAATGGTGCAACTGAAATAAATTTTAAGGTCAGTACTTGTATATATCTCTATGTTTGATATTTCTAGAAGAGTATTTCAATAATTATTTCATATTTTAGTGGTTTTATTTGCTTGGGCAGGGGGAAACAGCTTGAGATTTTCTACCTTTCTGTACAATCAGGCCATCTGCTTTTGTTTGTTTAGTGAATAATTTTTCTACAGAAAAAAAATATTAGATTTCTTTAATCAGTTTAGATGTCCCTTTCCATAGCCTACCTTGGTGTGCATGTCTGAATTATTTTTCTGTCTAATATTCACTTACTTGGTATTAAATACTGCAGATTTCCATTCTACCATTTATTTTCCAATTTAATCTGTGAGAAGATAGCCATTTGGAAAAATTTAATGTTGACTATGAATTGTGCAGGTACAGTGGCCTAAGAAAGGGGAAACTGCTTTCAATGAAAGATGCTCTTTATCTTATAGATGGAGGCTCTTCCTATTGGGGTTACCCAGCTATGAATTACATGGTAGCCTCCTGAAAAAACTGATGGACAAGGCTTTAGCATTTGTTCTCTTCCCAGGGTAGAGAAGCTCTGTCCCACTCATGGGCAAGGCTGACCAGCTTCTTGCTGTCATTGTCAGTCTTTACAGCTCCAGCACAGCTGTGTTGCTTTCAGTGATGCAGGACCTGAATCACCTGTGGCTGAAAGCAGTGTTCCTGACTCCTGAAACTTTTAAACTTTCAGTCTTGGAGGGAAGGGATTTTTCTTGCTCTGATTATGCAACTTTACATTATTATGCTGTGTCTTATTTACTTGCTGGCATAAATTTTTTTTTTCTTTAAAAATATCCATATTTGTTGAAGTATTTTGATTATTTTTTATCATACAGACCTATTTCTAAATTCACATAATTAATAATTAGTAATACTCTGTTACAAATAATTTAGAAAACAAACTAGCAGAATATCATCATTTAGTTGATAAATACATACACTTTTCATTTTGAAGCTCTTTCCTGTCTTGATGTGTTGGTAGGATAATTCAGTATGCAGCCAAGAAATGCATGGAGCCACGGTTATTCTTTACATTTCAAAATCAGAAGTTTTGATACAGTTTCTGGAGCTAGGAGACTGTTTAATTTTCTTCATCACTGCTCTTTATGTCACACATCATAACCATAATCTGTTTATCTACGGGCTAATTAGGTTTTCATTAGCAGCTCCTGTGTATCTCTTTATTAGCAGCAATGTAAGCATTCAACATGTAGAACATCTATATAAATTGCTTTAGCAATATTGCATATTGCTGAGTTATGCTATTATAATGTGAAGCATTACGTGTATAGATAAACTGAAATTCTGAGGAATACAAAGATGTTATTTGTCTAGATGCCTTTATTCAACTTTTGTTATACTTGGAAAACTGAAATTGGGAACTCTGATAGGTTTTGTTTTGTATCTCTCTGTGTATATAGGAACAGTGAACCTATAAACGCGCACACACAGAGAAAAAGCTACAAATGAAGATCACAAATTTATAATTATTAACTTAAAGTCCTAAAGCACCAGAATCCCAAATATTAGGATAAAAGATTTTCCTGAATTTGTAGATGTGACATGGAGAACAGTGAAACTGTGACTTGGAGTTACATAAACTTGCAAAAGATGACAAGAATTTACAAGAGAGATGGTTATTACATTGTGGCAAGGAGATACAGAGTTGGAACAGAAGAAGCAAGAAGGATAATAAAAGGAGGATTCTGGATTCTGAGTTTTCTGGCAGAATTCAAATTCTCTCAGGAGTAGAGGCAGGAAATTACTGTTTGAGAGGCAGTGACATGGTAAACTTCCTCAAGTGTTTTTGGATTTGGCAGGAAAGGTAGTATTGAAAATGCAGGTAGTTTCAGGTGAAAGAGAACATCATTTTAGATTATTTAGATTATTAGACTTCAGCAGAGATAGCATCAAGTAGTACAAGCAGGCACCTCTACCAAAATGAGAAACCATCCTGCTGATGTCAAAAAGTATTCTAAGGGTACTACAGCAATGATAAACTTCAGGGCAATATCTAGGAAAAAAAGAAAATATTTTGATTGGTGGTGGGACTTGTTTTCTTCTGCTGAACAGTATGCTTGTAAAGATTTACTGTATTCCTTATGTTTATGTCTTCAAAAATGCTGCACCAGGTCAAATGACTAATTGTCTGATAAAGTAGAAGAAAATGACAAAATGGCCAGTAGCAATGACACATTTATGCAGCGCTCATAAGGTTATCAAAGCATTTTATTTTCATGGAATCCCTACAAGGGAGCTAATATTTCCAGAGGATAGTTAAGCTGGACAATAGCCTTGTTGGCAGACAGTCATATGACAGGGAGCTGCCTGGACTTGCAATGAAAGCACTAACAATTTCTGTTGACAGTGTTGACCAAAGATGTGAGTGTTGTAAACTACTAAGATAATAACATATATGTCTCAAGATGAATGTGGAGTTGTACTATAACATTTCTCAATAAAAAAAGGAAACATATAAATAATAGAGTAACAGCAAAAGTACAATAAAATAAATTTGCATGTAAAGGTAGGTAGCAAAATGCAAATAATTTATATGACACTACAGATTTAGGCTCAAACTATTCTGCCTAGTGTTGTGGCTTTTTCTGTGGTAGGTTTCTTAGTGGTATCTGAAGAGTGAAAATAACTAGTCAAGATATTTAAGACAGTTTTATTAAAGAAAAACAAATCAGAAAAAAAATCCCTGTTGCATATGTATAGGTACAGATAATATAGGAGCAAAGGGAAGAAAAATGAAACATTAAAACTAAACAAAATTTATTCATTAACTAATAAAATACTATCAGTGAATATTGAATTTGTTAGATTAATAAAATAAAAGCATTTTCAAAAAGGATACAATTAAGCCTTTGCCTTGAATTCTGTTCTGCTATGATTGTCAGTTTTAAAAAAAGAAACTAAAAACCCAATGAAAGTATTAACGAGTCAAGGTTCTTACACACATTATTCTGTTTATGAAGTGTTTGTGAATATCAATCTGCTATTCCATAATTGAGTAGTTCTTTCTTTTTAATGCTCTATTACATTTCATTATTATTTAATATTGTTACCTCTTTTGGACTAAATTATTTTTCCTCCAGTGATCATTAAAAATATATCTGCATTAGTAATGGATTTTATTTTTTTTTTAAAAAACCCCTTTTCTGTATTTAACTCTTATTTGAGGCAAATTCCTAAAACTTTTTTTCTGGGCTACAGCAATGAGCTCTAAATCCCAGTTTTGTTATAGCCCTACCAACTCTCATCACATTTGTTTCATACTTGCAAAATGTGTCCTCCTTCAAAGTAATTTAAGATTTCTTTACCTTGCATTTTCATGTTATTGTCACATCAGAAAATGCTCCATTCACCAAAAGCTGTGTTTACTTATGAAGACGAAAAAGTATTGCAGCTTTCTGCTGATACACGGTTAGCTTGGAATGAAAATATCTTTGAAAGACTGTTCTGGAAATGTAACTTCCAACTTATTATGGCTGTTGTTTTCCCTGCCATCACCATTGCTAGAGTCATGCCATAGAAAATACTCTTTTTTTGCTTGATACATAAAATTTTAAGTTCAGAACATGGCAAGTTCATTTTTATAAATGTGACTGGTTACCAAGGTCTTTGCTGGAGGCAACTCACACTATCTTTGTTCAGCTCATCTGGAAAGTCCCTTTCCTCACCCTATTCCCTTAGGGGGGAAGTCTCTCCTTTCACTCCATGTGAAGTTTGAAGCATTATGCAAACATTACAGTTCTGGTTCTTGACTTACATATGAAACTACTAGAAAATAATATTCATATGTCAATTGCTTGAAAAAAAAACTTGTAGAGGGAATTGTTTGAACTGTAAAGCAAGGGGAACGGTACGAAGTCCATGTGCTGAGCACCCAGTCTCATATAACAGAGGCTTCTGGTATCTCTGTTCCTTTAGAAGAGTTTAAACAATTTGATAACATTAATACCACATGTAAATAACTTTTATTGTCCCTTGCTGAAGTTTCTGGAATAGACAACGTTTCCAAGAGTGTTGGTTTTGTAATTTGTAAGTTGTGATGTTTTGTTTTCTTCTGAATGCAAGAAACAGAAGATGATAAAAATACAAAAAACTTGTTAAAAGCAGTCCTACTTTAATTCAATCCCTCAAGGGCCATCTGCCAGGAGAAGAACAGAGATGAAACATGAGGACGGATTATTGCAGTTTTTCCGCTGTTCCTTTAGGCTTAAGACTAGGGTTATGTTACTTTTAATGCATTTCAGAACTGCGAGATTAGGTAGCTCCTCCTCACATCCTTGTTATTCATAGCACATCAAGTTACGTCTTGATGATTCCTTTTGAGAACATGCATCCTCTCTTCTGTGATACAAGTCTTTTCTGAAAGTGTTAGGTTTTTCCTGCTGGATGACTCTTACAGGTGCACTACGCTGCTCGTGCTCTCTTATGAGGGTGTTAACTTGTCACCTTTTAGTGCTGATTGTTGTTCATGGCTGTGGTGCTTAACTACAGTCTGTGCTGGTATAAGTTAAAAGTTGAGAACAGCAGAAACTAGATCAAATAGTTATTTTGTCCAGTGACAAATGTGTAGCTATATTAACTTACTCCAAATACACCAAATAAGTAAATAGTCTAACAAAACTCATCAACTGTAAATATGATCTTAACACGGGAACTGTAGGCAGCTTAATTAACTTCTGTATTATAACCACATAGCCAGACTGGACCATGTTAATTCATAAATTTCTCAATTGAGGTATAGAAAGGCAAATGCTACCACTCTGAGTTACTCTGACTTAGACAAAGGATCCAGACCAGAAGCACCCAAAACCATGAATGAAAACACTAGACAACCAGGTTGAGCCTGTAATTGTGCTAATAGTTGCACATACTGCATTAGCATGAATAATGAAGGAAAAGAAATCCGTTTGTACAGCTTTAATCCAAGCAAACATTGTCCTCCGAAGACTCAAAGATAATGCAAATCTTCATTTAAAACATAAGGGATAAACTTAGATGGCTGTGTTCTGAAGCATACGTGATTGTGTCAGAGATCTCTGAAAATATTTCATGAAGATCAAAAGATGAGTCATTGTCTTTCAGTAAATAACACGGGAATTCCTGTTCTATGGGAAATTCAGAAAAGCCAGTTTTCTTTGAATCTTCAAACATCTATTTTCACCACAATACTCCAAAGAAAGAGTCTTAGTTTTCATAGAATTCCTTAAACTTATCTAAAATGTTGGCATAGAAACCAGTGGAAGAAAATAAAGTTATTGTTCTTTAACGTCTCTCTGGAAATAAGATTTTAAATCACCATTCCGGCTATTACAGAATAGCATGGTGCCAGGCCCTATAGTAACACATAGTCCCTTTTTTAAGTTTAAGAAAATATTTAGAACATGAGTAACCTTACTGCACATTTCAGTGTTGAGCATGATGTCCTGGAAGAGATCTAATTATATTCCTCTGGCTATGAGGCAGATTGTTGGGCTACATCCTCTACTCCAGTCTTCATGGGAAGTGCACTAGATATTTTCTGTAAACTAAAGGCACCTTACAAAATTTGAAGCATGTGTACTTAGAGCTTGACTTGCACTGGAATGATTAACAAAAGCTGACATTATGTGGCCATTACATAAAGGGCTTATTTAGATCATCACAGCTAACATGAAAGATTTCCATCTCCATTAGTTACAATAATTTAGGGGACAAGTGTATAGGAAGATGGCAGGAGCTGAATCCTTTCCAGTATTTTTATTCCTTGCCTCCATATCATTCTACCTCCTTGATTACAAAAGTCAAGCCCTACCTTCTTCCATGAAAGGTCCCTGTGTCTCTCCATAAAGTTTCTCTGCCTAGGTTCTGTTGAATTTCTTTGACACCTCTCTCTCTCTTTGCCCTGTCCGAAGCTTGTCTCGCACCTCACTTTTCTTCACCATCCACCAAGAAGAAAAGGGGATAATTATTTTTGCATCTCGAATGAACCCCTTAGTATAGGGGTTGTTGATCACAACTGGAGTGTTAAATTTAACCTGTCTCCTTTGAGGAGCTCTGATAGATTTTTAGATGCTTTGTCAGAAAAACTGTATTTAATTATATGTAGACATGTGTGAAAAGTTCAGCTGTAACAAATTCATCCTGCTCATGAGAATTCATAACTTTTGCTTGTGCTCCTCAAATCTTCCCTAAACTCAGAGGACTTAAGTATGTTTGCAACTTCAAAGGTAAGCTCATGCTTAGACATATTTCCAGTTCAAGGCCTTAGTTGAGATACAGAAAGAGAGTGTAATAAATAAATAGAGCAAGGATGAGGACTTTTAATCATTTATTGATTGTATGAAACATGAGCTATTTTTCATTGTAATTCTGTATGCATAAAGCTTGTGTTTAGCAGAGAAAGATACTCCTGACAGAGAAATCATTCATTGTTAGTGAAGCAGTATTTGAAAAGTCTTTAAAATTTACTGCTTGGGGAATTATTTTCCATTAAATATTTCTTAATATAGGTGCTTTTTCAAGTCATTATTCTGGGCTTTGTTGTTTGGTTTTGTGGTTTGTTTGTTTTCAGTTTTTGTTTTGTTGAGTTTAATCTCATATTTATTTAATTACATAAAATTATATTTAATTTCATAAGCAGAAAGCACCTCAGACTTTGGCTTCGAACATATTATCTAATTAGAAATTACTAATATTCCAAAGTGATTATTTGTATTATTTACTTGAAGACTGAACAATTTAAATTCAGTAGTACATTTTATACAACGTCAGTATCCACATTAAGTTCTGATATTTAACATGAAAATAAAATCTCAGTTGTTCTCTATAGGCACCACTGATATGAAGACTTTCCTCCATGTTACCAAGGAAACGGATCTTTGCAAAGATGTAAGGCCACTTTGATGTAATTGTAAACCACTAAAGTGGAAATCTTTAACGTTTGTCAACCTCTTGAGAGTAAGCGGCTTGCTCTAATCAAAATGAAGATAAAATTATTCTGAGCATGTAGAAATGCAGTATTCTTGAGCAAAGCATGCCCACTAGTAACTGCACATCTTTTTCTCACAACAATTCAGGGCCAAAATGAAATGTGACTAATTTTATTGAAAGATACATGGATAACTAACTCTACATACACCTAAGCTTTTTTGTTCCTAAAAATTTTAAATGGCACATGTATAGCAAATTAAAAACAGTATATTACGCAGTTCAGCTGCATATTGTGAATTGCTCGAGGGGATAAAATATGTTTATTTTTGAAACTCACTGAGAATAAAATGGCTGTAACACAAAGGTGGAAGAAAAACCCACCAATAACTGCTGCTGTTCAGGACTACTCTGAATCTGGAGAGCAAGCTAAGTCTCTTTGTATGAAACAGCTTCACAAGCATTTGTGCTTAAGTGTTGTGGTTTGACCCCACCCAGCAACTAAGCAGACCAAAGTTGTTCACTCACTCACCCCTCCCTGCCCTGTGGGATGGGGAAGAGAATCAGAAGAGCAAAATGGAGAAAATTCATGGGTTGCGATAAAGACAACTTAATAGGACAGAAAAGGAAGAGACAAAAAAAAATGAATAAAATATTATACAAAACAAGCGATGCACAATGCAATTATGTACCGCCCATTGACTGATGCTCAGCCCTGTGCAGTGATTGCTACCCCCCAGCCAACTTCCCTCCACAACTTATATGCCCAACCATGACATCATGTGGTATGGGATAAAACTTTGGCCAGTTTGCTTCAGCTGTTCTGGTTGTGACTCCTCCCTACTTCTTGTGCATCCTCAGCCCTCTTGCTGGAAAGGCATGCAAAGTTGAAGCATCCTTTGCTTGGTGCTTAGCAACAACTAAAACACCAGTGTGTTATCAACATTATTCCCATATTATATCCAAAACACAGTGCAGTATAATACCAGCTACTAGAAAGACAATTACATCTTTCAGCTGAAGTCAGGATATTAGGGGAAAAAAATGATTGACTAAATCACAAATATAGTAAAAAAGGTTTACAGGGAAAAAGAAAAGAAATCTCATTTTAAATATAAAGTCATGTTTCTGTAAATATGGAAGGTCAATTTCTGCTCAATTTTTCTACTGGAATTGAATACAATAATAATAAAATCCTAAGACTAAGACAGCTAGCTGTTTTATGCTTCTAAAAATAACTCTCTGTCTACAGTAGCTAGAAGGGGGTATCAATATACATATGTCAAGGTAGCATTTTGTCATTGGAAATGTGGACTGTAGAAATTAAGGAAAGTATTTGAAAAATTAGTATCATAGTGACGTCTCAGAAAGCACCAGAATCTTTCTGCTTGACTACATTGCTCCCAATGGAAACAGCTGGATTCACCATAAGGGGGAAGCAACAAAGTTTAAAAGTATTTTCAGGGAATGGTGAAGTGAGGAAAAAGGAAAGTAGGAGAAAGAAAATGTAAGCAAGTTGCAAGGAAAAGCAACAGATGCAATGAAAACAGGTGAGGCTGCAGAAGACATAACCAGAAACTACCAGCTATAAAACTGGGTTTGAATCCACAAAAGACACACAAATACAAGCCAAGCAGTATTAGAGGTGAAGAACAGATACCAAGAACTGATGGAAGTCGAATCCTCTTGCTTGCCAAGACAGTATAGCTAATCTTATACAAATGGGTTTGTCTGTTGTCACCCGCTGCCTTCACTTTCCGGCCTCCTTGTTTATTTTGCTGAATGTGATGTAAATATAGGACAGCTAAACACTTACATGTTTGTTAAGTGTATTCTGCTATATCTAAACCTGAATAAGATTGTGTAGCTCATAATGTAATTAGAGGACTGTATGCATTTGGTTAAGGAACACATGTACTTCACTTCAGCACCATCAGCAGTGTTAGGGTCACTTTATGCATTATCACAGTCTGACGTTACTGATATGTTAATGTTGGCATCAATACTGCTTAACTTCCTTCACTTTTTACGAAAGCATTATTAAAAATACTTATGAACTCATTTAAGTGCATACCAAAACCACTGGAATGTTAATCGTATGCCCTCTTATGTTAAAGATAAATAATTATGTATAAGTTTCCTTTATATTCTTACATCTGATATAGCTTCCTGACAAGTCCAAGCAAATGACTTGTTACTTTCAGATTGATTTCTTTTTGGTAGTTGGAATAGTCATTATTGTCTAGAGCTACAATATAAGCAACAAAGTGATGACTCTACACAACAGGTCTATAAATTTCATTTTAGCCATATACAATTATGTATGAAGTCTTTCTAGGAGACAGAGTGAAACATTAGTGCCACTCTACTTGGCATTGACAAAATAGCACTTCAAATACCATCTATATGATCACTCCATTTCAAGAGGTACAGAAAGCTTATGTTAATATATATTGGAAGATCTCAGTTTGGTTAGCCAATAAAAAACAGCGCTCATATATTTGTTTTTTCTAGAAAAATTAGGAATGAGAGACTACAAAGAGGGTAAAGAAACATAAATTCTCTGGGGTAATGGCAACATAAAATGAGGAAGATGGATGTGGATTAAAAAAAGAAATCTTAGTTTGTAAATTAAATGGCAAGAAGGATTTCTATTCCAACAAGGATTTCGGATACAAGCTTCACCTCATGGAAACCTCTTTGCATGGAAATAACATAAAAGAGTAAATGTAAGATGATTAGTGACAAACGATCACTTTATGCTACTGGTATGATGTGAACTAAAAAGAGACAAATGTAATCATAGCAATCCAGTGAGATACTTCTAGTACAAACAGAGAAGTTTAAATGACCAAAAAAAACCCCAAACAAAACAAAACAAACAAACAAACAAAAAAACTGTCCAGGAATAAAGATAAGATTAAAAAATCCCAGAATGTCTGAAAAAAATTAAATGGGTTCACCGTCTTCTCATGGGAGTTGTAGAAAAGAATGAGAATGAAAAAGAAACAAGCAAACAAGAAGGCTGACTTTAAGGTTAAACAGTGAAAATTAATTAATATACAGACCACCATTCTGGAATAAAAAATTACTAGATCCAAGGATTAAGGAGATCACCTCCAGTCATACATTCATATTTTGAGGGATTTGAAAACTATATTCTTTAATGTGTATATATATATATTGCTGTTTCTGAAGCACATTGTTTTCATGTCCATGTCAAGCTGTTATTTGTTGTTTGAGTAACAAGATGAAATGGAAAACAATAGCTGCAAGTTTTAGAAGCTATCACATTCATGTAACCATTAATTTTGATTTATTTATTTTTATCCTGGAAGCATCTCTGTAAAGGGCAGGAAGGAGAAGTCAGAAAAATATCAGATCCCATAAAAAAAAAAAGGGAGATTTTAAACAGGAAAGAAGAAGATGAAAACTGCAATTTAAATGCCAGCACCAGTGACAAGCTTGGTAACCTGCATAGCCTACGACAGGTAAGAACTATTGGGATGGGGCTAGAAGTGGAGGTGAAAGAACCTCAACCAAGTTATGAACCAAAAATACAGAAGATAGAACTTTACACCTACAAGCTCTGTCTGCAGGTGGGACTGCATGACACATGGTGGATGTAGCACTTCAGACAGCAATGTTTAGTGGTAGTCTGATCCAGCTTCTTTGGGGATGTCTTGCTTCTTTAGAAGTTCTGGGTTGAAATAGCTGTAGTTGTAACAATATTCAAGCTAGCTAGCTTAGAATAGCTTCAGGTTTGACTGCTGAACTGTTGTAACAGAAAACAATTTCAGTATAGGCTTTTCCTAGTTTGAGGTACCATTTCCTTCACTAGAAATTTTCCTTTAACAGCATTCTCAAGGATGTTTGATTTTAAATTTTAAAAGTGTCAGACAAATATTAAATATTACCTATTAGCAAAGTAGCGTTCCAGTGGGAAAAAAAAGCAGGACACCTTCCTGTACCTCACTATCAGAGGAAAGTTAGATGTGTACACTTTTGACTGTCTACTTTTTTTCAAGAGTCCTAACTGATCTGAAAAAACATTTGCAAAGTTTCTGTGGACTGGAAGGATAAATTATATAATTTAATATAAAAGTCAAACATTTTAAAAAGGTATAATGGCCCCTGTTGTGGTTCAGTAGAAATGTGCTAAGGAAGACTGTTGGATTTTGTTGTCTATTACAAAGAAAGTAAAAATTCCAGAGCTAATGCTCTCCCCAAAACAACTGCTTCAGTAAAACCCTCTCCCTTAGTTTCAGTGGGAATTGGATCAACCCTTCTTGTCTTCAGGCTAAGCAATTATATCAGTCAATGTTTAAAAATGTGATTTATTCCAAATGCAGAGTGTCACCAATGGACCGTTCCATTGTTCTCAAAATAGTGTGCCTTTTCAGTCAGAAAATACAGAATCTGCAAGTCGGCAGCAGTGCTGGACTCATGCTTGCATTATTACTACTCACTTCTAAATATGTCAGTTTTTAATTGGCCAGAATATGTGACTGAATTGGGCAGCCAGACTCCCTGGTTCTAAGACAGGATAACATCTGTCTTTTCAACTTGCTTTGGCAAGGGAAGCATGCATAAATTTTTGTTATTCCAGAAGCCCTTGAAGCATGAAGAACATGAAGTTCCAATGAACTGAAACTTCCTCATTCCACTGATGTTGTGAAAAGTTGATTTATTTTCTTATACTTTTTTTTTTTTTTCCTTTTTCTAATCAGGCTGTGACCTCTTCCCCCCACCCCCCTTTTTTTTTTTTCCTGTCTTGGGCAATTTTGTAGAAACTTTTAAAGTTATCTTGAGACAATCTTCTCTTAGCTAAATTTTTAAATATGATAAAATTATGCTGGTATGTATGTATGATGTACTTAAATGAACAGTCATGTAAACTGTTTGCACACTATTTTTGAATGTGAGACTTTAGAATCACACAGTATTAACTGGTGCTTAACATTTAAAGCTAAATAGAAATTTCCTTCCTAAAATGAAGGAGGATATCTTGTACAAAAGCAGATTGAACATGGTTCTTCAGAAAATATCGGGTTTATTTTGGTGAGTTTTTCTAACATAAGCTAAACTGAAGGGTTGAACAAGGCACAGGAGGAACAGGTAAGATGGGCACATGTGCAATGAAGTCGAAGAACAAAAATTGTAAGGGAGAACTGAAAAGAGCAACTAACCGCACAGAGGCAAAGCCATCCAAATTGCTGAAAGTCCTGAGCACCCCCAAAAGATTTTTTTGGATCTGCACTAGCTTGTCGTAGACTTCCCGTCTGCAGTGTTTGTCTGGTGTTAACGTTGACAACCTGCATTTATCAAGGAGCAATGTCCCAGCTAAAACTTGGAGGCAAAGTACAAATACTTGAGTGGACAGGGGTGGCCAGAAGGTGTTTTTTTCCTCCTCTCCACCTTTCTTCCAGACTAATTTGGATGGGTTAGCCAGGCCTTGTGAGGACATCTACACACTGCATTTTACTAAGACACTAAAGGTGTACTCCCAGTTGTACTCCCAGTTGAGGCTGAGCTGAAACAATTTGGGTGTTGAAATACCTTTGAAATGTAGACCTCCAGAAGTATCTAAGGCCAATGTTGTTTATCGTATAATGTTATTACATGTGACACGGCTGTGACAGAGGTCTTTTATGCACTTTTAGCTTATGGCAATATGCTATGGAGAGAAGAATTCACTGACATATCCAGGAAAAGAAAACCAATGCATAGAAAATTGAAAGGACAAGGTTGACAAGGTTATTTCATAGCCTTTGTTGCATTATGGTAATAAATAACAAACTGTTACACTGCCTGCAAAACTTGTTAGGATAAGCAGTGCCTTTTTCTCACATACTCTCTTCAGTACCCTTCAATATTAGTTTTTTAATCTTACTCCTCCCAGTGGAATAAAATGAAACATTTTTGTCCAGGTTTGAGCCAGGATGAAGCCATTTTTCTGTTTTAGTGATTTTTTTCCCCCTTCTTTTAAATAGCACACTTAATGAAACTAGCAGCACGTTTTCCAGTTAGTGGACTGATAATGTTCAAATGTTATAGTTACTGCTGAGACACTTTGTTCTGCTTGTTGAATCTGCTGCTTTGGACACAAAAGGAGCAGAAGAGTCATATCCACAACCATCCTGTAGGGAGAAGCTGACTAGACCGATGGGAAAATTGGCCAAAAAAAATATTCCATACATATACACATAACTCTGGCTATAAATTCAGGGATCACTGAAGTCAAGCCCTTCTTTTTGCTCTTCTCTTCCATCCATGACTGGTGTCCAGGGAGGACTCTGTCTATCCATCTCCTTTGATCCCTAGGACTGTGCATTCCTGACCCTCATATCCTTGCCCTCAGCTCCTGTCTACTCTGCTGCTATCTCTGGCAGTGGTCCCGGACATTTTGGGACTGCTCACAGCCAAAGAGAGTGCCATGGGAGTTGCTGGGGGTGAGGAGAGGTGATAAAAATTTTGCACATTCCTGCACATATTTGTGTATATTTGTACATATTTTCCTTTATCATTGGTATTTAGTTAAAGCTACATAGTTTAGTTTTCAACCTGGAAGCCTCTCTCCTTAACATCTCTCTCCTTCCCCTGCCTGGATGGGAGGGGGAAGGGGATTGAGAGCATTGTTGTCACCCATTTAACTGTCGGTCTCTGACAATTTTGTAGTTTGATCGCTGAATACCCTTCTCTGCAGTTGCTGTATTTTCAGTCCTCTGTGAGTGTTGACATGCTTTCAGAATTTTTGTTTATCTTACCATCCTACCTGCTAAATCCAGAAGAGCATTGTAACACACCAACACCTTTCACGGCTGTTTCTCTAGCAATAGAGGTTCTTTCCTTTCCTGTGTATCTAAATACTTTTCCCTCCAGCTCACTCCAGCCACCACTGTGCTTTCTCCATCTTCCCACATCAGTGATCTCTGTCAGCCTTTCCTGGGGAAATACTTAACTGCAAATTGAAGCATACATGATCAGTTCTTTCCCTAACTAGATTTAATAAATGAAGAGGGTTCACAACCGTTGAAGATGCAGGCTAGTGCTCTAACTCTGTCTTTTCTTTTTTATTCTCAATAGTAACTTCTTTTTTGTGTGTTTGCTTTTAACACACTATATAAAACCTTAACACGGATTAGCATAGATAAGATCACTACGAGGGGTTATTATTTACTGAATCTATGGGCCATTTAAAATAAGCCTGCCTAAAACATTGTTAAAAAATTTGAACTATAAAATTATTGGGAAAACAAATATTAAATCTCTGAAGTGCATAGAGCCATAGACTTCGGAGATCCAGTGGGTTTTTAACAAAAAAAATCCTACAAAAGACATATTCCATGCAACACAATACAGAGCTAACCGGCTCATGACAAGCTTCTGGAGCACTAACACAGAAGCCATACATCTCATGCCTGTACAATTTTGTGAGTAAGTTTGTTTGATGTTGTTTCTTCTTTGATCTTGCAAAATCCACCACGGAGATATGAATACGTTCAAAAACAATGAAAATATTTATTTTCTAATGATGGCAGTCACACTGTATCATTAGAAAAAGAAAAAAGAATCCACTACTAGTAATGCATTGTCAATAGGGGAATCAAATTTACTTATGGCAGATTTTGCAGTTGAGAGGTAAGATCAATGATTTCTCAAAACATTGGAAAAAGCTGTGCAATGTGACTGCACAAAGAAAAAGAAAACAAAGTGGGATCATTTTCAGTAAAACTGTAAAGCAAGTCTTGTCCATTCTCAGAAAAATCTGGATCTGTTTCTAAACAGTCTCTTTTCCACTCAGATACACAGACAACATGGTTTAAAAAAAATCTGATAGCTTAAAATATTTCATACTCACTTTTCATGCTCGCTATATGGTACTAATCTTAACTTCTATTTTAGCCAATAAAAGACTCCTTTTTAAAAAAAAGTAGGTTGATTTTCTAATTTAAATATGTTGCGTGATTTTTGTCTTTAAAACAGCTGCTACTAGTATAAAAGATAACAATGGTAAAGACACCTGGATATTTACCTTTCTGCCATGCTTATGGTTGTATGTGTACATATACTCTGAAGGTAGAAGGAACTGTGCTGGCCTGTGTGAACACCAAGGACTCTAGAGCATAAACCATAACTGGAACTCATGAGGTGCTTGTGTCATATCTGTCCGAGCAGGGACTGTTAACATTGCATCTTTGTGTAGTACAGTCTTTAAAAGTGGAAACTTGAGCAAGTTCAAATTCTAGGTACAATACCAGAAAGGTAAAGATAGTTAACTAAATCTCAGTTTCCAAATCAAAGCTTAATTACTAATTTACATTTCTTAAAGTATTAATGAATACTTTGTATTCAGAAGAAAGGTTTATATTTAAATACTCCAGCAGTTTCCAACAGCCATTAGCATATTTCCAGTACTATCAGTTTCTTAAGGTGCATCTGAGTTGTTTAAAATTGTTTGTTGCTAACTGAAGAACTATTCTCTTTCTCATTGACTTCATACTTGAGCCACCTTGCCTAATTTTTTATTGCAGTTGCCCAGTCTTGAGCAATGTTTTGTTATTGTCAAAAATCTTTCATGCTTTTGTCAGGAAATGTGGTGAGTTTGAGCTCTCCAGTTTGAATAACCCAGATTCTTTGTCTAGTTTGAATGGCTTCTGCAATGCAGGAGAAGAAGCATTGGTGAATTTATTTTAAATAATAATAAAAAAGGGAGTTCCATATGGCTTTTCTATGTAGTGAACAGTAGTTTGAAGTAAACAATAGACCTAAGTGCTCTCGGGCAGCTGTCATGCCTGGGACAGAAAGTTGGGAGAAATTTAGAAAATTATAAACAGAATGATTTAGAAATTACAGTCCAGCGTCTACAAAGATCTTTTTACATGGTGTTAAACCTCAAAAAGTTTCAGTGGAGTCCAGAGGATGCTTATTTTTCACCAATACACCTACTTAAAAAATAAAAAAATCAAGTTTTGACTGGAATTAAAGCAGAATAAGCCAGATTTGGTCTGATGTTTTTAACTTTGCTTTAAGTACTAAATTAAGGAATGAAAATTGATACCTTTCTGGATAGCAGTAGTGAATGGGATCTTGATTAAACCACTGGAGCAAATACACTTATTCTTAAAGGACTGGGGAGAAAGATCAGTACAGTAAAAATCTCAGTTTATAGGCAATTTGAATGGCATGAGCACCACAAATCCCCTCCTAAAATATGATGTGTACTAGGAAGTCCAGACTTGGAGGAAAAAAGTCACCATTTATATTACACTTCATGGAAGATTTAATGAAAAATAGCTTAGAGTTGCTGTCTTAATCTTGTCTGAGTACAGAGCTAGCAGTTCTGATATACTAGTGTCCAGTAAAAAGATCTTCCAAATGTTGCCTCTGGGTCAGGTGTTCTCAGGGTGAAGTATCTGCATGAGGGAGAAGGATCACATTGAAAGGCATTCAATACCAACGATAAGGATAATTTTTACAAACTTAGATGGAAGGTAAGATGGGGCCACTTTCCTTGAGAATAATTATTTTATTATGGAATCATAGAATCACTTAGGTTAGAAAAGACCTTCAAAATCATAGAGTCCAAACATTAAACCTACTCTCCCAAGTCCAGCACTAAGCCATATTCTCAAGCACCTCATCTAGATGACTTTCAAACACATCCAGGGAGGGTAACTCAACCACCTCCCTGGGCAGCACGTTCTAATGTCTGACAATGCTTTCAGTGAAAAAATTCTTCAGCCTTCTCCTCATCCTTTGTCACAATGTTTACCTCTGCATCCAATAAAGGATGGAGATTCTCCCTAGATTTCCTTTTGTTCTTAATGTATTTATAGAAAGAATTTTTTTGTCTTTGACAGCAGTAGCCAAGTTGAGTTCCAGTTGGGCTTTGGCTCTCCTAACTTTCTCCCTCCATTGCCTTACTGCATCTCTGTATTCCTCATGAGATGCCTGTCCTCTTTTCCAGAACACTCTCCTTTTCTTCCTGACCTTCACCCAAATCTTTCCAGGCTGGTCTTCTTCCCTGATGGCTTGTCTCTCCATGTTTTCTTTAACATAACAAAAGACCGACTACAGAATATGGTAAAGGAACAGAAGATGGAGAGAGTTTACAGTGGGAAAGTCAATCATGTAGCACTGCATGTTCAGCTGTGAATCTTTCAGTCCCACATTATGAACTGGGGGGAGGGGTGAGGTGGTGGGGCAGGGAATTGCTGTAATGGACAGATTTCTCTAGGGAATTATCTGTACATCATATTAACCAACATATTTTTGCTATACCTTAGCTGTTTGTTCCATCTTAATTTTAAGTGCAAAAAGCCTTGAATTCACCATTATATCCTAAAAATCAAGATGTGTGTAGATGATTTACTTTCTGCATAGCTTGGCTACAGCTACATTTACTTGTATGTTGCCTAAGGAAAATTGTCTTCCTCTTATAGCACCATTAGGCACATTTGATTATAGCAGACAAAGGACATGTATCTGCTTTTCTGATGTCTGCTACACTGCTGGGATTATAGATATGATAAACAAAAAATACATCATGGTACAGTGTTGTGGTCCTTCCCCTCAACTCAAGGAACAGGAATGGCTACAGTTCAGGAAGTGGTATGGTGGACAGTAAGGTAAATAAATTTCAAATATTAGATTTTATTTTGGATAAAGGTGAATGCAAAACTGATTAAAGTAGTGAGTTATACAAATATTCCCACAAAAATATCACCAATTCTTGCCTCTGATGATTACTTAAATAAGGGAAATAGCACTTTATTTCTGAGACAAAAAAGATTATATGGGTAATTTTTTAAAAATGTGCAGCTGGCAGAAAGCAGAAACTCTGCACTATTTGTTAGGGCAAACTTTATTATGGGACTTCACTACTGATTAAAGCCAAAAGGAAGGGACAGCACAGGAACTATGATTAGACTAACAGCTTCTTAATTAATCAAAGCATTCATTTCTCTTATTGCTATTTTCATGTAATGAAGTCTTTGTTGGTGTGGAAGTCAAGCAGACAATCAATCTCAAATTAACTGAAGTAGCAGTAAATAGCGTAGGATTCAAGGAGTTATACAAACATACGGTGGCAGAACTTTTAAGTCATTCCTCCTTTCTTCCTTCATCATTGACTTTTTGCAAATAGTGGGGTAATTCTATCATAAGAGTTCAAGTCTTACCTTATTTCTACAGTGGAATCCACTATTTCCTGTTTTATTTTCTGTGGACATCAATGCACATCCTCTGGAAGGCTACCATCAGATTAGGACTGCTCTGTTGAGCAGGCAGCTACCAATTAAGTCCAACTGGGACTGGGGTATATTTGTTAATACAGCATATACACAGAAAATATTATGCATGTTTCAGTATTTTATAAAAAAATCATAAAAATTCATGAGATGAAGCTGCATTGAGACCAAATAACTTGGGAGATGTAAAAATATAACATTTGTCAGGTGGAATTACCTCCAACACTTGCATGTAAGCAGGAAAGTGCCTACAAGACACCATTATGGAGAAATTGTCCAAACCCTTCCTAACATGCTGGGGTGCCTGTCTAAAGGGCCTGTTCACCAATGTACCTGAGAGGAGGGTGCAAAGAGGACAGAGCCACGTGATGTCTCATGATGTCCAGTGATAGGATCAGGGGCACTGGGCAACAAACAAACACAGGAGTTTCTCCCTGAACATCAGGAAACAATTCTTTATTGTGAGTACTTGCAAGTACTTGCAGAGGTTGTCCAGGGGGCTGTGGATTCTCCCTCCTTAGAGATCCTCAAAAAGCCATCTGAACATGGTCCTGGGCAACCAGCACTAGGTGGCCATGCCTGAGCAAGAGGGCTGGACCAGATGACATCCAGAAGTGCCTTCCAGTCTTAGCCATTCTGTGACAACACTGTGTCAAAACAATTTCTATGAAAGTGTGTGTAAAATACCTGCAAATAAAATGCAATCATTCAAATAGATTATAATAAACTAGTGATTGAGACAATTATTAATAGCTTACAGGGGAGCTAGATTGTTTTTTTCATGAATGAGATCTCTAAGGAATTTTGTTGTTGCCAAGACTGATTTGCTGCATGCATCATAAATACTTAACTTCTAGTTTGCAAAAAACTAATGGATTTTTGTAATAAAAACTGTTTATGTTTACTGTATCATGAAGGATACAGTATTTTGTCTGCCGATTTTACTAATTTTTTTACTGTTTGCAGTGAGAAAACCAATTACAAAACATATTCAAATGTTCTGTTTTTAATTAGCAGTCACTACAAAAAAAATTGGTACCTATCATTCACACACACTGTGGGTTGTTAAAGCCCCAGACGTCATAAGCTCTCCCTCAAAAAACTACAACTTTTTGTATTATAATGTCCCTTTTTTTAATAAGGCATTTGATATGCAGAGAAATACTTAACTACTGGCTTCTCAGCTGCTATCAAACTCCATAGGGTTTCTCATTTCTGTAGACCACTTTATGTCTCTCCCATAGCAAAAAGGGGACATATCACATTTATAATAATTTTCGGGCTTCTTCTCACTGCCAGACTGTTGTAAAGTTGCTTGATCTGCACTCAAAAGTTCTGACAGGTGTATAAAATATTAGATGGGAATTGGTTATAGTGCAGATACCAGCCCTTCATATTGGGCTAAAATTCTGAGAAAAAAAAAATGGCATTCTAAGTGAGTTTCCTTACGAGTCACTGTACTTGTGATAGCAAGTTTGGGTAGGTGTTGTGAAATATAGTCTTGAGGTCCTTGTTTTACTTCTAAGTTTTGTTCTTTCTATAATACCTAAAAAAATACTGAAGAAAAATTGGCAAATCTTGAACTATGCCAGCAGGGCCCATTTCTAATGCTGCATATGCTTTGTAGAAATATATGGTGTATTAGTTTTCTTTTTAAAAAATGTTTTATTAAATACATGCTACTAGAAGAAAATATTCCTTGACAGTTTATCCTCATAATTCTAATGGCATAAACAGTTAGGAAGAATTTGTCCGAATACTTGCAGACAATTAGGTATACTACAAAACATGTTTTATTTTCCTTAAATTGGAAGAGAACCCACATTACAGGTCAGGACCACAAGGCTTGCTTAGAAAATACAAATACAAGCTGCTTGCTTTTTTTTTTTTTTAATTTTCTAATTTATTTATTTTTTAAATATTGAAAGCATAACTTTTCCTATCATTTCCTTGCAGAACACTGAAATTACACAGTAGTTATAATCTGTACCTCAGTAAGCAGATGTGGATGCTAGGAATCTAATCCCCACAACAGTTTCATTCAGTTAAAGAGAAGTGGTAGGGAGTGGAAAAGGAAGAATGTTACATCATCTCATCAAGTATTTCAAAACACTTGAATGCCCATCTGAGTCACAATAAGAAAATTCCTCTAAAGAGGAAAAAAAACCCCAAAACCCATCTGTTTTTCACCCTGTCCTTCAGAGCTTTCCCACAAATCATAACATTCAAGCACAACATATTAATTTCAATGGTATACATGCCTGTACTCCCATTCCTAATGAGATTTTAGCTCATGCAAACATTCTGGTATTGCTAGACTTTCTCAGCTGCTTTTTATTATCTATTCAGCTATATGAAAATTCTACTTCAAAGGAAATATACTTTATGCTCTCAAAAATAAATTTATTCAGCATGCAGAAGAAATACATGTGAATGATTGATTATTTCAGGATTCCACTGCATGACTTGTGACCAGTTTTTAAGAGACCGAGTGCTTTTTGATGTTCATGTTACTTAGAGCTCTAGGCAACACCCGTCACTGTCATTCAGAAGATGGATGGTTGTTGCTGCTATTATATCTACTCCTTGCAGTTTCAGAGAGCCAATAATATAAATGTTGTATGGTTTATTGCTTCATGGAAAAATGAGCCTCTTAATGCAGTATGGCTCTGATTATTCTTCATTACCTGAAATATTGTGGAAGAGCTTGTATGTCTAATGACAATTATAGATTCACTGCAGAGTATACAAGATACAATGATCACTATTTCCAGACTATAAAAGAGTCTTGTTTATCATGTGCAAAAATATTCAAGCAACATTAAGAAACTTCATTCTTACTTATTATGCTGAAACTGACTGCATAAAAAAAGTATAAAATACTAAGGAAGCAAAGATAAGTCATCCTGCTTCAGTAGGTTTTTTGTGAAATATTTGTTTGGTCATGAGCAGAGGTGACAGTCTGTATGTCAGAGCCTTGTGTCCAAACACAAATCTCCTCTATTTTTCTCCCTCTTTTTCTGTATAAAAACATGTCATGTTTGATGATAAAAAATATGACCATGTCTTTCATTTTCTAGTAATACGAAAAAGAAGACTAGAGATCAGTATCTAAAAATCTACCAAATGCATACAGGCTGCAGAACACCAGGAAACTTAGATAATAGTTGGGCCACTGTTTAAGTGGCGAGTTTGGTCTTTAGACCTGGCTTTTCCTCCATAATAGTGTATTTGTTCAGAAGTATGACTATGCATATCTATGTGCCATACAGCATGACTGCTTCTCAGATTACAGTGACAGAGAATAGTGACATTCTAGGGTTATAGTTAGCATTATGGCTCTATCATTGACTTTTAGCAAAAATATGGAAGACTTAAGCGTCTTTATATATTTTCATAGTAAAGCAGTACAAGTAAAAGGCAGAAAAATCTTATGGAAGTTGCAAGAATATTTTGGTAAATGTATTTTCATTTGAAATATATACTCATCTTGCACAGAATGTGGCACAGATTTCCACACGTTCAAACATGGGCGGCAGCTTTTCAGAAGGACTAGAATAAAAAGATCTTAAACTGCTTAGAATTACCTTCAGTTTAGTTTGGTTTCATAGATTGAGCTTTAGATTGCTCTGATTTTTTAAATTAGATTGTTCTTAATGTTTGAGAGATGTTTTCTGTAATTGATGGAGCAGAATGTGAGACTGTGTTGTTAGCACCCACATAAGTTTACTGAGATGAATTTCCAGCTTTGTTCTATTGCTACAACAAAGCAGAAGGGGGTAAAAACCACATGATGTTAAGTGTCTCAAGTCTCTCATAGGTTTACAGCTAATTTTCCTCTGAAGTTGTATAAAGGAGCTAGGCAAACAGAAAATGTCTTAATGACTTGGGGACCTGTCATAAGTGAGAGCTGGAGAAGCTTCTGTGCTCAGTAGCTGGGGGAACCCAGTACTTGAGAAAGGAAAACACCAGATTCCAGTTTAACAATTAATAATAAAATAATAATAAAATATAGTAATAATAGTAAAACAATAATGGTAAACCTTAGTTCCTATACCAGATGTGAATATTTATACTGCACTGGAAGCAGGACTCAGAGACCTAAGCCTTCTTTTGCTGAGTGAAATAACCACTAGTTTTATTGCCACACTTTCTCCTTCTGTCTCTTGCCATATGGTCAGAGAATTATTCCATGGAATGATGAATGGCTTATTGGAAAGGGTTCTGTAAGACTTACTCAGAATATTCTTTAATTTGGTAATTGATCTCTTGTCCATACAGACAGGTACTAAATGCCTCCACAGCATGCATCAACTGCCTCACTACAGTAAGACAAGTTGGGTGAGACTAGGTGCTGAACTAATTTTCTCAGCATTAAAATACTTAATGAACACAATAAGACTTTTAAGGAATTTAAATGAAATAAATATGACTGTGCTGAATTGGGGAATTTGTGTGTGAATATGCTTTGAAGCTTTTCATTCCTTAGACATGCAGTACATATACCACAGGTTTATGAAAAACCTTGTGACTTGTTCCAGTCTGTCAGTAACATCAATAATATGTTTACAGACCTTTTGTCCTTCATGACATTAAGCTCACAATTTCATGGATGATATAAAAAGGTACCTTTTCCTCTAGTTATTATTTTTTATGATCTCTTTAGCTAGAACTAAGCTATTTTTTAAGATTGGAAAGATACTCTGTGGCTAGAATAATGTTGACCATGGTGTGGTAGAGCTAAGAATGCTCTGGATTAACCTCTTTGAAGCCAGTGAAATTACTTATATTGACACCAGCTAAAAAAAGAATTATTGTACCAGGAAAGACAATAATGGATTGTTGCATTTTTTGTCAAATGGATGGAGATCTTATGCCCAAAATAACAGAAGAGTACTAAATCACTGAAACAAGGTAGCATTTTGGGGGGGTCTCTTTCTACATTAATCTGATTAATAAATCATACAAGCATGTGTACGTGCCTAGGTTTTCAAAATTGACAGTAGAAGAGTAACCAAGGGTATACTAGGGGAGGGAGGGGGAGTGACAAAGTAAAACAAAAAACTTAGTGGCTAGTCAACCATCACTCGGATCTACTCATTTATCCCTAACTACCATAGAACCCTCTTCCCTGATGTTGCTGATACTTACATCACAAAGCACTATAGAAGAGATTTATAAAGCAGCCCAATAAATGAGAATTTCCAAGTGAAACTGGCACTTTTTTCCACCCTGTAAGCAGAAAAAAATGCAAATTCAGATAATAAAGCTATAGAATGAAGTCACTTCACAGATGTGTTAAATCAAATTAAGAGTGCTTTTATAATATTGAGCAAATGGCAGCTGTACAGAATTACTCATTTGTAAGGCTCATCTATTATAGTTAATTTTGCTGACTTCAAGTACTTAATTTACATTTGTTAAACCAGCTAAATAATGTAGGAGTTGGTACAAATGGTGTGTTTGTTCATACTAGAATTTATCATGTATCTTAGGATGCAAGTGTTTTGCAGACTTTGGCATTTCCTTGTTTTCTTGATAGTTTTAATCAATGAAAAGGAATTGCTAAAAGATATCTTTAAGAATACTTTCAAAAACAGAATTTACTTTTTAAGGGACAATCAGAGTGTAGTAAAAAAACCTCACCAAGAGAATACAGAAGCTAACGTGAAGTACAAGGCTGTCTTAACTCTTTGTTTCTGAGATCTCAGAAATGGTCACAGAGTCTTGATACTTCCTCTAACAGCAAATATATTGCTATCCTTTGAGTTTTCCCCCATTGCATCTGTTTCTTTGGAGCATGCCAAATAGAATTTTAAAACTGTACAACACCATCAGGATTTGCATGGCTAGTGTTGCAACTAGAAGGAAGACACATCATATTTCAGGTACTTTTTTCTAACAGTGCAAGTATGCCTTCATATTTTAGGAAGATATATGTCACTGTTAGTTTTAGACTTTGAAGAGACCCACCATATAGATAGCAGGTAAGCTGTTTCGTTCTGTGATAAATTCTGCTGCCAGAGTTCCCCGGGAATACTTTGGAGCCAGCCTTTGCTGACCTTTGTGGAAAAAAAGGGAATGAGTTTTCATATGTGCGATTTGTCCCAGCTGTGCCCCCTCCCAATGCCTTGTGCACCCCCAGTCTACTCACTGGTGGGTGGTGTGAGGAGCAGAAAAGGCCTTGGCTGTGTGTAAGGAGGGGTCAGCGCTAACTAAAACATCCCTCTGTTATCAACACTATTTTCAGCACAAATCCAAACCATAGACCTATACTAGCTACTATGAAGAAAATTAAGTTTGACCCAGCCAAAATCAGCCAAAACCAGCACAGCAGCTCTTTTCACTGTTTTCAAAGTGATTTTTCAGTCTGTCCCTAATTCCAAACATTTCACTTGCTTTGTGACTGCCAGCAAACACTGAACTATTGTATGACCATGCTACAGTCACAGTGTCATGAAGGGTGACTTCAGATGCCACGATGATGTGTGAGCTTAGTGTTTTTTCCTCATACGCACCACTTTTCTGTTTTGAGTTTTATCTGCCATCCTATTGCCCACAGTTTTTCTCATAAGGGCCTTTTGTAATTCAGCAGTCAGCTCTTGCCTCTACTATAATTGTAATTGTTATAAAAACACGAATATAACTATACACATTTTTACATTAATAACTTTTGTGACACTGGTGTCTCACTCTTTACTTTTTTTCCAAACCATTTTTGAATGCTTTGGACAGCACAGGACTCAGCATGCACTCTTGTGCAGCTCCATTGTTGACTTAATTTTTAAGAAGTACTCCACCTACTACAACTGACTAGTTTCCACCCTCTTATTCTGCTCTTAAAATATTTCCATTTATACTAGGATGCTTTTTTATCCCTTGGCTGATTAGTTTCCTCAGGAATTCTGGCAATTTAAAATAAGCAGATGGCCCACATCCTTGCTGACCGCTTCAAAGAAGGCCAATAGTTGGTAGAACAGGACCTTTCTCTGCAGAACTCTTACTGGCTCTTGCAAAGAAATTTGCATATGTCTAATCCATTAATTCTGTCCTTTGATGTAGTCTCTGCTAACTTGTTTAATAACATCAGGTTTAGAGGTCTATAGTTCATTGGATTCCTCAGAGTCCTTTTAAAAGTGGTTGCTATTTTTGCCACAGTTTTCAGACAGTAGAGGAGTTTTAAACTTGAGCTTATACTGTACCATTAGCAACTTAGCTATTTCAAGAAAACATATAATCTTAAACTAGTTTAACGGCTTATTGAAAATGCTAGAACAGGGAGAAGGGCAGGGAGGTTACAGATGGCCTGTTGTTAGTTGTCATGAATGTTGGAAGTGTTGACATTCACCACTAGTGAAGGAAAACCTTGTTTTTTTTATTGAAACCACAGTGGCTGAAGTTAACTGAAACTCAGCAAACTGAGTTTGCTGCTAATTAACATGAAAATCTACTACATGGAGTTCATCTTAGTGAATCAGTACAGTAACTAGTATAACATCAGAAATCCGAGGTACAGGAATTTAAAAGAACAGGAGCAAGTGACACACTTTACCTTAGTCACTCTGAGTTAAATAGAACAGCAAGAAAGCACCACAGTTTTAAAAAGTATGTTGGGACTGGAACTTTTCGTTTGTAAAGTGTTAAAACCGACTTGAGCAGAAGCCACTGCCTCATACAAAATACTTATGTAAAACTGATAAAATAATGGTAGTAGGAACTGTGGAGTGAGATGGCATAGCTTTTGTTCTTTTTTATCCCTCAGAGAAAGCTGAAACTTTTAATAATGTGCGTTTTCTTTATGTAGTGTTCTTATCTACTTGCTGTAACACATGGCTACATGATAAACTTCATATGAAGATATTTATAATCCGCTATTCTGAGTGCTTTGTTTCCTTTGTTTCCTTGGGATTAATTTCTAGTATCTTCTTTGTTGGTCTTTAACCGTTTTTGGGCGGTTCACCAAACAATTTACATGCCTGTCAGTAAAACAGAATGTTTGTGAGTAAGAAAATATGACACATTCATTGGGTCAGTGTAAGCAGGAAGAATCAGAAAATACAAAATATGATAATTACTTGTATTTTCCTCATGTTTGCAAGTCTTGCTCATCAGATTATAGACTTCCTTGATAGGACTAATATTCTGAATCCTGATGACATGCTTACAGTACAGCAAGACTCCCAGGGATCCTGCCTGGACATTTTAAGGACATCTTGAACATAGATGCAAAATAACAATACTGCTTATGTTGACAAACTTATACCTGAATTTATATGAGAAAGTTTGAAGTGGCCCAATTAGTGTTTTTCTTGACTTCAGAATGTTTATATTACTGACATGAATATTCTATGTACTTGCACTGATGTATCAAACAGTGAGGGAATACAAATTGTGATGAACATATTGTCTTCAAAAATATCAGCACTATATGCTGATTTTTTCTAAAGCTTAGCCAACTGCTTGTCTTAGCTTCCATTCCACAAAGAATATCCCACTGCCTTTGCACAAGTCTGTGGCTGCCGTAAGTAGCTTAAGGTCTATAACAGTGAGGGAAAAGGTAATTGATGGTTTCATAGTACATTTTCAGCTGTAAGTCTGAAGGACAGTGCAGAAGACCACTCCACTGAAAGCTAACTTGAAGTAGCATTAAGGATTCTGAGTATTCTTTCAGGCATGCTTCTGGAGTTCACTACCCACAAAAAAGAAGGACACAGTCAGGCATAAACATATAGAAGAAAGCTGAACAAAGGAAATACAGAACAAATGATACAGTAATATAATGTAACATCTCTAAGAAATATTGATGACATCCTTTCACAAAGGAAGCTGTAACTGCATTTTCACTGCGTCTGCAGTTTGTATTTGATTCATATATCGTGGAAAACATCTCTCTGGAAGTTGTGTGATATAAAAAGAGTGTAAGAATGCTGGTTTCAGGTGGCAGTAAGAGAAAATAGAGAAGATAATACCTCACAAAATGAAAAACATTTTTTCAATATTTGTGTTACATAAGGAAAAATAATGTCATCAAAAAAATACAGAAGCGTGGTTAAAACTCCACAAAACTTCTAAATTGCAATAAAAACTCTGATCTATGCTTAAACAGTTCACATTCAGATAATGATGTGATTTATTTCTTTTGTTTAGCATACTTGTACCAATAAATGTTTTCACATAAATACTGCCTTTTTTCTTTCTTTTACCTTACTTTTTACCATACGTTACTTCATAGATAGAATTAAGCTACTTTTGCTAGCTTGTCACCAGGAGCTGTCAGCACATATGCACTGACCCATTGATCATATCAGCATGATTAGTAACAGTAAACCCTGAATTGTGATCAGAAGTTCCTCATCCAACTCCTACAGTGCACAAGCAAATGAAAGGACTGCTGCATTAGTGCAGAGCTTCACACCTGTCAACCAGGTTCTGCCCAACCACAGCCTCCAATGAATGCACTGTTGTATTTCAGGCCAAGACTACAAAAACAGGTTACAGAATGATGAAATACTAAAAGTCTGAAATGAAAGGCCCACAAACATCATTGAAGATGACTGAAGTAATCAGTGAAATGAAAAAAAAAAACCACACCAAAACAAAACGACCACACAGCAGAGAAAATAAAGCTGAAAATTCCACATGTTGCTCCAACCACAGGAAGGGCAAATATCCAGGTAAGAAGTCAGTAGGGTGATTCAGGCACATAGTGGAAAGCTTAAAATGACAGATGGGACTCATGTCCCTGGAAGTCTTATCCATTTTGCATTCCAGTGTTCATGTAAGGTTCTAAAGTCTGTACTCTGAAGGTGATAAAAATCTTCCTGATAAACAGAATGACAGAAAGACAAAACATTGAAATTGTAAAGGAAGTAAAATTCAAAGACTTCAAGGAGAAAGAGGAGGACAGAGTGTGAAAGGGTAGAAGGTAAGAGTGGAGGGAGGGAGCTACTGGTAACATCTGTCACATGAGGTAGGTTCTGGCGTCATTGCACACGCCAGCTCAGACACTGCATTGGGACCTGCAGGCGAGGAGACCACTAGAGTGTCTGAAGTAATAGACCTTGGGGACTAAATGAATGTGAATCGTCTATATTTCTGATTATCTGACTTTGGAAAGAACATTGTAGTACATTGACTAATGGCCAAGCTTAAGATAGTTTTATAAAAGCGAGGTGTGATGCTGCAAAAAATTAGCATTAGTAGCTTTAGTACAGAAAAATGTCATTTCCTCCTCATCAGGTCTATTAGAAAAATATTATCTTGAGCAGTTTTCAGCATTGACAAAAAGTTTCTCAGTTTGGCAGGAAAGCCCTAAGATTTGTAGAGATATCCATGCAAAAAAGCCCAGAAACTAAAAAGAACAAGCCTTCCTTTGCACCTTTTTTTTTTGTGAGGTATGTTTGAGTTATATTATCGACAGAAAATTTCTGTGTGAATAAACATGGCTCTAAACGGTATTATTTTAGATCACAGACAAGTCAATATTATTTAATTTAATTTAATGTAATCTATTTATTTAATCATTAGGTAGGATTTGACATTCACTACCTAGTTTTGGATGGCTCCTATTTGACCGGGAGCACATGAATTAAAGTTGCCTTACAGTTATCTCAGAAATGTGTTTTTTGTTTTGCTAAAATAATTAAGAAGCTTACATGCAGAATGCCATGTATCAAGCAGAAAGTTCCTTACAGGGTAAGTGGGACTGGAGGCAGGAGGGAAGGAGAGCGAGGGCAGGGAACTGTTCTGCTTCTATTGAAATTTAAGTTCATAGAAAAATTCCAGCTGCCTGGAATGAAAATCTGTCCTTTCAAAAAGGATACAGACCTGTAATTCTGAATATGGAAGTTTTGTTTTATTATTTGAAAATGGGACTGAAAAAAAATCTAGAATGCATTTTCATTTAAGTGATAACTTTATTTATTCCCATTTTTAATACTCTTGTGCTACTAAAATGAGCTGCTACTGACAACATGGGTAATTGGTGTGTGTACCAGCTGTAAATACCTTTAAAACTTTTTAATTGCTACCTTTTAGGATCTTAGTTATCATTCCCACAAGGAAAGCATTTGTAATGCTTAATAAGTTAGCAGGAGTCAGTCGGTAGGTGAGAATTCTATTGTACTCTCCAGAGGCAATCTCTAGTCCCAAACACCTGCAAGTTCCATGATCTAAATCCTGCTTAAAGTGTATGAATGTAATGCACTATATCTACTTGTGCTTAGAGAGAGAGATGAAATAAAGAGAAAACAAAGTTTTTCACTCTGTCCATCAGCTCCGAAGTACTTGAGATATTTTTTAGGGTCAGTGCTTTTCATTTCAAGGAGGTAGTTGACCTATTCTTAACATTTATTAAGTGCCAGATATTCTCATTACTTCTGCCAAGAAAGCTGCGGCAGTGTATGAACACTTAGCATTTACCTGTTTTGTAGAAATTAACCTTTATTGATTTCAGTTCTGCACAGTATTAGGAAAACAAAAACAAACAAACAAAAAGACAAAACAGTGGGAATCGGGTGGGGAGACCCAAAAACCAGACCGCGGTGGCAGCTTTGAAAGGAATCACCCTTTTAGTGGTTATTGTAGTGCATACAGAATGCAGATCATTGTTTCTCAGTTGGTGCTCTTGGGGAAATAGAGGGGCTTTTTTCTTCTTCTTTCCACTTCCTCCCCTGATGCTGCTTATATTGAAAGAAAGGGTGCGTGAGGTCTGCAATCTGTTGCAGAAGTTGCCTGCAAACACTAAGGAAGATGAAGAATAAAGTGGGAGTGGGTATCCAAGGATGAAACCCTTCAGGGCAGCACAAATAAACAGAAGCACAGGCCACTGGGAGCCACTAGTGGAGAGGGACAGACGACAGCAGATTCAAAGAGACAAAAAATAAATGGATGTCAAGGTGTTCCAGACATGGTGCAAGAAAGGATATTGAAAGAAAAAGTGGAGAATTTCCCTCAATAGGACTTCGATGCATTACACATAGGAATGCAAAAGATTCTTGAATCCTTTAAACTCTTAAGTTTAATTAGTTAATTGGCAATAGAGAAGGAAATAGTGCATTTTTTAAATGCTGCTGAGGTGGGCTGTACAGCAAAAATTACACATAACTGCACCAGCTCCATGTTCCTGAAAGGCAAATTAAGTTTCGGGGATACAATCCAATCAGTCCAATCTACAAACTCACAAGTGCTTGACCTACAAGTGTGTTGCTTTTGCTTGACATCTTTCTGATGACAGGAGTTCTGTGTTATTTTTTTTCTATTGTTTTAATAGGAAGGATGTTACTATCAAACTATAATTTAATCAGAGTGGTTAGTGATCTTGCTTTGGAATGGTGGGGCTCTGTGTGCTTTCAGGTTTATGAATGTGAAAAACATGTCTTCATTGGAGAATGCTCTGCTGATGAAGTTGCTGTAGAAGTGTCCACCAAATATCTAGAAAATACTTTGTGATCTGTGTTAAGTGAGATTCTAATGTTCCAAAAGATTTCTGAGCCTTGATAGAGTTGCCAGCATCTTCCTCTCTTCTTGTGCTTCCCATGAATAATTGCTTACATGTTTTTAACTTACTCCTCAACTACATCTGCTACGTTTCACCTCTAGTGGTATCTTATTACTGTGACAGCTCACAGGCCACGATTCACTCAGTAACTTATTATCTGTATTAAATTATTTTATAATTGATCAATTTTATTCTGTGTTTTGGTAGATCTGTAATGTAAAGGAGTGTTGCTTATAATTCTAAATGTAGTTGGTTTCTGTTGATTTTCTTAAACTAATAATTAATATATGAAGTAAATATATATAGTAACATTAGCCAGCAGTACAGTAGTCTGGTATCAACACTTCTAAACAATTGCTGACTCTTCTGTCATTTCATCCCATAAAAAATCACCTCTGTTCTGCATAAAACAGTTGTTACTTGGCCTCTAAATATGTGCTTGTAGCCTCACCTGAGAGTGCTCCTTTGAGGACGGTCTGTCTTGGGTCCCTGACTCCTCACAAGTAGTTGAATGACAGTATTTACTGCCTCAGTCTTTAGGAGAGAATCTTTATCTCTGTTTTACAGATGGGGTCTGAGGAGCTGGTAACTGAAAACTGGTCCTGTGTAATAGCATAGTCACCAAACAATTCCCAGATGCTTTGTTGAAGCCATACTCAGTTAAACCTCTGTATTCTAAAAATTATCTTTTATTGGCTCCTTACTATGAATATTCATTTTCATTTCAGATCCCTCTTACATCGCTACAGATTCAGAGACAGTTCACCTTCACTCCTGGAGCTGTGCTGTTATGACAGACAGTGAAGTGCAGAGGGAAGCCAAACATTTGTCTCTGCAGGCATTTCTATCACTTGTGAGAGTGTGTAAGAGGAAAATGCTGAGGCTGACTTTTAAAAGCATATTCTTAAAACAGAGTGTGCTAAGCATTTGCCTAGATTGGCATGAGTGAATTCCTGACTGACTTAATGAACAGAGGAGGAGGAGACCTTAGTGAGGATTAATATGAATTTGATATTTAGGTCCCTGATTCTCTGTAAAAAAACGAATTTCAGAATACTGTTTCTATAGAGTCAGTTTTATAGAGTCCAATTTTGATCACATCATTAAAAAAGAAGCAAGTAATTTAATAAACCCAAACCTTGCATTGTTTTCTTGGGGTTCAGTAAGTTGCTTTGCTTCTTGTTTGTTCCACTCTGCACATTTAGTTGTAAGTTAATTTAAAAAAAACCCTCTACATTTTAATTATAATCAGAGACTTTATGTGGCTAAATGAAGTAAATTGAATTGTGTTCTTCTGTAAAAAAAAAGTTGGTCTAATTAGTTGTGTTTGAATGGTATTTGGTTTATATGATCGGTGTTGATTTTATGCTATTAAATTTTTATAGTTTAGAATCATGTTTTATTAAACATCTTGCAATCACTGTGAAGAGTATAGTTACTCAAATGAAGATGCTAACTTTGGTGCTTTAATTTTAATGTCTAGAAACACCAATGCAAGATTCAGCAATATTTATAAATATCAATAGATTGCAAACAAATGTAAGGCACAATTTAAATGTGCCTTTGAAGTAAAACTGTGTTGGCTACAGTCAGCAAAAGGTCTAACCTGGTTATAGCACAGGTTTTCTGGGAATGACTGAGATAGAGCGTAACTTTATTTTCAATAATTGAATTTGTCTGTCCTCATAAACACTATAGAGAGCAAAAGAAGAAGTGAAACCCAAATTTCTAAGAGTTCTCCTTTCTTCTAGTGGTCAAGGGAGCTCTGTTTTACCTATCAGAATAAGATACACATTAAAGTCTAAAATTGTCTGCCACAGTAATGTGAAAATGGACTGAATCAAGCTGCTATATCAAGACAGGGAGGAATAAAATAGACATGCATGTTAATTACATTGCTGGGCTGGAGTTAATTTTCCTCATGGCACCTCATATGGTGCTATGTTTCGGATTTACGATGAAAACACTGTTGGAAACACACCCTTCTTTTGGCTGTTACTGAGCAGTACTTGCACAGCATCAGAGCCTTCGCTTTTACCCCACTGTCTCCTCAGACAGCAGGCTGGAGGTGGGCAAGAAACTGGGAAGGAACACAGTTGAGAAAGTTGAACCAAAATTGGACGAAATACTATATAACATCAAGCTCAGCAATGGAAAACTGGTGAGGTTTTGCCTTCTGAGTTGGCTGATCTCCAAAGACTGTCTGGGCATCTGTCTGTTTATGGGCAGTGATCAGCAATTGCCTTTGCATCACTTGTTTATTTTCCTGTTTCCTTCACTTATTAAAGTGTCTTTATTTTGACATACGGGTTTTCTTGCTTTTACTTGCTTTTTCTCTGTTTTCTTCCCTCATCCTACTGGGGGCAGGTGGTGTGAGCAAGCAGCTTTGTGGATGACTATATTGTCATCTGAACGTGGTTTTCACTAACTGATTCAGTAACCTGACTCAAGAAGACAACCGGTATGAGGAGACTAAAGGCGTTTTGCATCGGCGAGTGGCATGCTAGCAGAGAATTGGCTGCATCTTTACTAAATAAACTGCATGCTTGTGAAAAGATGGCATGACTATAACTATTTTTGTTGCCCTCACCATTCCCTGGAAACACTGTGGACTCTTTTTTCTTGACCTGTATCTGAAATATTGCAGAAAGATAGCAACTAATTCAGTCGCGCTCTAACCTGTCTGAATTCCCTGTCTCATAAAGTGAGGTTCATCCGTTATGCTGATGCTGCAGTCTTAACAGGTTTCCAAACAGACAAGCCAAGAAGCCTTAAACCTAACCCCTAATCTTGTTCTCTGAAGCCAGTAATCTCTCACTGCTTTTGGCTGCTGTTGATTTCTCCATGGAATGGTTAGACTACATATGAAGTTTTAATCTTTTTGTTTTTTCTCCCTTTTTAAAATGAAAGGATGTTGCAGCATGGTTTCTCATGTGCACGTGTTCTTTAGCCTTTTTCCAAAGGGTCTTTGTTTTGGAAAGATGAATAAATCTGGCCCTGGTTTGCAGATTATTGTAGTGATGCTTCTGGCCACAGAATTTATGAATCTGCCATGAGAAAACTAAAATTAATTAGTAGATAGAGGCACAAGAAAAAGTGGTTGCAAAGTATTTTGGGAAATGTTTATAACTACAACAAACTTTTCAGGTCTGCTTTGTACTTGAGTTCTTCCATGTTTAGATCTCTGACTTGGATAGGTTTAATCTCTCAAAAGCTGCAGTTACAATGTTAATAAAAGCGGATTTGGTATTTATGTGATGTTATATCACTTAGCCAATTGTTTGTGATCACTTGCATTTGTCAAAAGGCTACATGTCCTTTTTATTTTAGTGTTTGCCAAGTAGTAAGTACAATGTGTCTTACATTTGTCATTATTGCTGTGCCATAAAAATAGGCAGTTTTCTTTACTGTGCTGGACTGAATGAAAGCTTAGTTAGGTTCTCAGCTACTAGGAGGATTTCATTGCTTCTAACTTGACCCAGTGAATAATCAGTAGAATATGGGAGAAATTCAGATAATTTCTTCCTCAGATGAATGCTCAAACCAAAAGTTGGTGAGCTGAACTTGCACATGCCCTTTTTCCAGACTGATTAATACTTACAGTTTTAACACCAGGGAATGAAATGCAGTAATTGAGCTATGTCAAGGGCAATAGCCAAATCCAGCACAAACCACCTGAGGACAAGCCTTCAATGCTCTTCCCATGTCTCAGACATTAGCACTAAAGTTACGATTGACTACATTATCGCCTGCCAGGGGTACTAGTACATTGGTCATGCACCATTTCTTGTGGAGAAGCTTAGTACAGTGGAAGAGGTGAATGTGAGAATCCACTGAAATGGTATCCCTTGTGTGCATACAGGTTCCAGAGAGGGTGGAGAAAATCCACTGAAATATGGGTCTTCTTCACAGCTCTTACACATTTCAGGTATTTAAATAAACTGCTGATCCTGGACTGCACAATAGAAGTGGAACCCATTAGCTTTAAATCCACAGAAACAGAGAGACGTACCCATCATGTTTGCTCTGCTGAGCAAGTTAAAGGGAACAAGGACTGAGAAGGGTGCAGTGAGGTTGTGATGGGTGTCTACAGAAAGAGGACTGGGTTTTGAAACTCAGCAGAGGTAACTGTCTTTGCAGGCATACAGACACAACCTGCACCAGTGGAGTAAATGTGGGAAATATCCTCTGTCTCAAATCAAATTTCCCAAGTTTCATATAGGAAGCAATAAAGACTTCTGTCCATTTTTTGTAATTATAAGGTCCTTGTTGCTTGTTTACTTTGAGTACAGGCTTTCAGATTGGCTTTCAAAATACTTTGTCTACCAGGAAATTTCACCAGAACATTGTGGATCCTGTCAGCAATTAAGTCAATGTGTTAGTTAGCAGCTTCTCACAAGAGTCAGGATGGAGCAGAAACAGATTTTTCAGGTCTAGAAACCTTTCCAGGACAAAATCCCAGGCACCCACAGACCACAGTTAGTGCTTGTGTTAGGAAACAACTGAATGGGACTTGTAAGATCTTTTGTTTTAACAGCATACTGCACTAACATTTCAGTGGTCTCATTCCTTCAAATAACAAGAATTTTTTAGAGAAAATGACAGAGTATTGTTAAAGATTTTTCATCCTCAAATCCACTCAAAACCTACTTCTATTTTTTGTGGCATCAAAGTTGTTCTGGTAAAGGAAGACTGTTTTCCCAGAGCCCCTGTATTTGCATCAAATGTTAATCTAATTGTAAGATTATTACAGAATTTCTATTGTAGCTACCAGTAACTCTGCAGATAAGCACTCCTGCAGCATTCAGAGACATTTTGCAGGGAAGCAAGATGAACTGTCATTTGTCATTGTTCATGAGCTGCTTTCTAGATTTGTACACTTCAGGTACAACAAAACTCAAATTGTGGCAAGACAAGTTTAAATTATTTTCCTTCACACACACACAAAATTTACAGAAAATCGATGAAAATAACATTGCAGTTGTATTCTGTGTTAAAATGTTAAATTTAAGTTGCTCAGAATCTGGACAACTTAAATTGAGATATATTACAAGAGATATTAGACAACATACATTAAATTATGTAATTACTTGGTAGCATATTGCTCATCAAAGTTGTGGTTTCTCTCAGAAAGGGGAGGGTGGCATGAAAGCATATTCTGGTATTATCGATTTTGCTTTAACACTCTTCTTTGAACTGCCATGTAGAAAGACAGAAAAAATGTTCTACTTGTGTTAACATAGCTAGAACTGACTGGCAATTTTTTGAGAAAGTGTATTTTGTTTTATTTCAAAATGCTGAGTTTTTATTTTTAACTAGAGAAGAAAGCAGTTTGAGCTGGGTGGTAGACATACAGGTAGACAACGGACATCATAAGTCCTTGGTTCCAAATTTCTCTCTTCAAGTCATCATGGTTTGCTGCAGCTTTGTGTGATTTAGGAACAGGGCTGGTACAAAACCTCTTGATGCTCTGATATTCCATGAAGATAAAACCTGATCTTCTCATGCTGACTCAATTTATCTTTCATCAGTTTCTAATGTTAATTTTTCCCATCATACAGCTTGCACTTTTCAGACGTAGGTATTTCAGATTACAATCATCACAGAAATACAGGTCTTCACATATCCAATTCATCCCAGCAGTTTAACTTTGTACTTACAATTCTAACATTAAATAAAGAGTATTTTTTATAATGACAGAATTAATGCAGCAGTAATTTTTTATTCTTTGTTTTTCATGACCTTTTTCTTCACTGTTGGAAATTACTATGTTTTTTGTTTTTAAGGAAAAATGCATTTAAATTTAACTTTTCCTTCTCTTTAGTCTGCGATGTGGGATATCATGGGATATTTTTTATAAGGTTGTAATGGTTTATTGATGAACCTTCAGTACATTTTTAGGGCATTTTAAGCTAAGAGGTGAAACAGTTCACAAGCTGCAGGATGTTTTATTAAGATTTTGAAACATTTTTATTTATGGTCTTCCTTATACTCTAGAATATGTCAGGAATTAATGTCCGTGACATTAGCTTCACAATACTTAAATCAGCTCTGCTTCAGCTCAAATATAACATAACTCCCTTCTGCCTGTCTGTGCATACTGTGATGATTTCACAAATGATTTGCATTATTTTTGGAAATTTACCATAGTCTCTTTTACAGTGTTTATTTCTTTTTGAAAATTACAGCCTTTTGACATTACTGAACTCATTGTTTTAAATCAGATATGGGAAATAAAAAAAGGACTCGCCTTTTTTCTTGTATCAGTGTAATTAGTTCTATCATTTCTGTCGTTATTTAAAGAATGTGACGATAGCAACTTAAAATTCTTTTGAAGTAATGTGGATTCAGAGTTCTAAGTTAGGTAAATTATTCTGTAACTCTTGCTTTGTGCTTGTATGTTTCATATAGGTTGAGGCTCATTAAGTCCTGTACAACTAATGAGTTGCACTTTTGGTTTCTGCTCTGCAACCACGGTCCTGGCTTTCCATACTTTTACAGAAAAAGCTCATCTCTTGATTAAGGCTGTGCTTACTCAACAAAATTAGATGCGCTCATGCTATATAGTACACACTGTGGATCCCTTTTCATATGCATTCTCTTGGAGAGCACTTTTCCTTGAAAGTGGGTAAGTGCCACAGCTTCTCCTTTATCATGTGATCTACCCTGCCTTCCAGAATACAACAGCACATGCATGCTTAGTAAGATTTTCGAAGATTGTTTTAGAAGATGCTGTCTTATTGCCATCCCTTGTTATGTAACTCAAGGGCAGGTGATTATGTCCCACGGTGCAAAAAAGTGGAGGGATCTATTATGCATCCTCCCAGTTTCCCTTTTTCTTTGAACAGCAGATCAGGAAACACTCAGCATTTACTGAACCATTTCTATTTTTCTTCCACACTTGGTCAAAGCTTTTTGTCATATTAGACAGTTCATGCTCCTGAGATGTCAGATATAGTGAAGTGTTAATTCAAAAAAAAGGCTTACTTTTTTGATATTTTATAATTGGAATTTCTAGTATGATGCTAACTTACATGCATTTTGTTCCTGTCTTTCCTTGAGGACATCTGTGGGAACAAAACATGTAATGAATGCTAGTTACAATGCTTATTAGTACTTGCAGGTGTTTGATTAAAACAAACAAACAAAACACCAAAAAAACAAAACAAGCAGTATAAGGCCTTTAGACCAGGATATTTTCTTTCCAGGAGAAGAGTTAACAAAAACATTCCAGGAAATTGTGATGTGAGAATAACAAAAATAATTAATGCATAATCAGAACACCTTTTTCCTTTAATTCCTTAAATGAGGAAACCCTGAAGCCAAAATGAGAATTTCTCCCAAACTCTTTTGAGTGATACCTTCAGTTCTATTAAAAGTGAACACTTTAAGTGTGGCACTCACCAATTTATGAAGTATTGTTTTCCCAAAGGCTTCTGCATGGGTTCTGAGAAAAAAATAACCTGCAATAGTTAACACTGTTCAACAATAGAAGCTTAATGCTGTCAGATGGCACTTATGCAAATATTCTTTTAAAATATCTTCAGGTGTATAGTGAAAATAAAATGAGAAATTCAGCTTTGCATTTTACTAGCTGACGCTCCTTTAAAGTATGATCTCAAACTATGGATGTAAAACATTTGAAACTATACATGAACAATGATGAGTTCTGTATCAGCCATTTTGTACAAGAACATGATTCACAGATCAGAATGTATAATTTTCTAAATGTTAATTCAATGCTCTGTGGATATTGAAAAAAAACCAAACAAAACACACCACAACCAGGCAAATGACAATGATTAATTTAAAATTATTTGAAGGCTGAGTTTATAATAAGAAAAACCCAAACACTGATCAGAAGCACTGAATGGTTTAAACATATGGACAGGTTTGAAAAGTGAGATAGTCTTAGGTACTTGAATCTGGGAAAGAAAAAAGAAAACAAGGAAGCGAGAGTGAGTGCATAGAGAATATGTGAGTCACGAGTAAGGAGAAGGTAGCAAAAGAGTGATTAATAACTCTGATAGGCTGAGAACCAGTGAGTTCTAAATCAAATTATTATGTATCAGGCTTAAAACAGTAATAAGATGAAGTGTTTTTCATCTGATGTGCCATTTAAATTATGGAACTTTTTGCCAAAGAATGGTGTGAAGCTCAAAAATATGACCTCAAAAAGGGATTAAACAAGTCAACGGGCAGGTCCATCAGACATTAAACAACTATAAAATGTGATGCCTTGTGTCAGAAGATGGGGAAGAAGATACCCGAAGAAAACTCTGTACTTGTTTCCTGCTCACTCTTTATTCAGTGCTTAAAGATTGCTGGTACATAATGAGAAAATTTCTGTTAAAACTTGACATATAGGCAGTTGCTGAGTTAAATATACCTGAAGAGAAAAAGATGACTGAAGAGCAAAGAGTAGCATGACAAGGAACAGAATTACAAGAATTTTGCCAATATAATCTCATTCTACAGGAGGTGGAACGTACACAAGTCACAGCTTTTATTCTGAGGCTTGCTGGTCAAGTCAATCCACTGTGCATGCTGAACTCCATAGACACAAAGTTACTACCTCTTAGGAATGAGGTTTTCCAATATTGATCAGGAGTTTTTAGAGCTACCACCTACCTGAACAAATAACTTGGATTTTAAGAAATTCTTTCTTAAAACAGTATTTAAAAATATTATCTTTCTTCTCCTTATAAGGGTGGTAATGCTTACAAGGCTTTTCACCGCTTCCTAACTGCACCACATTTTGAGTGCAAAGTTTGACTCTCTTCTGATTGATATGGCAGTTTGTGATCCATTCACTTCATGGTTGTCTCCATGAATTTTGCCAAGGCAGTACAATTAGCTGTTTCACATTTTAAAAATAAAATAATCAAAAATCAAAAATTGGTAATTTAGATTACACTGAAAAAATAAAAAAGTCAAAGCATGAAGCTCAGTCAGGATTCTGGGGTTGTTCTTTTTGGCAAGATAAGAAGTATTCCAGAGTTATCATTTTGCCTTGTTTGAATGAAAGAAATTTATAAATCCCCCCACATTTTGATGCCAAAGTCACCATGAAAAATTTTTACGGTCTGTGTGAACAGTGAAAATTTAATTTAGATCTCATACCTATGAAGCTATACATATTTAACCTTGTACTTGTGAATAGTCTCATTGGGCTGAGACAAACTCATTTTCATGCAACCTTTCCTAACAGTCACTGTGATATTAATAAATGATCAGGTGTGTAAACTTAGAAGGAAGACATCAAAGAGCTTGCAATACTCAGTATGAACTGGGAAAACTATTTTGGCAGCCATGTAACCAGTATTCATTTCCCAAAGCAATAAAAATAAAGGTATGAATATGTTTAAAATTCTTGGCTAGTATGAAATAAAAATGTTCTTCTTGTTGTTGTTGTTGTTGTGGTGTTTTTTTTGTTGGCTTTTTTTTTCCATTTAAACACTATTCATTTTGCAATTATCTCTTTACCAACAGCACAAATACTAAGTACACAGACACTGGATATCCGGGGACACCAAAGCCAAATTAAGCTAGCAGAAGGAAGTGTATTTTTCATGTAAGCATAGACAGTAAGTTTAGTTTCATATACCATTATTTTGTACAAAATCATCAGCCTGTTATGCATAGTGATACAAAAATATTCTGCTTAAGGGACCAATTTCAATTCAAAGACACTGAAATCTGTTAATTGCTTTCAAATTAGTTATCAAATTAGTAAATAGTCAAGAGAAATCCTGTATCTTTCACTGTAATCCCAAGATCTCCTATATGTAGTTGGATTGTTCTCTAAAAGATAGGATGACTTAGTGTTAGCCAAATGAATCAGTCTGTACATAGATTATTCTGAAATTGTGTGCTATACTTTACTCATTTAACATAATATTTTTGGAAATGCTAACCATAACCAGGAAAAAAAATAAGTCTGAAACAAACTCAGAAATTCTAAGAAAGAGTTCAAGGAGTCTAATTAAACTTGAGAGTTACTCATTGAGTTTAGCAGTCAGCATGAAAAACAATACCTAGTATTAAATCAGCTGAGCAAAAAGCTAATTAAGAATTAGTATTGTCTTTAAAGTTAGAAATTATTGCAGCCTCCGTTGCTTACAGAATATGTGCTGCCTCACCACACTATGTTCTGAATTGTACCTTGTTAAAATGTCACCATCCCTGGAAGTGTTGAGAAGAAATACAGATGTAGGGCTTTAGGGACATGATTTAAGCAGTGAATGGGTAGATTAGCTTATGGTAGGGGCTTTAGATTATGGCTGGACTTGATGATCCTCAAGGTCCTTTCCAAGCAGGATGATTCTGTGATTCTGTGAACTGAAGTCTTACATTCTCAAACTGATTTTTTAAAATATATTTTTTGTGGAGGTGAGTTAGGATCTTATTTCAGCACTCTGCAAAGTATCATTGATTTCAAATTGATGTTGAACTTCGTTTAGAATTCTGGTCTAACCCCAGAGGGCAGCTCACAGCCACTTGCCTGCTCACACACCCCTGTGCAATGGGGGAGAGAATGAGAAAGGTAAAAGTGAGAAAACCTGTGCCTTGAGATAAAGGCAGTTTAATAGGTAAACCAAAAGGTGCCTATGCAAGCAAAGCAAAGAATTCATTCGCTACTTCCCATCATCACACAGGCGTTCAGCCACCTCCAGGAAAGCAGGGTTCCATCACAAGTAATGGTTCCTTGGGACAAAAATGCCATCACTGAGAATGTTTCCTTTCCTTCTTTTTACCCCAGCTTCATATGCTGAGCATGATGTATAGTATGGAATATCCCTTTGGTCAGTTGGGGTCAGCTGTCCCAGCTGTCCCTCCTCCATGGTTCTTGTGCACCCCTAGTCTAGTCATCAATGGGGCATCCTGAGAAACGGAAAAGGCTGTGATGCTGTATAAAGACAGTTCAGCAATAGGTACAACACTGATGTGTTATCAACACTCATAACAGTGCTGGCCACAGATACAAAACATAGCACCATAGCAGCTACCAAGAAGAAAATTAAGTATATTTCAACTAGTAAAGAATTCAGTGGTTAGTGACATACTCCCTTACTGAAGATACTACAGACCTCCAAGTGCCTGACATTCAGCAGTTATGTAATTATTTTTTCCTTCTTTTTTTCTGACTGTCTGTTTTTTAGACCATGTCCATAACAGCAATTAATGTAAACCTGTGCCTACAAGATTTTCAGACAGGCAGCTAATTGGATCTTAATAAAGAACACCAGGAGGATCTACAGATAACTATGGATGCAAAATTGCACCCAGTACAGAATTTTTTCTCATAGCACTGTGTGTGTAAGAAAAGAAATGTTTAAAAATTGTCCTGGAACGTCCATGTAGAAGATGATAACAGATTCAAGAGCTTAGAGCAGAAAACAGAAGAGAGACACAAATAGTTCTATTTTTCCCTGCTGAAAGGTAAAAAAGAATCCAAGCAAGTATTATCTTAAATTGACAAAGTTTAGTAATGACAACAGGTGTCTGAAAAAGAGTTTAAGACTACAACTAGAAGACTTTGGAGGCTACCTTACCTGCTATAGGTTTTGCTTATATTACATGAAACGTATTTAGTTAGGGCTACCTTAAACAAAATATGCCACACTAAAATATACACATCATGATATTGAGAAGCAAATTTTCAAAAGTTGACACATAAATTAGATCTTCAAAATACGTGTACGTGGCTAATTATGCGCAGAAATATATATTTGCATATGCAATTACGTCTGTCAGTAACCAGAATGGTTTAGGATTGATGTTAATACTTATCTCTGACTCACATTTTAATGTGGTCTGATATTCCTCTAACTTTGAACAGCTGCTGTTTCTGCCTTTTTACTTTATAATAGCTATTTAATATATACAGAGCAAGCAACAAGCTGAAAAGAACATTTCTATAATTTTACTGTTTCACATATCAAAGTCTGAGGAAAGCAGAATGGGTTCCCTGCCAGGAAACAATTACTTAATTTTTGAAGTTTGAGAGTTTTCTCCATTAAATAAGAAATTGTGTAAGAGGACTACTTTGCCTTGTATCTGGTAAATGAAAATCATGGGTTGGTAGATTTGACTTACAATTAGCTGGTGTCAATTAACTTCATTCTGGTCTCAGTCTCCCATTCCCTGGTCTCACCCACCAGAAGGGATGAACCCAAGACGTTTAGGCCCTACTACCTAGAGATATGCTTATAAATACATTTGTGAACTTGTGTAGGGTGTATAGACTGTGTGTTAGCTCAACTTTCTAAAATGTTTTTAATTAGCAAATGGCATAAATGTCTATACATAAGCAACGTATAACTTACACAACACATAAGTTCACGTCACTCAGTTGAAATAAAAATAGATGTGCCCCTGTGAGACAAAATACACATTTATATTTGGTATAAGTTGCTCATGCATACATGATATGGACTGGCTGTTGACCAAGACCAGGAGGAGGTGGAAACCAGGATTATATGGGTGGTATTTTTTGCTAAATCAAATGACAAAATCATATAATAACTCCAGTTATTGTCTCTTCCACGTATGCTGCAGACAGAAGCAAAAAGTCAAAATTCATTTTTAAAGATACTTACACAAACCACACAGTAGTATCCCACAGTCTGAGATGAATTTGTTAGTCCAACATTACTGTGAAGTGGGGAATTTATCTTCTTTTCACAGACAGGGACCTGAGGAACATAGAGGTTAAGCTCAGATTCAGACAATCTGAATTGCCAGTTAAATCTCAAAGTCTTGTGTTTCCAATTGGCTAGATGCCTCTGGCACAGTGTCCAAGGTCATGTAGAATGTCTGTAGCAAAACTGAAAACTGAATCTATTTTTTTCCTCATCATAAAGAAATGCTCTAAATCACAGGATGATTCTTTTTAGGGATGTCTTTGCACCACCTAGAATTGAGGGGTAGCTTTCACCTGTTTACTCTAGCTCTCTTCCTCAGAAACACCTCTACATCTTGAAATTTCCTAAATATGCAGGGATAGTTGAGTTAAGGAATTGGTATGTCACAAAATTCAACCAAGACGAACTCAGTGCATTTGCAGTGTATCAATCTCAACAATCAGAATACAGTGACATTTACATTCCAATTACATGTAAATGCTGCTCTTTATGGCAATTAGTTGATCAGCATGAAGGAAACATTAAATAAAACCTACACAATAGGAAATAAATCTAAATAATGTTTGATGTAAACAATTTATATCCATAGTCTTCTCCAAATAAAAAATATCTTGTCTATATACAAAATGAATTGCTGGAATCCCCACAACAACGTCTTTTTGGGGAACAAAAAAAGCAGGTAAAGCAAAATGATAGAACCCAGTTTAGCTAATAATATGAGAAAAATTATAGTGTTTTTTTTTTTAATCAGAACTGGTTTGCTTGATTAGCCCTCCTGCAATCCATGCTGCTTGTTCATAAAAGTAAGACAAGAAAGGGCAAGTAGAAACATTGATATTCAGACATAGAAAAGAACAAGGCAAACAGCAGATGAAGAGGGAATTTGAAGTTTTTGGTGCACACATGCTATAATTAGATAAGGTCTACTTCTAAATGGTTTTTATTTCACATAGGTTCATGTTCGTGGGGTTTCAGCTGAGCATGAAGAGATCTTTTTTCAAATAAGCTTGCTTTGCCTAAACTTACTAACAGTGAGTGAACAGCAAGTGGCTGTTGATGGAAATGAAAGTACAGGGAATCTTCATTATCACAACTCAGAAAATGATCTGAATTTTTCATTCAGGCTGTGTGATCCAGGTCTGACCCCAGCACAGAACTGGAATACAGTCAAGGCCTGTGTCAGAATGCTGGAGCTTGGAAATACTATCTCTTAAAGCAAGTGTGGAAAAAACAGAGTTTGGAGTCCAAGTCTCTCGTAACAGTTCTCCACTCCACCAGCAGTGCTCTGGATTATGCATCTCAATATGTCTGTCCCCTGGAAAGCCTGACTTCTGCTCAGAATCTGAATAATTGATTCCAAGAGAGAAATACTTTAGCCAGGCGTCAGAGGATTCAGTGTGGACACTTGTGAGCCCTCTCCAAATTTACCTACGAATTCTCAATTCTTAAAGCTACTCCCCTCAGTGACTGTGACATAGACTGAAAGCTACTACTTCTGTCCTCGTATGTGTATACTATTGCCAGATTTCACTGATGCCTTTTCAGCAGTAGCTCTTATTAGTTCCACTTACCAGCATGCACAGGAGATAGGTATTTACTGTTGGCTAATTTTATTTTCAGTTGTAATGTAGTTACAGTTTTTAGTTGATAAAAACATCACCAGCAAAACTATTCCTGCCTTGAATGTCTCTTTAAGTATCTCATTCCGTGTGGTAATGGCTGCTTGCGGTTTATTCTCATGCAAGCATTTATCTCTCAAAAATGTTGTGCACTGTTAATAAATACAACAAATATTTTCTAACAAGAGGCAGAAGCATATTTTTAACCCATTCAACAACCCAGTCTTGTTTATTATTAACAGTTACAGTGCAGGCAATATCTGTGACAATTCCTTATATTGTCAGGAGCAGCAACTTTGCAGGCAGACGTGGCAGAGATCTACTGCCTAAGCAGGACTAATTTCACTTAGAGTTCCTCACATGAAACTGAAGCAGAAAATGTAATTAGTAAAGATTTTCTTAACTCTGTCTCCTAGTTTAGCTCTAATCCTCCAGAGTACCTAACATCCTAAAGTCTTAGAATTGTTCACATAAATTCCGTTCACTTAGCTGCACACAGGTCCCTCACCTCTGAAACTGGCTTACATAAAAACAGTAGAGAACTAGGTTAGATCTTTTCTTGATTAATGCCAACCTTAGAGCCAAGTCACAATCTCTACAAAATCATAATATCTAGTCATATATTCCTATTTATTGCAATATTTCTGGGGTTTGCACTGATTAAGTCATAGTATACATTATTTTCTTAACTTTAAATCTTACGTTGAATCATATTCAGAGATGTATTTGGAAACTAATTTTAAAAACTTCTTGGGACATAGGCACAAGTAGGTTGTTAGGGTTCTTATTTTCTGTTTCTTTTTTAATATTTTCTCTTTTTTTTTTTTTTCTTGTTTCCTGTTTCTTTTCATGTTTTATCTTGTTCATAGGACAGAAAGATGAGCCAGCTGCTCTGTTTCCATTTTGTATGCTCCAAAACTTAGAATATGGTCCTTACCTTGGGCTGCTGATGACCATTTGTCATGGTTTTAGCCAATAATTAAGTGACATATGCTGTTATTCCTCCACTACATTCATAGGAGAAGACATAAAGGGGAATAAGAGAGAGACTTTAAGGTTGGAAAAAAAAAACCTAGGATAGGTTTAATGAAGTAATAGTAATGATGGTGAATTACAAATATATACAAATATGTAAGTATGGAACCTGCACTCCTCAGTGTGTAATCTCTTCCCAACCAGATGGAAGTGCTTGAGTCCAGTATTCCATAGTCAGTCTGCAACAGCCTTGGAGCTGCCAAACTGGTCCTACTTGAGAAAGCAACCTGTCTCAATTAACTGTGTTCTCCAGTGAGGAAATGAGATGCAGGGGAAGCAGTGGCTGGGTGGCAGGCAGGCAACCCCTACCCACCCAGCACACCAGCCAGAAAAAGGTGCCATGAGGGGCCATTTTATACTGAGCCCCGTGGGCAGGAACACTGAGATTAGTCCATGGGGGTCACCTGGCCCAGCCTCTCCTTTCCACAGGCCCAGCTGCCCCTCCCCGTGTAACGGACACAGCAATGGGCTGGCAGCAGCTGGGGGTCCTGGGCAGTCTCAGGTCAGTATAACCACAGGCACTGCTTGTTCTGGTCCTTTTAAACCAGTACACCATTTTAGATAAACTGGTTTTCTTCTGTATATCTGAGTCACCAACAGAAAAAATCCTGGCTTGTACACAGTAGCAGGGAATGCCATTGTGAGTATCAGGCTAAATTTGAAAGCGAACTATGAATGTGCAGGTAAAGAAAAGAGCTGGATGACATTCTAATGCTCTATCTTTAATCCAGAAAGAAGGTATCCTTGTCTCACTTTCCTTGAAACTGATAAATTCCTACCCCAAAAACTTTCAGTTGAATGAAAAGCTCTTGCACGAAGTTTTCCCTAACTCTTTCTCATCCAGGTTGTCCTCTAATGTTTAAGTCTGGACTAAGTAAATGTTGTTACGTACATTGAAGTCCCATTTGAACGGCATCAAACCATAGCTGGAACTTCACGTGTTATGACTTCCATACTATGCCACTTATTTTCAAGAATGCAAGACCATTTGTGGCAAAACAAACACCTGTCTGAGAGAAAATACTTGGCAACATGTTAGGGCCTTTTGAAGACTATTTTTCAGTTCATCATCTCTGATTCATTGCTATACTATGTAGCATAAACTATTTGCTATTATATAACGTATAATACATAATGCACAATCCGTAATATATGATACGTAAATATTCACAAAATGCAACATGCTTACCACATATTTGACTACTGACCAGTACTTGCTTCTCAAAGCCTACGGAAGCAATTGTCTCCAGTATCGGCATACAGAACCTCATTGCTGTTTTGTGAATCTAGATATATCCATGTGAAACTGATGTAAAGTAAAATGTATAAGTAACTGTGAGAGTTTTCTCTTTCCTATCAAAACCTAATAGATGGGAAAATTCCACTTCTCTTCAATTGTTTTTCCTACCTAACTCCACTTTTGTCATATATAAAATATGTAATGAAATTTCTGTTTTGTGTAACTGTACAAGTTCTTATGTGTAGCAAGAGATGAAGAGTAGCTGATAAAGAGAAAAAGCAAAACCTGGTAAATCCTGCTCGTGATAAGTGGGGCTATGAATAATAAAACTATGGTGGTGTTCTTTAATAATGAACACACTGCAAAATTTAGAGTAGTACAAACCTGTGCAACTAGGATCTAAAGTATGACAAATGGTCTAACTAATGTGTAATTGATTTAATTAAACATAAGGCTTATCCTGAGAAAATTTTTACTTGTTATAACCCATTAATATTTCTATCCATTAAAACAAAATAAAAATCGTAAGTTTACTTTTTTTAAAGTTAGCAGATGATTCAGCTCCAAACTTTATTGCACTAGCAAGGACCAAAATAGAGCCTGAAATACCACTGGTAGTATTAAACAACTTACTGTGTGATTGTTTCCTAAAGGGCCCTACATTTCAGAGATGTTTCAAAGGAACATCTTGCCTTTCAAACCCACAGCAGAGCACTTGCGCTTCTCAGAACTCTACATTGCGTCATCCAAAGGCTCAAGCTAGTCCAAATACTAGAAATAGTCTAGCTATGGTAATGAAAGATAATTTATTGCCTGATTTATCTTCTCAGAGAGAGAAAATTACCTTAAGTGCAGCTGTGGGCTACTGCAACTACCAGAACTACTTAATTTACAGATACTATGCAGCTGCCTCTGATGTGCTTCAGTCTGTGATCCAGCCATACCTAATGGCAGGATTGTTCTAGTTCAGCATGAGGGAAAATATCTTTGTTGTAGCAGGATAACTACTTATGCCTTACAGGTCTTGTCATTTGAGTTGCTTGTTTGTGAAGAAGACAATGTATGGAAGGTGTTATTTGCTAGAATGATTGTCAGGTGGATTCAGTGTTATCCCTTTATATTTTCTGAGTAGTTTTCCCCTTTTTCTCACCTTTATTTTTCTACTTCAAAAGATGAAATGTGATGTGAGTTACAAGAAGTACCTCAGGTAAGAAAATACCAAGTTTTTGTCATTTGACTCCTGGCTGTTGCTGTTTTTCTAATTCAAATATTTATAGTCTAGGGACATCTGTATACCCTCTTGGCGACTTGAATGTTAAGTGATAGCGACATAAATAAAACAAAATAGACTTAGCATGACAGCATTATAAAGCTGAATACTCAGTGGACCCAAAGGTTTTAGAAAGATGGGCAGCTTGCAATGGAAAATTTACATCTTGAAGAGCTTTGATAATGGAGTCACACACATCAGTGACAGTGTTTTAATGAACTGTGCTTTAAACATTAAGTTAATGGGTGACAACTCAATTGAAAGGGAAAAAAATCCTGAACTCATTCTATTTTTATTACTCTGTGCAATGACTGCTTATAATGTTGAAGAAATTAACACTACTCCATTTTTAGCTGTTAACCACATTTATTAAGAACCATTAACTTAGACTGATGGAACTTTATTTGAAGAACATGACAGTGCAGACAACTTGGTTTGTCTTAGGCTTATTTTAGCAGACTTTTTATAGATTTTCCTGCTTCCTTTCACTGTCATACCTATTGCCTCTTGGAAACTCATAATGACTATGGTTTAAATTAATGTGAAGAAGATTTCAGAAGAATTGCTTTGACTAAATCTAGAAAGTAAGTTGTAGCATTTTCAGTGGCTTTCAAAGCTGCTTAACACATAGGCAACAGGAAATAATGTCTTTATTGCAGTGGTGGGTTGACCTTGGCTAAGAGCCAAATGACCCTGCTGCTCACTCACTCCCACTCTGCAGGATGAGGTAGAAAATACCATAGAATCACAGAATCCTAGAATGGTTTGGATTGGAAGGGATCTTAAGGACCATCCAGTTCTAAACCCCCTGCATGGGCAGGGACACCTCCCACTAGATCAGGTTGCTCGGGTTGCTCCAACCTGGCCTTGAAGGCTTCCATGGATGGTGCTTCCACAGCCTCCCTGGGCAACCTGTTCCAGTGTCTCACCACCCTCATACTAAAGAATTTCCTCCTAATGTCTAACCTAAATCTTCCCTCTTCCAGCTTTGATTCATTTGTCTCTTGCTCTCTCACTACAAGCTCCTGTAAAAAGTCACTCCCCAGCTTTCCTATAGGCCCCATTCAGGCACTGGAAGGCCGCTATAAGGTTCTAAAGTTAGTTGTGCACTAGGAATGAAAGACTCAAATGTTCATGGAGGCAACAAGAGAGAGTCTGAATTTTGCATTATGGCTACAGGACAGGGATACTCTGTCCTGTTTTTGTCCCAGAGCAAAAAAATAACTTTTAACAATGAATGTAGTAGTCTAATATAAGAAGCACAGACATGGAAGTCTTCTGGAATTCCATTGTCATCCCAGCTGCTTGTGCCAGGCTCGCTGCATGCCTCTTTTCTCACCCATTACCCTTCGTACAGATAAGAGGTGGTAGGATAGAGATTTAAGCCACCTGGGATGACCATCATCTACCTGATAAACTATTCATATACCTTGATCTGAGTTACATAAACTAGATATTCCACTTCTTAGAGAACCAGGAAGCCACTATGGAAAAATAAATACATCACTGTCGTTTTGTCAATGTTCAACTCCTTTGTACTCACCTTTAAGGAATAAAGACTGTGAAGGACCTCTGGAAGGGAAGTTCATCGTTATCTCCATAAGAAAGTCACCACTGAACACATAGGTGCTTTTACCATGTAAATGGTCAGGGAGCTTTTGAGGTAAGTACTGGACTGTTCAATATCTGTAAGTGTTTACACACTTGCGAAGAGTACATACTCTGTATCTTTTTGAGATGTGGTTTGTGTATTTTGTAGTTTGTAGGTATGTGATACATCCTATACAAAGCATCAAAAGAGAAACACCAAAACCATTCAGACAATTATTGTTGAAAGAATTTTTTTATATTTGTAGAACTAGTTATCCTTAATAACTATGATCAAGTAGTTCATAAGAACATACCACTTAGTACAATTTTATAAATACAAAAAAGACAAAAAAATGATGCATACTTCAAGATAGTTGCTTTTTATTTTTTAAGAGTCGTCACTTAATTTGAAAGCAAAACAAAAGTGCAGTGGCTCAAGTGAGACCAAAGAAGTCTAGGCCACAAAGATTGGGATTAACTGCCTCAAATGAATTTGTGGTCGAATATAAAGAAACACTTTAATTCTTGGAGCAATATCAATACACTTTTAACCTTCTGGAACATCTAGCTGATTTTAACTATGTTGTCTAATGTTTTCCTGTGTACTGATAGTCCCAGAAAAAAAAATTTCTTTATGACATACATTTATGCAGCATTACTGCTTATTCCACATTAGTTCTCAGTTTTACCATCTTTTTTTGAATAACATATCTATAGCTCTTCTACTTGTTGTGGTTTCTTTTTTTCTTTTTTCTTTTTTTTTTTTTCCAATAATTGTGGTGTTCTTAGCTCTTCTTATTATCTTTTTTTCTGCATTTCTTCTCACTTACAGTCCAAGTTGTGTTGACTCCAATTTTCAACTGCAATTAATTTCGCTTCTAAAATTTTTATCAGGTCTAATTAGCTCCTTTAAACTACAAGTTAAAGTATTGCTAATTTTCAGGCTCCTATTTTCAACCTGTTGTAAACAGTAAAAATTAATTTTAAATGTTTGAAGAGCATATGAAATCCAACACATATATTATTCAGTATTAGATCAAAACACATCTTCCAATGGATTTAAATGCATGGAAAAGCATGCCTCAAAAAGGCCTTAAGTAGGCCAGAATGTAGCTTGCATGTATGGGCTTTCTTAAACCAGAGTTAAAATGCACATAAATTATATATTAAAACATCCATGAGTTAGTAAAATGTTTCATATGCAAACTAAGTTACAAAAATATCTTCCTGGTTTGGATATCTCTCAGTAAGATACTACTGTAAATGCAGACTTACAAAGAATAAAAATACATTTCACTCAATCCACAAGCTGAACAATATTCATTATGATTTATTTTGCTATTGATGCTTTTCTTGTCTTTGATTTTCTGACTGATATATTGCAAATACCTTGTGTCATTTTGTTCCTCCATCACATCATGTTAAGAGTCAGATGGCATAACACAACATGACTGATGCAATTTAAAACTTCAAAAAGATAATGTTAGTGAAAAGTGCAGTGAAAGCAACAGTGGTTTGGTTTAGAAAATTATTTAGTCACAGTGGCTTCATACTGTCTTTTGTTTTCTCAATCCACCACTCTGATGTTGCAGGATGATGATAATTTTGCATTACTCTATCACATTGTAGACTCATGAATTGACCAAGCTAGAAAGAGAAACCCTGGAAAATTGCATTTCTGTGCTAAAGCCTGTATCACTCTATTAACAGCCTAATCTAAACCCATTATACCAGATTTTTGTACCTGTGGGATGGAAGTATTTAAAAGCTCTATACCAGAATTGCATAAAGTTTTGTGCCATTGTAGCAATTGCAAATTCAGTGACAAAATTAACTTGTTATGTGTATTACAATACATGACTAGATCCCCATTATTGAGTCACTTGTCAGAAATACTGTTTGTCCTAGGAAGCAGAAACAAAACTGATAATACCTAAGTTTTATGAGCTACCAAATTCCAATATTCAATGCCACTGATGTTTGTAATGCCCAGTTCACCTGCTGTTTAGCCTTGTAGCTGCCTTAAGGCTTTGACTGTGTAAGAACATAATTTTATTTAAGAGTACATTAACCCTACTATTAGCATCAATTTAACCTGACACCTACATTTTAGACCTGAACACTTTTGCTTTGGGTTACAGAGTATGCTTAAAATTGTCTCTTCCATCTCTTTTAAACACGCAGTTACATCTTAGAGCGCTATTAGGGAGACAGATACTCCCAGATCTCTATGATTTATGAAAGAGACAAGAACTTGTATGTCTTACCCTTCTGGTGAATGTCTTAAGGCACTGAGTATTTGCTGTAGGTCTTTCTCTGGACAACACAGTAACATTTGTTGTTGCATGTTCCAATACAGGCAGAGTGAGAATTGTTCTATGGATTGGCAGCAAGTGCACCACCTGAAAAACCCGTGGTTTTTCTCTGAAGTGTTACGGTTTCCCTCATTTTTACCTCGCAGGCAACAAGCCTTCATGTCTAATACACAGGCTAGCCTAAGCATTCCCGTAACTCAGGATTCCAAATCCTCCTTGAAAATTTAGGCCCGCATTTACAAAGTATTTAAGCTTGATCATTTTGAATGTTGTAGCACTGACTCCAGGAAGAGAATTCATAAACTTGAACTAATTGCTTTTCTTTCCTAAGCAATGCAGGGGGAAAAGACACCATCTGTGAAGCCTCATTTCCTAGAATTTTTTTCCATGTGGCAATGCCTAGGCCAGCCAAGAGTGCGTGACAGACTTTCTTTACCTCTTGCACCTGTGATAAATGGCTGTGTGAGAGATTTCAGTCCCAGCTGCCTTCCTGGGTGGAGGGTGCTTGTGGCAGGCTGGGCAAGGAACATGTCACTTCCCATCACATCCACCCCCAAGTCAGACGTGTTAAATTCCTTCCTCAACAGAAGGTAGTTCAAACCCATATTTCTCTGGCTTTCAGGACAGCATGCTGATCAGTGCTGGAACATTCCCTTTAAGCTATTGCACTATCAGTGGTTATGGACTTTTTCTGAGATGCGAAAAACAGCAATTTCTTATTCTTAGGAAGGTGTATTCACATCTTCCATGTTCTTGGCAGGATCTCAAATCAACATGAAGCTACTGTAAAAAGCAAACTGTTTCCTTTTACATCAGACAGGTACCTAAGCTTGGGTTGTAGGCATTTTGGGTTGTTCAGCATCTAGCTATTACATTGAATTTTTTCACACAATATAGGTACTTAAGTTACAGCAAAGTGAAATGCTCTAAGTTTTTCCAGTTACAAACACCTCTATACTGTTAGCAGCACTGTTTGCCAGCATTTTGGACAACTGGCAGTATTAAAATCTTTTCCCCTTCAAAACAAGGGAACAGCCACCAAATGCCATGTAGTGAATGGATCTCTTAACTCCCTGGCCCTTGTCAACCTTCAAGGCACACCAAGAAATTATTTGGGAAAAAAATCTTTCATTGAACAACACCAAGCCTGCAACTGTAGTATAAATGTAAGAGTGTAGACAAACCAAGTGTGGACATTCAGATATGCTCCCAGGTGCTTCCTGATTCACTTCTTGCTGTGGGCATTGTCCTTGTAAATTTGAGATAGGTTTTAGAGCCAGAAGCAAGAGGTATAGAGGAGGAACAGAAAGTGATATTGGAGCAGCACTAGAGGACAGAATAAAAACAGCTGCTGAGTTTCTGGCAGTGTCCTAGAGCAAGTGGTACACTCTTTCTGATTAGTTGTCAATACTTGAGTGAAATTGCCACAGTTGTATGGCAACTTGAGGTAAATCATTGTGATTTTGGGGAACACAACTTTCCTGTTAATGATACACAACACCACTGTAAACACAAAACTTTAAAAAATGTTAAACATATTTTAATTTGTGATGGAAGAAGTATTATATGCTGGCTATAAGTTATCCCCTATTATCTGAGTGGCAAATCTATCTGATGAGAGACTAAAATAATAACAATTAGTTCTTCAGTCCCTTTAAATATGGAGCTGTCTAAAATTAATATTTCAGAGTACGAGCATAATTAGAAATTATTTTTCTTTAGACAAATAGGAATAGAATAGAGATCATTAAAGCAGGAGTATATATTTATATATTAATCTGTATGAATGTAGTGATCATTTTGATGCTGTTTGATGTTATAAAAGCTAAAAATTATTTCCAGCAGTTTAAAAGGACTGTATTAATAGCTTTCTATATTACTTGCTGTATGTGCAAATGTGGAAAACAAATTAATACCCTGTAGTGAAGACTTGCCTATGCATTAATTTCTTCATTAAAATATTTACTTGGTATTTCAATAGATCTGGAAATGTGTTGTAGCATTGAAACAAAGATGGTAGTGAAAATGTGTTGAAATAACCTGTTTCTTCTATAAGAGGATACACTAGCTGAGGCAGGAATAAAAAAAATTAAAATAAAAAAAAGAAGGTAAATGGGTTAAATTTTCTTGGCTAAGAGGAAAAAATAATGAGGAGGAGATCAGTTACTGTAAAATATCATGACCATTTTAAAGGCTATGAAATCCAGTGTTGATTTTTAACATTGTACCTTAAATCAATCTTTTAAATGATAGCATGGGGCCTGACCTTCCCACTAACTTCACTGAGTTTCAGAGAAAATAACATTAATTTACAAATTTATATTTGATTGATTCTGGGACATCTTTATGTTGGTTGAACTAGATGGGTGCCACTCATCCAATAACAGTGCAGCAAGAAAAGTGGATGTAGAGAATCGAGGTTTTTGAGTTCTGAAAAGGTGACTTACTTCTAATCAAGCCATGCTCGAGCTAATAGAGATGATCAGACTGGAATAAGAATGGATGGGGAACAGTTTGATAAAATTATTTCTGGGTTTACTTCAGCAGAAAATGGGTAGAAAAAGTTATCTATTAATAAAATCCATGAAGCATCCTTACACAATAAAAATCTTACTAATCACATGTTTTCCTCATGTTGCTTTGAAGAATATATTTGACAGATTTTACAGATATTATCTTGAGAGACTCTCCAAAAAACGCTCCTCTTAGCTGCTTTTTGTAATCCAACCCCCCAAAAAATTCATTTGCATATTAAATTAATAAGTTATTCAACCATATATATTCCATTTTAAAAACATAAATCAGTAAAGACACATTTCTTCAGGTCAAAACACCTAAACCAATGGCATGTAAAAATTCTTTAAAGCCTTATCACAAAACTGTCATGAGAGACTCTAACAGCATTTCAATACAACAAATTGAAAACCTCACAGGGCTTTATTGGTGGTTAAACACTGGAACAAAGTTGCCCAGAGAGGTGATGAAATTTCCATCATTGGAGACATTCAGATCTTTGCTAGAAATAGCTTTGAGCACCCTGCTCTAGTCAGACCTGTTTTGAGCAAGGGGTAGAATTAGATGATATTGGAAAGTCTCTTCCTAATTAAATTATGGGGTTTTTTTATGGATCTAGCATAACCCTAAAGATCTAGAGTGAGATTGCAAAGTATCAGTAAGTGAAGAAGTTTTGTGAGACCGTGGAGGCATATTGAGAAGAAACACATACCCTGAAGGTGAAAGAATTTCTAGGAACAGTGCCTGTCATGTTATGCTGTTCAAGGCAGCAGAGAGAGCCAAATAAAAAAGATTTGTGGGCTGTGATTGAGTTAAAATTTAGATTAGTTTAGTTTAGTCTTGTTATGCGGGTATTACTTTTCTGCAACACTGATCATTTTAGTCTGTTTTAATGTAAATGTTTGTTGTGGAATACCATCATCAGATATTTATTAGTTACAGCCTATATAAAACAACAATTATTAATGCAAATTTCTGAATATGGTACTGCTATTATTCTAATTCATATATGGTTTGTAATTTTGTTATTTTCATATTTATTAAATTTTATTCAATTTACATGAAACAGAAATATAAGGCCTTTTTCTGTGATACTATTTCTTAAAATAGGAATCTAACATAAACCGTAATGTCTCACTGCAAGTTATGACTTAGGCAATATGAAGAATTATTTGATAATCTAGTCTTAGATTTCATCATTTATCCATGATGCTGCATTCAAATTTACCTCTGCTATTCCTAGTACGTTTCCATGTGGGAAAATGCCTGGTTTTCTATAAACATATATTTTTTTATATTTCTTCCTAAAAGTATGGTTATATATTGGCCCCCAAAAGTAAATAACTAATTAAGGACTCCCTAATTTATCCCTTTCTCTGCCTTATTGTTTTTTTAGATGTAGCTGATTTGGTGGATGAATGTCAGACACTCCACTGTTACATTGCTATACTCCTAATAGTATTAATGGAAGAATGCCGAGTAAGAGGTTTAAAGAACAGAGTTAAAAAATGATTCTTGAAGCTGAGACAGGTTTTTTTTAAGTTGGTTCATCCAGAGTAGTGAGCTGTAATGAATAGTTCAGTGTGATATTTTAGCTGTAGGCACCACAGACTGCTAAGCAATACCAGAGAAGCCTATCTGCTGGAGTGGGAAACCAGTTCATGAACACAGGTAGGATTTCTAAACCAAATGTTGCTCCAAGTTTCTTCCTTCCTGCTACTCATCAATTGACTATTTGAGACTATATAAAGTGACTCACTAAGCCATTCCTGATCCCTTATATAGTGCTGGCTTTCTGAAGCCTTAAAAACAAAGCCAAACAAACAGAATTACTTCTTAAAGACAGACAGTCTTTTCTTACATCTTCTAGTTAATTAAAAAGACTAATTAATCATGTCTGAAGAATGACTATTCTGAATTTAAAACCTCTGAGTTTCTAAAAATTACAGTACTGAAGATAACATTTTTCTGAGCTTTTCTTGCTTCTCTTTGCCTTAAACATGTTTTTTTTGTTGTTTTGTTTTTGTTTGTCCAAAAAACTGATACAATAGAGGAATACAACGTATTTAAGAAAAATAGTAAAATTTCTTTACATTGAGATGTCAGGTTTTTTCCAAGAGCCTTACAGTGCGAAATGAATAAGACATTATTTCTTGACCAGAGAAGGTATTCTACTGGAATTCCTAGAAGAATGGTAATGACTACTGAGACTACAGACTTCTAAGGAAAACAGTTTCTTCCAGGGAGCAGTATCAATCGTTCTTCACATGTAAAGATTTCCATGCAGTGTGTGGGTGGACAGTAATTTCACAGAAAATTTTGAAAGAGTGAGATTCCTGGATCTGAGTTACAGTCCCATGGAATTACTGAACATTTCATTACAGTTAAAACAGCATATGTTCAGGAACTTTCCTGGCTAGGCAATCACTAACCTCAATCACTGAAGGCTTTCTCTATTTCTGTCTGTCTTTATATCACAAGCTTTCCATCTCTAATGAAGCAGAACACTTTCCTCATTGACAAAACTGATCAGTGAGATGCTGTGAATTATACAGTGGTTGAAGGTTTATAGAACATTTATATTTGTTAAAAGGTGGAGGATGCTGAGGTAATTATCTGTTCAGCTCTGTTAAGCTTCTATTTTTCATGCACCTTAGCTTACCAAAGACGTTTTTGCTGAAAAAATAGCTAATGCCAATCACAGTGGTTTCATGGAAATGAGGTCTTTTCAAACAAGTGTGGTACCTTTTAAGCAAAATTATAGGTCCACTTAGTAAAGGCTGCTAGTGCATGCTTCAGTTCTTCATCACATGATATCTTGATTTGAGAGCTTGCATTGTATGGAATGAAGTAAGTACACATCAAACAGGAAAATTACTCTGACAGAACTCATAAAGTAATAATACATGGTTAAACATTCTCTACTGGGACTCATTTCTAGCCAGACTGCCTTGATTTGATTCTGTTTAAAATCGTTGTCAAAAGTCTTGTAGGGCCACAAAAATAAAAGAAAGACTAGAAGACAAGGCTCATAAATTAAGGAATTCACCAATGCAATTTATTAAAAAGAAAGATGAGACCTGATTTGACTGTTAGTTACCTATATTCACAGTTAGAAGACAGATCTGAGAGAGAGGAGTTTTTCAACCTTACAGAAAAGGAATGACAAGATGCAGTGAATGAATACTGGAGTTAGACAAATTCAGCCTTGTAATTAATTAATGTGGTGTAATTCAAATTAAAACAGGTACTGTGAGGAAATCTGAAATCCTGTGTACATAGGAGGTGAGACCAGATGATCACAGGGGGACATTATGGACTAGAAGTTCACACAAATGCAGCTTTTCTGATGAAATGCAACATAAAAAATGGTGTTTTCAGGATAAACTGCATATGGTAGATTGTTTATTATAAGTGAAAACTACAGGGTATTTCCCAACAACATAATTTATTTCAGATTAAAGAGAAATATTTATGTAATATCTTAGGATTTGCTGCACATACCAAATATTCTATTTTGAATACTTATGAGTGTATCTTAAATGTTTTCCATTCACTTCTCTTCAGATGTTCCATAATAGTAGCATTGATATTTCTATACTTCAGTTTACGTATGGTCTTCTGACTTTATTTCTGAGGTGATGTAGTTTAGTTTCATTAGATTATTTGCATTTAAATGGTATTCAAATCTTGTGATATAAAGCAGAACTTTAAATATTTCCTAAGCAGGAAGTGAAATGCATGATGCAAGCCATGGGTATAGTCTTGCATGCCAGTCCAAAAAAAGCATTAAGAGTATCAGTTGAAATGGCATACTCACTCAGTTCTTCCTTGTTCTTTCTCCCAGTTAAATCTCTTGGCATGTAAGTACATGTCTTAGATTGGGTTCTGTGTAAGTGAGAGACAGTCTGTCACAGTGTTCCCTGAAACTCCCCCAGAACACATTATGGTGAATCAGCTATTTTTTAAATTGTGGCCTTTCCAGTTAGCTAGCATAGTTCCCAGAAGGGAATCAATCATCTGAGCCCATCATCTTCTGAGCGCACACATATTTTTCTTTTTTTTTCTGATCACCTCCAGAATCCAGATGCTTCTCCTGTGCTCATGTCCTTTGAACTCCCTTGAATTCTGACTGGCTTGGCACTTAGGTGATTTAATATGTGGCATTTGCAAGATTTTTATTGAGGGGTTTTTTTGGTGTTTTTTGGACATGCGTCTGAAATATTGAGAATGCATCATAGTAAGCACAAGGCATTTTGTAATTTAGTGGACGCTCCGAAGTTTCTCTGCTGTGCACTCTACATGTACATGCAGGGACATACAATGTATTCCAGCTCAGTGTTGTGTATTCTTGACACTTTGAAAAACAGTTTGTTGACTTTTGTTTGTTTGTTTGTTTGAAAAACAAAAGCAAATGACACTTTAGAATAAAATATATTTTTATAACCATAATCTACTTACAAGGAAAGATAAAATAATTCCCTAAAAACATAAAAAACCCACCAACCCCAAACAACAGAAGCTCAGTGCCTCCTCACTTTATAAACTTGAAAATGAAAAAACTGAAGCATATTTAGATTTTCAGGAGAATTACACTTGTCTAGAAATTTCATATAAGGACTTTTAACTAGGAACTTTTCATAAAGATGCTGCTCTGCATTTTACTGGTAATTTCTTATCTACTTACACCGCATAGAATATGCAAAAGATATTGCAAAGATATGAATAAACTGTTGTTGCAGTAAATATAGTTGAGTTCTGTGAAAAATATTTCTATAACCATAATATTTGAATGATTTTATGGAGTCTGCCAGAGAAGGAGCCGGAATTTGGCAACTTTCAGTAATTACACTGGGACTGGTATTTCAGATGCATAAGCTTTGCAGAGAAGACAGCCGTGGAAAGAGCTGTTCATTTGCACCTGAATTTACAATGACAAACAAGCATTAAGGTGGACAGATTGTTTTGTATAAAGAACTGTTTTCACAGAGGCAGATTTACTACTTTTTTTTTTCTTTTTTTTTCTGAGATGTTAACCCTCTCTTTGGGGATAAAAAAAAATCATTACTGATGTGTTTGCTTCTTCCAGAGTGTTCCCTCACAGCTGGAAAAGCAGGTTTTCTTCTCATGATCCAAGCCCATGCCCTGCATCAACACACATTGCAATGCATTGCTGTTTTCACAAAAGCACAAGATTTGAAAAGGTTGACTGAAAGCATTGTATTTGGGAGAGATCATCGCACTACTATATAGGTCAGGAAACAATCCACCCTTTTCCACTTCCCCCTTGAACTGCAGCAAGTCTGTCTCCATCTGGCTAGATTTTATGACTTGACCTTTAAACAAATACCATAGGTCCCTCCAAACAACTATAGAAGGCCAAAATCATCTTCCATCAGAGAGAATAATGGAGTGTAGCCCAAACTAGAAGGATGTAGGTGGGGAATGAACACCAGGCACCAACACTTCTTGACTTGGAATTACAGCCTGTGCAATGCAGTTCCTGGGCAAGATCTGATGTGGCCTCAAGTGTGCAACCACAAGAACACAGTCATGTGCATTTCCTAAGATCCTGTGCTTATGTGGCTCCTGTAGTAAAGGAATACCGATGAACACATGAAATGCAGGTTTAAAAGAAATCATTTTATTTAGAAAAGGTTCTGTGGTGAGCTGGAAATGTCCACCAAAATGACACCAACATTTGTCAGATAACTTTTACTTTTCAATAAAACTGTGTTTCCTGAGGAGATGTAAACTCCTGCTAATAGAAGCAAGAACAGAATATCATTAAGAATATCATAAACAAACATTTCAATAACTTGAAAGCATTGCAGTGTAATTCTCTCCTGGATTTTATATTGCAGTTCAGCTCTGTGTTTAGTACTCTCAAAGGGTTTGATTATGCAAGAGGATAGACATCCTCTCATCCTAATGCTTTTCATAGGAGTTAAGGGTACTTAGAACTTTCCAGGACTGAGTGATTTAGAAACACTCAAGCTCTCCTAATGTTTTGTCTTATTGTGTATGACACTCATTTTTATAGCCATAAATTTGGCTGTTCTAAAAGATACTGATTCTCATCCCAGTGTATACTAGCTACATCAGAAAGATAAGCAACATGGAGATAGATTTTTTATATATATATATAGAGAGAAACAGTAATAACATGGAAAGAAATGGATATAAATTCCCTTAATGGATGTAAGTAGGAAATTAAAAGAAAATTATCAAAACATAGAGGGTATGGTGCGATTAAGTATGATCTGGTATAATAAAAGGAGTAACTAATTTTTAGATAAAACCTTAATCTTTATAAAGCTTATTAAAATCTATAGGTACTTCTAATAACCACAACTGGAGTCAGTGACCCAAGAAATTTCTTGTCTATGTCCTTTTCAGTCTCACAATTATTTCTAAAACATTCTCAAGAGAACGCTTGAGAATGCTTCTGTCAATGAAAAAAAGCAAATCAGTTTTCTTTAAAGATAAATCTTTTTCTTGTTTCATTCATAAACTGATTTTTTGACAAAGATACAGTAAATATGTTGCCAGGAAGCAATTTTTTACAACCATTGCTTTACTTATTGTATTGAATGCTATAATAGTTTTATTACAGGCTAGATCCGAAGTGAGATAGAATGGTAGAAATGTCACTGATTTTAGTGGGCTCTTTTTCGTTACAAAGAAACTTGATAGCCTCTAAGCATGTGCTGTCTGTACCTTTCACAAGGCTTGCACCTCAGAGAGTATTTAAATATAGAGTAGTTTATTTCTTACTCCAACTTTTAGAAGGCCACTCTAACCTTACATTGCCTCTAAGGATTGCCTTGCGAGTGAAATACTGACTCTAAAATGATTAGCAGGTGCAAACTGAATTCAATTAACTTTGATTTGCAATGAAGCCTATATGACTAATCCTGCTTTCACAGCTAGTGCTATCACAGTCAGGTCTCGGATTAGTTGACTGGACTAAAAAATTCACAGAGAAGTTTGAGATGGCATTCACCCACCAGTGCCAGCTTCCGCAATGCTGCTTTAGTTGCTCTTTGCCAGTGTTGACCAAGCTGCTAGACTGCATGTGGAAGGGATTTTAATCTCCATCTGTGTGACTGGAGTTTAATCTTACAGTTTTTCCTGAACTCTCTAAAACACAGTATGTTCAGGAAGGATGTACTGGAAGCCAACAAAAAGAAAAAAATACAGGAAAGAGTGGCAGAACACCCTAATCTCCTCCTCTTCCCTCCCCAGTGCCATATTCTTGGTTCCTCAGAATTTATCATGGGGAATGTGATGTGGAATGGAAGACATTCCAAACATGCTAGCCACTACTCAACATCTAGAAGGCTGACACCCACCCACAGGACATATTCTGTAGAAATTCAAGATACTGGCATTTTAAAAAATGTTTCACAGACAACTGAGTTAAAGGTGAAGTTCAGTAAAGATACCTCTACAGAATAACTCAAACATCTTAAAAAAGTTACTTGCTCAGAAACAGTAAAAAAAAAAAAAAAAAAATGAGTGCCAGTAGTAAACAAAATGCCTCACAATCAAATATAAATTTTAGCAGTCTTCATTACAAGAGAATTTTTAGTATCTGCACTTCTATTCAAATCTGTATTCTGTTTCTGCTGTTCCTTCACTTCTATGCAGTCTACCAAAACTCAGTCATACATACTGGTGACATTTCAGCTCATGCTTAAAGGAACACAAAATGTTGAGGATCATACAGTTTCCTCGTCTTTGTATAACTAGTTTAGTTTCCTAATTTTATTTACTAAAATAACATTCCATATCCAAACAATATACATTTTATATATTGAAATCAGTTATTCAAATTAGGATATATACTTCCATATAATAAAACAAAAGCAATGGATGTTCCGTAGTCTGGCAGTCATAAAGGAAGGTTTTGCTATGAGTTTCTGCGGCTAAATATTGCAAATCTATTAATTGCAACTTAAGCTAGATTACTTCCTTATGTTGAGTAATTTGGCTTTAGATGTACAAAACAAGAATTTTTTTTGGTTCTATTCTTACTTTTCTCATACATTGTTTGAAAAGGAACACAACATTGAAACAAAATGCAGAACATTAAAAGAAGCCTGTAACAAAATAAGTTTTTTCACACAGGAAACTCTTTTCTTACTTCACTTTCTAAAGGAAATACTTATTTTTTGAAATAGTTTATCAGTTTCCTGGAATAATTTGACTTTCCTCTCATATTTGCTTTGATGAAATTTTCACTGGGCACCTCACCCAAGTGTGGGATGGAGTTACAGAGCAAAATAAAAAATAGATGCCAAAAGTGTGAAAAAAAGGATCTTTATCTATTAACCAGTAACATTCTGATTGAAATTTTTACTTAGGCTGTGAAGGAGACTTGCACTTTGGTTTTCAGCATACAGATGCATTATCTTTATTAGCAGCTGATCTCATTACATCTGGTCTACTATATCAAAACAGTCATGGATGTAGAAAGTAAATATGGTAAGATGTTGTCACCATTTGACTTAGGTTGGACAACAAGGCTCTCGATCCCCTCTCCCTCCCACCCAGGTAGGGAAGGAGAGAGAGAGAAAAAGAAAGAGACTTGGCTGGATTGAAAACTAAACTACACAGCTTTAATTAAACACTAATGATAAAAGAAAATATATACAGTCATATACAAATATATTCAGATATGTGCAAAAGCCTCTCACCTCCCCCCACCCCTAGCAACTCCCACAGCATCTCCTGAGCTGGTAACAGTCCCAAAGAATTCCAGAGCTGCAGGAGAAAGCACAGAGTGATGAGGGTCAGGAGAGCTTGAGCCCAGGGGTTGGCAGTGATGGATGGACGGAGTCCTCCCTGGACGCCGGCCGTGGATGGAAGAGAAGGGAAGAAGAAGCAGGAAGGAAGTTGTCTTCTGTGATCTCTGACCTTCCTCTGAGCTTACATAGATACATGGAATGGAATATCTCTGGCCAATTTTGCTGCCTGTCTAATTCAGCCTCCTGTGGGGGTCATAGATCTCCCCATAGTGTCTGAGCTGGCAGAGTGAAGGTGCGACCTTGAAGCCCCAGCAGTTAGAAAAACATTCCACTCTTATCAGTCTTAGTTAGAACACACTAGTGCTAGTTAAAAGAAAGCTTACTGAAGGAAAAAAAAAAATCAGTAAAATGAAAATTGTTTTCATCCTGGCTCAAACCAGGACAGATGTGTAAACTTTTCTGTTAAAATGGACACAGCAGGGATTGGATCTTGTATCTGCCACATTAAAATTTTTGAAATCCTAGCTGCTTTGGGATGTAGCGCCTTTTTTTTTTTTAATTATTTTTTTTTTCCCATTAAAAACTTTAAACAAAATTTTTTGCAAGATTGTTAATGTGGAATTAATATCAGTTCTGGATATCTTGAAATGTTTTGTGTACTAGGAAAACTGTTAATCAGGTATAGAAGTGAAATGTATGAAAGAAAGCAATCTCTCCAAGAGAACTGCAATGCAAAATATAAAGCATAATTTTTCAGAAGGTTAGGTAACATAGAATTAATATAAAATAGAAAATTATAATAGAACCATATCTAAAACTCCATTTGATTATTTGGTTGTTACCATGATGCAAAAGTTATCTTCAGAAAACTGACTGCAAAAGATCAAAGGAAAATAAGAATAATGGTAGGTATTAAGGAACTTAACAATATTTTATGTATGAAAACTTCCCCAGGCGGCTTGAATTTCTTTGTAAAAATATACACTGACTAACAGGTCTTTCTGGCTTCTCCATGTAAGCTACAGGCAGATGATAGAAGAAGTCACTGCTGAACAAAAGGAACTGACTTCCTCTGTTCACTGTAAACTCTAATATTTTAAGATAAATGTGTTCAGTATGGATAAGAATGAAAACTAATAAATGTAAGGTTCCTAGCAAATTGGAAAAGTGCTAAAAATAATCTAAGTATTTTTAAACCACAGAGAATGTAAAAAAAATATTTTTTTTTGTTTAAAGAGTAATGTTTCTTAAAGAAATTATAAAATGAGAGGGATATTTAAATCAAAATATAACTAAGGGCTCACAGTTAGAGATCTGGCTTTTGTTTCATTTCTGGATTTTCTGATAATACCTCAAATTGAAAATTTGGGAGAAATAATTCTATATCTTGCGTATTAAAGGAAAATAATTTCTATTAAAAAATCAGTTTACTGGATCAAATAAATAATTCTGTCACAATGAAGGGTCCTCAAGCTGCTTAAAATTGAAACTACTTTAGAAAGAAGGAAAATTTGGTACAGGGAGACATACACATGACTTACAGTATTGAAGCTTTGTTGTGAAAATCATTTTACTTTTCAGCATCATCAGCTCAGGATACTGCTTGTATTTAAGAAAGAAAAAGATAACTCTCAAATGCACTGTTTCTCCTGATGAAGGAGCCTATTTCTTTTGCCCAGGGCTTACAGACACACAGCATAAGTTGCAGGACTTTCTAATCTTACAAGAAGACATGAGTCAGCTCTTACTTCTGTAGTTATTGCAGTGTATGAAAGTGGCCTAAAGCTCACTTTGGATAACTAACATTCAGTAACACTTTCCGCATGATATTACCACAGCTACTGACAACCTCAATGACTGAAATCAGACTTTATTTAGACAGAAAGTTGAAACATTGCAAAAATGCATATTTTCTTGCAACTTGGTTCTGATTCCTAGCAGGGAACTACAGAAACAAAAGATAGTCTCTTTCACTGGAGGAACTCGTTGTTTAACACATAGAATGTGACATGTCCAGCCTGATAAAGGGATTATGCTTTGCCTTGTCTGTAGTGATGACAGCTGCTCATTTGCTTTCAAGTCATGACAAGAAAGAGAAAACTCCGAAATTCTTTCTTTCATTTATTTGGGAAAAATAACAGTTTTAACACACTGTTCTGCTTTTTATGATTCAGTGAAAAGAATGCAAAAACTAGAGTATATTATTATAAAAATTCTATTTAGAAGAATAATGGACAAATAAAGTATTCAAATTTATACAGTGCCCCAGCTAATACAATTTTTTTAAAAAAATTGTGTTCTTTGATCCCCAGAACAGTGCTTACTTACAACGTATGAGTCAAAAAGACTATAATCTGCTTGTGCATAGCAATAAACACATGATAGAAGATGGACTGTAATGTTTATTACTGCTACAGCTTTTTAATTGCAGCTTAATTGACCTTGGACTCAGAACTCAGCTGAACTAAAACTGGCTGTACATGTATGATTTTCCTTTTTCTTACATGTCACATCTTCAAGCTTCTGTATCTCCACTCTGTCTCGGAGCGGGCAGTGACCACTACAGTATCTGCAAGCTTCAGTCTTCCTTGTGTGTTCTCCATGGGCATGCATCTATAGGCAGATGTGACACACACCAGCTCTTGAGGCTTCTGAGATTTCAGTCTGATCCCATGTAAGCAATTTAGCTAACTGGTATACTCAGCTTATCGCTGCTTTAGCACCTTTTTGAGACTTGAGAAATACTGGAGTAAGAGCTGTTCTTTCTTGTTGCACTCATAAAACCAGTCAGTGCATTGCTGGATTTCCCTGAGCTTCTTTTGAAGCTGTAAGGCTGTGCATGATGACAAGTTGTGTCTCCTGTTTCACAGATCTATCTGTCCTGTAGTAAAGTGATGCTCTGTGCTTCTAAAGAATGAGATTCCTAAGTAATCTTCTCTTCACCTCATACTACAACATTCTCAATAGCATGTTCTGTCAGTGCTTCATGTACTCAGCAGTGGCTTCCTCACAATGTGCTCTAAGGCTCACTTTCAGTCCACTTGTGCCTGAAGGCAAGCTCATGAGTAACCTGCCATGGGTGTGGGCATTGGCTTCTTCTCTATGTGGGCCTGTTCCTTTCCTGCACTTGTCAATGTTCTACAGGCAAATGCAAGGATCCTCAGGTTTCATGGTAGTACCATTTCTAAAGCTCTTTCTGACAGAGTGTTACTCAGCATAATTCTGGCTTCTCTGCAGTCTTGCCATACTTAAGGACCTGGCTTCTAACCTGTAACTTTTTAATTCTCTAAAAAATTAGTGCTTTGATCTGACTTTTCCTCTCTGCATAATTCTTTCTTAACTATAACAAAATTTCTCTCCCTGTGATGGAAAGCTGTTGCATCTTGGGCCGATGATCTCAAATTATATTTCTTAAATTGAAAATACCATAGAGAATTTTTTTTTTTCATATTCTTATTTAGTTTGTTGGAATACTTCAAAGGTATGGTAGTCTCCATGGGGATTCAAAATGAGTGATGGCTCCTAAAAGATGTGGCAGAGATTGGCAAGGGGCAGGATGGTAATTTATATAGACATGTAGAAACAATCACTGAATTGTTACATCTTGGGAAAATCAAGTAACACAGTCTTAACGTTGGTAAGATTTTAAATGCTTTGTTGTTTCTGATTTGATATGAATCATTGGTGGGTTTTCTTACCACTATTAAAGTCCTGATTTCCTGTGGTAAGTGCAACAATTGCCTCTTCTTTGCTGGTTTACCAATTTCTCCTTAAGTGACTTGAGCTAGACTGCTAAAACTGCATTAATAACAGTTTTGCAGTGGAAATAAGTGAAGTTTGTTCTTAATGTCAATTTTGCTTATATGTGTCAATTTCTTTGAATAGCATTTCGTGTTTCTAATTGTTTATATTTTCCCAGGAACCCAAAACTTTTTATTAACTGACCACATAATTCCCTTAAAAAACCCTCCTTTGTTAAAATGTAGTGTTTCCTAAAAGACAATTGAAAATTTGGGCATATCAATAATTAATTGAATTAAAGACTTCATGAGTTCATTAAGTTGTGGACCCATCTAATCAGCTTTCATCATGCAAGAGTCGTTGGTAGGTGTGGTTTGTATAATGGAAGTTTGAAGATGAAATTTTCATAATGTGAGAGCCTGTGGACAAAATTCTCAATTCCATTACCCTGTCATACTTGTGTTATGGTAATTAGGCAGCTCTGGAAGGCAGATGAGCATAAGTGCTGCTTTGTTCTGAATTCCAGCACCAAATTTTATGCTGCCTTTTGATAACCTCATTTTAATATTTGCTTTTAGGCTTTTTATTCTAGTCTTATTAGTTGTCTGCTTATTCTCTGTTTCCTCACTGAGACCAAGCCTCTGGCATTTTCTCTTGACATATCCAGTGGATAGTGGAGATCATGTTGTTTCTGCAGTATTGTAGGCTTGGGGACATTTATTCAACATATCAGATCTTCTTTTTCCTTTTCCATGAAAGTTGAACCAGGAATGGTATGTACCATTTGGATTTTCAGTCTTCTGAGACAGGACAGCACAACCTCTGCACAACATATATTACTGCTCTCATACAGCAATTTACACACACATATTAACTTCCTCTTATTCCCAAAGGGTGCCCTGTTGAAGCTTCCCTTCTTAACGAGATAATCAGAATTATCTTTTCCCCCTTCTTTTTGGAAGTTCATGTGCTTTGTATCATGGTGCAGAAGAGACTGAAACTGCAGGCTGGTTTAGGATGAGCTGATCACTGGTCTACAGTTGTCTATTTTTGTCTCTGTTGGTGCGATACTGTCGTCTATGCACCGTTGAAGTGGCAATTGGCACCTGCTGATATGGGAATTGATATATTGATATGGCCTGAAGTTGTGGCAGGGAAGGTTCAGATTGGATATTAGGAAGAATTTGTATACTGAAAGAGTGGTCAAGCACTGGAACAGCCTGCCCAGGGAGGAGGTTGATTCACCATCCTTAGAGATATGCAAGAAACTTTTAGATATGGCACTTGAGGGCATGCTCTAGTGGCCAAAGTTGTAGGGGTTTTTTATGTGTGAGAGTTTTTTTGTGTTGATGGTTGGACTTGGTGGTCTCAGAGGTCCTTTCCAACCATGGCAATTCTGTGATTCTTTGATTCTGTGATGCCTCTGTACCCTTCTCCCAAAGACTGAAGACACATGAGGATGACCCTTGATAACACTGACTTATTCACAAGACCAAAGATATATATAACTAGTCAAAAAGCATGAAAGATTTAACATAGGAAAAGGGCAATTGCCTTTTTCCCAGAAATCCCAAGATTTCTGTGTACTCTCAGTACGATCTTCTTCAGTTGTTCAGTCTCCTGTCTGCCACTCTGTCACTCTTTCAACAGGATTTGGGTTAATTTTTATAGCAGAGTACCAAATATAGAAAGAGATTATGTTTTCCTTGAGAAACAGTAGGATATATTTAGTACTGTATGTTCATTTTAAAAGAAGAGAACAACCCTCCCTCCCCCTCTCAGACTTTACAATGAAACCAGATCTTTGAAACAATCTGCTGTTTCTCCTTGAAACTGCCAAGGGAAATAGAAGTAGTTGGTATCAAGATGTGTTTTCAGTGTTACTTTCAGCAGCATTTTTGTAATTGGAGATGTAGGGGGTCTATGGTTTGTATACATAGGAAGAAGATATTTATTAAGGCTGCTGTAGTGTTTTAAATACCTCACCTCCTTTTCAGGGCTCCAGGGCTTGTTGTCATGGAAACAGAGCTGAGAACCAGAAACTGGCAGCTGAAATTGCCTCATCTGCTTGTGGCTGTGTCCATGTCTAGTCCTGCTTCCATGGAAACACATATCAGAGCAGCAAATGCAAGGTAATGTTTTCCAAATGCTGCCTTAAAAATAACCCTGAGTTTACTGTTGCTTTGTTTGTGATCCTCTCCACACCAGGTCTGTTTTAATAGAGCTTTCCAAGACTGCAGTATTTACAAATTTTAAATAACTAAGGGGTTAAAAAGCCCCATAAGAAAAATATATCTGTCCTCTTTGATTTTTTTTATTGGCACGATATATTTTTGGGAGACAAACTAGTTAACAAACCTTGACCTGCATAGTTACATCAGCAACTGACTCTCAGAATTATTTTGAGTAATTAGTTCTTCTTGTAGTTCTTGTTTATGCTAAGCATTTTAGAAGCTGAGGAATTATTGGCATGGTTTAGTTGATTAAATAAACCTCATTATTTTCTGCTAGTAACCTCCTGTATCACCTGAATTAGAATCCCGTACAAAAGAAATTAGATTCAGGTCACATTTTAGTTTTCAAAAGAGCTGCAAAAAACCCAGATTTTTTCGATGTATTTTTTCCTGAAATTTTTTAATCTACCCTCTTTGCAAATGTCTAGACTTTTCAGCTGTCTCCAGCTCTTCTGCTTTGACTTGATATATTAGAAGTCGGGAGGCTGACAGTGGCTTTCTGAAAAAAGATGCTAAGTTTTGAAAAAGTTGAATAGGTTGCAGTGTGCTGAGTTCAAGTACCTGTTACCCTGTTGACCTCCTTTGCCAGGTGTAGTTTTCTGTTTCAGACAGATGAGGAGCCATTTTTTATCCTTCACTGTCACAGCAAATCTTCTGGTGGCTGGAGAAAAGCTAGCAGAATGTTAAATTATACTTGAATAGAATAAATTTGTCAGGATTGCTTTGCTGACATCAATTTATTGTGAGACATAATGTGCTCTAGAACTTACGTATTTCTTCTAACCTGCCATTAATCCTGAGGAAATGTTTCTGTCTCAGTAGTCCTTGCTGAAAAAAAGAATATCAATAGATAGTCTTTGTTTTAAAAAAAAAATAAATCATGTTCAGATAATGAAATAAGTAACTGTGTATCAGAGCTTGAGGCTTTTGTATATGATCAATGCTTTGTGTGGTAGCAAAGACATCATGTTCTGAACCCTGCATGTCAACTAGTATAAACAGAACCCCATTTGAAACATCCAGTCTTATTGTTCTAAAGCTTTCTGCAAAAAGTGGCTATCTAAAACTTCTTAGAGGAATGGGGTCTACCACTGATTCATACTTTGTCTTAATACATCTCTTCCTATCTATCTGGTAGGTCTCGGAGGAATTGCTGAATGTTTTGAAGCAGTGAATATAGAAAAGAAAGCCTGCAGATTCCTCTGGGGCTTCCTGACCCACCAGAGTAGAGCACAGCATAATTGTGCTTTGGATTTAGTAACGGACAGAGTGACCTCAAATGTGTAGGCAATCAGACAGCTGTTAACTGTATGTGCACTATGTGCTGTGCTTTTCACCACTGATTCATTTTAGCCCTCTTTTTTCTTTTTAACTGAAACAGATGTTACTATTATTCTGAAATTCTAAAAACGTAGCTCTGGTCCTATAGGCTGTAAACAAACTGCATTTCATAAAAAAGAGAAAAATTCAGAACCACAATTGATGAAATTTATTTTTATCTTCCTTTTTTTTTTTTTTTCTATTTGATACGGCTCTTGCTCACATCAGCAGTTTTATTTCATCTGGTTGTTAAAATTACTGAGAACTGCCATTTCTATTTCTATGCTTCTGCTTTTTCAGAAGATTGTTATTGTATTTTTATTTATCTATTTATTTATTAAATTCTTGAAAGAAATGTCAAAAAAGAATCTGTGCCCTAAATAGCTAGATAATATGGTGAAAATTGCATGTTCACGCTGTTTAAAAGCACTGTGAGAATTTTAACATCATCTTTATATTTGACCCAGAGCTGATACACCACTTTTGTTGTACTGTCTACCAGCTGTTGACAATTTTTGTCTTCCTACCAAAAGGGAGAATTACACATTTTTACAAGGACAGTATAAAATCATATTGAACTTTATTAGGAGATTTGTAAAGAAACTCTTTGTATCTCTACTTCTCTGTTTTTTCCTTTCCCTCTTGCAATTTCTGACAATTCAGTCAGAGTCTTTCTCTGTCATGCTTGTCACATGCTGCGATCCTTCTCAGGCATCCAAGGGATTCCTTTTATACTTAAAGTTATATATATAAGATACATGAAAAACAGATTCCTTGGATATAGCACTTGAGTTTTGTGCCATTCCACATACAACACTTAGGCAAATTCTTTAATGACCTAATTTTTAAGTGTGCAACTCACATTTCAATGTATGCATCGAGAAGAGAGAGGAAAACCACTTGAAAAATGGGATGCAGAACAATGTGCTCACAGGATACTAGGCACTTGCTCAATCTGAGAAGGAGGTTGCTCAAGGATGTCAGATGAACGCTGTCAGTATAAAAAGCTAAATGTTTGGTGTATTCACACCAGTAGTAAAGGGGACTTTTCTAAAGATGAGGTGCTGGAGCTCATGAGAAGTTGTTGAATATGTAATAGAGATAGATATTTCTGCTTATTCTGACTGCACATCTTTGCAGTTGAAGATTCTTCTTCCAAAACTAAAACATCACCAAAGGAATTTCTTGCCTTTTGTTACTTAATTATGTTGAAATTAATATAGAGAAACTGGATATTGCATGAATGATAATAGCAATCAGAGTAGAATGCTATTTGGGAAGTTTCTCAGTGCTATTTATCCTGCTTCAAGCCATCTGGAGGCATCTGAATGTGCCATTGGAATAATTAAGAAATATCGAGAACAAAATGGTTTTAAATGAATTTTAATGACAAAACTAATTAGTAGACCATTCCCATAACACACAACAGTCACTGCATGTTGCTTAATGTGTAACAAGTGAGATCACTTTTGAAGGATAAATGACATACTTTGCAAATTCATCTTTCAGTAGTATCTTTCTGGATTTTTATTTTCAGTTCTAGACAATTATTATTTTTTTTGTGATTAGTGTGTCTGAAATGCATGCCATATTTGTTGTAACAGCAGCTTTTAGATATTTTGCAAAATAAAAAATATAAACCTCATTCTTCTCCACTAGAGGTTGGGACAGTTGAAGTATTTCCTTTACTTAGTTTTGACATTTAGAAAACCTAAGCTCCAAAGTTATACACCTTTTAATGGGAGATATTTGATCATTTATAGTATGTGTTTCTTTACATGCAGCCAAAACCAACTGTGTTCTGGGTTCTTCTAAGCCATTCCTGGTGCCAGCTAGTTGAAGAAAATAATGGAATCATAGAACGTCTTGGGTGGGAAGGGACCTCTAAAGGTCACCTAGTCCAACCCCCTACAATAAGCAGGGACATCTCATGCTAGAACAGATTGCTCAGAGCCCCATCAAGCCTGACCTTGAATGCCTCACCACCTCTCTAGGCAACGTGCTCCACCACCTCATATTGAAGAACTTTTTCCTAATGTCCAACCTAAATCTACCCTTCTCTAGCTTGAAACCATTACCCTTTGTCCTATCGTTACATGCCCTAGCGAACAGCTCTTCCCCAGCCTTCTTATAGGCTCCTTTCAGCTACTGGAAGTTGTCTATAAGGTCCCCCTGGTGTCTTCTCTTCTTCAAGCTGAATAACCCCGAGTCCCTCAGCCTGTGTTCATAAGAAACATGCTCCAGCCCTCTGATCTTTTTTGTTGCTCTCCTCTGGACACAGTTCAACAAGTACACATCCTTTGTGTGTTGAGGGCTGCGGAGCTGGATTCCAGGTGAGGTCTCACCAGGGCAGAGTAGAAGGGCAGAATCACCTCTCTTGATCTGCTGGCCACACTTCTCTTGATGCAGCCCAGGATGCAGTTGGCCTTCTGGGCTGCAGCTGCACTTTGGTGGTTTGTGTCCAGCTTTTGATCCACTACTACCCTCAGGTCTTTCTCCAGAGGGCTACTCTCTAGCATGTACTTCCCCCAGCCTGTATTCATATCTCTGGTAAATGTTTCTAAAAGTTGCAATATACTTTATTAATAAGTAGTAACTGTGTAAGTGAGTAACAATAATGTTGATGTTTTCTTCAGAAAAAAATTAATATGCATCATGACAGCTGAGTGGTTAAACTTCATTACCTGACACATGTAAGTCTTGATTCCAGTTTCAGTTTTTAAGCATAACTGATACCTGCTTAGATAGAAATAATAATAAATTCTGCATGTTTCTTTTTTCTTATGCTTATTCTTTGCACAGAAAAAACTCATTGCAAAGGTAGAACACAGTTTTGCCAAGCACTTCAAAATATAGTAGATGAATTAGTAATAATTTGATTTTTCTTTGACATGAGATAAAAGAGTATTTTGTGTTGAAAACTCTACCTGTACATCTGATAGCAACTCTTACTCCAGAGCATTACGCCAGTCATCTGATTGTAACAGCCTTGGTTCTTTACTGGTAACAAAATTACAGCCCAGAGGACAACTATCTCAGTAAAACTGTATGTGATTATAATGTCTTATGAATTATTTAAGACCCCTGCACTTGAAGGGAAGTTTGCAAGTTTGTGCAAGTAGAAGACCTGGTATAGCTAGGGAATCCCCAGAGAGATAGTTGTACCATATTAATTTGTCTGAGCTTAAGCAATGTCGCTGGAAACGAAACTAGCAACTTTATAGAAGACAGAGGTACCGTGCTCATTTGTTTTTCTTGTGTTTGCGCTTCTTTGTATCTACATGTTGAAAGAACAAACTGAGCAGGACTTAAATCTATCAGCACCTTGTATATTCATTTCTGTGCTGAGAGCTAGTAACAGTGCAACATTTCTGTAGAGCAAATGAGAGCCTAAGAGATCTGATCTATTTAAACAAGAAATTTAAGCTTGAGGGTTTTAGGTAGTCACATCGAAGTATGTTTGAGCAGAGTCACTTGGACTACACTGCATTTAGATAATTTAAACAACTCAATTGATAATAGAATGATCATAGAATCTAAGAAAGGTTTGGATTGGATGGAACCTTAAAGATCATCTAGTTCCAACCCCCTGGCATGGGCAGGAGCACTTCCTAGTAGACCAGATTGCTCACAGCCTCATCCAGCCTGGCCTTGTTACCTTTCAAGGACTGGGCATCCGCAACTTCCCTGGGCAACCTGCTCCATTGTCTCATCACCCTCACAGTGAAGAATTTCTTCCTAATGTCAAACGTAAATCTCCCCTCTTCCAGTTTAAAGCCTTTTTTCTGTCACTACATGCCCTTGTAAAAAGTCCCTCCCCAGCTTTCCAGCAGGGCCTTTCTTGTACTGGAAAGCCACTATAAGGTGTCCCCAGACTCTCCTCTTGTCTAGGCTGAAAAACCCTCACTCACTCAGCCTGTCTTCACAGGAGATGTGCTCCAGCCCTCTGAACTTACTGCAGCAACTTCATGTCCTTCGTATGTTGTGGACCCCAGAACTGGACACGGTACTCCAGGGGAGATCTCTTGAGAATGGAGTGGAAGGGAAGAACCGACTCCCTTGACCTATTGGCCACACTTCTTTTGATGCAGCCCAGGATATAGCTGCCATTCTGGGCTACACACACATATTGCAGGCTCATTTTGAAAGGTATCTTACACATTTCTTTATGACTTTTTACTTTTTTCTGATGTTACAAGGATTTTACAGACAAAATATGTACTCTCTAATCTTATTGTGGCTGGCAATCTGACTGGGGCTTGAAAGCCATCTTTAAAATCAATGTACGCATCTGTCTCACTATAATACTGAACCACTTATTTAAGCATCTTTTGACCTTATTTACACATTAATAAAATATTTAGAAGTGTATCATTGATGTAAAATTTTATCTTGCAATTAATCAGTTGCATTCAAGTTCAGTGTCATTTGCCTTTCAGGGTAATATGATTGTGTTCATTAATAATTTTATGAATAATAAGACATTAATAATTTTATTAAGTCTGTCAGACTTCTTACATGCTCATCAGAGAAGGACAAAATAAAAATATAAAAACACCTCATTTCCCACCCACCATAATTTTTTTCTTCAAATATGATTGCAGTATCTGTACTTTTATGAAACATGGCTGATCTGCCACGGTTACATAGTAAATTAAACTTTTAAAGTTAAGCTATTTCATACAGCTTCCTCCTCTTCTCAAAAATGCAATATTAAAGAGAACAGAAAACACCTTACTTAAACTGGATGTTACAGTAACAAATCCTTAAATGGTATACTGTGTCCTCTGCCATCACTGGAAGCTGGGAAAGGTGAATCCAAATTAGATAAGATGCTGAGAAGGACCATGACAGGGATATAAGAAAATGGAAAAAATAATCTGCAAGAATTTTATGATGTCTACACAGAGAAAATTCATGTAACATTGAATTGTTCAAGCTGGAAGTCCATGGAAAAGCTCATAGAGAATGGCTTAACATCAGTGTATGCTGAGGAACAGGTACTAGTGTAATGATGCTGCACCAAAGTGCAGGGATATTAGCTCTGATGTAGTGCTGTGAACACAGAGACACACATTCTTCAGAACTGATCTGGTTCGTGTCCACATGGCTCTCTGGAGACCTTGCTGCCCACATATTAAATTTCAGGTTTTATCATTCCCACAGCAGCCACAAGTGTATATATGCCTTAAAATCCAAGTTTTATTTATCTTAGGAAAGACAGTTAGAGGTGGCATTTACTCTAAAAATATCAGGAAGCCAAATGCTATAGTAACACCATTTAAAATGAGAGAAAACTTTTATGGGAAACAAAAGAAAACAAAACAAAACAAGGATATTATACTGTCTATAAATGAATCTATACTGGAAATTAGAAGAAAATATTTAAAGATCAAAACAGTAAGATTTTGAATGGCTCTCTGATTAAAAGAGTGAATATAAGCGACTTCACTAGTTCTTGAAGCAAAATCTGACCTATTTACAGTTAGGGCAACATGATAAGGCAGTTGATAATCACCAGTGTGCCTCTTCCTGTGTTTGTGTCCCTGTGCTGTCATCATGTAGTTGCCACAGAAGAAGTGAAAGGACAAAGATAAAAATACTGGTGGTAAATTAGATATAAACTGTACTTCTTTGTAAATTAATAAAAGAATCCCAACTATCTACTGAAAAAGTAGAAGCAAATATCAACAAATCTGAAACAAGGATTCAAATAATTCTTTGTATATGAAAACACATTATGTCCCATTCTCCATAGGAGATAAAATACAGAAGAGAAATCCAGTTCTACTTGGGAAAGCTAAGAGTTTCACTGGGGAACAGTGATGTCATACTATACTTTTCTTTTTCTCAAAAAAGCCTTAATACTTTATTCTTAATAGTGAGAACATTCATGCTTTAATCTCTCTCCTTTTTTTTTTTTTTTTTTTTCCACACTCAAAAAAAAAAAGTAAAAAATAAACAGATGAAGAAAAAGGGAAAGGGCAACAAAGGTGACTGAAGGACTGGAGCATCTCAGCATTGGGCCCCTCAGTTCAAGAAGGACAGGGAACTGCTTGAAAGAGTCCAGCTCAGAGCCACAAAGATGATTAAGGAAGTGGAACATCTCCCTTATGAGGAAAGGCTGAGGGAGCTGGGTCTCTTTAGTTTGGAGAAGACTGAGGGGTGACCCCATCAATGTTTACAAATACGTTAAGGATGAGTGTCAGGAGGATGGACCCAGGCTTTTTTCAGTGATGTCCAGTGATAGAACTTGGGGCAATGGGTGCAACTGGAACATAGGAGGTTCCACGTAAATTCCGGAAAAAACTTCTTTCCTGTGAGAGTGACAGAGCACTGGAACAGGCTGCCCAGAGAGGTTATGGAGTCTCCTTCACTGGAGACATTCAAAACCTGCCTGGACAAGTTCCTGTGTGATGTGCTCTAGGTGATCATGCTCTGGCAGGGGGGTTGCATTAGATGATCTTTCAAGGTCCCTTCCAACCCCCAAGATTCTGTGATTCCGTGATCTCTCTTACGAGGAAAGGCTGAGAAAGCTGGGATGGTTTAGCCTTGAGAGGAAAAGACTGAGAGGAGACATCATCAATGTCTAAAGGGTGAAAGTAAGGAGGATGGAATTAGACTGTTTTCAGTAGTGCCTGGGGACACAAAGGGCAGTGGGCACAAACTGGAACACAGGAAGTTCCATCTGAACACAGGAAAAAACTACTTTACTTGGAGTGCAACAAAGCACTGGAGCAAGCTGCCCAGAGATACTCAAAGCCCACCTGGGTGCAGTCCTGTATTGTCTGCTCTAGGGGATTCTGCTTTTTCAGAGGGGCTGAACTAGATAATCTCCAAAGGTCCCTTCCATCTCTGACAATTCTGTGATTCTTTGGGAGGAGAAAGGGAAGGGGACAGTGTTTCAGGAAGAATGACCCCTTGGTCTTGCCTGGCTTGTCAGAGGTCAGCAGGGAAATTGTTTCTCTTGATTTTGCTCATGATATAATCTCCACATATCCCACCAGGGAATACATGTTGTTTCTTTTGTGTGGATGGAAACATAAATTCTGTGTCTTTAACTCATTGGTCAGGAATGAGAGAAATAAGATCGCATGATCTGTACATGAACGGCTGTATAAACACCAGTGTCAGTTCAAGACACCAGCATCTTTCAGCTGTTTGCTGCTTTCCCTCTTTTGGATGTCTGAAACAACCTTCATAGAAAATCCAGATTGACCTGAGTGATCTGGGTGAAACACACACATATAACATGCCAATCTCAGCTTGGGCTCAGCTATGATTCTTAAAACTGGTGGCAAAAGTATTGGACAACACCTTAGTTAATTTTGACAGCAGCAACCATTTGCCTGTGACATAATTCTTCTCTGTGGTTAGATGAGTGTCAGGGAAGGTCAAGGTCCAGTTACTTTTGCCATGTTTAATTTCTGAGCTCTTTATCACTTTTTGACTAAAGAATATAGTAACCTGAATAGAAGAATTGCTCTCTTAATTACAAGAAAACTACTGAACATTTTATGAAAAAAAACAGAAAAGGTAAAAGGAGTACTGTATAATTTATAGATGTATTTTAAAAATGTATTTTATTGAAGAAAACTCATGTAGGTATCTGCTGTTCAGACGTATCTTTGTTGACACAGCAAACATTGAGTAATTTCATACAAAGAAAAAGATTGCCTTAGTGTATTATCAGGTCAGATGTATCGGAGAGCAAGTTGCACTGATTCAATCTTTTCAAACATGATGCTGCTTATGGAGTAATCAATCTGGATAGGCATGGTCAAATGAGAATGCAGTTAAGCAGAAAAAAAAAAAAGTAATTTCTTTTGTTTGTTTTCTTTTAATGGAAAAGAAAGCAGCTATTCTTTAATTTTGCTTCACCAGGAGACTTGTATTGGTAGCCTTGAGATAATTCTGTGTAGAAGATGTATAGAACCATAAAAATGTTAGTTTATCACACAGAAAAAAACAAAACAAAACACAAAAACACTGGTACTTTTAATTTTTCAAATGTATGACTTCTTTCTAGCTATTTCTACAAAAGTTTCATAAGAGGAATTATCATCCTATTGTTAACTTGTAAGCATTTCTTTTGTCTACTCAAATTTTTACCTGTTTTATTAACTTCTACTCATTTGATTGGAGAAATCTCAAAAAGAAGAACAATTTTCAGTAATGAGAAAATAATCTATTTTTTTACTGAACTGAAGTGTACTTAATCAAATTTTCAATGAGCAGTCTTTCCAGTCACCCTTGAAGGAGGGGACTTGCCTGTGAAATTATAATGAAAAAAAAAATTGAAATGCCAAATTAATTTAAAATATGTATATATATTCTATGAATCTACAGCTGGAAAAAAAAGATCCAGCGTCTTATGAACCACTCAGATACAGAGTAGCTCATGTGACTTTACAGGAACAGATGTTCTGGCAGTGAGATACACGCTATTCTTTTTTGCTTAAACAAGCCCTCTACCCATCAATAATCTATTCAGTTGTAGTGAGCCTACTAAATTTTCTTAATAGCAATTTATATGGTGCTGTGGTTTAGATTTTTGAGCAAAGCAGTGCTGATAACACACTATAATATTCCAGCTTTTGCTGTACAGTGTTTGCACAAAATCAAGAACCTCACTTCTGCCTTCCCGTTGAATAGATTAGGGGCTGCGCAAGAGACTGTGGGGGAACTCAACAGGGCAGATGACCTGAACTGACCAAGGAGATATTCCATACTATACAATGTCATGCTCAACAATAAATAGGAAAAGAAGGAGTTTAGGGGGTTACCTGTCTTTTGCACAGGATCTTGCTATTATAGGAGGTGGTGAGGGGCTGTGTTTACATCACTTGTTTTGTTTTGGTTTCCTCTCTTTCCTGAAAACTAGACAACAGTAACTTGGCAAGCAATGGTCATTCACTGGCTCAGCAAAGGATTTCTTGTGTGTACCTCATGCCACTACACCATGTTTCATCAAATGCTGGGAAACAGCTGACATGGTTACCTGGACATCTAGTGCAGTATAACATCTTTAGGCTGCAGCAGACATCTGCACAGTGACAGCATATCTTGTGAGATATCTGTATCCTAAATATCTACCTCGAGTATAAGTGGGATACTGTGAGGCATGTAATGTCTTAGCATGTCTATGTTTAGATATCTGAATAATCCTCTAGATATTTAAGCTTATAGTCAACTTCTAACAGTACACTACCAGATATCTACTACTAGGGTTCTGCTTATAACAACAGAAACTGCACTTAAGAGAGAAATCTTCCCATTTGAAAACAACTTCTGCAAAACAGGCTCAGGAAAAAAGAAGCCATTTATATGAAGGCACATGGAACTGTATCAGTTGCAAAGTTTCTATTTATTTCTTTCAGGAAACAACATTAGCCAAGTTGTAGTCCCCATCCAAAGGAAAAGCAATGTCATTTCTCCTGCATGTGTTTGAACGTGATTCAGTTTGACAAGTCATAACTAACAAAATTAATGTCTTCAAAAGGAAATTAACACTGAGAATTCTAATTACAGAGGTAAAAAGTCTGGGTAGATGACATCAGTTGCTCTGCCCTTGTCCATCAACACTGTGACCACATCATAAAATGCCACCAAATTTGTCAGGCAGGATTTGTTCTTTGTGAAGCCGTGTTGATTGCCACCAACCACCTCCACATTTTCCATGTGCCTTAGCAGAGCCTGGCACATGGAGGGTCTGCTCCATGGTCTTGCTGGGCACGGAGGTGAGACTGACTAGCCTGTAGTTCCCTGGGTTTTTTTCCTGAACTTTTTGAAAATGGGGGTCATGTTTCCTCTTTTACATTTACCAGACTGCCATGACTTTTCAAATATTATGAAAGTGGTGTTGCAACTTCGTCTGCCAGCTCCCTTAAGAGCTGCAGATTGTTCTTGTCAGGTCCTATGGACTTGTGCATTTTCAGGTTCTTTAGATGGTCTCAAACATTCTCTTCTCCTACAGTGGGCACAACTTCCTTTTCCCAGTCTCTGCCTTTGCATTCTGTGACTTGGACGGTCTGGCCAAAGCACTTACCAGTGAAGACTGAGGCAAAAAAGTAATTCAGTACCTCAGCCTTCTCCATAGCCTGCATAATGAAGTCTCCTGTTTCCTTCTGGAGAGGGCCCACATTTTCACTGTTCTGTCTCATATCAGTGATGTACCTGCAGAAACCCTCCTTATTACCCTTGTTGTCCCTGGCCAGGTTTAACTCTATCTGGGCTTTAGCTTTCCTGGAAGTTAGTTCTAATTTGAAAGTTGGTATCTGACAGTAATAAATTGCCATAGTGTAAAGCACAATCCCTTCAGTAAGAAAATAAAACTCCTCTTGCCAAATATCTAGAAATAAATACATGCTTCAAAAATTGCAAGAGAAACTATCATGTGAGTTAACAACTATTTGAAGAAATACTGTTTTCATCACATGTTGTACAATTGCTTCATCTAGCAGTGAAGATTTTTATTTTAAAAATTATTTTCAATAGGACATGCTACTCATATTAGTTTAAAAACATTCTGATGTCTTTGAAAGAGAGAAGAAAAAAAAAAAAAAAAGTGTGTACCCAGGAAGAAAAAAAGGAAAAAACAAAAGAAAAAAAGTGAATGTTACTAACTATGAAGAAAAAAATAGTTTTCTTCTAAACTCATCACTAACTGTTTTTCAGTGCTCCCCTTTAGAGCTGTGCACTGTATTTGGCAAGATACTACTGTCAATTCACATTCAGGACGCACATCTTGTGTGTGTAAGATATAGTCCTATGATGAATTATGAATCCTTCTCTTTCCTTCAAGGTTTTTTTTTTAATTTTTTTTTTGTTGCTTTTAAATATTTATTGTAAATGGACTTGGAGGAAAGTGCAGAAATGTCAGCTAGAATCTGCTTTTTTGTGTGCTGGGGAAGCCCTAGAATGTAAGTCATCTTTCATATCCCTCTTGCATCCTTCCTGTTGGCCTTTGGAGTCCCTTGGAGCTGACAGGAATTTTCTCAACCTCCCAATCATTTTGAATCAACATGTTTGCTCTTTTACATCCCTGTTGCTAAATAATGTAGTGTCTCAAGCTGGCAGCCTCAGGAATAGGAATGCTAAGACAAGTGCCAGAATTACCTCTTCTCTGGAAAATAATAATGTGTTATCAGCTACTCCACTTGCAAACCAATAGCTGTCATCTTAAAGTATTTTATATTAGAACTTCCCTACTGTCTTTAAGCAAAAGTTTATCTCTTCCTTCAAGAAGAAAAAGTTATTAAACTTGATGTTCTGGCCTCAGAAAGAGGTGGGAAAAAACCATCAGATAGAATTGAGTAAGCAACATTGGTCTATATTCAGCATTAATTCTCATAATTCTCTTAAGGCACTGCCTGTGTTTGAATGAGTAGATCAAGTTCTCTGGCAAAGTTAAATAGGTGAGTTCACTGACATTTCTGAAACTCTAAATCTTTATAAACACTCTGGCACAGAACTAATGCAGGCCTTCACTAAAGCAACTGGATCTTTGAATCTCAGTAATTAGGATGACTTCAAGGAGGATATCTTACGGGCAGTTTCTTTCAGGAGCAAAAGTCAGACATTTCCTTCATAAAATACAGTTTGTTCACAAGTTTATTTTCCTCAAGATCAGGAGAAATCCACAGTAAGAAGAAACTTCATGATTTGTACTTTCAGTCTCTGCCTAGTCAGTGCTTTGAGCAAAAGTTTTATTTGTAGGTAAGAGTTTTGTGGCAGAATTTTGTGTTGTTTTGTTTGTTTGTGGTTGGTTTTGGTGGTCTTTTTGTGTTGTTTTTTCGGTTGTTGTTTTTTGTTTGGTTTGTTGTTTTGTTTTGGGTTTTTTGTTTATTTTTTTTTCTTTTTTTTAATTAAGGTTATGTTGATGACTAAGGTTGCACTTTCTTGGCTATATCACTCCATGTGCTTCCCTGGACTTTGTGTTGCTTCTTTGAGACACACGGCAGGAACTTAGTCTACTCCTTGCACTGGAATTTCTTACTGAACCTCTTGTCCAAACCATTTAGCAGTGAAAAATTGTTCTGATGAAAACCCACCTTGTTAATGAACACTGGCTATGATGGCTTCGCAGTGCATGCAGATCCACAACAGTTTTATGGAAATGATATAACTTTGTCATATAGGTTGATTTTTCAAGCATATTAACAAAAAAAAAGTATAATTGTTGAGGTATGGTCCCTCTTTTTTACTCAGAAACCTAGGGATTGTTACTCAGCAATGCCTTGACAAAAATCTGAACTGTTACTTAAAGCTGTCCAAGGAGAGTTCTAGGTAATATCTTAATTCAGCAAAGAGTTTTCCTAATCCATAATCTCAGTAGCTGAGAAAAACACAGTTTGCTAACTTTGTTTTAGCCATGCCTTTAGGTATGGAATATAGAAAGGATTATAAGTAAAATGTACCTCTAATGCATGTTCTGTCTCATACATGCCACATTAAAGATGTTTCTTTTCTCTTACAGATGATAGAGAAAAAATATTATCAAATTCCCACCATAGTTCCATTTTTATGTTCAGCAGAATGGCTTATTGTAGACTCAATGCCTAAAATCACATTAACTGCTCATTGGTATCTTCCAGTTCAGACAAACTCTTGGCTCTATCGTGAGTCAAGATGGGAGAAATGAGGAGTGTACGTTAATACACATACCTCATACAACAGGGAGGACTCTCCTTGATCTCTGCGAATTCAGTAGCCATATGGTGCATGCACTATTGATCAGTAAAGTGGAGAACTACAGGATGGTCTTCAGAGCTTGCTGGTAGAAGAAAAACACATGGAGGTTCACAGCTGTCTTTTCCAAGTGAAACTAGACTTCGAGGTCTACAGGTATTCATGAACCAGTATGAATCATGACATATGACAACTGAGTTTTGTAATAGAAGAGAAAAGCAATTTAAGAAGGAAGACAAACCAGCAATATGCAAAGCCTTTTGGAAAACGTATGGATTCTTTAATTTACATGGCTGTGCATCATGCTGCATTTTATGACTGCCAAGAAAAATTCCCGAATAATTTTAATACAGTCTTTCAGAAAGTGTTCTAGAGATTCCCAGTGAGGAAGTACACTGTGACATTCCTCTCACATCACAGTAAGAAGGCTTGAAAGCAAAAAAAAAAAAAAAGAAAATGAATTATTGCAAATTTAAAAGCTCAAGAGTTTAAAATAAGAGATTGCAGAGGAACCAAAAGCTGAGGAAGGAAGCTCTTAATACAAACTCATCTGCCTACAGTAACCAACAGCCTAGGTACCTACCTATATTGCATTCCACAAAATGAATTTCACAACCATTACTGAGTAGCTGGCTGAATAAATGAAAATAATTATCCTGCAATCATTAAAGTCTGCATTACTGATGACAAATTGAAGAGTTTTTGGAAGAGTTTGCAAAGATTACATAGAACTCATCTTATAGCTTTGCCTTGGGATCACAGTTGATTTTGTTTCTTGGGTAAATGGAAGGAGGCTGACTAGTTCTGGAAGAACCCTGCAGACCCCCCATTAAAATACTCCAGCATAATTTATGAACAGAGGTCTGATGTTCAATACACTTAAAGGATCAAAACTTTCCCTTTTTCACTGACCTGAAAGGATGCTTCTATATGGGATGTCAAAAGAAGCTTCATAAGTATTTGTCGTTTAGTTCATTCTTGAATGTTCCTGGGTGTGTATACACAAGTTTCTTCACAGTAGCTTGCTTGTAGCTTGTGGTGGAGAAGAGACCCAGGCTCCTAATGATGAGCATGTGCTACTCCTGTGTGGGAGTAACTATCTTGAAAAGGGAATAGGAACCTTCTGTTGCTGCCTGATGCCTGAGTGATGTAGAGAAGTTCAGCCATGGTTTGGAAACTGGACATCATTACTTCAGTCACTTACCTTAATCATACAAATAATTAGGGAATTTTTTTGGTAGCTTCATCTATACTGTTTGGAAGCCTCTTTGTTAGTCCAAAATAAAGTTGTGGCTCACTAGCTGTCCCCAAGGACACCCTCTTGGAAGAAATTAGCAAATTGCATTTCCATGGCAACACAGATTCCAGAGACTCTGCTACAAAGGTAAGATTTGTTGAATACAGTTCATGGTCTTGAATAAACCAAGTCACTAGCTGTAGCAAGCCATATGTCTGCAGAACTTGGCAATTTTTTTCCAATTCCTATCCTGTGGCTGACAAAAGCAAGCAGGGATCATACCACCCTTCCTCACACTGGGTACTTTTACCCACTTCAGGGATTCAAGGCCTAATCAGTACTGCCTGTATGAGCTCAGAAGGGAACACTTAATGCAGGCAGGTGGAAGCTTAGGCCAACAGTACCAGAGACACCGGGCCTTGCAATTTTGCCCTCAGTCCATCTTCTGCAGCTTAGAAAAGCTTTCCGTATTTGTTTGGTATAGCTTCCTCTTCACATTCCCACTGTCTTTTATTTCTGCAATCAGGTCAAATATTTTGTTTCCTGCCTTAGTAAATCACCTCACTACAGAATTTCTAAGTGAAATATTAAGCCTCAAACAATAATTGGTGGCTTTAAAATGACACTTTCTACCCTTCACTTTACTAAGCTGTAACTCTCCTCCTAAGCCTTTGCCTGGACGTTTAAAATGCAAACTCTGCGAGAGAAAATCCAGCTGTATAGCTGCGTGATACCTGGCACAGTGGGATCTTAATATCATATCACTCCTCAGTCATAAAAACATTTGCAATGTACTCATCATCTCTTCACAGACAGAGCTGACAATGCTCTCAGTTGTTTCACCTTCTTTCCCTCTGCCTTCACCTACCATTGAAAGAGGAAAATGAGTGAGGCAATACAAAAACCTCACAGACACCAGGGACAGGAGACAATCCCTGACCACAGACTTCGCCCAGCAAACTATATTAAAAAGCATGTAATTTAGGACCACATATAATCTCATTTTCAAAATGTTGCAAATGTTGCTGAGTGTACTACCTATCTTGGTAAGTTCAATGCTTAATGAACCTCAATTCTAGGAACGCTACCTTAGTTTCAAGAGTGAAAATGACACACTTCTTCAAATTCATAGAATCATAGAATCATAGAATCATAGAATCATAGGGGTTGGAAGGGACCTCGAAAGATCATCTAGTCCAACCCCCCCTGCCAGAGCAGGGTCACCTAGAGTACATCTCATAGGAACGCATCCAGGTGGGTTTTGAATGTCTCCAGTGAAGGAGACTCCACAACCTCCCTGGGCAGCCTGTTCCAGTGCTCTGTCACTCTTACAGTAAAAAATTTTTTTCGAATATTCACCTTGAACCTCCTATGCTCCAATTTACACCCATTACCCCTTGTCCTATCACTGGTCATCACTGAGAAGAGCCTAACTCCATCTCCCTGACACTCACCCCTTACATATTTGTAAACATTGATGAGGTCACCCCTCAGTCTCCTTTTCTCCAAACTAAAGAGACCCAGCTCCCTCAACCTTTCCTCATAAGGGAGATGTTCCACTCCCTTAATCATCTTTGTAGCTCTGCGCTGGACTCTTTCCAGCAGTTCCCTGTCCTTCTCGAACTGAGGGGCCCAGAACTGGACGCAATACTCCAGATGCGGCCTCACCAAGGCAGAATAGAGGGGGAGGAGAACCTCTCTTGACCGACTAACCACACCCTTTCTAATGCACCCCAGGATGCAATTGGCCTTCTTGGCCACAAGGGCACATTGCTGGCTCATGGTCATCCTCCTGTCTACCAGGACCCCCAGGTCTCTTTCACCTACACTACTCTCCAGCAGGTCAGCCCCCAACCTATACTGGGACATCGTGTTGTTCTTCCCCAAATGCAAAACTCTACACTTCCCCTTGTTGAATTTCATCATGTTTCTCCCCGCCCAAGTCTCCAGCCTAAGTCTCTCTGAATAGCAGCACAGCCTTCTGGTGTGTCAGCCACTCCTCCCAGCTTAGTGTCATCAGCAAACTTGCTGAGGGTACATTCTGTACCCTCATCCAGGTCGTTGATGAAGATGTTGAACAACACCGGTCCCAGTACCGACCCCTGAGGGACTCCACTAGTTACACACCTCCAACCAGATTGTGCCCCATTGACTACAACTCTCTGACTCCTTCCCATCAACCAGTTCCTAATCCATCTCACTACCTGATCACCAAACCCATACCTGATCAACTTATCTACAAGGATGCTGTGGGAATTCCAATTGCTGGATCTTGGCATGCCTTTATAATTAGCAAGAATGAAAAATTATTTGGTACTACACATCTTTTGTATGTATAGAAACACCTATAAACAGTAATATTGAAAACTCAATCACAGTCTTTCAGACATTGTTGCAAAACAAACACATAACAATCATCCTACACATAAATAATTCTTATATAAAATATTTCAGATTTTTTTCTTTCAGAAGTAAAGGCCACAAATGTTGATTGGATAATTTTTCTGATTTTTCACAGGATATTTAATTTCACAGAGGTCCCTTTATGAAGAATCAAATAATTGTACTTGGAGCAAAACATACTAGTCCTTAGGTTATCCGACTGTGGCTTGGTAGGGAACAGGAAGTGACTAAGATATCACTGTCTTAATTCCTGCAAAGATAAAGAACTGCTTTGATGATCCTAGGAGATGAACTATGTCCTATTCAAAAGGCTAATATGTAGGAAAAAGAAGCCTTCTCTGTAGGAAAGTATCTTCTCATCCTGAATGTGATACCTCTTTAGCCCTCAAGCATGTGGGCAAGACACACTTGGTGTTCCTGTCCTGGATATTTCTATCCTGTTTCATGTATCATCAGCTACGGCCAAATTCTTTTTGATCCTCAGTTAAAAGGAAAAATCCCACAGGAACGGTAACATGTATAGTCTTCTGTGCACTAGGGAAAAATTACTTAATTATTGAACCTGATAAGCTGAGATCCTGAAAGATGAGGTTCACTTACAGTCAATTCCCTAATCAGCAAATGCAAGAATTGTTACTGTATGAAGGACTAGATAGACAATTTTCTTTTTCCCGTGACCTAAGGAGGAAAGAAAGAAACAGAAATTTTCCAGAGCTCACAGATTTTGATATTCGCCACCATCTCCTTGTTTATCTAACTCAAACCACACACATATGGGCACTAACATTTCTTTGTGAAATGCAGATCTTCGTTTACCAATACCAGACCTAATTTTATAGGCAATCACTTTAAGATGGATAATTTTTTCGTTATCCCCATGCTAATTGCCATCACTGTCAGGAAATTTGATCTGTTTTTAAAACTTTACTTATTTAGTTTCACTCTCTACCCATTTTTTTCGTTTTATGCAATTGTAAACAAAACTGAAAAGCCTTTTAATAATTTGTGTCTCTTCCATGTTTGAGTGCCTTTCAAAGCACAGACATAAAGTAATCTCTCAAACTTCTGTTTGAATGTGATTCTTTTATTATTATTTTTTTTTCTGCCTCCTGGATAATTTGTTAGCTGTGTAGGCATACTAGGCATATTTCTGTAATGGTATGTAGAGTCAAGATCTGCCTGTTTTGCTAGCCTCTTCTATATCAAGGGGTCATAGCAATATTTTTGGCATTACAGAGTCTATCTTCTGCTAGTCATAAATGTTGATATCAAGGTTTCCTCTTTATTTTCAAAGACTGAATTTCTCTCCTGCTGTTACCATCTTTATAATTGAAACTCTGAACTATTACCTCACCTCTGAATGTATGAAAGCACATTTTACTGCAATGAGACCATTTAGCAAGTCAACTTTGATCACTTTATAATAATATCTTACCTTTGTCTTTACAAAAACATCAGCCTTTGAAATATGCAAGCTTAAGCATAAAATGCTTAAATCAACTTTATTCCCCAGCTAAAATACAATCTACTTAAAAATGTAAGCTGCATGTCCCTGTAGCAAATGTCTTGGAGAAATCTAAGTGTAATGCCAGCATGTGCATCTTTGTTATTCAAACGTAATATTATGAAAAGGAAGAAAAGTAGTGTATCAGACAGAACCAAACTTCTGTAAAGCTATCAGGTAGAGTTTTATCTTAGAACTCTAGATTAATTATTTCATCACTGTCATATGACTATTTTTTGGCTTATTCTTTCCACTGTAGTCTTCCAGTCCTTTAGTATTTTCCCAAGATTTTCCAAACATTAACACAGTTCTTGGCATGGATAGTGCAACTAGTTCATTTTAATGCTTTGATTCAGAAGTCATTTGGGCTCATGAATCTGAAAGTGTTAGTTTTTAACATACTTTCCCTCACATCCTTCTGTCGAAATTGGTAAATGTTGTCCTCATCAGATGGAGTGAATATGTCTTCCTACAATCTCCAAAATATGGAAAATTATCAGTCAAACCTTTAGAATTAGTTTAGTCACATTTTGCATTTTTTTCTATCAGCATTTAGCTACAGCCCTCTACCTGACTGCAATATTCGTGTTTTGAATTACTTAGAGTCTTAACCTTACTAACTACTGATACTTGTCGGCTCTTTCAGCTTTCCTCATCAGTCGTATACGTATTTTAAATTGTTACTTAGAGCATTTGCCTGTTCCATCACTGTTGGTACATCCTTTTATGTTATTAATATTGGTGGTGGTGGTGCTATTATTATTTTCATATAAGTTTTGAGCACTACTCAGCAAAGGTTTCTTAGTGTGTTGGAAATGTGTTTTTGTAGTCCATGAGCAAGTTCTATCTTTAATTTGAAATTTTCTATTTTAAATGTATGTACCTATTCAGTTATGTATATTTTAGGCTTTAGAAAACTTCTTATCTTTCTTTAAATGCTTTAAAAGTCTTTAAAAATAGATAGACAAATAATTTTGCCCAGTACCAAAGTATTCTTGCAAAGTAATAGAAGCTAAACAATTACCATTAGTATCTATGCAACACACAGTTTTTAGGTTGATGTTTAACCCCTGTGGTATGTTTTAAAGTGAGATTCAGCACTGAAGAAGGGATTCAGATTCAAATCAAGACACCTAAACTGAGGTAGCTATGTTTGAGTTCCTGTGTAAGTTCCCACCACAGTCAAATGAGACACAAGCAAAACAGGGGGGCAAGGAGAGCTATTTGCCTAACCTAGAGAAGGATTCTGCTGCTTAGATTCCATTTTAGATAACTTGCACTGTCCAGTTTGACCTCTCACAGCTGGTTCAGAAAGCAATTATTTTTTTATTGGTCATGTGTAGTCTGTCACAAATGTCCACCCTATGAAAACGTATGATATATTTGTAAGGCACTTCAAATGTTACCTATTCTTAAACAAGTGCATCCTGTTCCCAAGTGGCTGCTCAGTTGAGAAGCTGACTGGACTCCATGCCTTAAAGGTCTAGGGTTCCCTAAAGAGTATATGAGACATTTCTACAGCACTGGTATTTAGGACACAACCTCTGGGACACATCTACCCTTCTGGAGCAGCAGCTGAAGGGAACGGCCTCTCACATTGCAGTAAAAAGCCTGCAAGTGAACAGCTAAATTAAGCCTTTGATCTTCATTAACCATAAGCAACACAGGAAAGGCTAACTACTTCTTATATGGACACTTAAAGATACACACTGAAATTTAGATGACTCATTTGCAATCTCACCATCAGTGACCATATAATTAGGATAGTATTTTCTATGCTGATTTATTATGTTTTAAAGTGCTAAGAAAAAATTATGCTACCTGGATAGGATAGTGTGCAACATTTCCTCATTATAAACCCTGATAAACCATTTTTATAATGCCTACATGAAACAAAGAGAAGTTTAAAGGAAAGTTAGTTCTTTTCTCTGTTGAGAAATCACGGATCATCTAGCTACGATTTTGTTTGAGCTCTTATTCATGAATAGCTGAGCTCCAGGAGCTCCCAATTTTTAGGTCTTCTTTTTCTTAATGTCTTTCTGTGTGGAACTAATTTCCATTTCCCAGACTACTGTAATGAACATATCCAACCAAATTCATTTAATACAATCCTTCACCATTTATTTTTTGCATTTACTGAATAGTTGGAAGGGAATTTGCTCTCCCTTTTATATCTTCCTTGAGCATGGCAAAAGTTGGAAAAGCATTTGTATGGAAAAATAGTTCAGAAAGTTTTCATCACAGACTGTGCATTTTGCAACATCAGTTGTAAAGCAAGCTATCAGGAGGCAACAGATGCTCATGACAACATGGGAATGGAAAAGCAGGATCTGGTACTCTAAAAAACCTCCTTGAGTGCAACATCTGGAGTTGAGGAAGGAGAATCCTAAGGGTCCTGCTGTTTTCCTCAATCCTCAAGCATCATCAAATGTTTTTCCAGCACTCCTCTACAGTTTGGTTCCATTTTCATGTACAGTGTAGCTTATCACAGAGTATTACGCCTGGGTCAGTTTATGTGAAGAAGACATGCTTTCTTGTGGCCATAAATAAAAATAGCAAAATTAATACATAGATAGCTAGAGAGAGAGCTAAACAGGTAAGTACGCACAGAACATAGTTTGGCTCAGTGCTTGTGACTGGTGACCATCTGAAATACAGCACTAGAATCCAGGACACTTGTTATTCCCATTTGCAAGCCCTGTGGTTTGCAAGTGGTAGAAACCCACAAGTAGTGGCTTGCAAGTAGTGCAAGCCACACTGACAAGACCTCAACTTCAGAATGGAGGCCAAAGAGTGCAGATTGCTCTTTGACACAGCATATATACATGTCACCATGCATGGAAAAAAAAATATCTCCAGTTCTTGGGGACATGTTGTACCTACTTAAATACTTCTAACATGGTTCTAAGATTGTCTCCTTGGAAACCAAAGTTTCAGTTTGTCTGCTTGTCCCTTTCGTCCAAGCTCAGGCACAAGAAATCATTAGGAGCTTAAAATGCTGGTAGCTCTGACAGCTTCACATCATTAGTATGCTAACAAGTGTGAAGTAGAAAAATTTAAATAATTTCCTGCTTGTTCTCCTAGCTGTCCTGCTGGAGAAACGAGCTGATGAAAGTAGAAATATTAGCCTCTGAGTACATTGCCACTCACATATAAGGAAAGACATGCAAATACAGACTTGAAACGACTGGTCTTACATGTCAGATGAGGAAGGATAGAGTAATGAGGAATGTTTATAACTGTTGAATCTCGTACTAATTTATTAATTAGTTGACAGTTTCAGGAAGTTATGCATTTCATTACGACACCTGCATGTACTTCAACACAATAATGTTCCATTAAGTAAAGTATTTTATATTAGATAGGTCGTGTTCAGAGAAGTAGGAGGGATACCAGAAGAACACCTTTCATAATGCTCTAATTGTTACCATCCCTGGCTGGATTAGAAGAGCAAAGCAAAGGAAAGAAAAACACATATAATACATCTTTGTAATTTTGCTGAGTTACCTTGCCACAATGTTTTCCCCAAAAGCCCTAAAATTTAGAGAAAATTATTGCATAGCTATAATAGAAAATATTTTCATGGTGTCCAGTTTAATCTTGGAAACAAAGAGTAGAACATGTACTGTTCCATTTCTTATACTAAACCAGCTGTTTATTCTCACTGGATTAACAATAAACACTTTATCCTCTTTAGTACAGAAATTGGAGACTAATTTAAGGTCTTTCTGTAAAAGTGGTATATTGCACAGAACGTTGTTGATCCTCTGAGTCTTTATGAACTTAGCTACAATGTTTTATTTTTTACCAAATGGGATACGTTTTAAACTTTATATCATTCATTCTCTTTTTGTGGTAATAGATTGTAATTACCCTGGGAACTAGACCATAATGCTTTTAACCAGTGTGCATGAATATTGCTATAAATACCTCTAGGACTTAGCTACGTTACCATAAATGTGTTTGAAAATATTTATGTTAATGCTTTAAAATTATGTCTTATTATAATCAGGCTGCCTGCCTACTGCAGTAACTACACAACCATATGGCAGAAGGTTCTAACCCATAGCAGGTCTGTAATTCTTTCATTTTCTATCTCTCTTTCCTAACCTGGACAGGAATAATAATATAAAATAATTAAAAATCATTAAATAATTTTGAAGTTTAGTAAACTAAAAATATGTTAATTATTTTATGTAGAATATTAAAAATACAATTAAATATTACACTTCCCCCTAGTATTGGTGATACTTATTTGTTCATAGATGCAAATAAGTAGTGACTAAAGTGCTTACTTTATGCAAACACAAACTGTAAGAGTCAGAGTGCCATTAACCTCCCCACATATACAGATATTTACATACTGGCTAGCTTCAGTGAGTTCACTTAAAACTAAAGTTTGATTCTCCATTTCTTATAGCTATGTAGCTTTGATTCAAGATTTAAAACTTAGTTTCAGGATAAGTTTGCATGGCATGACATGAATTGCCTGAGTTATATTCTTTGGAGGAATAAAGAGCTGTTCTTCCAACTCAACAGCCACTATGTCACCATGTAATGAAACAGAAAAAGATAACAAAAGCAACCAAGCTAATAACCTACATTTTATGATGGATAAATATAGATATCTGTATGAAAACATTTAAAGTAACATATCAAGAAGACTTAGGTCAGCCTTTGAATAATATTATGCAAGATGGGAAGAGGAATATGGTCCAATGAATGACTTGAATTCAAGCATTCAATAGCAGTAAAATTATTTACTAAATACACTTTCAAGAGATTTGAAAAGAGACAGTGATAAATTACTTATGATGCTTTCTTATTAAATACTTGAAAATACTCATCCATATGCTGTTTTTTAAGTCACATAGCAACACTAACAAACACTGTTCAAGCATTGCCTTTCATATAATTCATTTACCTTAATCACAACAGGTTGCTCTCTTTCTCCCTATTCATGCAGCTTCCAAACCCACAAATCAGCTTTATAGCAAAAGTGCAATTTTTCTCATATAACTAAAATGTAGTTATTGATTTTCACCTGAAATTTACATCTGCAGTTCAACATCTCAAATATCTGCAGGATTAAAAGCCATATATGATAAAGTTAGAGCAACACTAAAATATAGTTTTAACTGTTCAGTGTCTTCACCGTTATTCTTAGAAATGGACTACAAAATTCATCAGTGATAGTACTAAGGTCATCAGCAACACAAAAGTCAATTTTTCATAAGTTAATAATGGAAGTAATGGTATTTGATGTTTTCCAGTAAAATCCTCAGCTGCTGAAAACCTAATGCTGCATGAGATCTCCAGATTTTCTTATTTTTAGCTCTAAGAGCAATAAGGAAAATTTCATAACATGAACTCTACTGAATTAATTACAATAAGATCAGTGACACCTTTGCCATTCCATCCTCATAATTATTATTTAATCAGCTGAACTTTAATCCAGTCTTCAGAGGTCTAACTTTTGATTTTTTAATGCTGGGTAATGCAGAATTACATTTTCTACTTTCATTATTGCAATCCTTTCCTCACAGAAAAAAAATCACAAAAAAAAAGAAAAAAAAAAAGATGGTTCTGGAGGGGAATGCTAAGTTTCCAAGAGCATGCTCTCTTTGTTTTTTGGGAAGTGACAAAATTGAGGAGTCCAAATGGTGCAGTCATTACTTCAGTACAAACAGTAAAACAGATGACACTGATTTATGGTTTCTGGCACACATGGCTTGTAATTGTATCCTCAGATGGGCAAAGTGCCCTTTTTCTTGAATTTTGCTTGGGTAGAGGATTTTTACACTGAAAACTGGTGAGGCCATGACCTTATGTAGTGAAGCACTGCAGGACTGTTTTAGCTATGTTAGCTCTTCAGTGTGGTCAGGCACATGCTTTTACAGTGAATCTCCCAAAAGTCCCTTTGGTTGTGGAGTGGTCTCAAGGCACTGAATTTCTTTAAGATGAACCTAAACATGCTCCAGGAACAGATCTAATACCCTCCAGCTGCAGTCATTCAGTCTAAGGGATCAAAGTGGGGCTAGTCTGAAATAAAACCCATCTGAAATGTGCATGAGGGTATGAAATCTTTAGCATCAACTCATTTGTCTGTGCAAATCCACCTTGACGAGTCTGCACTGCATGTGAATCAATTCTTCATGTCAGCATGAGCACAGAAAGGTATGGGTTATGGTTTACCTCAGTGTGTGTCTATGAGGTGTCTCTAGCATTAAAAACGAAAAAACTACAGAGAGTCTACAGCAATAATAATACTTGCTTTGAACACAACTGTTAAACTGTGGAGATAGTACAGAGGCTTAACAGCAAAGATATTCCCACAGAAAGTCAACAGTGATGTAATTTAATGACTAAACATGCCAAGACCCACAAAACTACGTTAGCACATGTAATGTGAGACTTCATTCATTGTTTATCTTCAGTTTCGCTGGTGCATGAGGTCACAAAGGTGAATGGAAGGCTGAAAACGCATTTTATACTAAGACCTTGTAGAGTAAGTTGTTGCAAAAGAACAGGGATGAGAATGGAGAATTTCTAGGAGGGAAAAACATCTCAAAAACATTTCCAGAAATTCCGTGCCTTATAGAGCCTCACAAAGTTGTTCCTTCTCTCTCTTCTCTGGAGGCCACTTGCTTCGAAACCTATGCCTAGAAGCTGCCCCCACAGCAGCCCAGAAACTTCTAAAACTCTGTTAATTGTAAGGTATTAACGTTCCCTGTCTACCCATCCCCCTTCTCCCGCCACCCCCTACCCTGGCCCAATTATTTATCTGAGAAATATCTACAAAAAGATATCATTAAAAATTAATAGAAACAAACTCTGGCACTGGTTTGAAGGAGACACAAAATGTATGTATGTAAAAGCACAAAATTAATGGCTCTATTAAAGATAATTAGCTTGATTCCTCACTAGCTAGTCTGTTGTGAAGTTATTTACAGCTGTGCGAGCAGGTATAAAATGCTACCACATCCAAATTATAGTGTTTATATGCAATTTAAACTCACTTTGTGAACTCCACAAAATGCTTGACGAGGGAGAATCAAACCAACTATCAATTTCCACTGTTGTCATCAGACTATTTCAGAGATTCATTACTCTGCAAAATATCTGTAGGTATTTTTCATAACTGTAAACCACTGAAAAACAAGAAAATATCAAATCAACAACAAAATAAGCTGTATATTAAAAATTATAAAGAGAGGAAAAGTCAGATCTCACCATACTCAGATCAGAATATTAATAAGAAAACCTCTGTTATTGCAAGTGCTCCAAGAGGGCATTAGGACTGATTAATTTTATTTTTTTTTTTTTTTTCCTGCTGGGTTCATACACTGTTGTGGTTTTATTATTTATTATTCTTTATAATGCTCATCAGCAATTTTTACTCCTTTATCTACTTGGGCATATTTGTAATCCATGTAAATACGTCTGCTTTTCAAATTCGCATAACCATGTAATTTCACAGTTCAAAGTTCCAGGAGAGTGAACAGGATGTATGTACATGTTATTAGCATTTTTAATCCCAAAATAAAGAAAAACTTTTTAAAAAAGAATAGTACTTTTCTGAAGTCTCTATTCTTTTTTTTTTTTTTTTTTTTTTACAATTGATATTGTAAAACTTTGGAAAATCAGAGCTTAAACCCATCTTGAAAACACTCTCCATTCAAATGGATGTCAGAAGTATGTGAAATAGCCATTCTGCCATATTCAGTCTTAGCTGCAAGGAGAAACGCTCACTGATATGGACTCTCAAAATTGTAGCTAACGCTTGCTTGTCACACTCTTGAAATAAGCAGGAGAGAAAACTGGGCCATATTTTACATATACGTATTGGACCCTCAGAGTCAACTATAATAAAATATAGTCCTCTAGTTTGACATCTAATACTTATTTAATACAATTTTAGTGCAGCTCGTTAGAGAAGCAATTTCAGCAGATTCTTCTTGTATGCCTGTACAAATGCAAACCAGAAAAATCAGTCATAGCAGGTCTGGCAGAGACAAGCCACCAGCATACCCTAATTCTGCCATGCTGCTCTCAAGCTGACTGCTACTTTTCAGACACCTGGCCTTGCTGAAATAGTTTTGCCCTTGATATTGCCAGGCAGAATCTTTGTGCTAAGGTTGGAGAGATGTTTTCTCAAGCAGGGCTATATTTGCATTAGCTAGTTGGATTCTCTGGCCAAGCCTAGCACATGTCATACTCCCCAGAAGCACCATGACAAGGAACAGATGAAGCACATGCTCTGAGGGCAAATTTGTGCAAGCTTAAACCGGGCATGTCAGCGTGCTTGGTAAATCTATCTGTAATATTCTTACTGTGTCCAGTTCTGGGGCTCCTAATATAAGAACAAGGAGCTGTTGGAGCAACAGGGCCACAAAGATGATCAAAGGGCTGGAGCACCTCTCCTATGAAGACAGGTTGAGAGAGTACGGCTGTTCAGCCTGGAGAAGAGAAGGCTCTGGGGACACCTTCCAGTGTCTGAAGGGGCCTACAGGAAAGCTGGGAAGGGACTATTTACAAGGGCATGTAGCGAAAGGACAAGGCATAATGGCTTTAAAGGGAAGAGGGGAGATTTAGGTTAGACATTAGGAAGAAATTCTTCACTGTGAAGGTGATGGGACATGGGAACAGGTTGCCCAGAGAAGTTGTGGATGCCCCCTACCTGGAAGTGTTCAAGGCCAGGTTGGATGGGGCTTTGAGCAACCTGGTCTAGTGGAAGGTCCTCTTGCCCATGCAGGGAGTTGGAATTAGATTTTTAAGGTCCCTTCCAACCCAAACCAATCTATGTTTCTATGACTTAGTAAATGCAAGCATGCCTGACTAAAACACTACAGTGTATACATCAGTGATTAAAGAATGGTATATTTTTCTGCCTAGATCAAAACCCCCAGGCATCAACAATAGGGGTACTGTGGACTGGATACATTGCATCCAAATACCCCAATCCTCAAGAAAAAATTGAAGTGTTTCACTTGAAAACACAAGTATACAAGAGTACCCCAGTAGAATATGTTCAACAGCCAAATCTGTTGCACCTACCCTTCAAAAAAAAATTAACTCTACTACAGCAGTCCCAAATACTAGAAAAGCTAGAAGGAAAGATGGCCCATTATTGTTGCATACTGTTGCATATATCTGTCATCATCCCCATAGCATTTTTTTTTTTACTTTTTCTGCAATGCCTAAGCAACTAAATTTTCCCAGTTTGCTCTGTGCTCTAACATAAACATGACTTTGGAGGCATATCACAGACATTAGAGCTTGCAGTAAAGATCTTAAAGCAAGGCAGTCTCCCAGGAATATTACATTATATAAATTTTTTCTGTAACTCTGCTCATTACATATTGTTCCAGAGCAACACAGGAAGAGTTTAATGAAGTATTGATCTCTCTGGTGTTACTCTTTGTCCTGATTATATTCCATTGGATATTTGAATATATGTGAAATTTACTAGTGTGTGTTTGTAAAGGTTATGTTAACTAGCCTATAGACTTGTTAATACAGAGCTAAACCTCCCCAGACCATCTCTGGAATGTGGAGGATGAACTCAAATAGCTTAAAATTAGATTTAGGAGTCTAAATCCAACAATGACAAACTTAAGGTTTTAATTGCTCCTGCAATACCACCTCAGCCATCTATCTCACAAGCTAGCAACAACTTTTGTGCCTACATCCCTAAAAACTATGCAACATTTATCTAACCATTACAAGAAATAATGTTTTTTTTGGTGATTGAAGACATGATGCTGACAGAATATAGAAAGTTGTTTGTTTTTTTCTTTAGGAAGAAACACACATTAATGAACACAAGTTACCAGATTACCACTAACTAGAAGAAAGATTATGATCTATATAATTGGGGAGTTCAGGCTGTGTGGTTTAATGCAGTTTACTGCAGTTCACAAACTCTCTGAATTGTTTTCTCCTTTGTTTTTGTCATAATTTGCCACTCAACCTATAAGATAAATGGTCTACCACTCTACATTGTGCCTAGGCTTCAGGATTCCCATTTACAGGTTTATAAAACCTAAGCTTAATTGTTCCCCAAAATCCTGTATCCTAGCTTTTAACCGAGTTTCTCTACACCCCTGAATTGCTTCCTGTGCCACAACCAGACAAATTCAGGAATGTCAACCCCATCACCCCCTCAGTCTTTGTGTCCTGTGTATGGATTACCTCCATAGGATGAGGGTGGAGGGGATGCTTTTCCTGTCTGGTTCCCTGCAGCTGACTGTTGCAGTTACTTTACCCCAGCTTGTACCCCTGGGATTTCCAAGGAAAAGAATGGCCATCCCTAATCCAGTGTGGATCCATCTGTATAACCTGCATTGTAGAGCCTGAGTAGCAAAGCAAATAAACGGGAGCAGTTTTGTAGAGTAAAACAGCTTGTATTGAAAACCTGACATCCAGAGCATACATGCATCAAGTTTTTTTATTCTGTTTTATTTTGTTTTGTAGGGTAGCTATAGCCTGGCTCCAGGGACTGAGTGCTGCTTTGAGTTTGGAATTCACTGGGTGAGGTTATGGAGCATATCTACTATGTAGTTTTATCAGAAAGGAATCCAGTTCAAGCACCCTGAAGCAGCTCAACACTATGAGCTGAAGCGTTGTATCTGCGTTGAGCTGGGTGATTTGTTTCAAAAGTACACTAAACACTGATCCATCTAGAACACATGTAGATCTGTCCTGTCAGATCTACTGAGAGTGGGATAGCAAAGGCAGATCTAAGTTTGTTGCAGGATCCTGAGAGTTCACAAGACTGAGACAGAGCAGGAGTCCTGTAAGAGGAAATAGCTTCAAACTAATGTTGATGTGGGTAGACACGGTGGCTCTATTTTTAAAGATAGGGGGTTTTGCTGATGCATAAAAAAGACAATCTATGATGTTGCAAGCCTTGATCCAGCCCACACATAAGTGGGGCAAGTACCTCTCTCCACCAAACACTGAAACATTAGGTGCCTTTAGCTGTTCTTCTCCCAAATGTGCCAGTCATTTTGTCCAAGGTAAGATATCTATGTAAAATAATTGCTCTTGTTGTTGAGTTTCACTGCAGAAAACAGCCTTTAGTATTCTGAAGCCTTAACCAGATTTCAAACCCTACCATAACTGTACACCACTTACCTAATTCCACTTGAAACTATGTATTATCCAATATAACCCTGTAGTAAGCAGTTTCTGTTCTCTGACTGACAGCTTTGCACAATACATCAGTAAATCAAAGTATGAGCTCAGTGATGACATCCTAATCTTTTAGTCTCTGAACCTGTGCCTGTGTTACTGTTCTGTAGCCTTTTTACTCAGGACAAGAAGAAAATACTATTTTTAGTGCTTCCTGATTTTGTAATGCATAAGAGAACACTGAAATTAATTAAAAAATTAAATACAACTTAACTATTAAGAATCACATCCAATTCTCTACTTAAAGACTCCCTGTTGCTCACTAAATGAAGCAGTTTCTTCAGCTGAAAGACTAAGTTTTGTATCTCTTGAATAATTATATTCACACTGCAGAGATCTGAACACTCAAACCATGTTCATGGCACAGTCAGCAACAAATGTATGAGCACCCGGTCATAAAGAAACTCTCCTGCCTTAACTGTTCGACCCAGTCAGTGAGCTAGATTTGGACAGACCTCTGACTTCAGTTTGTACAGAAAGACTCTTTTGACCTTTCTTCATCTGAAAGGTGGAAACTTTCTAACTTTTAACCTACCTACTTGTGAGATACACTACACTATTGTATTTAATAAATGTCCATCATTTAGTCTGAAATTGTTATAACTTAAAATGTAACCTCAAATAACATTTTAAACTTAATATGCATAGGAAACCCATCTGGCAACTTCAGAGAAAAAAGGTAGATACCTGCAACTGCCTACCATTGCCTCAAAAGTCCATTTGTCATGCTTCAGTGAAAGGTATAGATATAAGAAAATGAGTTATTAAAAACTGAACACTGACAATTATTAAAAAATCTAAGCGTAACCTGAAAGGTAGGTAAATAAAGGCTGATTCTAATTGTTGTTTGGGACCCTCAGAACATTGGTCTATGGTATCTTCTCAAAACGTAGTATTGAATTTATTATAGACAATCAACATTTTACCCTTGTCAGTACATGACTTTATGTTCAGCACTAGTCACATGCTATATTCTTCATTACACGCAGGCATCATCATGTGCTTATATTGCTAGGCAGAGTAATTGAACTCAATGGCATTTTGCTTTTAAGTTATGGGGCATTTTTTTTGCCCATTTTCATTTCTGGCTTCTATTAGTTGCTGCTGTCTTCCAGTGAACATGTAATTTACCCATAAGGCCAATATGAAAAAAGTGATATGATTTATAAGGATTGTGGGAACCTTTGTGTGAAGTCACAAACATAGGCAATTCAAGATAAATCTAGTGTGCGAGTGTAAGAAAGTGTGCAATGCTCAGTGGAAGTGTTCAGATATTTCATGATACAGAAAGCAGAATCACTGGAGGAAGTTGTGACTAACAATAATTCTCTGGTGCTCCTTATTTACCTTTTTATTAAAAAAATAAATAAATAGTATCACCTTCAGGCAAAAATGAGTCAGTTGATGATGAAAACATTTGTCTTGGAATTTCTTCTTAAAGCCCACAGCCTAAATGTCAGAACAGCTATAAAAACAAATCGAAGATTCACATCTCTAGTGATGTCTGGCATCTGTTGTTTTGTTACAACTCTACAACTCTTGCATTTACGAAATGCAATTAAAAGAAACTAATACACTGTCCCAGATTTCCGCAATATGATTACAGTATTAAAAATAGTATAATTTATTGCACATTGTTAATTTTAGTAGTTTTTCCAGTGTTAGTTTATTATTCGATATAAACATGTATCTACATATACATAATGGACTATAAGCTATTATTGACCTGACACTCAGTGGTTAGGTATTCTAAAAATTCATAAGAATTTAGTTTTCTGTGTTGGGCAGAAAACCCCCAGGAGAGATACTTACCATAACTTGGCCCTTGTAAAATGATTTTCCTGAGACTCTGAGTATTCTTCAGACATTGGTACTTATAGACGTGACGTATGAATGGATAACTTACCAAGGCTTAAGGAATGATGTATTGCTATAGAAGATTTGTGGACTGTAGCCTTCCATCTGGTTGCTCAGGTCTGAGTACACCAGGACTACATGTGAAATACCAACCAGTTCTTCTGTATTGTATTATTTTAATGTATTTTAATGTATTCTCTTTTTTGTAGCTAGTTTCTTCTTTGTAGTGAAAACAATTTATTTTACCAGGTACAAAAGAAACCAATCCAAACCAAACAAGACAAAAATATTAAAAAACAAATAAATTAGTGTGAGTCACATCCTTCGGAAAAAAAAAATTATGAATCTGTGATGATTATACCTGCTGACATTCTGATCCACTCAATTTGAAATGTCACATTACCAAAGAAAACAGAAGAAAGTAAAACTTTAGAGAGTAGATGAGAATCCTTAACACAAGATGTAGAACAAAATGAGCTAAACTTGTAAATAGATTTAATAATTTAATAACAATTAAGTAGAACATTCAAGATACATTTACCATATCAGAATGAAAGTTCTAAAATGTAAACATATATTTTCATTTATGGCAAACAAACAAAAGTATCATGATTTAGTAACTGCCATTGTTTAAATACAGAGATACATTCCTGAATTAAGCTTATGTTAACAAATTACTTTCAATAAGAAAAAAAACATGTCAGTTTACAGAGTTCAGACATCTTTTGCCTTGAATAATTTTATATTTTGGGTCAAGCAAAGATATTTTTTATCAACGTGTTTTCAGGGGAAAGTGTATCATGCTGGATTGAGCAACTTGGGCAAGATGAGGCTGCTGGCCCCATCTCCAGCCTACAGCAAAGCTGATGTTGTGCAGTAAGCACAGGCACAAAGACCCTGCATATACAATACATACATACACATATACATGGTCAGTCACACAGACCACAGGGAGGCACACAGCACACTCACCTGAACAGAGGCCTTGCCAATGGCCTCATCCCCTCCACTGGCTGAACAGGATGCAGAGTGTGCTAATGGAAAATAAATAAATAAATTACTAAACACACATTTTGCCTTGGTCTCAACAGCCATTTTCTGTCTTGGCTTCTTTGCAGGTGTGCAGATGAGCTTTTTATCACAGAACTGTGACACTTAGAATGTATGGTGCTTGTCTTGAGACATCTAAGAGTTAAGAAGGCAAAATCTCATCAACCCACTGAACCGGTTTTACTCAAGCGATAAGGCTTGGAGTTTGGTGTGGGATGTGCTGAGACTGTAGACAAAGAGTCACACAATTGGTGTCACAGCTAGCCTTGAGCAAGAACATTCAGTGATGACCAGGTCTTGAATTAATCAAGAGACTCAGAGAGTGTTTTCATGTAAATCACCAACTTGGCAGAAAAGACTTGAAGTTCATATGGACAATTGGACCAAAGGAATGCAGCAGGTGATAAAGAATTTTCACTACAATGAAGAGTGACTGGGTCACTGCCATGGTGTATCCCAGGTATTAACTGTATAGAAGAGTGCCAGTCTCAAGATGCCTCCTATGACAGGACCACCACGCCCTCCTCCTCCCCCACCCCCTGCTGGATGGTGACTTCCCCTTGACTCTTTATTTCCTTTCCTGATCAATCTCTTTTGTGGTTTAGGGTTAGTTATCACGTCTAATATAAGCTTATTACAAATATATAGTTGAAACTCTTACCAGCTGATCAGTACCTAAATAAAAGCCTATTTGTGCAACCAATATTGTATTATATTTGTTTTGCCCTGGTGGGATTGCAAAGAACCTATATCTAATTATCAGATCGTGACAGTAATCTAATATATTTGACTGAAAATAATAGTGTTGAATGTATCAGGTAAAAGTTTCCATGCTGTTCCTGCAACTCAACTGCGTTGTTTTTGAATGACGATCCATACATAACTGTCAAAATTAGAGAATTCACTATCAACAGAATTGCTTTTATGGTAATATGAAGTCAGCGTAGGTAATATAGTCATATATCTTTCATATCTATACTTAGACTGAAATCGTGAATGGTGGAGTAAGATGTACTATGAGAGGAAAAAATACATAAAAATTACATATTTTACTTAAACTCTTTAATAAACTTTATATTATTTTGCAGTACAATAAGCTGGAAGAGCAGGTGAAAACAGACAATTTGCTGTTATTGCAAGAATTCATAATGTAAACAAAACTGTGGAACTTATTTTAGATATAGAGTACAAGACCAGTTCCAAACATGCTCAATTACTGCTAAAACACAATACTTTTAAGCCAGTTGTTAAAAAAATATTTATTTAATGTGAACTTCCAAGACCCGAGGGACCACATGAAAAGATGATAACTATAATTTGTTCATTTGTGCTCTCTGAAGCTCTTCAGAAGTAAAGAAAATTGGCAAGTCTCAAACCATTGCTCTCTAAATCCTTTAGGCAGAGGTGCAAGGAGAAGGAACAGAATCTGTGATTAGTTCTCAGACCCTCTGATCCCAGTTATTTTGTTACTTCAGGTTTTAAGAGGTATTTTCAGCATTTGTAAAGCTGTTTTCAGCTTCATATTTTCTCCTTTTTATAGTGTGCCAGTCACTTGCCATTACATTTCTAATATTTCAAACTGTGAGCTGAAGACCAGCAGACCTTCATTCCCTGCTGCAGGTGAACTAGTTGTTTGAGGTAATTCAGTAATTACCTTCCCTGTAATTTCTTGCCTCCTTCTCCCCCTTTCAGCAATAGCCTTATTCAAGGATTTGGAGGCACAAAAGGATTTGGATTTTTTTGCTGTCATCTGCCATTTTTTCTCCTTTCCTTGAACTGGTGGGACTGCTCCTTCCTGTCTTCTTCTCTTAGAGATGGTGTCCTTTGGATTGCATAAGGTTAAAATGTATTTCAGAGTCATGACTGCATCTCATTTAAAATGCAGAAGGTAAGGCATGTTGCTGTGGTCTGGAGAGTAAAAGTGATTCACAAATATACATCAATAAAAAGAAGTGTAAATAAAATGTTTTTGTTCTTCATTCATATGTCTCATCACACACAAACATGCAAAATAGTCTAGTCACAGGCATGCCAGGGGATCCCGAAGAAAATACCCTTTTGTTATTGATCACATGTGTTGTGGTGTGGGCCCAACACGACAACAAAGAACCAGCCATGTGGTCACTCACTCAACACCCCCCCCCCAAACACACCCATGCACTCAGATGGGGAGGACAAAAACTGACTAACTAGAAGCTCATGGATCAAGACAAGGATAAGGAGGGTTTCACTCAACATTTACAGTCCTGAGTAAAACAGACTCAACCTGAGGAAAAAAAATAAAGTAACACTAATGAAATGCACACAGGACAAAGACAAAACAAAGAGCAGGGCTTGCATATGTTACCCCACCCCTCCCTTCTTCCCAGGCCCAAATCACTTTGTTCCCGGTCTCTCTGTCTGCTTCCCCCCAGTGGCACAGGGGGCAGGGGATGGGGTTTAGAGTCAGTTCATAGGCTGGTTCCTGCTGCTCCTTCCTCCTCAGGAAGAAGGATTCCTTACAGTCCTCCCCTGTTTCCTCATTGGGTCCCACAAACCTCTCCTTCATGAGTCCTTCCCATGGGCTTCCCACAGGCTTCCCACAGAGTCATGGGCTGGTTCGGGAACAGGCACCTCCACTGGTGCAGGGTCCTCCATGGCTGCACAATCCAGGTCTGCTGGCAGCAAGTCCTCATTTGCTCCTTCTGGCACCTTCAGAGAATGTTCCACCATGTTTCTCTATGAACGCAGGGGGACAGCAGTAAGCTGCATGGGGAACTTCTGCTGTGCCATCCTTTTCCCTTCTTCCTCACCAACCTCTGCATCTTTGCCTTAGCACTGCCTTTCACCTGTCCAGCACAGCTCCTTCTCCTAGCTTTCTGCTCATGTCTTACAGCAGTTTGTTCATAAGTTAATTGCAGAGGCACATCTATTGTCTCTCTAATGGCTCTGGCCTTGGCTACCTAAGCCAGGGAAGCTTTTTAGTAATTTCTTACAGAAGCCACTCCTGGGCCCCCTCCGTTGCTACTGAAGCCATGCCAGAACCAAATCAGGTAGGTAGATACTCTGATAGAAAGAGCATTTTTTTTATTTTTTTGTCCACATTTTACTGCGTGTTGACTCAATGCATTGTGGGGTTTTCTTTAGTAGAGATGCCTGAGTTAGAGGATGTACATCTGCCTGCTTTCCTTGGTTTCTGTGCTTCCCATCAGGTGAAAACTACCAGAGACAGGGTATATGCCCACAAGATCTCTGGAGTGGAAGAGATCTTCTGCACTGTGGTGCAAGTGAAGAAAAAGGCTGATGAGAACAAGAGGTAAGTGTCTGAGTCAAAAGTGGGATTATGTCCCATTACAACAACAAAAAAGGTTATTTCAATAACGCAGGAAGCATATATTGAATGTTTGGCAGAGATTAGCCTTGTCTTGCAACCAATCTTGGAAAACAAGCAAGAGAGCTATAAATATGGAGACTGACTTCAAGCTAGAAAGACTGAACTGATAAGTACATCCTTGCTTTGGATCTGTTTCAAAGGAAAAAAAAAAGAATTGCCAGTTACTCACTCAATTTCTGATCATTTCAAATAAAAAAGTGTGCTATTCCCAAGTTCAGTGGTCAATCTTAATGAGAAGCCGTGGTACTTAGTTTGAAAACGCTATTTGAAATGTGTAATGAAAAAACACAGCGCATGAAGTGGGTGGAGGAGATTCTGCTAATTCACAGAGGAGTTCAGCAGTATGCTGCCCTTGCCCAAAAAACTGATGTAGTCATATGAAATGACACTGCTATATGTCTACATGTATACATATGATACCCCTTAGGAATCTCCTTCATCCATCTCTGTTGATATTAGCTGAAAAAATTAAAAAAGCTCGGAACAATGATTTATTTAATTGTTTCTTGGCAAGAGGGGAAGAAGAACTGAAAATAACTTCTAAATCTTTCATCTGAATATGCTCCCTGGAGCAATACCTTGTTGGCATGTATTGTGGGTAAAATGATCACCAGGGATGGCATAGGGAAATTATGATGTTGCAAGGGTACTTAGTGGATTAATGGTTATCGTTCAGCTGTAGAATGAAATGGATTCTGGTGATTTATAGCATCTTCAAACAACAAAGTACTAAGAGTCCAATTGACACTCTCTAGTGATTGGCATATATTGTATGTTGTGAGGCTATCATCCCTTTCACCATGTATTTTGAACTGATTAATAAGCTGGACCAATTTACTGATACTAAATAACTGAAAAGCTTTATTAAATAGTTTTTTACAAAACTTTGTCTTCTACCCAAGTTCTTAGTTATGTAAGAGAACACAGAAGAACAGAGTCTAATTCTTCATTTTAATCTTTCGAAATCCATAATAATGAAAAATGCATAATTTATAGAGTGTCAAGTGCTTTTTCTATGCTAAGTATGCATTTTTCTTCCTGATTTTGGCAAAGAAGTAAAACAAAGAAGCTCTTGCCAGTTTGCCATTAAACTGAGATTAGATGTTTGCTCTGGGCAATGGTTGAAAGCAAGCCAAACAACACCCAAACTGGTCAGCTCTGGACTATCACAACAGTTTTTATATGGGTTTACTTTCTGCAAAAGGATAGTGCTAGTAACCTGATGCTCATACCAAGAAGGAAAGAAGCTTCCAGAGAAGCCAGATGGAGCTGTTTGGAAGGTGAGACATCATTTTCCCAGAGCTGCCTAGCTCTGTTTTGGGAAGGGCCTATCTCATCCAACACATCTGCTCTGCTTCTTTTTCTTGCGCTTGTTGTCCCCATCCAAGTAAGTAATTAGCATTGCTTGTGGCATAGTTGTCTTACTGTTTTTATTCATAGTCAGTGCATGCCTGCATTACGCACTCATTATAACTGGTTAGTGTTTGAATCCCAGTGGTGGCTGCTGTCTCTTATGGTATCAATTAATAAAAATGTCTTCCTCTTCACCCCCCAGTATATATATATATATATATATATTCCATGCTGTCAGTGTCTATGTTATGAATTATAGACAGAACAGCAACAGCTTGCTTAAGGATGGAAACTTAAGACTTTGGGGCATGGTATTGAGGGGTGTTCAGGTATCACATGAAATGGGTTTTTGTCCCTGAATGCAATACATTCTTGTTTAGACTTTCACATGCCACTATACAGCAACAGTTCCAACAATATGCAGAAAGAATTTAAAATATTATACACATGCTCCTGTTTCCTCTTGAATACTTGCAGAGAGCAAATGCAGAAACAGAAATATTAGTATATGATGTTACACAAGACTTTCACTTTCGCTTCCTAGAGTAACTGAAGAGCAGCTGTTAGCCCAGTTATCAGTTTATCCAGCATAAACCCTGATAGAATAATTGAATTATAGAATGGCTAAGGTTGGAAGGAACCTTAAAGACCATCAGGTTCCAACCTCACTGCTATGAGCAGGGTTGCACAAAACCTCATCAAACCTGGCCTTAAACACCTCCAGGGAGGGGGCATCAACAACCTCCCTAGGCAACTTGTTCCAGTGCCTTACTACCCTCATGGTGAAGAATTTCCTTTTGGTGTCTAATCTGAATCTCCCCTCTTTCAGTTTAAAACAGTCACCCCGTGTCCTATCACTGCCGTCTCTGGTGAAATGTCCCTCCTCAGCTTTCCTGTAGGACCCTTCAGGTACTGGAAGGCCGCTATAAGGTCTCCCTGGAGCCTTCTCCAAGCTGAACAGCCCCAACTCTCAGCCTGTCTTCATAGCAGAGGTGCTCCAGCCCTTTAATCATCTTCATGGCCCTTCTCTGGACCCTCTCCAACAGCTCCATGTCTTTCCTGTGCTGAGGGCTCCAGAGCTGTACACAGTACTTCATCACTGTTCTTACATGTGTTTGCAGCAATTATGTCAAGCAGATGAAATATCTGGCTGCCATATTCCCCATTAAGCTGGGCAGTTACTGTACTTCAGCTTTGCTAAAGACCCTGAAAAGATTTTGACTTACAGACTGCTGATGGAATCTGGAGCCCAAATTTTCCCACTGTCACACAGCTAGTCTCAGAGCACAGGAAGCCTTGCCTTTGCAACACCCTGGAAGTGTTCCATAAAGGTTTACCTAAAAGTAGATACTCCCTATTCGACATATAGTAAGTTGTGTCCAAAGGTGAAATGAACAGAGTGCTGCCAATGAACTTCAAGCCTTCCCAAGAAAGAGATTTGGAGCAAGAACATGTATCAAGAGCAGAACCAAAGATATTTCAGGACTTTGCTGGAGCTTCATTCCTCTGTGGCTATGCTTGCAAATGTGAAATAAAGATAACTACAAAGGTAAATATATAAATCAAAAGACATTGAGATTTTAACGTTTACTTTTCCATGCATGATGGAATGTTTTAAAAAAGTTTCTAACATATTTTTTCCACTTGAACAGAGTGTCTTTTAGTTTAGGGTGATAGGTAGAAGCAGGGTGCTCTGGAGACAGATGCTTTGCTCACTACAAACAAAACAAAATAGGAAGATCTATTCCAATTCAGAAATGGAATAGGGGTCTTACCATATAAGCTATTGCCCTTTTACTTGCTATTGCCAGGAAGTGGGACTGTTCAAGTTAACCTAAATGTGAAAGATTATATTGAAAAACCCACAAATAGTTGTAGGGGAAGATAGTATATGGTATCTGTAAGCAAGATGCAGTGACAAGAAATAGAAGGTACAATGTAAGGATAATACAAATGTCTCATCGAGGATCTGCACTTTCTTTAGTGTCGTGGTTTGGGCCTAACTGACAGCAAAGATCCATGTGGCATCTTGGCCAACAACAAAGAAACAGGTGACCTGTCCCCACATTGTGGGATGGGGGAGGACAAAAACCAACTAAAAACTCATGGGTCGAGACCAAGACAAGGAGGGTTCATTCACCATTTATGGTCACAGGCAAAATAGACTCAACTTGGGGAAAAAATATCCATTTAATGTATCACTACAGATGCAAACAGGACAAAGACAAAATGAAAACCAGAGCTTAAAGAATTTATCCCACCCATCCCTTCCTCTTAGGCCCAAATAACTTTGTTCTTGTTTTCTCTACTTCCTTTCCCCCAGCTGCACCAGGAAACAGGGAATGGGGTTTAGAGTCAGTGTGTCACGTTGTTTTCTGCTGCTTCTTCCTCCTTAGGGAGAAGGATACTTCACAGTCTTCCCCTGCCTCCCTCCAGGGTCTCTCCCATGGGAGAGAGTCCTTCACAAATCTCTCTGACATGAGTGCCTCCCACGAGATGCAGTCCATCAGTAACAGACTGCTCCAGCATGGTCTTCCCACAGAGTCACAGGCTGCTTTGGGAACAGTCACGTCCCCTGGCATGAGGTCCTTGGTGGCTGCAGGTCCACATGTGCTATGTGGTCCACCACAGGGTGCAGGTCTGCAGCTGCTCAGCTGTGGTCCTTCACAGGCTGCTCCACTGTGCTCCTCCATGGGTTGCAGGGGGACAGCCACGGGCTGCCGAGGAACCTCTACTTGGGCACCTCCTCCCCCTTCTTGCTCACTGACCTCAGTATCTCTGCTCCAGCACTGCTTTCCACTGCGCTCTCCACCTCCCCCTCTCCTCGGCTCTCAGGTTTTATATTAGTTAATTTCCCCTTCTGCCCTATGTTAATCGCAGAGGCGCATCCATTGTCTCTGATGGCTCAGCCTTAGCCAGAGGTGTGGCTGCATTTTTTGGCACCAGGGGAGCTTTTCAGCTTCTTACAGGAGCCACCCTTGGGGCCAAACGGAACCAGCACATTTTGCATTGGTAATCCTCCCTGGAGGCAAAAATGTGGATACAGAGATGCCAGTGTGCAGACTAGCTATTGACAAAATTGCTGTGTATCAGTCTTGAGTTTGGTTTAAACACTGACAGTCAGAGAGGGGGAAGGAAAATAGGAACTAATGACATGATAAATTGTGCCGGTTTTTTGTTACTTTCAGTAGGAATGCTTCACTTGAGACTTTTTGAGGATTACTACTTAGGAAGGTACAGGCTGTAGCTTTTTGGAAAGAAAATCTGCACAAAGATCTAAATTTTTTTATGCAAAACAGAGAATTTTTAATGTGATAAAAATCCGTGGGGGAATCTGCCAAAGGCAAAAAAATGGCTCCCTGATGTCATCCATCCACTTCTGACTCTAACAGATCTCCCACTAAGTTTCCTTTCCCCAACATGAGATATTTACAGTGATTTCACCAAGGTAACACAAGGCAGCTAAACTTTATTTTCACTGTTCCAGCATGGTGCTTAAACCTTGCCATTTGGATGTGATTTTACTTATGTTGTGATACTTCCCCTGTGTTCTCCCTGCTGCCTACACTGGTTCACTGATCTGATACATGCAGGAGAGTCTGTAATTCATTGCAGGTGAAGGCTAGCAGCATAATAATTATGACTTGGAAATAAGTGAAAGTAATAGCAGCTTGTGATATTAAAAGGCATCACTGAAGCACCATGCAGATTCATTACAGTTCACATCACTGGAGCAAGTCTTTCCTCCTGCCATGTATCGGGATCACATTCCCCTTCCCTCTGCTCTTCATCCACCATGGTACCAACACACCCCATACTTGTAAGAAAAATTCTGCCTATGGCTTCAATATCCACTCTGTGTATAAAATTTTGGGCTGGCTGACGTGCTACATTATGGCAGCGTTGTGTGCTGTGCCAGGGGTTGTTCCTCTGCTTGGGGTTTGGTCCCCATGGGTCCTGTCTGAAAGAGCAAGGCTCTGTGGTCACTCATGTGCCTCGCAGGCAGTGTGTTGCTGTGACATACCCCTGAAATACACCTTTCCCTTCCTGGCTGGACAAGTGATTTGCTGCTTGGGGTCTCAAATGACAAAATCCAGCTTGGATGAGAAATCCCATTCTTAATAATGCCACAAAGGGTTACAGAGTTATTCAGGAGGTGGAGAAGTGCCTACAGTTATAGTCTGCTCTTTTACTCATAAAACTTAGCCAAAGGAAACATGGAGAAGAGAGAATTCTTTCAGCTTAGCTGCAAAACTGAAAAACTTGTAGGAAAAAGTTCAGCTATAGATAACAGAAAAGGATTGGTTTTGATGCAGCTTTTTAGCTTTTTTCTTTTCAAAATAAGGGGGAAAAAAAGATCATCCTTCTGGGTCTGCCAGAAGTGTGTTTTGCAAACAAAGTTAAATATATACTTTTCAATTATTTTATCTTTCCTATCCATATTTTTTATTTTTATTTAAATAAAATTCTAAGTGAAAATTTGAAGTACATGAAAGTATTATATTAATAAAAATCTTAGCAAAAACAATTCCAAAATTTTCTACTGTTTTTGACTGTGGCTGTTGACCAAGTTCAGTTTCAATTAAGGATAATCTTTTCTTTCCAGAAACTCTTCCTTCTTCAAATGAAAAACAATTAAATGGCGAACACTTTTTACTCAAGGGCATTAAGCACAATTTTTTAATGTAAAATTAAATTTATTAAGCACTGATTTTGTTCACCAATTTGGTAAATACTTCTTTATTTTGAATTCATTTTTATATTGGTTAGATTCATTTCCAAAGACTTTCAGGATCTATGTTTTCTCCACTACTCTCCACTTCCAGTACAACTGCTGGCTGCCTTTGTTTACTGACTTTGAAAAGGAAGTGAACTGAACTGTCTGAATTTTGGATAAGCCAGAAATTCCAACTTCTGGACAAGTCTAATTATGTACCTACATCTTTCTGAACTTCAGCTGAAAATAATGAATTTTTGCAGAATATGAGGTTTTAATTTAAATTTCACATAAGTTTCAGGCCATCATTTATGCTTACTGATTTTCTGTATGAATTCTCTCCCTCAGAGTTACTTTTCAACTTCACGTAGTGCGTTATCAAGGGTAAGAATATCATTGTCAATCATTGCACCTGTACATCTTTCTACTTGGCAAAAAATAAATTAAGGAATGTAGTAACACTTGCAGGGCTGTAGATAAACAGTGTAATTATCTACAATGTAGATTCTGAAAATCATATTTTCATTGTTTTTACAAAATATCACTGCTGCACGAGAAGTGCTCTTGAAATCAAATGAAGTCTGACAAGAGACACTTTAAACACAGCTTTTAAGGAGGGTAGCAATGTTAAGCTTTAGTCAGTCAGGTAAACTCAGAACTCTGTGCTGGGGCTGGTATTACCCAAACTCCTTCTTTAGCTGCAGAGACTTAGCCAGTGCCAGCCTTCGACCTTTAAGCTTTCCCCTGTTGTGTGACATGAATTTGTACCAAGATGTGAACACTGCTTCCGAAAATAAACTGAGGACACAAGGTGAGCTAAAGCAAGAAGTTTTTTTTCTTTTGAAGATGTTAATCTTGAACTATATTCTCAGTGTCCTTAAGATGAGGAGAAATCACAAATGTTTCTTCATGGATGACTGTTGAGATCCAGCTGTTGTATAGGAGCATTGCAACCTGAGTCTTCTGAGTGGTAAGATACCAGAACATATGGTAGGTGTGTGTGCAGCCATCCCAAAAAATATTGCTGTCTAGCAGGAGCATTCTGGGGATGAGGTTTCTGTGTCAAAAGTAAGTATGCTTTTTAAATGAAGCTAAAGATAATGTAAAACCTGACATCTGATACTGCATAGGCAAACATTTTCATTAATCAATCATTTCTGAAGATATTTTTTAAAATAGTCCTGATGTCAAGTATAAAATCACCTAGCCATTCCTTGTCACTCTTTCCTTAGAAGTCCTGAAAGACATTTTAGGTTTTTATGTGACTCCATTGACAACAAGATTAATTATATTTCTGTTAGTATGAAGATGTGTAGTCATGGCTGGAGAACTGACAAAATTATTGCTGGAAAAGTAAATAGCCAATAATGCAATACAAATGTGTGTTTTAAGCTCAGAAAAATGCCAACTCTTACCTGTGTTTAATCTCTCCTCAGCTCCACAGATAATCCCAGTCTCCATTCTGACCTTTCAGACTGACTTTCTTGTGGTTACTCCACGAAAACCAACATGTCATTCTTTAAAATCTCTCACTGCTGTTTTTGACACTGTGTCATAAGAGTCCTGATCTACCTCCAGTGTTAACTCTTTGACACAGAGATTGGATTTAGCTGGCAGTAGACTGATTTACAGCTGATGTTGCTTACTTAACATCAGGTAACACAATGTCACCTTACTTTCTTAATTTTGTATCCTTGGTGCAATTTGTATTTATGTGACTGTCTTCTCCTGGCAGCTGGCTCAATGTGCACCTCTGTGAAGGTTGCCATGGAGACTCAGAAGCAATCTGAGAATTACTAGGCCCACAGGATGTGGGAAAAGAGATATGGAAATTAAAGCAATGCCTGCCCTTCAGATGAAAATCATACAGGTCTGCTGGATCTGGTTGGAAGTGAGATTGGAGAGGGAAGAATGTTGCCTGTATAAATGTTTAATTAATGTGTTACAATCACTGCTATTTTTTCTATCATTTTTCTTCTCTCCCCAACTGTTCTATGAAACAAAAACTGTTAATTGGTAGCTCTTGCTGACCAAAAGACTGTGGAGGTGCCTGATATGCACACTTTCTAATTTTTTCATGAAACTGAGCCACACATGCTCTGCCTTCAGTGTGATGATTCATTCATGCACTGATTTCTAGGTCCGCGTGTATAAGTATTTGCCACCTGACGATGTCCAAAAATATCCACCTATTTCTAATTTTTTTATGTGAAACAAGTCTTCAGTGTTGTTTCTTGCCTTTCACTCACAGAATACTTTGACAAAGTTTATTAACTAAAGAGAACCAAGAAAAAAATACAGTGGGAAAAAGCCAAATATCTTATTAACACAGCCGTTATAAAATAAGGTAGGGGTTTTTTTGCTAGGTTAGAGGTAAACCAGTGCCCTAAGAGTAAATATAGCAAAAATCCTAACAACCTTTGGCTCAGTAATTCACAAGATTTATTTTATAGGCAAGACCTGTTAGACAATGCTGTCTGTAGCTGGTCATTCAGTTCTGTATTGTACCTTCAGGGGATAAATGTTCTTTAAAACTTTAATTGAGAGTACAGTCGATATTAAAGACCATTCTACAAGCGGAGCTGGGAAGTTAAAGCTTCCTAAGAACAGGATCTGGCTAGCCTGCCATCACATGACTAAGAAACCCAGGTGGCTAAGAATCGTCTGGGTGCTATAGCTACATCTACCACACTTGTAGCAGCAGGAGTAGGAGCAGGGAGAGAGTGATCTTCAATGGTCTGCCCTTCTAGAAGGATCAAAATCACAGAATCATAGAATGTCTTGGGTTGGAAGACACCTCTAAAAGTCATCTAGTCCAACCCCCTACAATAAGCAGGGACATCTCACACTAGAACAGGTTGCTCAGAGCCTCATAAAGTCTGACCTTGAATGTCTCCAGGAATGGGGCCCCCACCACCTCTCTAGGAAGTGGGTTCCAGTGATCCACCACCCTCATATTAAATAACTTTTTCCTAATGTCCAACCTAAATCTACCCTTCTCTAGCTTGAAACCATTACCCCTTGTCCTATCGTCACAGGTCTTCCCCAGCCTCCTTATAGACTCAGGTATTGGAACGTTGCTATAAGATTTCACCGGAGTCTTCTTTTCTCCAGGCTGAACAACCCCAACTCCTTCAGTCTGTTTTCATAGGAGAAGGGCTCTAGTCCTCTGATCATTTTTGTTGCCCTCCTCTGGACATGCTCTAGCAGGTCCATATCCTTCTTGTGTTGGGAGCTCCAGAGCTGGATGCAGTACTCCAGGTGAGGTCTCACCCAGGCAGAATAGAGGATTAGAATCACCACTCTCAATCTGCTGGCCACACTTCTTTTGATGCAGCCCAGGATGTGGTTGGCCCTCTGGGTGCAATTGAACATTGGTGGCTCGTGTCCAGCTTTTGATCCACTAGTACCCCCAAATCTTTTTCCACAGGGCTGCTCTCTACCATGTCTTCCCCCAGCCTGTATTCATATCTCTGGTTGCCTTGGCCCAGGTGCAGGACCCTGCACTTAGCCTTGTTGAACCTCATGAGGTTCACCTGGGCCCACTTCTCCAGCTTGTCCAGGTCCCTCTGGATGGCATCCAGTTCCTCTGGCATAATGACCGCACCACCCAGCTTGGTGTCATCGCCAGACTTGCTGAGGGTGCTCTCAATGCCACCATCGATATTGTTAATGAAGATATGAAACAACACTGGTCCCAGTATGGACCCCTGAGGGACACCAGTTGTCACCATTTTCCGCCTGGACATGGAGCCATTGACCGCTACCCTCTGGATGTAATCTTTCAGCCAATTCCTTATCCACTGAACAGTCTACCCATCAAAGCCATATCTCTTCAACTTAGACAGAAGGATGTTGTGGGGGCCTGTGTCAAAGGCTCTACAGAAGTCCAGATAGAGGATGTCCAGAGGTCTTCCCTTGTCACTGATGCAGTCACTCCATTGTAGAAAGCCACTAGGTTGGTCAGGCAGGATTTTCCCCTAGGAAAACCACTCTGGCTGTTCTGAAACTCCTCCCTGTTCTCCACGTGTCTTAGCATGTCTTCTAGGAGAAAGTGCCCTACTCTCTACAGCTCAGGTCTTAAAACTCACAAATGTCTTCCCTTAGGGGTTATTGAGGCTTCTCACTGGTGAAATTGTGTCCCAAGGAGCCTTTCCTTTCTTTTTTGGCTTCCTTCCTCTGTCCTGTACTGAGATACTGAGCACTTCTGTGCCATAAAGACTTGTGATCTTTCCACAACACTGCCATGGAATAGCAGTGGACACCAGAGTGATGCCAACTCAGGAGACCATGCAAGTAATACAAAGCCCTCCATGTCCATAAAAGTACTGCTGTGTAACTGCATGTGAGGGGACAGTTTTTCTACTTCCATAAGAACAACATTCAAATAAAAGCAGACAGCAGATGAGTTAGCAAGCTGCATAGCCAGAATTCGTCTTCCATTAGTCCACTACTCTAATTCAGAAAATACTCTTGTATTCCATCAGAATTGCTTATATGATAGTTCACAGTCTCTTGGTGGGTGGTAAATAGATTTGCGTTGACAGGAATGAAAGGGTCAAGGCATTCGGTATTCTGTTTGCACTCAGGCAGGATCTGAAAAGGTGAAGTATAGGAATGAAGCTTGAATTCCCAAACCATGATTGCCTTTATCAGCAATACTGTAAACATTTGTATTCCATTGCCATCAGTGTAATTTCTAGTCTAAGACTCAGAAAATATGAAGAAGTAACTTGGCAGTTAGCTGACTACTAACTGTGGGTAAATTCTGTGAAATTATTGGCAAGCATTTCACATAACTTACTATGAAAGATGTTTATAATAAGGCTAGTCCAGAAATTGTAGGATACAACAGCTGATAAAATACTGGTATGTAATTTACTTTTTGCTAGCTGAAGCATTCTGTGACTCTCTAATGTATTTATTACCTAAACAAAATTAAGAAAAATCTGTTTGCATTACAGCAGAGTTTATCAATCAGTTATTCTTTCAATAAATATGTTTTAAGTTTTTTCGGATTACGAATGTATTATTTAAGTTCAAAACAAGTACATTAGACAGGGCAATTATATCCATTAGAAACTTCAAGTAGGATTCTATATTTCATATTTCCTTTACTGTAGCAGTTGTGGGTATTCTATAGTTTTGTTCACAGTCGAAAGATGTCTTTCTTCTCTTCCTTTGTAATGTGGAAAATGCTTAGTAGTGGAAGTCTTGGATCTTAGAATAGTCTAATATCAGTTATTTGCATCCTGGCATTGGGCATTGGGCTATGTTCTGTTACCAGACAGGTTTCCTCCATGGGAAAAAAACCTTTCCTTCTGACTTGACAGAATTGGCTCCTTGCAGTTGTGCAACCAAACCATAGCAGAAGAGAAACATACTGGCCTCAGCCTTGCATAAAATCTAGGAGAATTAAAAACTCAGCATGTATAAAAGCAGCAAGTGTATTTTCCACACTTTGCAAGTATTTAAGAGGAACTAATGATTAATTGTGATACTTGTTAAGATAAGGACTAGGAAAGAATCTATGGTAAAAATATGACATAATTTATGCTTCATGATACAGTAAAGCACCAATTAGGAATATGTGAGGCTTGCAAATAATTGTAATGAAAGTACATTGAAATAAATGAAATAATCACGTATAGTGAAAACCACAGTAAACAACTATATTTACAGACCTTCCTCCTAGCCGATCATCTGTTTAGTTCAGTATGACCCACTAAGCAGTAGTCTCAGAAGTCTACCACCACTAACTTAAAGAATCCAAATGTCTTCAAGAGAAGTAGGAAAAGAGATGAGGGGGGAAAGTAACATTGAAGAGAACTGTATAACCTAAGGCAAACTACAAAGTTTTTGAATATCAGTGAAACTTTTTTTTTGTCCTGACAGTGATACTGACAAATTGTTCATGTACATTATGAAAGTAGTAATTCAACCAGGTATGTAGAAAAATGCTATCAGTAATTCAGAGTAACTGACTTTAAAAAATTAAATAAAAGAATATTTAAATTAGTACATACATTCAGCAATATGAATGTTCACTTAATCAAGTGCATGGCACTTCAAATGATAATATTAATTCATAGTTGCACATAGATAATAATAGGAAAACCTATGTAACGCACATCAATTTGATAGCAAAAAACATATATATAATGATTTTTGAACTCTTAATTTGAATTATATATATCTAAGTGTTACAGATTGGATTAGAGATGGTGCATGAATCCTTCAAGGACTGTAGCAAATTCAAATGTACAGAATATATACAGCGTAGTTTTTTGATAACTGACTATTGTCATTAATGGATATAATAGATACAATGTTTTTAAAATGCATGACTATATTTTGTCTATAAATACCACCTTTCCTTTTTCTTTTAGTGGTGGGCCAGGATCTACCAAACCCTGCAGTTCTGGTTTGATTGACACAAATTTCTACTCCTTTGTTTTCAATATTCAAATCATGAGGCTTGTAGAGGTTTGGGAAAGTAACCACACACTGATGGGGGGCAGTATCAGTGTATGCAGAATAAGATGAGATTGTATTGTAATTATCGTGAGGTAACTTGTTATTTCTGTATTTCCCTGTTTTTTCTCTTTAATCTATTAAGTAATTTTCAACCTACAATCCTTTAAAAGTATAGAACAAAAAATTCCTACATACATTTTTCACTCAAGTCAACAGTAAAGGGAACAATTTGTAGAACAGCAACTTTTATTTTTTGTTAGGTCTTTTCATAAATACAAAGAAAATCTATAGTAAGTAAGAAGAAGCAGGAGAAAAAATTATAGAAAGAAGTTTCAAACAAATTAGCTTAACAACAAGTTGGTGAAAGAAAGGAAAAAGAGAGAAGTAACAGAAAAGTAAGTACGTAGAATGTGAACTGTTGGGAGGAAGCAGCAGAAAGAGACAATATAAATGAGAACAAAATTGATTTGGAAAATTGAAAGGAAACAAATGCATCAGGAGTAAATTCTGGCAAAATCCATGAGTTCAAGTATATTACAGATGTAATAAATCCCCCAATCAAAATATCTTCATTATAAGATGGATGCAATAAAATATGTAATAGTGATTAAAAGGCAAATGAGTTCAATGAATAGTTCAGTATATGGAAAGTAATGAGAATTTACACTTTCATTTGGTAAAGATGAGAAATTGCTCACCACAGTCACTCGGTGTGATTCATCAAAACCAAAATGTGTTCTGGGATGCATGAATGTATTTAAAAGTTCTTTAAAAGTCAGTTTTAAATCATATGGTATCTTTGAATTTTTTAAAATTAAACATTTTGAAACATTTATCTTCAATATCTTTTAAAATTTTCTTTTGCTCTGGGGAAAGTGGAAAGAAAGGAAGAAGAGAGGAAGGGTGCAAGGAGAGAGAAGCGCTTGCCACAATTTCCAATAGACTGGAAATTTTCTTCCCATTGTGAACATTGTGTCATAGAATCTTAGAATGGATTGGTTTGGAAGGGACCTTGAAGATCATTGAGTTCCAACTCCCCTGCCACTGGTAGTGACACCTTCCAGTAGACCAAGATGCTGAAAGCTGCATCCAACCTGTCCTTGAACACATTCAGGGAGGGAGCATCCAAAACTCCTTTGGGCAACCTGGTCCAGTGTGTCACTGCCCTGACAGTAAAGAATTTCTTCCTAATATCTAATCTAAATCTGCCCTCATCTAATCTGTATCTGCCCTTAAAAATCTAAAGTTGATTATAAATTAGTTATTATGGTAGCAATTCCAGGTCAAATAGCTGTGAAGCTGAAAAAGAAGTATTAATTAAGGACAGTAATTGACTGGAGTATCGTTGACATCAACTTCATTCTGCTTAGTAAATTTAGCTTACTGGTCCATGTTGTATTAACTAAAAAAATAACAGTATGAGACCAGTAAAATTTAGACAAATGGATCGATAACTAGTCAGTTGACTTCTCAAAAGTGAGGAATCATGTTTAAACTGAACTAGTAGGGGCTAGCAGTGACAGAAGAACAAAAAAAAAGAAGCAATGTTGATTTAAAAATTGATGTGATATAAGATGCATCTCTGAATTCAGCATTATTCAAAGTGTTACTAAAGTATGGAAACCACTTCTGGTACATGTGTACTTCAAAAAGCTGGAATTTAAATGAATGAAAATAAATGGTGCATGAAAAAGCCATAAGAACATTTTAAGAACTAAAGAACTAAAGTCTATTTAGAATACTAAAATTAAGACCATGAGTAGACTTGATCACCCTATGTACTTAGCTTTGCCAGGTAAGACATTAATTCTTTAGTGCTTAAAGACGACACCAAAGATGGGAGTTTAATGATATACACTGAAAATGGAATAGCATTAGTGTCCTTATGACTGAATATGAATAAGCATCAGAACAAATTAACTCAAATTGTGCCAGGGGAGATTTAGATTAGATATTAGAGGATCCTTCTTTATGGAAAGGGTAATTAAGCACTGGAACAGGCTGCCCAGGGAGGCGGTTGAATTGCCATCCCTGGAGGTATTTAAAAAAATGTGTTGATGAGGTGTTTAGGAACATGTTTTAAGCATTGAACTTGGTAGAGTTAGGTTATGGTTCATTCGATGATCTTAAAGGTCTTTTCCAACCAGAAGGATTCTGTGATTCTGTGAAATAGTATTTTCAATCTACTTTACTTATTTCATTTATGATCATAAACTTTCATCAGCAGTTAGTAACAGGATATTGAGACAATACGGCATATGCTTTCTAATTGGTATCACAAGGTCTTGCATTGAAGTGGAATCTACTTTAGTGACATCTGCCTACTAAGTCTGCTTTGAACAGGATATATCCGTTATCCTTGTGCTTGTAGTATTACATAAGTACTTTTTACTGATATATTTAAAGGATTTCAAGTCAATGCTATAGCTGGATAATTTAAGAATACCAAAAAAAGGAACAATTTCCACTGCTTAAGCCAGACATTATGATTAAATCTGATTTTTTGTTCTTCAGATAACATTCATAATTGTTATGAACAGAAAGTTGAAAATGTTATTCAGTTCATCAGCTTCTAAGTTTATACTGTTGTATTGGCTACTATAGTAACATAGGACCATGGCCATTATGCGTAAACATTTAAACCAGATTTGCTTCTAAGAATGTGGTACATGTTTCTCACCCTGGCCAGCCTCAGATACTGAACCACAATTAAAATCAGGAGTTAAGATGAAAAGTGACATTCCATATGCAGGAGCTTAAAATGACTGCCAGGCTGTGTAAATACAGTCATAAATTGCTTGAATTAAGGAGTGGACTGAAGTAAGCAGTGATCCCTGAACCACTCCTCATTCATCTGCACTGACAGCCTGCAGAGGCCAATCTTTCTTACTTGACATAAGAGGTTCTAGGAAGGGCCCTGCATCCTTGGGGATGACCACATGAAATCACTGCAAGTCAATTATTTTTTGGGGGGTGAGAGGGCCTTGGCTAGAACAGGAAATTGTTTCTAACCATATACATGCCCTGGCAGTGCCATCAGCTCAGACATTCTCCAGCATAACCCCAAACTGGTTGTAACTACTTACTGGCATTGAGATCTGATCATGAGACCCTGAGCTCAAGCTTAGTCACAGCCTTCAGATATCACACAGATTACTTTTATATCTTGCATGTAGACTTAAGAAGCCCATGCGCTCCTGGCACTTAAACAGAGGTCTTGATTTCCAGAGATGTCAATCATTCAGTGATCTCAGTGATGTTAACTGAGAAAGAAATACTCAGAATTTTTAAAAATTAAAAATATTAGAATTTAAGTGACTAATTATGAATTTAATAGCTTAACTACAGACAGAAAATGCCTGAATACTTCTTCTCTCGTTCTCCCTAATATTAAGGAAAGTAATTTTTTGTCATTATAATAATGACTTCAGAAACATACCATTAAGACTCAGTCATGCAATTTGTACTTCTGTTGCCAGGCATTCAGGTTATGTTTATGTAGCACAGTGCAGTACCATTTAAAAAACAAGCAGATAATCTCTAGAGGAACTATGCTGGGAGCTGGAAACATCAGCACCTTCATCATTCAGTGTTTTAGTGTGAATTTTATCCTTCATCTGACTTGTACCCTGCATACTGCTATGTGTTTATTATTATTACATAACAAAGAGTTCCACAGGTTATTTTGCAAGGACTTTCATGCATAAATATTCACTAAAATGATTAAGGGTTGCATCATTAAGTTTTAACATCATAACAGTTCTCTATATTTATACTTGCCAGCTCTTTTCTACTACTGTACACATTATTTAAGGTATTTTAACAATCAGACTCATTCGAGGTAAGCTCCTTGTTGAAAATTTGTGTTTACTGTTGCAAGTTCATTACCAATGTTGCATAAAAGCCTTTAGCTTTTTCATTAAGAAATTTCTATATAGGGCAAAACCCTAATCTTTCCAGTCATGTAGGTATTCCTTTTGTTTTGCACTGAACTCATCTCAGCAGCAAAAAAAAAAATATTCATGGTATAAAGTGGAATTTATCACTTCAAAACATTCACGTTGCACTTACCTCATTTCCAAAGTATACAATCCTAAATAAAAAGGAAAGTCACTGGCAAGCTACCGATAAAGAAACAATGGCATTTGAAAAACAAAAATACTCTTTCAAATTTCACTTAAGAAGTCATCACTGCTAGTGAAAACCTTGCTGCCAAGATACTTTTAAAACCAACACTTAATATTTCCTGTTCCATCATAACAGTATGAACACCAAACACTTAGAGCTCACTGTGGTGTCACACAATCCAAAATAGGGCTAAATATGCAACATAATGTCCAGCTTCATAAATGTAAGTCTGCAGGAGGTAGAAGAGCTATTGCAAATCTTGTTTGAAACTATCAGCTCCTCTGAGACACAGAATTTTGAAGAGTCTTAAAAAGTGATTGTGTTTTTTCTCTCAGAAACCCAAATACCAGTCAAGAAAAAAGAGAAAGCATAGAGAGCTCAGTACAGCTTCTACAGAAATACAGTCAATAACAGTATACTTGTCATAATGACTACACAGTTATACTAGGAATTCTTATTTTTTCTTTATTCAAATCTGTCATATTTGAGTGGTAGAATGAAAAGTCTCTAGTTAGACCAGCAGTGTAAAAAGGCAAAACTTCCATTAGGAACTTGGGAAAGATCAATATGTTTTTGTGTGACAGTAAGGAAGTGAAATGTTGTAAACTGTTGGCCTTTACATCTAAAGAAAGACAGGGAGCAGGAAAAGAGATCAGATTTCAGATGTTTTCGTTAAAATTATATACTTTCCTATATCCTTTTAAAATGCAGAAGAGTTGAAGGGATATGAGAGGTTATCAGAGGTGTACTAAACATATGTGCCCAGTCTTTGGCATAGAGTCTTTCCATCCTTTTTAATACAAAAAAGCAAGTGATTACAGAAATTTATTCCAGGCACATGGGACAGACTGACCTGCATGAATCTATCATAGTCTGAGTATTTAAAAATGGGTGTGATTGGAAAGGTCTACTATGTCAATGGTAATTAGACTATTAATGACATAAGGGGATGCATTTTATACAGCTCATTACGAATTTGAATATTTAAAAAACTTAAAATTTTTAAACAACTTTCTATCCATAATGATTATGGATATTAAGTATTAATAGAAAAATATTCATGCATAATACTTGCTCTTTATTAACCTCAATCCCTGAGCATTTCAGTTTTAAAATTAAATTACTGTGTGTTTTTTTCTGAACCTGATGTCATAGCACAAAGCCATCCTAATATAAGCATTATTGAAAAAAATACCTATTGAATTCTAATTTAAAAAAACAAAGCATATCATTCAGATTTGGTTACAAATAAAATGTAATTGTAAATTTCAGATTTTCTGATCATAGAGTCTGAAAGTGAATCAATGTCTTCATGAAGCTAGTACATTTTTTAATGCTAGGGTCAGATGTTAGTTTTCCATTCCCATTTTCAATGACTACCTTAGTCAACATTAAGAAAAACGTTTTGTAACTGTGTCAGCACTATTCTTTCTGAGGCAAATGTATAGTCAAAACTTAATTTGATTATTATTTTTTTACTAAATGTGAAAGGAAGTCCAGGGGAACTTTGATGACTTTCAAGAGCATGAGGGTCTTAATGCATTCTGCCAGTTACAGCTCAAACCCTAGATGGTTACAACAGTGACTCAAACCAGGATACCCAGGAATTGTGCCAAAGAGTATCTCTATTTCAGGACAGCTCAGTTCTCTGGAATATTTTCCTTTTGCTGCTTTTTGTCAATTGACCTATAGTAAGTCAGGCTTTTTCTAGAAAAGTATTTGCTGCATAGAAGAGTACACAAAACAAAACTGGTATAATACTACATGAAGAAGTGAACTTAAAAACAGAACAAGGGAGAAAACAGAAGTAGTGGATGTATAGGCTCACCCCCTCCAGGGAGAACAATTGGTTTTGTTTTCCAGAGACACAGCAGCTATGGACTTTAAAGCATCTTCGGAGATTTTGTTACAATGATGTGGAATAACGGGAAGAAAAGCATGACTAATTAATTCCGTGTTTGATAGGATGGTCATTTACATTACACTCTTTCATCAAAACCAAAACTTTACATGACTGGTGAAAAGTCCCACTGGTATGGCGACAGAAACCAATAGTAGTGCTCGAATATTACAGTAGATTTCAGAGTCCAAACGTGACAAATTTAGTTACTACTGCAAAGAGCGAGATTAATCAAAAGAAAGGCACAGCAAAGGATCCACAACAGTGCTCATCAGGTAGCTTGTCAAGGCTTGCTGCTGGCATTTTAATAGTAAAATAAGTAGATATCATCTGAAAAGTGGAGCATGATTAAAGTCCAGCCTTCATTTTCTCTTCAGTTTTTCTTTTATCTAATCTCTATTTGGGGGGAGATGTGTTGCAACTTGCTTGCTTGGCACCTTTACAAGATACAAAATTTAATATACACTGTACATGAGCCTGATTCACAATTTGTACACTGAGCAATTTTTTTACATGCTTTACTCTGTGAAATTTGGTAAAATATGTTTATGTTTATGTTATTTGAAGAGCTAATTAAGGGATTTATATTGCACTTGACAATACATTAGTGCTAAACTTTTTTTTGTCTTTTGTAAGACCATTTTCTGATGGAAAAATGAAACCGAGGTATAAATTATATCATACAAAGAAAACATCTTCAGAACTGTGTTCATTAGACATGCACAGCTAATATATATGATATCTATTTCATTCCACCTACAGTCCTTGAAAATGAAATCCATTGTCATAAGGTATATTTCCAATAGAAGCTTGGCCCTACTGTACTAAAGATTTTTTCACCCCCCTTCTATTTGAGAAGTGTGAATTTGAAGCAGTAGGTTTGTTTTTTTTTTCCACAGCCCAATGCTCCAGCCAAAGCCAGCATGGAAAACTGCTACGTTTGTGACCTTGCAGTTTCTTTCTGAGGCTCTCCCACCTGAGGATACTGTGTGTTTGGGAGAGATGGGCTTACTTTGCTCTGTTGAGGAAATTAAATGTAAGTTCTGCAAAAAGCGAGGTCTTCCTCAGCTAAATAGTATTTTTAATTACTATAAAAAGCCTAGATGCAACTTTTTGTTATTTTTGTATTTTTTATTTTAGAATGAGAAAAATATCAGAAAATTTTACTTCACAAGCATTGCATAAGTTCCCATGGAAGTCACATGGGGATGATATAGTCATCCCAATGGATCTGGGATGATAAACTCAGCAGTTCCCAGATGACATGCTGAAAAACTAGGGAGCTGGGAAACTGCAGCCTCTGTAGACTGCTTCCTTGGTATACTTCCTATCTTGGTGATAAGGAGCAATTATCCTGGAAATCGTAAGAATTTGTAACCTGAAAGATATACATTTCTGGGAACTTGAAGACCCACATCTTGGAAATTAGGAAACCTGGTGTGCTTCCCCAGCACCATCGCCATGAAGACAGATATAAGACTGCAGAAAGTGTTCCTGGAACACAATTGTGGTCTGCTGGCAGCAGCCTCTGTAACAAAAGAGATAGGAACCTATCAGTGTGTCTCTTCAGATCCCAGTAAATTAAATTCCAGAACCCAGGTGTAGGACTTTTCATTTGTCCTTTTTGAAATTCATAAGGTTCTTGATAGCCCACTCTTCCAGCCTATCCAGGCCTTCCTGCAGGGGTGCTGTCTTTTCCTTCTGAAGTGTCTACTTCCCCACTCAGTTTGGTATTATGTGCAAACTTACCAAGGTAGACTTTATACCATCATCCAGATCACTTATGATGATATTAAACAGTGCTGGGCCCCATATTTATCCCTGAGGGGCTCCACTTGTGACAGGTTGCCAGTTTGAAAAGGAGATACTTACCACCACCTTTTGGGTGTGGTCTGTCAACCAGTTCCCGACCTAGCTGCTGCACAGACCACTTGTCTAGAAAATACTGCATCAGTTTCTCTAGGAGGAGGCTGTGGAGAACTGCATTGAAAACCTTGAAGAAATCCAGGTAGACAATGTCCACTGCTTGCCCCACATCAACTGAATAGGTTATTCCATTGTAGAAGGAGGTCCAGTCTGTCGAGTATGACTTGCCCTTGGTGAATCCATGCTGAGTTTTTCCAGTCACTTACTTCATTTGACTTGTGATGGTCCCCAGGAGTATTAATTCCATAACTTTCCCAGGCATTGAAGTAAGACTGGTGGGTCTGTAATTTCCTGGATGTTCCTTAAAGTCCTCCTTGTACGTGGGGGTGATATTAGCCTTCTTCCAGTCTTTTAGGTCATCCCTCGGTTTCCACAACTCCTTGAACTTTATGGAGATCTCACAATGATGTCATCCAGCTCTCTTAACTCCTTTGTGTGGATAGTGGCTCAGCCCCTCAATTTGTAGTAGTCAAGATCTTGTGATAGTTCACATACCATGTCTTCCTTCAGTGATGGAAAGTCTGTTTACATTGATCTAACCATGCTCAAACTGGTGGGAAGACTGCATAGAAACTACCTCCCTTAAAAATGTAACTTCAGAGTATGTAGCTACAAGAACATACGCACATTTATTTTAGCTGTCCAAACTCATTTTACCATAACCTGTAGCTTACTATGGCTTTATCATAGTGTTCAATTAGTTGGTCTTCATCATTGTGGTCTCAAGCACTTCCAGCTCAGATGGTCAGTCTCCAAACGTTACATCTCTCATCTGGGGATTTCTCTCACTGGTGTTTAATGTTGCCTTGCCCCAATTTTTTTTTGCTGTGATAAACCTTGGAAAGTCTGACCTCAGTTCAGCCCATCAACAGTTTTTTTAATCTTATAAATGTAATGGTAAAGTGTACCATAGCGAGTTATTTTTCACAAAAGAAATGCAAAGCAAAATAACCTCCCCCAAAAAACCCCGAACAACCAACACCAACCAAAAGAAACAAACAAACACAACCTCATCTTGAAAAACAAATTCTGATAAATATAATCCCAAAGACCAGTTTACTTGGCTGGTATTAAGTGCTATTCATATGAGACCCTGAGAGGCTGTCAGACACTTCATTTCCTTTATGATTCAACTGTCCACGCAGGAAGCAAATCAGAGTATACATAGTATTTCTCCTGCAGATATGTCTTTTATTCAGAAGTACAAATTTCCTGAATATCTTCTGAAGTTTGTCAGGATGTGAAAGGCAGCAGGAACTTCATACCACAAATGGAAGAAAAATAAGTTCTTTCACAAGATAGCTTCAGAGCAAACACTTAACGGAGTAATTCTACTGATATTTCCTTCTGTCATACATCTCTAATGCCTAAATATTGCTTGCAACCTTTATTTTTCACCTCTTTCAATGATAAGTCTTCTTCCACATGGCAAATTTATTCAATAAAGAACTTCTGTAACTTTAAATTTTAGGGAATAGGACTTTTTATCTGTTCTTTTTACTAGGTTGGTATTTTGGTTTTTTTTATTTGTTTTTAAATGCAATGTCTGAACAAGTTAGTGACAATCTGGGCAATAGTGAATTCCCATGCCAATATAATAGACAGAATGGATGGAAAACTGTATCCATTTAACATTTTTTGTATACCTACTTCATCCTAGGTAATATGTTCTCATGGATCATGATAGCAAATACTTTTCCAAGTAGGCTATATATGTATCTGTCTATATATTTGTATTAGGTTCAATAAGTTTAATTTCCTTTAAATCTACAGAATCTACCTGCTATAGAACTTTGTTGCATTTTATCCCATTTTGCTCCTATTGCCAAATCCTTTACTGAGCTTCCATTCAGAATCTCATTTAAAACCTTGTGTAATAGTAAAGTCAAACTAATAGAGTTCCACATTTTGATTTTTCTATTCTACAAGCAAAAGATGTTGACAGGTTCTTAGAACGTTCAACATCATGTGTCATTAGTATTATAATGTAATATTTTACAGAATTGTATTTCCTTCAAAATTTGCAAGTAGTTTTGGACAAATGGCAATAAAAGCTTCCTTTGCCTCTTTTATTTATTATCATTCCAATATGTCATAATATAACAAAAAACTCTGGGTTAGAAGGATCTTCCAAAGGTCATCTAGCTAATATTCTTTCCCCACTGCAGCATCAGTGCATATATCTAAAATGGAAATAGCATGACGTTTTGCATTTATGTTCAGTTTACAGTGTCATTTCTGACAGATACTTGTTTAAGACTTCCAATGATGCAGACTCCATGCCTCTGCTAGGCAATTTATTTTGTTGCTTTGTTAGCTGTAATATTGACATTTTGCTTAATACCTTGCCTGATAATTACTTGTTTACTTTTAATCTTCTGCCTGTTCTATCATCTTTCATCTGGTCAGGAATTTATTTTCTCTCTCTTTGCAGTTATCTTCTACATATTTAAAGATACTGTATCACCTTTGGAGCCTGTGCTCTTACACCTAAACAATGCCCATATTTGCTCCTCATACGTAATCCCTTTCAAAACAGTTTTATGGTGTGTCCTACAGTTTTATCATGTACTCCACACCTTTTTTGATGTGCAGTGTCAGAACCTGGACAAAATATTAGCTGAAAATTGAAGCAAAGTAGAATAAAGTTTTTCTAGCATATATTGCATTGGCTAGTCTCATGGTTTGAGTGAGACATAAGATGTATGTCCTCTATTGGAAAAGACATACCATTTTGCATTTAGGTTCAGAATGGAATCAACCACATTCATGTTTTGTTCTGAAGACTAGTGATTTATCTAGTTCTGTAGTCTCTATTTACATATTTAATCACTCCAGTTTAAATGTAGAGTTTTCCTCTTGTCCTATTCTAAAGTTTTAGTTGTTTTCCAATTTAAAATTGCTTTGAATTCTTTTCCAGAAAATTATTCTTTCCATTCTTTCCAACAGCAACTTGATATATTCTGTAAGTATAATGAACATACTCTGTTTCCCGTCACTTAGTTTATTAATGAAATATTAGTGGTAATGAAAACAGAGGTGAACTCTCATTAAGTCAATTCTTTACACTTCCATTTTCACTGTAAAATTTAATACTTCTGAGTAGTTTTCCAACCAGTTATATGTTCAAGATTAGTTTTTCTTTGTTGGCTTATTACAGCTCAAAGCTTCCTCAGCTTACTTATGAAAATATCATGTGTGAGTGTGATAGGCAAAATTCCTACTAAAGTCAAGTTATTTTTCTTTGTTGTACAGCTCTGGTACCTTCTTAAAGAAGAAAATGAGGTCAATTCAATATGAACTGGTCTTGACAAGGCCATGTTAGCTGTTTTGCTTTAGGTCGTTTCCTCTGTATTATTTTTTTCTAGGAAATTTAGGTAGCTAAAATCCTCTATAACCTCCAGCTACTGTGTTGTGTACCACTTTGCCAACTGCTCAACAAAAAAGACATGTCCTTACATCTTTTAATAGTTCTGTTATCTCTGTCCCCTCTTCCAATCTGATACTAATTTTCCTCTATTTCTCTAGTGCCATTTATTACTTTCTGACTTTTTTTTATCATACTCCACTGAATCTTAAAGTATCAGTTTAGATAGTAGGATCACATTTCCACTTCAAAGTCTGAGACTATCTCTGTGAGAAATGAACTTTAAAACAGGTTTCAAATAAGCTTTTCCAACAAGATAAAAGTACTCGTACTTTAATTTTTTTCCCTATTTTTTTCATTTTTGCTTTTTTTCCTTTTTTTTCTTCTTTTCTTCTTTTTTCTCTTTTTATGTTGGATATCTCAATGGTATGTCACTGTTGTACATAGGTATTAAAATAATTTTAATTTTTCTCTATTTTAAGTAACATTCATCCATATTGCTAAATATTATGTATAACCATATTGGTACCACTACTTGCTCTTTAGTTAACTGAATTAATTTTACAAACTGCTGTTCATAAGAACTACTCATCTTGGGTTTAGAATACATAATGGATGTTCTTTCTGCAGTCTCAGAAGAGAGAGCACATAAATGTGTAACATATGCAAGAGAGTTTCATCTTCAAATTAAGAGACTGTCTTTTGAACTGAACTGAGCACAGGACCAGGGAAATACAAATACCCGATCCCCTTGAGCAGAATGTCTTCTCACTTGCATCAAATTTTCATAAGCAAGGGAACTGATGATATAAACTACAGCCTGGAGACAATATTTATCTTGAGATATTCACAGATAACAGGGCAACCCAATACATTGTTGTACCTTTTTTGCTGCAGAATTTTTTCCCTTGTGGAAAACTGTGACTGTTGCCTCTTGTCCACCTGCTGTGCATCTCTGAGAGAAGTTTGGTCCTGTAATCCCACCTAGTTCATGAAGACAGCAATTAGGCTCTCCTAATGTCTATTAGCTTTTCCTTCTTTAGGATGAACAAACTTGTAACTCATGAGTTCCAGCCCCTTCACCACCTTGGTCATTTTCTGCTAGACTCTCCAACTGGTCAACGTCTGTAGCATACTGGGAGCTTGAAACCAGGTACAATACTCCAGACATGGCCTCACAAGTGCTGAGGTGGAGTAATAATCACTTCCTTTGACATGTCATGTCACCTGAAAACTTGCCTCCTCTTCATCTTCTAGGACACCGCGCCACTCACCCTCACTCACAGAGCCTTATAGTGGCACTTGATCTAATCAAGACCTTCCTAGGGAGTATTTTTTCCTGTAAGAGCATCAAGGACACTTCTTGTAGACTATTCTGAAGCTCTTTAATCAGTTAAGATGAAGTACTCTGTTTTCCACAGACTAATGATATAACCATTGGAAGAGAGAGCATAATGGCTTAACCCAAGCTAGCAACTCAGCCCCACACATTCGCTGCTCACTCTGCTCCAGTGGGATGGGGGAGGGAATTGAAAAGGCAAAAGTGAGAAACCTCATGGGTCGAGATAAAGACAGTGTAATAGGTAAAGCAAAAGCGGTGCACACAAGCAAAGCAATGCAAGGAATCCATTCCCTACTTCCCATTGCCAGGCAATCTCCAGGACAGCAGGACTCCATCATGAGTCATGGTTACTTGAGAAGACAAATGCTGTAACTCCAAATATCCCCCTCTTCCTTCTTCTTGCCCCAGCTTTATATTCTGAGCATGGTGTCATACAGTGTGGTATATCACTTTCATCAGTTGGGGTCAGCTGTGTCCCCTCCCAACTTCTTGTGCACCCCCAGAGGAAGACTGCATTTGAACAGCAGCAGATATAATCCAGTAGGTGTGAGAGCAGAGCTCTGGTATCTGCTCAATTGTGTATTAAAATGCTGTATATATATAAGCCTGTATTGAGATTTTTGATATTGCTAACTTGAATCTTCTGTTCAAATTTTCAGGTATAGACACAATCCACAGCTGTTGCAAAGTGATGAAATTGTACTGAGACTCTCAATTCAGCTGAGGATATGGCTGCAAAAGTGAATCTGTAATAAATCAATGGGTATTTTTTTTCTTTTTAGCTTGAGTGGTTTAGATTTCCAGGAATGCTTTCTTTGCTAATGTGTTATTCAAACTAGGATTGTTTGTTAATTTCAGAAAATACTGGAATGAAATGTAACATCTTACAGATGAATGTACAGTAGAAAATTATTATTATTAATAAAAAGTATTTATCCAGGCAAAATATTCCTCATTTGTGAATACAAATTAGCAAAACTATACATTTAAAATCCGGGGAAATTTAGAGGAATAATATAGTGGAGCAAAATGTGTATGTTCTGGAATCTATTAAACTATTTTATAGACTTTTATAAGAGTAAACTCATTAAATGTTATTCCTTTGGTTCAAAATTCTGAAGCTTGCTGACAGTGGGCATCATTACTAAGATATAAAAATATTTGGCTTTAAAAGTAGTCTCAAGAAAAAGCACATTGCACTCAATGAAAAATAAATTCTGTCAGTCAACACAGATTGCTTAATCTCAACTGAAAGAAGATGGGAGAGAAAAGTGTTTATTTTATCTTATGATTAGTTTGCCATAACTCTCTGTCCTAAAGCAAAAAATAAAATTCAAAGAAAGGCAATGAAAAATAACAGTGACAATAAATCACCAAATGAGTTACAGAGTTCCTGATAGAAGAACAGAGACTGATAAGGGTAATAACATTACACTCTGTTCCTAAAAAAACCCAAAATTAACTGGTAAATACTAAATTCAATACAAAAGATAAATCTAAGATTAAAATATAGCTACTATTCCATACAGAAATTTTGGTTTCTGCAGAAAAACTTTATATGTGGTTGAAAGAAAGTTCCAGAATGTTATATACCAGGAATGTAGAAGCAGCCAAATTCTACTCAAAACCAGTATGACTGTCTGTGCTTAGGTAGCAACAGTGTACAAGCTTGGTCATGATGAAGTTAAAGGTATAAATTCTATTTTTAGTATAATTCGAAATTCTTATGCAGGCTTTGACACTATGACTCAAAATACAACTAATCAGTTGCTTGCTCTTCCTTTGTCCTGGCTTGAGCCAGGATGAAGCCAATTTTGCTTTAAATTATTTTTATTTTTTTTCTTCAGTTAACTTGCTTTTAAGCGGCACACTTGCTGAAATTAGCAGCAAGTTTTACAGCTAGTGGCCTGGTAACACCAGCATGTTTATAATTACTGCTTAGAGACCAAGACCACTTTGGCTTGTTAGATCTGCTGTTTCAGATACTACACAGCAGAAGACTCACATCTACAACCCTACTGTAGGGAGGAGCAAACTAGACAGATGGAGAAATTGGCCAAACCAATGATTCCATCCCATATACGTAACTCTCGATACAAATTCTGGGAATCATGGAAGTTAACTTCCCTTTTTCTAACTCTCTGTCCATGGCCAGCATCCAGAGAGAGCTCTATCTGTCCATCTCCTGTGATCCCTAGATCTGTGTGATCATTTGAATTAAGTCTGTGATGCTTTGGTTTTCAGCTGCATTCTGTTGAATTCTTGGATATAGTTATCATTATCTTCTTGACATTAGTATTTCTTAAATATCTGATAAGTAGCTGAAAGCTTCCCTGCAAATTATCATATAGACTTCTAATGGTGGCATGCACATTTACACAAGTCAGTTAACGATGCACATAAATATCTCTCTACAGCTACCTGAGTTTGGAAACATCTTCTTTCCAATATGGATATGATTTTCCATTTTCACTATTCAAATTACATACTAAATCTACATGTACCTCAAGTCTAACACTTCCAACATTTTGTTCATTAAAATTGCATGCACCGTGTTCTAGCAGTGTAAGGAGCATGGCAGAAAGTTTCTGTCTAAATTGCTGAGAACCTAATCAGCAGAACTGGGACAAAAATAACCAGTAAGTGAAAATATTGCATAACTATCTCTTTGTCTGATTATTTGGCTGCAGTTAATAACAAACAGCCACATATTAAAATTCTTAATAGTTTGCATAAGCCATGAAAATTGCAGCTAATTGTACTCCCAAAGTGTACAAGCCTTTAGAAATTGTGGGGGTTTTTTTTGTAAAAAATAAAATAAAATAAATTTTTTTAAAAAAAAATTCCTCAAGGCTTTTTTTTCTTTTTTCTTTTTTTTTTGGTTTTTTTTTTTGTTTTTGTTTTCTGAAAACAGACTTTGCAGTGAGGCTTCCTTAATGTAATGGTTCCTCAGCTAGACTAAAACAATATCTGTCAGAAAAGATTGTTTTCATTCTTTTGGGGATACATCATGAATTTCAAAACAGCTCAAAACCTCATAATTTGTATTCTGATCTGGCTTTTTTTTTTTTACTTACTGACACATAAATCATTGCCTGTTTTGATTACTGGTAAAAGAACACCTTTTTGATTCTCAACACAAAGATATATGTACATACTTAATGCAACACTGTAACTAGACCAATCAAAGGATCAGCTCTGTAACAAAATACAATGAGTAAATTGCGCATGGTGTAATGTAACACAGATACCCTTTTACAGGATTACGCTGTACTATGGAGGGATTCCAGAATGGTGTAAATCTAGAATACTCTTAATCCAGAGAACACTTTGTCTCAAATCTCATTATTTTAGTTGTTTCATTTTTCATACAACAATCCAGTTAACACAGGTCCTGAGATTTTCCAGATGAATTTCACCTCATCAAAACAATTCTCTATTTTTCATATTTTTTTCCCCATTCTTTTCTTTCATTTCTCTGTACTCTGCAAGAGAAAATAGTCTATTTTCCTTTTCACTTTAATGAAAAGGCATTTGGCTTCAATGTGCATTAACACCTTTTGTAATTCTGCCCATCCAAGGTATTTGATGCTTTTCTAACACAATGTTTTTTGTTGTTAATGTTTAGTTTCTAGTGCTAAAATAGTAATTCACTGAAAAAAAACCAAAGCAAAATACCCTTCCCATCCCATGCCTTGCTAAGAGCAGAAGGAACTAAAAGTTGTAAAATCTCTTTTTGGAGTGTTTTGAATGCACATCACACTTGCTCCAACTTTCACAGGCTCAATTACTCGTTTAGTTTGTCAGACTCCCTTAGGCTCACACCCACTTACTGAAATGTAATTACATTTCATTTCACAATACCTCTGATATGACTCCTGGAATTCAACTGTGTCAAAAAATCTAACTCACAGGCCAATTGTAAGAAATAATTGTGCCATCAAAAAAAATAATAAAAATTATGTGTACATAAATTACAGCTGAAGAAAGTACTTATATTCCTCTTTTCTGTGCCCCTTAAGATTCAGCTTTGCGTGACTAACACTCACACTTGAAAAGTTTTTCAGGTTGTTTATATTATTTGAATTTTCTTCTTCTTCTTCATACGTCATTTCTGTCCTCCTTTCTCTTCATTCTCTTCTGCATTCCCACTCACAACATGTAGTAAGATACAAAATAAATACTATTGGAAGTGAAATAAACTGATACATCTTTGAGATTTAAGAAGGGCATTTCATACTTCAATGCTGAAGCTGTAAGCAGTATGAAATGGCTGTGTCGATGTACATGTGTAGGTGTTAATGTGGATGAAGGAAGTATGCAGCTCTGTGATGCAACAGGGTAACACTTCTTGAATGTTCCTGTTAGTCAAAGTCAGACTTTGACCCGAGATGACAAATGAGTACATTAAATAATGGTCTACATGGTTTAGTAGTAACTGTGGTTCCTTTTAACTCAATCAAAAGTCAAAATAATGCGCTTTTTTTTTTTCTTGTTAATCTGTATCTTCTGTTTTCATTAAATTAAGATTTCAGCTTCATTGCTGTGTTAGTATGTTGCACTATAACTGTGTATTATATTATACACACACACACACACATACATATATATATATTATACACTAGTATAACTGTAGTGACAGAAAAAAACAAAAAAGCATGATCGAATTCCATACTTCAGAGACATCCCACACTATTATACTTTCCTCACTAGGATGCTTGTGCTGCCAGTTCTCAGTTCATTACAAAGAAGCACAACAAATGTTGGATGAAACTCAGATATCAGAAATGTGATCCAAATATTTCAACACATTCTTGACAGCTTCAGATACATGATAAAAGTGATTTTTCCTGTACAGAGCTCATAGCATTATTTGGAATCCAGCTACAGGATCAGCCTCCAGCTTCCCAGTGAGAACCCTCTGTAGGTTTGAGACAGGCAGAAGATGTGAGCCTCCCAGGCTGACAGGAAAGCAATCTGTACTGCGGCATGGTCTAGAGATTAAGCAGTAACTTTATCACAACTTTTTGCCCTTAGCACAATCAACTTTGATATGCAAATCCAGCTTTAATTTTATAAGAGTTGTAACTACTGCTTATACAATATTGCTCATCGCAAATGGTAGGTATTAAAGATATTCCAGTCCCTGTACTTATTTGCAAATGATGTAAACACTGCAGTGCATTTGAGATCAATGATGGAGTCATTCATTTATTGTAAAAAAAAAAAAAAAAAAAAGTTGGATGGAAAGATAATTGAAGAGAAACTTGCAAAATTGTTTTTAAAAGGACCATCTCTAAATAGTATTATAAAGATATCACACCAACATAAGGACAAAGTATTTCAGTGAATTAAAATAAAAATTGTACTGAAAATAATATTAAAAAAATCTTAAGGTAAAAATGATTTTAAACCAACACACAACAACTAATCACAAGTGTTGCACCAGTGTTTCTAAATAAAATGCAGTTCCTAACACAAGAAAAATATTTTCATTTAGTGAGATCATGCATCAAAGAGTTTATTTGTGTTGATAAGAAGAAAAGATAATTAGTTGAGAGAGAGTAACCAAAAAGAAGCTGTGTTCAGTAAAAATAAATATTTTCACAGTGGCGCAAGCCGATGTCATTTTTACCTTAAGATTTTTTAAATATTATATTTTAATATTATTTTCAGTACAATTTTCTTTTAATACTTTAATTTTCAACACAGTACACCTCAAAATACTTGATGCAATTTTCCATTTTTATTCACATTGTAGGTCAGATACTTCAAAATGGTATTATTTTCAGAGCAATGCCCTGAAACCAGAGCAGTGTCATTAATTTGCCCTACATAGGCACAGCCCAATGCAATGGAACCCAAACCACCCAGACCTGAGAACCAACGTACTGTGAGTTCAGTGGCATGGGCATAGATATAGAGATTTTCAAAATAAAGAGGAAAGAGTGAGCGAATAATTAAAATAAAGAGAATAAAAAAAATAAATTTAAAACCCAACAAGTAGCAGCAGGAGAAAACCAGTCTACAGAAGTTTACATATTAATTTGTAACTGATAAAGAAAAAAAATATTTAACAGTTCTAACAGTTGGTACGATTGATATATTTGATAATGGCCTTCAGTAAGCTGGTTAAAATAGATTAGAAAGGTGGTAGCTATTATATGCTTAAATACAAGGCTTTAAACAAGGTTACCAGTCTCATTAATTTTGCCAAATGAGCAAGTGCCATCTTTGTCCCTATATTTGCGTAACTGTTATTTCATTAGCAGTATTTCTCTGTGAGTGAGGTGGGACGAAGTGAAGGTGAAAAAGGAGAGAAAGTGGGAAAATGACTCAATAAGAAACGCAAGAGTAGATATATTGGTTAAGAAAAGGTAAAGAACAAGTTTTTTAACAGCAATACATCCCAGATATAGTCTATTTCATTGTGCTTTGAGTCAGAAAACTAAGCTGGATCAGAGTGCTAGAGAATATCTGGTCCAATCCTCTGCTCCCAATAGTGTCAGCTCTACAGCACTTCTTCCTAGAAGAGAAAGTATGCTCAAGTGGTCCTACACAGTGTAGGGGAGTAATTGATACAAAGAGAATGAAAGTAATGAAAAAAAGCTAATCTGTTGGTGTGGAGACCAGATTAAAACGCAGAATGGGGATGAGCTGTTGTTGTGTGCACAGCAGAAGTTCTTCAAAAGGACAATCCCATTTTAATTTCTCAGGCAGGAATGATGCACACACTTCATCTTACAGCTTCCAACCTCTAATTTCCAAGCTCAGTTTGAGTTATCTAGGATTAAATTGCAGAAATTCGACACTTTTTATTTAAATTACTAAATACAGCAACAAACTGAGCTTCTAGCTGTATTGCATCAAAATTTATTGTCACAAAATTCTGAGAAAAAATACCTGTAAAAGCACAAGAGACACATTTATTTGCCTTAAGATTTTTCTTGCTTTCCTTTTTCCACAACTTTCCCTCTGCAGACTATTTGTAAACAATCTTTTACCTTAGGTACCTTTATTTTATAACCAGATGTTCTTTTAAAATTTATTTTCTGAACTCTTTTGGAACCACACAAAGAACTGGAAAACAACTTTTGCCATTGTATAAAATATTATATAAATAGATCATGGTATAATCAAGGGACTTTTTTGAGCATAAAATGTTCCTGGGTGACAGTCACCCAGGAACCACATGATGACTCACGGTGACTGAAGCTGCAGAGATACACAGCAGTGGTAGTGTATTTAAATACAGTTTCTCTCTCATTTTCATCAAGCTTGACTGACAACTTCAAAAATAGTCTTTGGGAAATAGAATACAAATCCAGAAGAGAATAGGGGAAACTCTGAAAATGGTGAAAGCTGTTTGTCATGTAGTGACAGGGACATGATAGACTAGAACTGTCAGGGAGGAGAGGTGCCATTTAGAGTTTTTTCTGTGATTGTCTTCCATTGTCACAGGCAAAGGGTAAAGCTTTTCTTAATGTCAGTTGCAAAAACTTGTTAGCAGTGTATGATGGCTATTCTCAAGAAATAGCTAGGATTCCTTAGTTTTATGTATAAACCTTCAAAGCCATTTTGGGCCTCATGATCTTTCTCTAAAAGGGAACTACAAGGGAAGTTAAAAAAAATATCTGTAATGTAGAAAGTACAGCTATAGATGAGCAGGCTGCCAGTCATTTTCTAGTGCTGTGCCTAATTTTTCTCATTTTGTTTTTAATCATTACATTTTAAAAATCATGGAGTCTGAATTTTTTGTTGTCCTTTATTAATTGCAAACACTTACAAAGGTTTTCAGTAGATTTATAATGAAAAGTATGGATCTTATGAATTGCAAACCCTAATTATAATGCCACTAACTTTTACTGTTCTGGTAGGATATTCCGGTGTACTTAGCCAAGTTCAGAGCATACTGGAACTGTTGTTTAAAAAACAATAAAATCTGTGCTGGGATGCAACAGAGTATCTTAGCCAAGTTTCAGTTATTAATTGCCTTGAATGCTGTGAAGAGTAAATAGCATTTTAATAAGGGCTATTTGCTATGTGGTAAATGGTAATTTTAAAGGAAAAACTCTTAAGTAGTGATCTGTGAATATTTTCTGATTAAAAAATAAAAAGTAAAGAATATTAAGAATTCCATGTAATCTAAATGTACAGTTGCCAGTTTTCACTAGAAATTTTGTGCCTGAATGTGTTAGGCGTAGATTTTAAAAAAAAAGATGAGCAACTTGTTTGTGAAATACTTCCTAAACTAGTTTTAAAATGCTCAGAAATCCTAAAAATTCATGCTCAGAACAAGGTGTTATTTTCAACACGCAGGAAAACTGTTACACAAAATGGTCTCATAAAATTGATGCACATGTTATTGAGTCACAGATCTCTAAGAGATTGTTCAATACTACTCACCCTAGCTGACAAATTAATCTGCTTTTCTTTAAAAATTCCTTCTTTTACACAATAGATCTTAAATAAGCAATATTTCTTTGATATATAAACTGCAGGAGATACAAACAAAATATAACACAAGTCACGATCAAATATTTATGGAAGCAGAACAAATGTGGCACATACCGTGGAGGTGTGCTCTGAGATGGGCTGTTCTATTTTTAGATTTTAGAAAATATAAAGTGGTACCTTGCTTTGTTTATCTTGTTAGGTTTTGCAGTTTTTGGTTCCTGATCTGTGACACAATAAGATTAAATTAAACAGAAATAATTGCATTAGCTGAACACCTGGGACATTTATAGAAGCAAAGCTTTTTTTTAATGAAAAAAAAAAAATAATAAAATGAAATTGCTACACCAAATGTAATTATAGTTTTTTACATGAAGTTGAAATATAAAGTGCTTTTCATCTACATTTTCCCTTTTTACACCCATTTACACTTTAAATCTCTGATTTTATCTATAATAAGAGAAAAATATTAAATCCAGGTGAAATTTTATCTTTTACCAACTGCCAAATTGTTAAAACTGAGAACACCCAAGCATGATCAGGAGCTTACTGATAGTTACATATTCTTTAATCTGAATCTAACTGTTTCCACTATAAGCTAGTCCTTGATAAATAATTGAAACTAAATAGCAGATAAATGATGACAGCATCTAAGCAGGCACAAAAAGTACACTAACTTACCAAGGAAAGCTAAATTAGGTCATTAAAACTATCAGGTGAAATGCTGTTTAAAAACTATTAGGGTCACCTTTCTTCATAGATTTTAATGACTCATTAAGATGACCAATGACTTTCATACCAGTGTGATGGGTTTCAAATAATGTTTCATATCATTATAACCATATAAATAAGTTTTAAACAGTTCTGGCCTCTCAACATACTTTTCTGCATTTTTGCAGCATTAAGAGAGTGACCTAGCTTTTCTGTGCCTATCAGAATGCTGCACTTTTCACAAAACCATGACAGAGACTAAATACCATGTGTTTTAAATCTGGCATCATTAAGTAATCTAAAAAAGCCTCCTTCTCTTTCTGAACTCAGCTGTTGTAAAGAATATTGCTGAATTTTACACCCTAAGCTGCAATCATCATTCTGGTGACAGAAAATATCACAAAAAATGTGGTGTCTGTTTTATCATCCTAAGTGTCGTTAATTGCTTTGTTGCCATTATAACTTTGCACATTATTTTGCTTTCTAATGTAACAGATACGAGTCGTGATGGGGTCACAGATTAAAATTCATGGATTAAAATTCCAAACAGACATCCTTACAAAGTCAGTTTTTAACTTTCTAACATTTCATAAAAATCTATGATTTTGACCTCTCATCTGTCAAATACAAATAGTGCTGCTAATGACACTGCTGGGTAAAACACTAATAGTGATGCAGAAGAAAGTTACATTACTAGACTTCTTGTAGCTAGAACTTGTAAACCTACTTTGAACTCAATTCCAACTTCACCCAAGTAAACGTATAAAATATACTTTTATCTGAAAAGCCATTCTAAACAATTGGTCAGAATAATTGTTCAACAGTTTTTAAAAGCATAGTTTGAATGATAAACTTAAATAATAATTTTTATTGTTTATTTTAAGAACTTTCCTAATAGAATTAATAAAGTTGCCTTTCAAGGATATCTCTTAAAAAAAAAAAAAAAAAGGAATGTATGCCCATCACATGCTCAAATACATTGACACTCAGAAGAGAAAGTATCATCAGTAAAACAATTAAAAATTAATTAGGACAAAACCAGTCCAACAGTTGAAACAATACCATTGTCAATCAAATTTCTCCCCAGGTGTTATTGCCTGCTGGGAATGAGTAGGTTTCGAACTCATGAGACTCCACCATCACATGAAGTCCAGAAGCCTTGATTGGACATAAAAATCAGTAAAGAGATTTTCTTCTATGTGTCAGTGACAAGTACAACAGGTTGCACCTTTCTCATCAGAAAACCTCAAAGTTTAGCTTTCTTTAATGAAAGTTGAAAAGTAGCTTATTGCTCAGTATTATTGGTCAATATCTTAGTAGAAAAAAAAAAAATAAAGTGGATGTTAAGCAAGCATGGACTTGCATGGTAACAGAGAGCTGGCATAGACAAGTACTGTATTCAGAATGGAAAAAAAATGTAAGGCAGCCTGTACCAGTACATGAACCATGTGCCCAGAAAGCTTGAGTTCTAGGTGTGGACCTCCTCAGTCTCTCAGTCTCACTATTTACAGGTGCTGGACCTTTGGACATTACATTTCTGCAGCACTGACAAAAAATTCTTTTCTGTAGCCGATAAATGGTCAAAAGAAAACATGCTTTCCTTAAACTGTGAAGGGATGTGATATTTCAGTGGTTTTAACATTCAGTAATTTTATAACATGCGAGTGAAGGCATGATACAGTATCCTTTGAAATTATCATTACTAATTATTACCATTAACAGTAATTTATCACAGACAGAACTGTTTCTTACAGCTGAACTATATAGCTCATAAGTTAATACGCAAACTCATATGACCAATTTTTTTTTTTTTTGGCCTTAAGGTTCACATATGATTTTGTTCCCTCTCAGGGTTAAAATCCACCCTACTCTTAAAGCTGGAATATGCAGAACAAAAGAAAGAATAAATTCTCATCTTGCTGTGTAAAAACACGGGCAGGCAAAATTGTCAGTTCCTGAAACTCCTAAAATGCTCCATTCCATGATGACAATTAAAAAAACCCAAGCAACTAACTCAAGAAACAAAAATGTTATGTTTAGACTAAAAAAACATTGGACAGAAAGTATCTCACTCATTTTTTTAAACTTCTTTGTTTTCCTTTTTTGTCCAGTCAGCATGCAAGTTGGAGCTCCATAATCATGAGACAACTATAGCACGAGGCAGATGGTGTGTGGGTAAGCCAAGAAATAAGTTTCACAGAAATGGTGGAAAAAAGCTACCTGAGACTAAACCACAAGAAAACTAGTTTCAGTGATAAAGTTTGATTTTATTTTAGTCAGGAGTACATTTAAGGATTCTTCTGCTCCCTATTTTAACAACTACAAAGTGTGAAGGGGGTTTGGCACAGCTGCTCTGTGTGTGGCAGTGCCATGCCAAGCATGCTCCAGAGGGGGCCATTTGCACATAATGTAAGAGGGCTCCTTTACACCCAAGGATGAATTTGAAAGGGTAAGAGGTTTCACAGTCACCACAGGTTTCCACATTCAATGGATTTATGCTGGAAATATCTTACACATTGTTCCCAATCTGAGAATTTTATGGCACATTCTGATTTTTCTTCCTTCTTTCAGTTTCAATGTTGCCAAACCTCAAATCAGTTTCAAGCACTTCAGCTCAAGGAGCATCTACAGACACACAAAAAATGTAGCAGGATAAATAACAGAAAATGTCAGCAATCATTATCTTCAGATAAACTATCATGAGGATTGGATAGTTACTCAGGTTATTTTACTGCCATGCATCACAACGTGGTGGGTTACCCCAGAATGTTTAAATAAAATATGCAAGTCCCAGGTGATGGGAAGGAGAGATTAAAAAAATGTTTGAAAGCTCTCATTTTAAAAACTTGAAGAAAAATCACAAATCCAGATACAATTGGGTTGTAATTCACGGCAGTGTTTCCATTCCTCATTTCCCCTCTGAAGCTTCACTAACTTTAATGGCAATTTGCTTTGTCTTAAGGGACTGCCCATACCAAATTATTTTGGCACTGATTCTGGATAATTGGATTAATATGGATTCAAAATCCACAGTCACAAAGGTATTTAGGCAACTGATACTGTAGCACAAATGTTGGTACCTGAATAAGAAACTGTAATTAGTATTTCAATTACATTGTGTTCTCTGTTTAATTATACATATTGCAAAAATATTATATGTCCTGAAAAGGAATGATCAAGCTCTCCTGGGAGACAGGAGAAAATAGCCCACGAAGAATTCTGCATTAAGTTGTCAGATGAGTCTTCACATCCCAGCATGCCAAATTTCTCACAAAGCCATGACCATCTTTTCAACAGCCTTGTCTGATGCTTTGCTGCAATACATCCTTAAAAACCCAAGTGTGGACAATACAGTTTGCACCAGAAGATTGATGGATATTATGCTAAAGGATACAAGTTATCTCCACATGTACTGAAATTTATTAAGTCACAGTTTATAACCATGAGACAATTTCACAGAGTCTTTGTTTTGTGGCAAGAAAAAAAAACGACAACAAAATATTAGTGCCCTTCTGCAATAGGTAAGACAGATGAAGTGGTTAGCATTTGTACAGCAACCTTGTCAATTGAGTGATTTAGTAACAAATTTATATCCTCTTTAATTATAAAGTTCACAGAAATATCACACTGCCTGAAAAACAAAAGACAAATACCTTCCTCATGTAGGTCTACTGAGAACAATTTCTATGGATACCTTGATCCTAAATTCTTAGCTCTGATGACTACAACAAGCTGCCTAATTCATACAGTTATTTTAAATTAATAGTTATCATTGTCCAAATAAGAAGAAAGTGCTGCAAGAATTTTCGTGCGGAGAATTCCCATCCAGGAAAACAAGAATAGGCGTTGAATCCCAACTTGAACATTTAGACCTTCATGCAATTCCAGCAGGTGTGCAGGAGCTGAGGGAATGCTAAGAGATGTATGATGAACAACACAGTACCAGCTGTGTGAGAGAACTGATGTCTTCTCAGAGCTCAAGGGAAACAGGTCAAGCAAAGGCAAATCTGAAGAACTGAAGTTCTTCCTAGAACCTCATCAGAGATGAGAGTCTAAGACTAAGTATGAATAAGTGATACATTTTTTATTTTATTAGTCTCGAAAAAAAGATTGTTGCTCTTTTAAATTAATCTGCAATATCTTTTTATAGCCTGTTCTGATCACATGGCCTGCAAGTAGATACCAGTTTAGCTTTAACCTGCAGGATGAGAAAATCCAAGCAAAAACCAGATCAAACAGTGAAGGATGGAGTACACTCTGCAAGGTCAGATGAATTACTGAAAAAAAGAAAAGATCACATTGGAGTTTACCACTTTAATTGGCAAAACCCCCACTTTTTTAATTGGATTGGAATGATCAAATGCAGATATATTGTTACATTGCCAAGCAAACAAAGGAGACTATGAAAACTGAGTAGTGCAGCTTACCATTTCTAAACGTGCAAAGTGCTATATTTTATTGTGCCCTATCTATTCCAGACACCGACGTGGCAAACAGTCAGTGGAGCAAACATATGGTCCTCATGGGAGATTTTAAATACCCTGATATCTGCTGGAAGACTTACACAGCCAGCCTTTCACAGTCTAGGACGTTCCTCCACTGTATTGATGACAACTTCTTAATGCAAATGGTGGACAAGCCGACTAGAAGAGGAGCGCTGCTGGATCTTGTGCTCACCAACAAGGAGGGCCTTGTTGAAGCAGTGGTGATCAATGGCAGCCTTGGCTGCAGTGACCACGAGATGGTGGAGTTCAGGATCCTGTGTGGGAGGAACAGAATACCCAGCAGGACCAGAACCTTGGACTTCCACAGAGCAAACTTTGGCCTCCTCAATCAATTGTTAAGGGAAGTCCCATGGGACAGAGTGCTAGATGGTAAAGGGGCTCAAGATAGCTGGACAACATTCAAGGACCACTTCTTGCAAGCACAGGATCAGTGTGTCCCAATGGGTAGGAAATCTAGTAAGGGAGCTAGGAGACCAGCGTGGTTAAAAAAGGAACTGCTGGGCAAACTCAAGTGGAAAAGGAAAATCTATAGATCATGGAAGGAGGGGCTGGTTACTTGGGAGGAATATAGGACTGTTGTCAGAGGATGCAGGGAGGCAACTAGGAAAGCTAAGGCCTCCTTGGAACTTAACCTTGCAAGTCGGGTTAAGGACAATAGAAAGGGCTTTTTCAAATACATAGCCAACAAAACTAATACCAGAGGCAATATAGGCCCACTGCTGAATGAGGTGGGTGCCCTGGTGACGGAGGATTTAAAGAAGGCAGAGGTGCTGAATGCCTTCTTTGCCTCTGTCTTTACTCCTGCAGGCTTTCCCCAGGAGCCCCAGTTTCATATAGCCCCAGTAGAAGTCAAGATAAAGGAGGAGTTTGCCCAGGTAGATGAGGATTGGGTTAGGGATCAGTTGCATAATCTGGACATCCATAAATCGATGGGTCCGGATGAAATGCATCCAAGGGTGCTGAGGGAGCTGGCGGAGGTCATTGCTAGTCCACTCTCCATCATCTTCAGTAAGTCATGGGTAACAGGAGAGGTGCCTGAGGACTGGAGGATAGCAAATGTCACTCCAGTCTACAAGAAGGGCAAGAAGGAGGACCCGGGTAACTATAGACCGGTCAGCCTCACCTCCATCCCTGGAAAGGTGATGGAACAACTTGTCCTTGGCACTATCTCTAGACATATCAAGAATGAGGGGGTCATCAAGAGCAGTCAACATGGTTTTAGCAAGGGTAAGTCATGTTTGACTAACCTTATAGTCTTCTATGAGGAAATTACTAGGTGGATAGATGATGGTAGAGCGGTGGATGTGGTCTATCTTGATTTCAGTAAAGCATTTGACACCGTCTCCCACAGCATCCTTGTAGATAAGATGATCAAGTATGGGTTTGATGATCAGGCAGTGAGGTGGATCAAGAACTGGTTGAAAGTAAGAAATCAGAGAGTTGTAGTCAATGGGACAAAATCTAGTTGGAGGCCTGTGACTAGTGGAGTCCCTCAGGGGTCGGTACTGGGACCGGTGTTGTTCAGCATCTTCATCAACGACCTGGATGAGGGTACAGAATGTACCCTCAGCAAGTTTGCTGATGACACCAAGCTGGGAGGAGTGGCTGACACACCAGAAGGCTGTGCTGCCATTCAGAGAGACTTAGACAGGCTGGACACTTGGGCGGGGAAAAACCTGATGAAGTTTAACAAGGGCAAGTGTAGTGTTTTGCATTTGGGGAAGAAAAATGTCATGCACCAGTACAGGTTGGGGGCTGACCTGCTGGAGAGCAGTGTAGGTGAAAGGGACCTCGGGGTCCTGGTAGACAGGAGGATGACCATGAGCCAGCAATGCGCCCTTGTGGCTAAGAAGGCCAATGGCATCCTGGGGTGTATTAGAAAGGGTGTGGTTAGTTGGTCAAGAGAGGTTCTCCTCCCCCTCTATTCTGCATTGGTGAGGCCGCATCTGGAGTATTGTGTCCAGTTCTGGGCCCCTCAGTTCAAGAAGGACAGGCAACTGCTGGAAAGAGTTCATTGCAGAGCCACAAAGATGATTAAGGGAGTGGAACATCTCCCTTATGAGGAAAGGCTGAGAGAGCTGGGTCTCTTTAGTTTGGAGAAAAGGAGACTGAGGGGTGACCTCATCAATGTTTACAAATACGTAAGGGTGAGTGTCAAGAAGATGGAGTTAAGCTTTTTTCAGTGATGACCAGTGATAGGACAAGGAGTAATGGATACAAATTGGAGCATAGGAGGTTTAAGGTGAATATCAGAAAAAAGTTTTTTACTGTAAGAGTGACAGAGCACTGGAACAGGCTGCCCAGAGAGGTTGTGGAGTCTCCTTCTCTGGAGACATTCAAAACCCACCTGGACGCCTTCCTGTGTGATGTACTCTAGGTGACCCTGCTCTGGCGGGGGGGTTGGACTAGATGATCTTTCGAGGTCCCTTCCAACCCCTATGATTCTATGATTCTATGATTCTATGATATATTAAAGTACTAATATCCCACTGTAAACTGGAAGAAATGCTTGAAACTCTTGGTTCTTTAGGAAGCTGAAGCTCATTCTTCCTTCCTTTTTTGCTTTTTATTTAGAACCCCAGCAACTTTGACAACTCAACATTTGTTAATCCTAAAGACTGCAAAAGTATAGGTGTTCCAAATTAGAAAATTAATTAATGCAGAATAATATAAAATAATTGAAAAACTATAAATACATAGTTTAACATCATGCTCAGTGTGATGAATGTGTTGCCTTATATATAAGGCAAAATTGACTTTGGTTTAAAACCCATATACACTGTCTCTTTATTTACAGAATATATATATTTATTTGGGTTGTTTGGTGGTTTTTGGTTGTTTTTTTTTAAATGTACTGTAGCTGGCAAATTCTAATTTAAGAAACCAGAGCTTGGAATTAAGATCTGAGTATGTCATAGTGTCCTTTATTCATGCTGTATGCAAAATTAAGGCAAATACTTGCACTGTCATATTTATTCTTATTTGTAGAGAACTGCAAATCCACACCCAGCTTCAGAAAGCAGAGATATATGAAAATCAGCATTTGCAAAGACTTTACAGTGTAAAGAAGTAGATTCTCTAACCTTATTATACCTATGCTTAGGAAAGATAACATCTTTTCTGTGTGATCCTGATGAGATTTCTGTCAAAGCTTTTGTAGCACAAGCTTGTGTGCAAGTGCTCCTCTATAGTACAAGAAATGGAAGAAGGGAGCAGAACTGCAGAAGGCTTGTAGGGTACTTTGGCTTCTATACACCACTGTAATGGTCAGTGCTGTCTTTGGGCACAGGCAAAGTAGGAGTTGCTAAAATAAGTAGCATCAACAATTAGCAAACAGGCTCCAACTGCCCTTTTGATGCTTCAATTTTGTTTCTAACAAAGCCTTGGAAAGCCAAGTTAGAGCCCAATGCTGGGGGTGGGATTGCATAATTTCTGCTAGTTGCAGAGGTCCTATTTATCATTGGTGGTCATTTTAAGGCTCTCTGAGCTTGTTTTGGCAGTCACTTGCAATATAGTTGTGCAGGGAGAAGTCCATTTACTTCCCTGGATAAGTAAGGCATGCAAACTATTCGCCTGTCTCCTAGGCACCAGAAGACAATCAAAAAGACTTGTGCTTCAGTGACACACTGGGAAAACTGGATTCCTGATACTCTGCTAGAAAGCAGTGTCCCTATCCTTTCATTCCAAAATTAGGAGCCATGAATGGCGAGCTGCAGGCATTAAGGCTTTATTGAGAGCAAAGTCTAAATAGGAAGGCTTCTGTGACAGCATTGTTTTTCATGCAGTTTTTTTAAGGAAGATAAGAAGGGCATTATTTGAGACGGCCCATTATTTCTACCAGTCGCTTAAATCTAGTCTGGTGTTAAGCTTCAGCACTTATTCACAGCTTCAAGGTGTGGCATCAGAGAACAGGGTATAGTTAGACTAGCCAATGCATACACTGAACAGAAGTGTTGGCAAATTTTGATTTTTTTATGCTGTATCATAGCAATGGAAAAATTTATAGTGTTGATAGCTATATAATGTGACTGCTGAATTTCCACTATACTGTATGGATTTGTGTGCTTAGACTAAAACAAAAAAATACAAGATAAATATTGCTGTAACACTATCATTGTAGCCAAAATCTAATTTCCTGTATTTCTTTTTCAAATGCAAGTATGTAGACAGATATAGAATAATAGAATCATTAAGGTTGGCAGGGACCTCAAAGATCATCAAGTTCTGACCCCCCTGCCATGAGCAGGGACCCCAACCACTAGACCAGGTTGCACAAAACCTCCTCCAACGTGGCCTTAAAAACCTCCAGGGATGGGGCATCAACAACTTCCCTGGGCAACCCATTCCAGTTCCTCACCACCCTTACAGTGAAGAATTTCTTCCTAATATCTAACCTAAATCTCCCCTCTCTCAGCTTAAAACCATTACCCCTTGTCCTATCACTATCTTCTCTGATGAAAAGTCCATCCTCAGCTTTCCTGTAGGCCCCTTTCAAGTACTGGAAGGCTGCTATAAGGTCTCCCTGGAGCCTTCTCTTCTCCAGGCTGAACAGCCCCAACTCTCAGCCTGTCTTCATAGCAGAGGTGCTCCAGGCCTTTGGTCATCTTGGTGGCCCTTCACTGGACCCCCTCCAACAGGTCCTTATCTTTCTTGTGCTGAGGGCACCAGAACTGGACACAGTACTCCACTTGTGGCCTCACCAGAGCAGAGAGGCAGAATCACCTCCCTGGCCCTGCTGGCCACACTTCTTTTGATGCAGACCCAGATTCATTTGGCTCTCTGGGTTGCGAGTGCACACTGGCGGGTCATCACGAGCTTCTCATCTACTACCACCCCCAAGTCCTTCTCCTCAGGACTGCTCTCTAGCCATTCTCCACCCAGCCTGTATTTGTGCCTGGGGTTGTACCAAACCAGATGCAGGACCTTGCACTTGGCCTTGTTGAACTTCATGAGGTTGGCACTGGCCCACTTCTCAAGCTTGTCAAGGTCCCTCTGGATGGCATCCCTTCCCTCTAGGGTGTCAACCACACCACATAGCTTGGTATCATCAGCAGACTTACTGAGGATAAACGCAATCCCACCATCCACGTCTTCAACAAAGATGTTAAAACTGCGCTGGTCCCAATACTGACCCCTGAGGAACACCACTCATGACCTGCCTCCACTGGGATCACAGAATCCACAGAATCACAAAACCCTAGGGGTTGGAAGGGACCTCGAAAGATCATCTAGTCCAACCCCCCTGCCAGAGCAGGGTCACCTAGAGTACATCACACAGGAATGTGTCCAGGCGGGTTTTGAATGTCTCCAGTGAAGAAGACTCCACAACCTCTCTGGGAAGCCTGTTCCAGTGCTCTATCACTCTCACAGTAAAACAGTTTTTCCTGATATTCACATTGAACCTCCTATGCTCCAGTTTGCATCCATTACCCCTTGTCCTATCACTAGACATCACTGAAAAAAGCTTAACTCCATCTTCCTGACACTCACCCTTTACATATTTGTAAACATTGATGAGGTCACCCCTCAGTCTCCTTTTCTCCAAACTAAAAAGACCCAGCTCCCTCAGCCTTTCCTCATAAGGGAGATGTTCCACTCTTTTGATCATCTTCATGGCTCTGCGCTGGACTCTTTCCAGCAGTTCCCTGTCCTTCTTGAACTGAGGGGCCCAGAACTGGACACAATACTCCAGATGCAGCCTCACCAGGGCCGAATAGAGGGGGAGGAGAACCTCTCTTGACTGACTAACCACACCCTTTCTAATGCACCCCACAAGGGCACATTGCTGGCTCATGGTCATCCTCCTGTCCACCAGGACCCCCAGGTCCCTTTCACCTACACTGCTCTCCAGCAGGTCAGCCCCCAGCCTGTACTGGTACATGGCGTTTTTCTTCCCCAAATGCAAAACTCTACACTTGCCCTTGTTGAACTTCATCAGGTTTCTCCCTGCCCAACTCTCCAGCCTGTCTAGGCCTCTCTGAATGGCAGCAGAGCCTTCTGGTGTGTCAGCCACTCCTCCCAGTTTAGTGTCATCAGCAGACTTGCTGAGGGTACATCCCGTGCCTTCATCCAGGTCGTTGATGAAGATGTTGAACAACACCGGTCCCAGTACCGACCCCTGAGGGACTCCACTAGTCACAGGCCTCCAACTAGATTCTGCCCCATTGACTACAACTCTCTGATTTCTTACTTTCAACCAGTTCTTGATCCACCTCACTGCCTGATCATCAAACCCATACTTGATCAACTTATCTACAAGGATGCTGTGGGAGACAGTGTCAAATGCTTTACTGAAATCAAGATAAACCACATCTACCACTCTACCATCATCTATCCACCTAGTAATTTCCTCATAGACTGCTATAAGGTTGGTCAAACATGATTTACCCTTGGTAAAACCATGTTGACTGCTCTTGATGACCCCCTCATCCTTGATATGCCTAGAGATAGTGCCAAGGACAAGTTGTTCCATCACCTTTCCAGGGATGGAGGTGAGGCTGACCGGTCTATAGTTACCCGGGTCCTCCTTCTTGCCCTTCTTGTAGACTGGAGTGACATTTGCTATCCTCCAGTCCTCAGGCACCTCTCCTGTTACCCATGACCTACCGAAGATGATGGAGAGTGGACTAGCAATGACCTCCACCAGCTCCCTCAGCACCCTTGGATGCATGTCATCCGGACCCATCGATTTATGGATGTCCAGATTGCTCAACTGATCCCTAACCCAATCCTCATCTACCAAGGCAAACTCCTCCTTTATCTTGACTTCTTCTGGGGCTATAGGAACCTGGGGCTCCTGGGGAAAGCCTGCAGGAGTAAAGACAGAGGCAAAGAAGGCATTCAGCACCTCTGCCTTCTTCATATCCTCTGTCACCAGAGCACCCACTTCATTCAGCAGTGGGCCTATATTGCCTCTGGTATTAGTTTTGTCAGCTATGTATTTGAAAAAGCCCTTTCTATTATCCTTGACCTGACTTGCGAGGTTAAGTTCCAAGGAGGCCTTAGCTTTCCTAGTTGCCTCCCTGCATCCTCTGACAACAGTCCTATATTCCTCCCAAGTGACCAGCCCCTCCTTCCACGATCTATAGATTTTCCTTTTCCATTTGAGTTTGCCCAGCAGTTCCTTTTTTAACCACGCTGGTCTCCTAGCTCCCTTACTAGATTTTCTACCCATTGGGACACACTGATCCTGTGCTTGCAAGAAGTGGTCCTTGAATGTTGTCCAGCTATCTTGAGCCCCTTTACCATCTAGCATTCTGTCCCGTGGGACTTCCCTTAACAATTGATTGAGGAGGCCGAAGTTTGCTCTGTGGAAGTCCAAGGTTCTGGTCCTGCTGGGTATTCTGTTCCTCCCACACAGGATCCTGAACTCCACCATCTCGTGGTCACTGCAGCCAAGGCTGCCATTGACCACCACTGCTTCAACAAGGCCCTCCTTGTTGGTGAGCACAAGATCCAGCAGCGCTCCTCTTCTAGTTGGCTTGTCCACCATTTGCATTAAGAAGTTGTCATCAATGCAGTGGAGGAACGTCCTAGACTGTGAAAGGCTGGCTGTGTAAGTCTTCCAGCAGATATCAGGGTAGTTAAAATCCCCCATGAGGACCAAGGACTGTAGTTGCAAGGCTGTCTTCAGCCCCTTGTAGAAAACCTCATCAACTTCCTCGTCTTTATTAGGAGGTCTGTAGTAGACCCCCACAACTGTATCACACATGCCAACCTGCCCCTTAATTCTTACCCACAGACTGAACACCCACAGATACTGAACCATTGACCACAACTCCCTGGGTACAGCCGTCCAGCCAATTTCTTATCCACTGAGTGGTCCATCAGCCAAATCCATGCCTTGTTAATACCTGAATTTTCTGAAGAAAATTCAGTTCCTCCTTCCTGCTAACTCCTTTTCCAGCTCCTAGTTGAGGTGTGGTAAGAGAAAGCATTCTGGATTTTAAAATAATCTTGCTGCATGGTTTGTCATGAATACCTAAGAAATGTCTGCAAGCATATTTAGTTGTTTCACATCTTCCAATTAACAATACTTATACGACTCTCAGTAGTAAGATGTATTATAAACATTTTTCTAGTTCAGTAATGTAAACAAGCTTAAATTATTTGCATACGTGCAGATTCTGAGATGAGCGCAGGGTAGGACCCTTTGCAGAACATGCCTGTGGTATTTCTGAAGGAGTCTCTTTTATCCTCTAGTGTTGGAGTTTTGTGGCAGAATAGAATTATTTTACAAAGTGTTCCTGCTGTCTAAATTGAACTATAATGAACACTGGGAGACACTTATAATAACTGAAAACTATAGATATTACTACACATTTGTTCTGCTGCATCTGCAATATAAAAGTATGGGCTGCTTAAAATCTCTGTCTAAATTGAATGTAAAATTGATTTCAGCAAAATAATTTTTTTCTCTCTTTTTTATTCTGTCAAAGTTGCTGGTTTTTCTTGTGAGAATTTTTTCTTTTGAGGCTTAACCAAAACCAAGAAGTGTCAGCACAAATCCCAAATATTTCCACTATGTTTGACTTCTGAGTGCCTCATCATAACTACTGTTTGTTTTCTTTCTGTCCTCTTCACACTCTTTGATATGAATGAGCTTCCCCACTGGTTTTTGCCTCTCCTAAGAGCATCGTATGATTGCTGTGATTCCGCTGCTCTCTGCTGCTCTCACTGGAGAGGTGACTACAGCAACTCAGTGCAAACGCTGCTGGAACTCAGCTCAAATGAAAGCAGAAAGGAGGCAAATCTCACTTTTCATCTATTTGCCTGTGCATTGTTTTTCTTTCATAAACAGAAAAGTTTTCTTGAGGACTTCTGCATTTTGAAGCAGCCTCTGTTTTTCCCCCAAGCTGAGGCTATCAGAACTGAATAGTTTCCAAGCCTCCGTAATGCAGGTGTGAAGGCTGCTAGGGTACTCCTACATTCATCATGCTGTTTGCTGAGTTGGCTGCTTTCCTTCTCAGAATACAAGATACCTTATGGAATACAAACTCTTATTTCTTTAAAAAAAGAAAAAAAAAATCTATACACAACATCACTACAACATTATGCAAATTACCTTGTCATACATATCAGACTGATGGTTCTATAGAGATTGGAAATTGCCAAAAGATTTCTACCTCTGGGCAGACAATGTCATTATAATATGGCTTAGAGCCATGCTGCCTTACCCTGTTAAAAACTCACTTTTCTTAGGCCACTGGTTTCACAGACTATTATTTTAACAAGATGTGCTTGGTTGTGAGGGCTTCTTTGTTAATTTTTTTTTGTCTACATACAGCATGCAGTGTTCGGACTTATAGGCAACATCATGAAAACCAGACAGAAGCAACTAGCCACATGCCATTAAAACCGTCAGACTGAGCTGGGGTGATGGCACAGATGGGCTGCCAAGTAATTGTCACAACATGTGGCCAATCACCAGAGTGTATTTCAGATAGAATAATTAGTGAATTGAAACAACTAGCCCAGCTGTTTCATGGAGGTGAATTAAATTATAGTAATTCTTTGAAAGTACAGGATATAAGATCAAACTATCCTTATTCTTGTTCATGTTGTATACCAAAATAATCAATTCTTCAACTTAAGCCAATTCCTTCTATTTCAAAGTCTCTTCATTTTAGGTGTGTATTCCAAAGAGCTGTATCATGTGCATTTTAGCACTCTAACTAAAAATGAGATATACTGAAATACTAGAGAAGATAATTAATCACATCGTAGTTACAATTCTGCATCGACTTTTGATTATTGACAATTTCAACTTGACCTCCTCTTTACTGAACAGGGAAGACAGGGCTATACATTTATATCTATACACTTACAAACTATACATTTGTATCTGTAACTTCTATATCTATATATAAAAAAGTAAACTGCTTAAGCACTCTGATATACCAGTGTGAATTTTAGCAGCTTAGATAATTCAATATGACAAAATAAATAAAAATAAAACAAACTAAAACTGATGATTTCATTAACACCTGTAGAAGGATAGTTTACTTACTGTATGAAAGCATGCAGAAAACCCAGTTGTCAATTTGAAAGCACTGGTATTACATTGCACACACAAAAATGCCTGAGTGAAAGTCTAAGCCATGATCTATAGGTAGAATTGATGAAAAGAAAGCAAAATAATGAAGCAATTGAACTTGAAAAATCTGAGTCTCATTTTCATCATGCTGAAGTGCTGTGCTCTTCTCTGAAAGCAGTTAAATCTGTATGGATGACTGAAGGTTTTGTGGAAGCCACATTTTTAGATAGTTTTCAGCTGATAGTGCTCTATTACTGCCATCATCTTTGTTTAATCATTAGGTAGAGAAAAAAAAAGTTTCAGTAACAAATAATGCATAGGCTCTTCTGCTGATGAAGCTGAAATGTTTCTGGTTTTCAGTTGAATCTTGCTGTGAGAGTGAGTTTTAAGGCAAGGTGACTTGCTCTTCTGGCTCTGTCTTTTGTATCTTGTTTCTTTTGTAACTGAAAAAGAAACTAACCTGAATAGCTTGACTTATGTGTCTCCTAGGGTGTCCTCATCCAGAGAATAGATGAACAGTTGGTAAACTAAATTTAAACAATCTCTAAAGTTTTCATTTTAAGGAGCAAAATCTATCTCAGTTTGTGTTTATATATACAAAACCTTCATGACGCTAAGATCTCAGTTTTCATACACAATAACTATTTATATTGCCTCTGGTGGGACAGATCCCATGACCAGTGGGCTAGAGGCCCACCCTGAGGGAGGAGCAGAGCTAGTGGACCTGCTGAGAAGCCAAGTCCTTCTCTAATCCTGCAGGGGAATGACACCTGTTAGCTGCACTGGGCAGAAGAAAACTTAATTCACCTATGAAAACTGGGCGCTGCTTTTCCTCTTGCTTATCTCATTAATTTTATTGCCTTTTATTTCTTCTCCATGCCAGTGCCTGTGTCTTTGCCACACTTTGGCAGCGAACAGAGCCATGGGCTGCCAGTCCAGTGGCTTCAGAATGATGCCATGGTGTGTCTCACAGGACAGAAGAGAAAAACTGTCTGTGTACAGAGGAAGGGTGATGCCCTGGCAGAGGCTGAGGGTTGCACCCTGCTGACAGCAAGCTCAGGGTGAAGGGGGCTGCTTTCCCTGCCTGCAGCACAGCAAGCAGCAGGCAGAATTGTGTGTTTGGGACATCCCCTACCACACTCTGTTTGATTCACCTTATTATTTAACTCAGCTTCATATGTCTATATCCCCTGCTGTTGACCTCACTGCTCCCCTCAAAACTGGCCTAAGATAATAACATAAAAAATGGTGACAGCGTGAGTTTAAGACTGCCCCAGCTTACTGTGTATGCTTTCCTCACTCTTTACTAATGTAAGAGAATAAACTGGGAATTAGGTGGCAGCTGATAATATCTAAGATGCCGTTTCACCTTATGACTTGAACATGGCTCAGACCAACCAATCCAAAGCATAAGATAAAAATCAGCAAGACCACATTGCAAAATACAGATGCTGCATTGCAGCTGAGTTTTTTAGTTAAGAGGTTAAAAAAAAGAGACAAACAACCCATAAATCTCAGGGGCCCAGTGAAAGCCTGGAACTGTTGCAGTACATTAATCATTGTTACATAACCCTAAAAGGTTTTGTTGGCTCAGTTTTCACTGGAACAAATATTTTAAATGAAAATTAACACCAGCATATGCAGATCAGTCCACTGAATGTAGCTACCTGGTGGGTAATACCCAGATGGGGATTTCCTTTTCTCTAAGTTGGCTTGTTATTTTTTTGTTTTGTTTTTGTTTTTTGTTTTTATATAGCTGAAATGTATCATGCGGGTTATATAACTAATAAATGAAACCAGAGACAAATACTAGCCTTAGGCCCTGCGTAGAAAGGATGGCAACTGTCAGCCTTGACTCCCCAGTTGTCAAATACTGAATAGGATGTTAACTCCTGAACAATTCTCAAGCTTAGAAGTGTCACAGACGTGGGTGAGTCAGAGTTATTGTCCTAATCCACAATAAAATATTTTTGTGGAAGCCAAGTATTTTAACTGTACAAATTAAGGTACGTGTTTACATATGCCACTATAAATCACTGCTAAGATGCTCTGTAGCAATTAGCAAGAAACAGGCTACTGTTCTGCTGTTTTGCAATAACTGGGCAGAATGTTTGGAAGGAAAAATTTTTTGGTCACCAGGACACCTCCTACTACCATTTCCAGTTCAGGAGGTATTCCTAGGGTTGTTTGCTACAGAATTATCTCTTAACACTTTCCTCATTTGCACTTATTTTGGATTCCTAGGACACTTAACCCAGAGTGAAATTTAGAGAAACTGGTCTGTATATCATCATAATAATACATTCACAAGCTTAGAAAACTGCTGCTTTTCTTGGTGGATGAGCTCAGAATACCATGTAGGTACCCTTTACCCTTGGAAAATTAGTAAGAATTTAAAAATTTGTTGAAGAAAAATTACTGAGGAGCATTTCAAGTCTGTCAAAAGGAAAGACAACTGCCTATTGAATCATTATCTTTTTTGAGCATAACATCTGATTTACTCTTGACGGTATCCTGTACCATCTCTTTCTGTTTATAGTCTCCTTTAAATGGACAGATTCAATAGAAACATGTGTGCTAACTTGGCTGGAAGGAAAGGTATTTATGCCAAAGATGAATTTGCACATGAAGGGTGTAAAAGAAATAAGGAAGGTAGAAGGCAAAAGCAATGGAGATCAATTAGGTAATTAATCTTGAAGTAAACATTCTCAGCCTCATCGTCTTATTATATTAAAAAAAGTGGTTTAACTAGGAAAAACACATGTGCAGATGCTTTTTTTTAAATGCTAAGTATATCTCTGATGCTTTAAGCTGAGTAACATCAAACATAAAATGGTGACTTTAAAAAGAAGAGAAAAAAAAATTGAAATGTCATTGATTCCTCCTTATTTTTTGCTTTATGAAGTCTTCCTGGGTTGAATTTTTGCCAGCTTTTAAAATGAGTTTACATATTAAAAAATGACTGGTTAAAATGACAAGCTCATAATGGGCAATGCATCATTTCTGCTTCTTGAAGTGTCTTTGCACTTACTGCTAGATGTATTGGCAGAAAACAATTTTTGTAGCTTCTATACTTCTAAGACCAAAAAATTAATTAAGAACTCAGCTGTATTTGCATGCACATGTCCACTGTCAAGTAAACTCTGACTGCAAAACTTAGAAATTGGTATTTGCCAGTATTTTGGCTTCTGTGATTGTTGTTGTTAATGATGGCAGGAATTTGGCCCCAGCCTCAGATCTAGTAGGATCTGCAAGTCTGGGAGGTACGTTTTTAGTATGTATGCAGAGCAAACTGGGCAGGAAAATGACAAAATAATCATGTTATCTTCACAATATCATTCATTCAGTCCCAACACTGACTGTAGCCGCCTGAGGACTTCTTCTTTCCCAGGGATACAAATCTGATGTTTGCTGGGAACTTGTGGCTCAATAAAAAATGCCTGATTAGCAGTTCAGAAGTTGCTCCCTGCATTCTTATTGCTCATTGTTGTATGACGGCTTTCATCTTTCATCCTACGAATTGGGCAAGAATGGAGCATGGCCTTGTTCTGCAATCAGCAGAGAAATATTTTGAGCCCAGGGGAATCTGAAGTTCAAAGTTGCCTCACTTATGTTTCCCAGAGTCACTCACTTTCTCCAGGTCACCAACTTGAACTTCAAAGGTACCACAGGAATATTAAGGACAAGAAAGAAAAGGCAGCATATTTTAAAAAATTAAAATTCTCCTTCCTATTCTTTCAAACATGGGCATTCAGAAACAGTTCTAAATTTACTTTGAATCCTCTGTTAATTTTGAAGCAGAGAAAGGTGCTATGTTTCAGTATGCAGAAATCTGCAGAATTAAATTAATTTGGGAAGGATGGTTGGTTGCTTCAGGAATTAAAATCTGAAAACTTCTTAGTAGCAAATGTGGTGCCCAAAGCTTGAGTCATAAAGGTAGCGCAAAAGGCAGATTTGCAACCTTCCTGGACATGTTGGCCAATCTTACGTTTGAACTCTCTACTGAGAGCAGCCTACATATTTACTGGATTACCTGGTGGTCTCTATAGAAACAAAACTCACATCTTCAGATCCAAAAATAAACAAGTAGGACTACTGTTTTTCACCTGTCCCTTTCAAGAACAGGCAAGAAACAGTTCTCTCCTTCCCCTAAAATAAACTCCAAAATGTTCCTGAACATTCAAAAAATTTTACTAAGACTAAAATAGGCCCATTCAAATTAATCACAGGGCACTTATGAAAGAGTTCCCCATGACTTTTATGCCAGAAAGAGCTAGTTTAAGTTTTCTGCATTCAAAATACTTATAATCCAATACATTTACTATAACTCCACACTGAAATAAGGATGATTCTCCTAATTAAAGATATTACTTAATCAGAAATTTTAAATTTTGAAAATAGGCAAATGTGATTTTGTTTTAATTCTTTTATATTCCTGCCATCACTAGCTCCATAGAATGCAAGTATTAAAAACACTTAAGAAACAGTAAAATTCCTATGGACATTGGAATGAGACCCAACTGCCTAAAAGACTTTGGACAGATCAAAATAAGAGTAATGTGATTGCTGAATTGTAGTAAATTGAAAACACTTGAGGGGGTGGGTGGGTATGGGGAGAAGGACAGCGTTTGTTTCTGAGCTCCACCACTTCCTTGATATTTTTAGAGTTTTGCTTGATGCCTCTCTTATTGTACTATGAAAGAAGACTGAAGAGCTCCTTACTCTTGCAATCAAGCCATTCTCTCATCAGACTTTTTCTCTTGTCTGCAGGAATTAAATTCAATACCTCCTATCACTCTAATCAAATAGACTGCCATCTTTTATTACAACACACAGAGAATCCTGGAAATAGGATTTTAATTCCCATTTGTCCTGCATCCTGCACATAAGTCTGTGTCCTTATTTTAATCCTCTCTCCCACATCCTTTCACAGAGCAAGTCTTACTACAATGCAGTGTGAACTGTGGTGTTGCTCACATACTTAAGTGATCTTATTCTATGTGACCAAAGCATAGGAGATACAACAGGGAAAAAAATATATGTAATCCTGGGAAAAGGTGTTTGATGTGTGATAGCCAATGGCTATTTTATCTACAATATAAGAACGGGATTTGTGCAGTAGATGTTATAATTTTTGGAAGCTGGGCTTTGGCAAAAATGACAGCATAAGCTGCTCAGTCCTGTGAAGCTTAGGCTCTTCTGCATCTGTGCAGAAACAAACCTTCAGATGCATAGGGAACTTTAAAAGCACACAGTGTCGCCCCTGGCTCTTGGGTGGCCTTGGCATTAGACAGCCACAGCCCAAACCATTGGTCTGCACCACCAGGCTTAGATATTTTATTCTACCGAAAGCCTTTGCTTTTTCCATGGATAAATAGGAGTCCTTGACTCCTCCTCCAGTCCTGCTCTCCATTAGTACCCATCAGGGACCTCTTTGAGCCCTCCATGGTTCCTTTCTAGATCAGACCCTTGAGTTTCTTACCCATGGAAAGCAAGGTGATGTGGGTGGAGGAAAGCACATGCATAGATCTCACCCTGATACTGAGTTAGGATGTGACCCAACATCCAGATTCAGGAGATAGGAAGTCTTTCTAGCTCTAACAGAACACACATTTTTAGTTGCTTAAGTTATCTGGATGTGGTTCATACAGTTTCTAAAAATCCTACTTGATGTCTATAAATAAGTATTCTCTGTATAGTATCCTGAAAGTCAGTGTTCAGATTAACCAACTCATTTATTGCAGTGATAAATGAGTCATTTGTTATCATCTATTGAGAGGACAGAGACTTCAGGGAAAAATGAATGCAGAGAATGAGCCAGCATGCAGGAGGACACATGGTGGATGTGGGAAGTGAAATTATGTAAGCACACGAGAAATAAAATATAAAATAAAATAAGTAATTATTTCCCAGGAAAGGAAATAATTTATTTTTTTTTTAGATATTTATAGGGTTTTGTTGTTGTTGCTGCTGTTTTTTTAATTGGCAAATGAAATTCACTGACCTTCTCTTTTATAATTACTTCAGGGGGTTTTTTTCTGTTTGTTCCTGGAAATTTACTGTATATATTTTTGTGGCTGCTCTCGCAAGGGTGGCTGCTCTTTCAGGTTCCTCTAGAGGACTAAGTTTAAACAAAAATGCCAGTTTGTTATAGAGGTGGATCTGTTACCTGAACAACAAACTGTTTGGGACAAGAGCTATTTCAAATGATGATGCCTGAAACTCCATAATTTGAAAAAATGTGCCCCTTTTAAGCTTTCATAATAAATTCATAAAACACTATGAAAGGAAAATTAATCCTAGAAATCAGTATTGGAGTATGCAGTTGTAAATGAAAAAAGACTTGTGTCCAAACACTTGATAAATAAGGATTTCAATATTGAAATACTCTGTTGGGATTACAAGAAGTTTTCCTTGTTCTCAGCATGACAGAGCAGGGTATGACTCTGTGAAGCAGCACTAATACTGTTGGTTTTAATCAAACAATTAAAAAGCTGTTATTACAAGATGAGTGCCAGAATTTCTCAAAATAATTTCTAGAGAAAACATTAATTTTTCCTATATTATGAATGTGCAGAAACATTCCCCAGCTTCTTGATTTCCACTGACACTCATCCCTGATTTCTTTCATGCCCCACTACAGTGTCATCCTGATCCCATCACCATTGTGTCAAAAGCCTGGATAGACTGTCAATTCCTACAGTATTGGATGGGAGAGATGAATCAAAGAGATTATTTTCTGAATATAATAAGAAAGAAAATTAAAAAAACATATGTATGGATAAATGTTCCCTCAACATTGATTGTGAACAAGTCCTCAGGCAGGTGTTCACAACAGTATCTAACCCAGGACTCTTTCTACATAACTATTTCTAATCTATCAATGGAGTACTGAGATCCAGGAAGATTTTAAGCTACAGTTTTCAAATATCCATTGATGTTAAGAGACCAAATTTGTATAAAAGCTTTCACTGTTTTATCAAGTCTTGGTACTATGACTCATCACTGCTGTAGTAAGTAAGGCTTTGGAATCTTTCCTAGTCATTTCAGGTTTTAAAGTATGCATGTAAATAATTCATAGGATGTCAACAAATGTATCTGACTAATTTCAGGTAGAAATTGAACACTTTGAGATTTACTGAATAATGCACTGAATCACTGACGTTGATGGCGACACTTTTTGTGGTTCATTCGCCCATCTTCTGGATTTTATCCAAGTGGGAGGAGCGAATACCTTTTACAAAGGAAGCACCTAAACTTCTTTCAAGGACAAGAGAAAGAGGTGAGGACCTTCAAGTGAGATTCAGATTAACATCTGTGGCTGGATTAGGACTGATTGGGAATTCCAAAAGCCTACATCCATAGGAAGTCCAGTCTCCAAACCATCCTGTGAGGGCAACCATCTCAAAAATACAAATGGTTCTCAATGAGAAAAAAAGGAAAAAATGACTGCATTAAGAAACAAAGAATTTTTCCTTGCAACAGGTATTGAAGTTCAAAGTACTGGGAAATATCAAGTGCAAAATATTATTTGTATATAAATGTTAGACAACTGTAAGAATAGGTAGCATGAAGTGAAATGACTGGGTCACGGTAGGATTTAGAACTCTCAGGTGTCCAAAACTCAGTTAAGCTAGACAGGAATGCTAGTCTCAGCACTTCTGAGCCCCTGCAGCTCCACTTCTGAACAGAATATCAAAAGCAATGGATATTTAGAGGACTATGCTGCATTCTACAGGGAGTCTGTCAACACATGCATCTATTCTGGTCTGAAATATAATACCTGTTTTCTTATTCCAAAAGTGTGGAAGAGATGCCAATAAAAACATTTTGATGGGTGCTTGGTTTACTTGATAAAAAGCCAATCGTTTTATATTTATAAAACCATTTGAATACAATGAAATTCTCCTTTCAGAATACTCTGCTATATCTTATCTCCCAACCTTTTGTACAGGAGATAAAAAAGAAATGGAAGATAAAAGAAATTGTGCACACTGAATTATTAAGACTTTTCTGGAATCAGGGAAGTCAGAACAGCTTGAAAGAGTTTGTATTTGAGTTAGTATCTATTATAGAAAAGTTGGATATGTGAGCAATGAGTAGCATATTGAATTCTAAAGTGGTTTTAAATGTTGAATGTTCATGTTTGTCTCAACTGTGCCAGAACAGAATTTCAGAAGATTCATCTGAGTGTTTTAATTAGATGCCTTTGAAGAAATTTCTTGATCCCTTGCCAGAAGAAGTAGCCATGTCGTTCATCTTTGAAATATCTTGCTGCAAAATATGGAAGTATTTCTAAATTGTTGTCTATACAGAACAGGGGTGCAACAATTAAAAGACTTAGTATGGGCTTTGATGAATTTAATTCCTTTTGCCAAGAAACTTGGCAACACTAAGTTGGTTATTTCAGTAGAAAAAGATGTTGACAAAAAATGACATGTCTATAAAATCCAAATAAATTTAGATTGTTTTATTTTATTCAATACATAAATGACATTCTAAATGTTCCTGGAGAAGTATGAATAAACTGTAATATAACGTCATGGTAATCTGAAGGTAAAGCAACAAAAACCCCCAGATTAGATGCTTAATCTGTTGACTAGTCTGAAGGGAAGCTATATCATACTTTTGGAGCGTAAAAAAAAAGCAATTTTTTTAACAGAAACATCCACAAAATTAAATTCTTCTTACCTCCTGGTTGAATCTTTTAGTTAATGAAATATGCTTTCAATTGAGAGATGTTCCTTGATTACATCTCATATTGTTTCCTCTACTAAAATTAGCAGAAAGGGAAGAAGAACCAGTGGGGAACCTGAATAGAGAATGTAAATAAAAAGCATGAGAAGAAATTTTGCAGCATACTTTTATCTTTCATTTACTCTATGGAAAAATGTTTTTTGCAATCAAATTCTTAATAAATTTATTTTCTGTATGAGAGGAGTCCCACTGCAGGCTGGAGGCGTACAGCCAGGAAAAAAAAAAAAAGGTACAAAAAAAAAGAAAGAAAGAAAAAAAAGGGTACAGCGAATAAGGAATTCTGTATCTCCAAAAAGACAGAAAATTGTCTGTGTAGCTCCAGAAAGTCACTTTTTACAATGCAAAACAAAGAGAATTAAAGATTTAAGGTCACCACCTTTTCGTTGTGGATGTACTGCCACAGACCTCTTTAGGATAATAAATGAAATCAATACACTGTTGGCCATTCCTGCCTTACTGGCAAATTCTCTCTGCGGTACACCTCAAAGAAAGCTGCATGATCCATGGATAGTCCCAAGCCAGAAAATACATTAGAAGATGCTGCAGCTGCCTTCCCCTGCTGAGCGCTCATCATGCCTCCATCTCAGTATAGACTGCAGAGATGGCTGATGTACCTATGTAACGAGTTGCTCACCATAGAAACAGTCACTGAAAGTTAATAACAAAGATTCCACAGAAGTGAAAAGAGCAGGTTTATTTCACAGGGAATTGAGCTTTCCACAGCAGGGTTACATTGACAGCATCTGGCCTTTCTAACAAAGGCTGCAACTTCTTCTTGGTAACTGATTGAATGTATTGAGGATGGACAGCATAGTGATCAAAGGAGCAACACAGCTCATATGACTGCAAACAGTAAATTTCCAATTAAATCACTATTCAGAATCAGGCAAATATGATCATTCTCTCCTGCTTCAAGGAAAGGTTCATTACATTGAAAACCATCTGGAATATAGGCTGTTGATGTGCTGGTACTTCCATACTGAGTATAATGTTTTGCATCGATTTCAGAAGTGCACCAATTGCCACCAATTGCTTTGTGAACATACAAACACTTGCTCACACACACATTCTTATCAGCAGTAGCATCCTCTAGAGCCAGCCAAGTATTATGCACTTAAACTTTCTTTTTGTTCATCAGAAAATGCCAATTAATGAAATTACATATTTTAGGGAAAGACTTTTTTATATAATCTTTTAAAGTAATTTTTTCAAAACCTTTTGTTTTTAAATTTTGTAAGCAAACAAACAGAATCCCTTCTTGTTCTTTCCAAAATGCATTCATAAATTATTAAATAGTACTCTTACAGAGAAATTAAAAGAATTTCACTGAATTTATTCTATGTACAGTTATTTGTACAAATATCTATATTCATAGATATTTGCCCATGAACTCTGATTTTCATGTTCAGGCATGACTAACCAAGCAAAGAATTTGTACATACATCCAAACATTTTTTTGTTTTCTGCTAGCTATCTCAGCAAGAGGGCTGTGGAATGAATTTTTTGATAACATTGTGAATTGTTTCATTTCACAGTCACACTGGTTGTATGATTTTACCAAAGTATTTAATAATAAATTCTTCCCATGACACTGCTTAGGCTTTTACCAAGAGTTTTCAGCATTTTTACACGAGGAAAATACCTTCAGTGAAAAACAAAATAATTATAAGACAATAAAATGTTGATAAAATCAAAGTATTGCCAGTTCTATGGTGAAGATATTTTCTGTTGAGAATTAATTTTGACAGAAGATTCATGACCAAGTTCCACTATTTACAATAAGACAGGAATGAAAGCAGTTTTTTAATATTTTCTTTCATTACTTTATATAGATTTGAAGATGTACATTAGTCAAATCTGTTTCCAAGCAAAAAGTTAGCCATGGTTTATAATCTTGAGCATACTGGGAAGAATTTCCAGGTTGGGCCAGTTATGGCACCAAAGCAAGCATGAGGGGCCTTACCATACCTGCAAGCAATTTTGAATAAAACTTAACAGTTAGTTCATCTTTACTTCCTGAAGTGCCTATAAAGATAAACCCTAAAATCTTTCCAAAGATATTCAAGCTTCTCCCCTCATTGAACCCAACCAGTAATACCCAGCCCACCCAAGTGTCCTCAGTTCTCACAGGAAAGTACTTCAGCTTAGACTCAAAAGCTGGTAATAAAGATAGTCAGAAAAGAGAGTTAATTCTATCAGCTAGATTGCCTAGCAGAATTCCACTGACTGCAGTATGTACTTTGATTTTTACATACATTTGGGGTCTGGTTCTCTGTTGCTCTGAGCTGCATTTTGAAAGGAGTTTTCTGCCTGCTCTTTTCTCCTGATTAGTCCATAAAGGTAAATTGGGCTTCAGTAAAAGTGTTTTGTAAGCCAGCATGGGGCATTCACGAGTGATCTATTTTTCATCCAATTAGGGAAAACAAGATATGCTTTAGACTTCCGACTGTGCCTTGAAACTACCTGCTACTCATACTTGCATTCTTTATTAATTCATCTGTACTTCCTGCATTAACTCCATCCCCTTTGCAGTTCTGTGTAATTTGGTGTCATTCACGACACACTGACTAAATGGCAGGTATGGAAAATCTGTTTTCTGTTCAAAATTCTTACACTATAAAGATTTGTGAAACCTGTAGGAAGGAGCTGTGTGATAGTTCCAAGTCAGCCAAGCCCAGGTGGCCTAGCCCTGTACTTAAGTCTTTAGGTTCCTCCTTGAGTTTGGAGACTTGTGTACCATATTCAGTTCTTCAACTTGCTTTTCTTCTGGAGCTTCCTTTTTAGTTGAAGAGAAATGCATTACAGTATCAATAGTATAGTCTCAAGCTCTCAAGCAGCTCTGCTGGGAAGTTTGTATGGTATAAAATGGATAGATTTGCACTTCCTGTTGCCCCCATCAGATACATTGCTGTGATTCTTGACTGTTCCATAGGACCAACTAAAAAGAGTTTTGTTGATTTTTCCTTAGTGAAATCCTTTGATTAGAGCTGCAGAAGTTGAGAACTTCACAAGGTTTCTTTATATTTCTTGTAGTAAGCATGTCTGAACACAATAGCCCATGTAAGCAACAGGAACTTTCCATATCACTTCCCTGTAACACCAAACTCCATTAGCTTTTTTTTGGGTTGACATTTTTTCAGCTTGTACTTCAGTCTTTTGATATCTGATCCTGAACAAAATGAGCACACCATTTGCTATGAATATCATACTTGAGGCTTCAGCCTAGCACATTTATTCCAAGTAGATTTTATATCCTGTCTTTTACAGACAGTTCAATATAACCCACACAGCGTAATCTGTAATGGTTAACATAGGTAAATATACATGACTGAAATACATATATGAGACTTATAGTCAGGGAATAACAACTATTTTTAATAAGTTTTTTCTCCTTAATTTCATTTTTGTTCCTGCATTTTTCCTAAAATTTAATAAAATAATCTTTTTTACTTTATTTGAAAAAAAAAATAAATCACTGTTGTGTTTTACATCACTTATCTACAGTTTTGTTAGAAGTAAGTTGAAGAAAATTGTGTGGGGTTCTGTTGCATTGGCTTTGCTTGAAAATGCTTTTCCTAGCTTTACCTGAACTGCATGTGATATTTTCTGAAACTAAAAGTTATAAACTTTATTTTCCCAGGTTTCATACAGTTTTTCTGTTCTATTCCAATAAAAAATTGAGTGGCATTAATTTCATCTGATTTGATTCCATAAAATGCTACCAATAGAGTGGGAATCAACCTGAGAGCAAGCAAATATCAACAGAGTAAAATATTACAATTTATGAGCTACTGTTTTAGTTCTAAAACACTTACTCTCTTCTCTCTGACAGACCTGGGGTGATTATAATATTTTATAATAAAGAAACAGGTATAAAGCAAATCCAAACATCTTCAGATACTGTGGATGTTCACACAAAGGAAATTCCTGCTGAAAGAAATAAAAACTTTACAGAATTTTATGGTATGTTAAGAAGAGTTCTTTATTTTTTTAGGCTTCATGTAACAAAGCTCACATTATTTCCATTTTCCACAAACACACAAAAACTACTCTGAGTTAAATTTAATTTCAGACAATAGATTCAGAATATTTTTTGAGAGGAAGGAAGGGTTCCAAATAAATCTATTTCAGGTCTAGTCTGAAAGGCTCTCAGAACTACATTTCACCCCTTTATTTACATACTACTGGTTATTATGGTTGGGCTTCTCTAGAATTAAAATTTGACCAAGCTGCAAGCACTGTTTTTTGGGTTGTTTTGTTTTTTTGTGTTTTTTTTTATTTGTTTGTTTAGTTTTGTTTGGTTTGGTTTTGTTTGTGTGATAGTTTTTTTGTTTGTTTTGTTTGCTTTTTTTTTTTATCAGACAACTTAAACCAGTAGTTTGATATTAAAAGTAAGTTCAAAATCTGGAGATTTTTTTCTAATTTTAATGTGCTTTACAAGAAATTAATTAAAAAACAATTCTGAACCTAAGAAAAAAGATAGTGAGATTTTAGGTACTGAAAGTTAAAATCCATCACAGTTTGCCAGAGCCACATAAGTTACTGGCTTCTCATGTGCACCTTGGTCTGTATTGTAGTCTTTCAAAACTTCTGGAACTATAAAGATTACTTTGTTTTAAACAATGTGAAGTTTTTTTGCAAGATCAAGCCTCCAGGCATCCTGACCCTCTGTAGTACGGAAGCATCACAGACTGGAACTTGAGTGCAAAGGGACCAAATGCCAAGTGGTCTCTAACGATGGGAAAGCTGAAAGCTAATGGGAACTCCTTGGTCTCTCATCTGGAAGCAGAGATTTCAGAAACAGGCTGAGATGGAAACCAGCCTGGGTTTTTTCAGGCATATGGCAGCAGGTAGAATTTTGAGGATGGTCTTATGTGAACCCAAGCTCTCTGTGCAGACATGACTTTAAGACACTGGTATCTGAATGCATGAGGAGATTGCTAACTCACTCCAATAAATCATTGAGTTGTGTTTTCTTTAAACATCTTAAATTTTTAAGGTTTAAATCTACAGTAGCTTAAATTCTTAATCACCATGAATTTCAAATTCTGTATAGACAGACATGGGGAAAATAAAGCAAAGATTGGCACAAGAACCTCTGACAATTCTGCAAAATTTTAATGAGTCTGAGATAATGGGAAGAGAAGCCAAATAGGCTTCTTTTTATGTTTATTTTGACACAGAGAAACCTGAGAGTCAAATTAAAAGACAACTAATGCCATGTATGAGGATCTTGAACACCTGTCAGCATCACCCAGTGCTCTGAAAGCAGGCACAGGATCTGTGCTTAACTTCTGCCAGGTGTCACTCATTACATGGTGACCAGCTTTGGCCGGGAAGTGAAGGAACTAGAAAGCTCTGGAGAAGATTTGGAGTTCACACAACAATTGGCTTTCTAAGCTCCACTGAACCGAACAATATTCAGTCAGATGCATCTTGTCTTTTCTTTGAGATACTATTTAGCCATTGCAATGACACCTCAGTGCTCTTGCTCACATCTTGCACAACATGAATGAGGAATCACCCATTCTTCATGCTCAGTGAGGAAAAAGGCAAATACAAAGAAGTTTGCCACAGCATGATCATTAACTTAGAATGACAGAAACAGCACTTGGAGCTATGAAACTAATGCCAATTTTTTTTACCTCCTCCATTGAAATTATTTTAACTTAGTTTTTTTCTTGTGATTTTTGTTTTGTTTTGTTTTGTTTTATTTTTTTCCCAAGAGTCTCAGTCATTGCATTTCTCCTTACTAACAAAACTGTCAGTTACGCTTCTCTCTTCTGGTTCAAGCGGTTTATGACTCATCTCCTTATTGTTATATGCTATACTGTAATTGTTATTTCCATTATCTGGTATGTGAGTAATTTTCTTTGCAGCTATTTGTTACAAAGTATGATTCTCACTTCTCTTAACATCTGAGTCCCTTCTGCACTGATGATGATCATATTTTATATCCACTGAATGTGATTTATTTCCATCTTGGCATTTACTGCACTGTTTTTGCTATAAACTGAGCACTACAAACATTACCTGTAGAACATGAGTATTCTCTGAAGTTTTATTCTGTGTAGTCCTGATTTATCTACTTTCCTGGGCCATTCTGTCTTTACAATTTGGCAAAAACTTTCAACTAGGTGGTTTGCTAGCCTCATGTCTAACGGTCACCAAGAAAACAGTTTTCTTGAAATTAACCCTCTCTCTTTTGCACAGAACAAATTAAGTAGCGAAATAGTGAGTTAAACCTTTTCTTTGTCAACTCTAGTAGGATTTTATTATTGACTTAATGTGGGAAACACCCTAAAATTCAGATCCTTTAATCTAGATGCCAATGACATCTAGCTATTAACTGCAGTTAGCCAGAGAGTAATTGTACTTCCTGAATGTGTCCATCACTTGGGAATCTCATAGCATCCTGTGCTATACTTGAGATGAGAGCTGGCAGATACGATAGGTGTAAGGCAACTTGTGGAATAAGGCTGAGAAAAGTTCCATGTTCCATTACAATCTCTTTTAACTATTCAAAATAGAAAACCTGATGTATTGCAGGTGTTTTATAAAGGTTTTGTCCACAAGAAAAAAACCTACATTTATAGTGAAAGTCTCAGGGTAATCATAATAAATGATTACGCATACCATCACCATAATGCAGCTCAGCAAAATAAGTAAACCTAATGTTTAGCTGAGCTTTTGTCTCTTGTTTATAGGCATTTTCTTCCAATTTCAGTTGCTGTATTTCTTTTCTGTATTTCATCCTCAGTAAGACTGCAGATGACCCCAAGTTAGGAGGGAGTGTTGATCTGCCTTACGGTAGGAAAGCTCTACAGCGGGACCTGGACAGGCTGGATCAATGGGCCAAGGCCAATTGTATGAGGTTCAATAAGGCCACGTGTTGGGTCCTGCATATGAGTCACAACAACCCCATGTAACACTACAGGCTTGGGGAAGAGTGGCTGGAAACCTGCCGAGAGAAAAAGGACATGAGGGTGTTGGTTGACATTGAGAAGAATATGAGGCACCAGTGTGCTCAGGTGGCCAAGAAGGCCAAGAGCATCCTGGCTTGTATCAGAAATAGTGTGTCCAGCAGGAGTAGGGAAGTGATCATTCCCCTGTACTCAGCACTGGTGCGGCTGCACCACAAATCCTGTGTTCAGTTTTGGGCCTCTCACTACAAGAAGTACATTGAGGTGAGGGGTGTGCCCAAAGAAGTGTAACGAAGCTGTTGAATGGTGTAGAACACAAGCCCTGTGAGGAGCAGCAGGGGGAATTGGGGTCATTTTGCCTGGAAAAAAGGAGGCTGGAGTGAGATCTTAATTGTTCTCTCCAACTACCTGAAAGGAGGTTGCAGGGAGGTGGCTGTCAGTCTCTGCTCCCAAGTAACAAGCAATACAACAACAGGAAACTGCCCCAAGTTGCACCAAGAGAGGTTTAGACCAGACATTAGGAAAAATTTCTTCACTTACAGGGTTGTTAGACACTGGAACAGGCTGCCCAGGGAAATGGTGAAGTCACCATCCCTGGAGGTATTTCAAAGACATGTAGATGTGGTGCTTAGGAACGTGGTTTAGTGGTGGACTTGGTAGTATTAGGGTAATGACTGGACTCAATAATAGTAAAGGTCTTTTCCAACCTAAATGATTCTATGATTCTATGTTTTCCATCTGAATAGTACACTTCTTGTCCCCAGTTTCATGAGTGATGATTGATTCTGGTTCTTTCCTTCTAAAATAAAGGAAAACTGCCTCAATATAAATTTTCTCCTCATTCCCTAAAGGCAGTAACTTCTTATCCTGCACTGCTGGTTTCACTGAACACCTCCCATGGAGAGGAAAAGGAAGGCACTCAAGAGCGTTCACATGTGATGATATGGCAAATCAATTTCTATCCCCCAAAAGGCAAAATTGCTTGGGCGAAAGTTCACTAAATATTGCCAGTTATGTTTTATATTTCAAGAAGAGAGGAAAGAGAAAATAGACATGGACTGAAAGCAGGTGTCTATAGATTTTACTCTTGCATGGCACGCAGTGGGAGTTAAAATTTCATCCCTTGCATTCCATAATGAAAATACAACAGTCATGAAGGGTACACAGTTTCATGTTAAGGACAACTTTCATTTTAATGTATAAGAGAAGAGAAAATACCAGAAGTTTTATTAGGTTTCTCAGACAGACAGAATTGTATAATAGTAAATACATTGGCTATATTCCTTTTAACATATTTTTCAAGTGTAAAAGTATAATTACCAAATTCAAATAATAAGCGTCACACTTTTTGAATTAGGCAATTTCAGGAATATAATACCTACATTCATATCGTAAGGAGAGTCTGCAAATATTTTTCAGCTATAGCTTTATAAGGATATCTTAAGTCAAGCAAGTAACAGTATCCAATGATTCTTTAAAGGAGATACCAATTTTCACATGCTTGAAAGATGTTGTCTAGGAAACTCTAGACCCCTAGGAATCTGCAATGTCCGAACAAACCTGAAATATTATGACCCTCATATTCCTCCTTTACATCCAATACTTGCCCATTTTTCCAGTCATCTGCTTCACTGCTTGAACAAAATTGGATAATATATCTGAATTTAGCTATTTATTGAGTTGCATTACTTTAGCCAGATGAAAATGGAAATACTTGTCATACTTGTCATAGGCAAAAGGTCTACAAAGTGAATTAAACATCATACTTCATCAGTGAAAGTGAATCACAAGCATCTGCCAAAGTGTATGCTATGAAACATTCAGAAAGTAGTTAATAATAAAATTTTATAAATCTTCTGGTATCTGAATGAAGTTCTCAATATCCTGAGGTAAAACCATACTACAAAAGTCTGAGTAGCACTGTCTCATATTTTCCCACTTGTTTTCTGTTTTACCTTTAAAAACAAAACAAAAGAAACCCAAAAGACTTTTGTATCTGATTGCTAGCTAGTTCATTCACATTACTACAGCATTTACAGAAATGCTATGTCCGGTAGTTACAGATAGAAATCAACACATTCCGTCCAATTGCATTTATTAGGCTCTTTTGCAGAGCTTTGCTTTGAGCTACACACAAGTGTCTGGCATGTGTTGTTTGCAGGACTGCATAGATCCTGTATATTTTATGCTATGCTATGGATAGCACATATATTTTCTGCTTTGTCCCACACTGAACAATTTGAACACATCAAAGAGAAGAAAACCAATTGCATTCACAGTCTGAAGGTCATTGAAATATACCAGCATACTTTTAACTTTGCAAAACATTTATATTATGTAGTTTTAATTCTGCTAGTTATTTATGTAAAAGGACTTGCATATTTCTCTTATCTAATTATTTAGCCTGAATCAGGTTACAGAGCTAGTCCAGAAGAACATCTTTACAAACTAGTTTAAGACATTTGGCTTAGCCATAATCATGCTAAGAGTCTTGGGCAAAGAGCAATGTTACATGACCAGTGCGTTCAAATGAAACCCTCAGAATGACATAAGAAAAACACACAAGTTCAAACGAAACATAGTGGGCTTTGATCTAGCTCACATAAGCATGCTAAGCCATCTTAAAAAGAGTGAGATGGAGATTTCTCATCCTAAGGAAAGGGTGCCTAATTTTGAGTAGAGAACATAGACTTGCAGCAGCTGATAAATTAATTACCTTTAAATTTTCTGTTGACAGAACAAGATAATACATTTAAACAGGTGGAAAAAAATAAGGAAATAGAAGGGCACAACATTTAACATCTAAATAATGGTCAAGGTTCCTCTATACTCATGTTACAGTATGCAGGTTATGCTATTTAAATCATATTCCAGCCCTAACATAATATTGGCATATCAAAGACCACATAAACTTTAGCTGGCAGACTGCAAATAAATCTTCTGAATGACTCTTAAGGACTACAATGAAAATAGTTTTTCAGTTGTTCTATATGCTGTACCACAAATAGGGATGTGAATGTTAAATTTGTAGACTTGCCAAATGAGACAACAGAAATCTGTGTTAGGGAAATAGAAGAGAAAAAACCAAACCATTCCTTCTCTAGGTGTGCCACGGGAGCTCAAGATTCAGTTCATTGATTGTTTACAAAACCAACTTTGCTTTTTGTGCCCCATAATAGCATGCAACTGTGAGTAATGAAAGTACTGAGAGAGGGTTCTACGTTCAGATGCCTATGAAGAAAATACATAGAATACTATAGTAAAGCGTCATGGTGTTTAGCCTTATGTGGAGGGAGAGAGGATCGACCGTTCCCCAGAGCAAGATGTTAAATTTATGCCAAAATAATGTGGAGCCATATATCAAATTCTGTCTATGAGCAGCAACAGCAATATTTATTTTCGCCTGTGTGACTGCTAGTCCATTCCTCATGAGGGTAATAGAGTTATTAAGAAGTGAACTCTGATAAGAACTGCTCTGCATGCAGTTTGCGTAAGGTCTTGTTGCAAAGTGCTTGAAACAACAAGAAAAGTGCTTTCAGAGCATTATAGAAACACACCTATGACCCAGGACAAACCCCATAATGTTTTGAGACATATAGGTGTCCCACATGCTCCCTGAGGTTACTCAGTAAAAGTAGTCTGGCTGAAATGAGTCTTCCAGCTTTTTACTTGAAAAGCAACCAGCAGAGCTTATTTATGTAAGTGGATCACATTTCAAAAATACCAATTAAAAGTGTTCAATTTCCCTGTGCCTCCCCCAACTTAAATATAGGCCAATTTTCCTCACTGTTCAAGCTGAACACTTGCAAGTCCAACTGTGGAAAAATGCATATAATTCCTTTTGGAGAGGAAATACTTTTCTAGTTCTCAGTGCCCAGGGACCTCAGATTTACTCTGCAGAGGCCCAAAAGGCAAAATATCTTTTCTTTGTAATAAACCACATATAAAATTAATTATTTGTAACTGAAGGTCTGATAAAAAATCTGGATAATGTGGAATTGGCTTGGAAATGCCTACCTAATGCAGAGTTTGAGCAAGACTTCTTAGGAAAAGAGGGCACATGTAAGTGTGTTTAATCTAGTGACTGCTTTTTCATTTGCATATATGAAAAAATCATGAGTATGCAACTAAATCTGTACCTCTCTAGTTTTAGCTTTGATGTGGCTTTCTAATATTATTGTTACTCAAAAACAAACTAAATACAAAGATCCCATGTAAATGCAGCTCCTGTGGGGAGTTGAATCTTCTTGTAAGGGAATCATGAAGACAGACTTGAAGGGCTTATAAGGTCTAAAGCAACAAGGGCACTCAAAAAGGGATACAAGGTGCCCTCTACAATTGGCATGCATGTTGTATTCTGACTTCAGAAAAACCTTGATGGCTACTAGCAATTCCTTTGATTGTACCAATTCCTGTTTAATGTAAAGATATTATTAGATCTTTATTAAAAGTAGACAATATTGTGTCATTTCAAACTCCTCAAAAGATTACCTGAGTTGTAATCAAACTTTGAAATAAATTCATGCCAAGGATGGAAAAGTTCAGGCCCCAAATATTTGTGTTTCAGGAAGTTAGGAGCAACCCAAACCAGAATTATGTAATAAATAACAGGTTGTGTTCTCAAATCTTAACTGTATAGAAATCTCTCCACTCCAATTATCTTGACTAATTCCAAAAGTAAGAGTCTATTTTGACTGTGACCATTTAAAGGACAGTGGTGCTCTTCGGAATACTAGACATAGGCAGACAAGGGAATATTCATATTGACCAAACTCTACAGTCAAGACAGTTTCTTATTCACCCAGGTATTAACCAATATAGCCTGTTAAAAGAAAACGTCAGTCACCACTTGTAAAAATCCAAGCTGCAGTTACAGCAAATACTAAGTTGTTTAGAAGTCTGATTGAATATCATCAACTCTTTCTTAAGTCTAGATAGCAATCAGTTATCTTCCTGTAGTAGCAATGTATCTGGGATATGTCAGTGCACACTTAAGCACACTGAACAGTATCTTCTCAAAGTCATCCTCAAATGTTCATGTTGTTGCTATGGTTTTCTGGTAGCACAAATCCCACAGACCCCATTATTCACTACAATCAGCATTGTCATCCTGACTATGACATGAACATTGTGCATATGCATCCCTTAAGTTGCCAGAATCTTGATGAATAGAATAAATAGCACTCACAAAATCCATTAAAAATCAATTAAAAAGCACAGACTGATCAAGATTCCTACACTTACACTGTAATTTCTTTCTCTGGGTAATCAGAAACCATCCCTTCCAAAAACACATCATCACTGAAGACTAATATCCTGTTCTGAAATCACACCCAAGTAACTTAATTAATGTATCCTGCTGAGTTCACTGTGCCTGCCTGTAGGAATAAAGTTATTCAAGTGTATACATTCCTAAATCTGTCTTTAAGGGAACAGAGAGATCTTTAGCTTGTGTGTGTTTTTTTGTTTGTTTTGTTCTTGTTTTTCCGGGCTGATGAGATTTTGAGGTAACCATGAATATTTCTTAGTTTTTTTCAGAAAGTTTCAAAACTGATAATATCAGGGAACATATTACACACCACCACTGCATACAAAAGTGAATTCACTTTGCTAGAATTTTTGAGAAAAATAAAACTGGCTGCAACTGGTGACATGTTATGAATATTCACATTGTTAAGTGGGTGGTTTGGAGCCTGGCAAAAGCGAACAATGAATCTGTCCCAAACAAAATGTCATAAATAAAAGCTAATTCCTGCACATACTTCTCTGTTGTGCATTTTTGAGTTCAGATAAAAGAGAATATTACAGTCCTTTAAATATATATTTTTAAATAAAAAACATAGGACACAATGAAATACTGAGTGTGCCTGGAAATTTATTTATGCAATATATATGAGATATATTTGAATTATATTAGTATCTTGCTTTTCTTTTGTAGGCAGTGAAATGTATTTTGTACAGAATCCTGGAAGTCTAAAATAATAGTATTAGCTGCAGTGCGATTTTTGGCTCTACAGGAAGCACTCCATCTGGAAACAAGGGGAAGTTTAGGAAGCTCCTTGGAGCTAGAGCCATTTGCCCTGTGTTTCAAAAGCACAGCAGAATCCCAGTTCGTGACTGCCGTGAGGCACAACCATACATGCTCACAAATCACAGTAGCAGTTAAATGAGCAACTACAGGGTAACTACATTTCTTCCTCAGAAACACCTGTATGATGTGACAGCAAGGTACAATTAACCCTCCTCTCAGTACTCTGGAATGTTTTACAGTGACAAAACTGGAAAGAAGCTTTATCTTGCAAAAAGACCTTATATTTTTACTTGCCAGGTCCAAATTTGTTTGCACTGTATCACTTTGTCCTGGATACTTCACTAAGAAGTATCATTTTAGCCATAACTGGTGTTTTTCTTGCAGTTTTCTCAGACTATCTAATTCTAAGTAACTAGCTCTTCTTCATGAGTTACTGAATTCTGACTCAGCTCACTAACTTGATGTTTTCTTTTTCAGGACTTGAAAAATGGATAATCAAATTCAGGTACTTGCACAAGGACTACTGGTTCCCATCCAGTTATTCAAATATGAATGTCCATGGGAAGATGCCTTCCTTTTCTCCATGTATACCCCCCTTTTCATATCTGAGTCCCCTCATGAAAGGCATCTACCCTGATCATAGGCTCCAAGGGCACTGGAGTAAACTTCGCATCTAGAACCCAGCTGTTACTGAGAATATTTCCTTCCCTGGGGAGCTGTGACATCCCCCATGTGTGGGTGTCTAACAGCAGTATAGCTGTATGAGAGCATCTATGGACATGAAAAGTTATCACCTGTAGACACCTCTTGGTGGATGCTGATTTTGTGTGGTATTCCCACAACAACTGTCTGGGTACACAGCAAATGTGACAATGGGAACAGCATCCAGAGCCTGAATCTCTCCCTTGTTGGTGTCCTTTGCACAAGTGAAGCACATACTTTTGACTTAAGAGACCCGCCTGGTGCCCAGGTAGCACTTGAGGTGTAGCTGGATTAAATCATCATTAAAAATGAGGTTGCCTAAAACAGCTCTGCACATCTATTTGTGCACAATAGGACAGGGCATCCATGTGTCAATGAGATGACACAGGAATATCCTTTCTCTGTAAGAATTTGTTTACATTTTCTTACAATGCAATTAATTAATAAAGTAACCCAAGTTGAAAAAAAACAACAAAACAAACAAACAAAAAACCCAAAACAAAACAAAAAACCAAACACACAACAAAAACAAACAAACAACAACCTTCCTGTAAAGGCCTCCTGGACTAATTTGGACCACCTCTGGAGTGATCATAAAGACATCAGGAACATGGAATAAATCTTTCACAAAATCCCTCTGTGAACAGCTACAATAGATCTATCAGTGAAGCAAACATGAGGAAGAATCTTTAATTTGCCTTGTTTTTTAAATCAAATTATTTCTTCTCCTTTCTCTTAATTCTCACAATTAAATCTACCTACAGATATTTGCACTGTTTTTCATTAATTCTTTATTCAATCTAGTTCATCATGTTTGTTTCCAGACTGTCCATGTTTATTTTTATCTGAATAATTTAGTACAAAAACTGGCACTGCACAAGTCAAGCATTCATTATAATAATATTTTCCTTAATAGTTTGTAAGTCTTATTAATGACACAGCAAGTTCAAGAAAGAAAAGGGAAGTAACAATCTGAAAGAAGACAGGGAAATCTTTAAGAAAAAACCAAAAGGCTGGCAATTTAAGAACCAGTTCTTATATTTTCTGCATGCAAAATAACAACTAGATTCCTTAGGTGAAACTGGGGCTTCCTATAGTAATATTTAAACTTCTTTTGATTCCAGGGGAGAGAAAATTCATCTCTAGTAGACAGAAAATGTGATACCAGGTTCTGTGGAATTAACAGAGTGCTTTGAATATTATCAGCAAAGGAATTTCAGATTCCAGTCTATACAGACATCTGTTACCACCTCAAAGGTGATGGTGAATTTCATTTGAACAGGTCAGCCAGGACCAAAATCCCTTTTCTGTTACACTTCAGTGATTTGAGCTTATTATTCATAACATTACACTAACTACCCATAAAGCAAACAAAAGGTTTATCTACCTATTTAGGTGGGGTGTTTGTTGTGATAGCTTATTTTTAAAAAAAAAGGTTTTTAAACTTTTACAAGTTATCCTTTTTATTGGTCCCAGTTATCCTCTTTTTCTCACTTCCCAATAAATGCTTATGTGTTCACCCAAACCAAGAGTCAGCTGTAACTGCTTACAGGAGCTAAGATCTATTTATTCTGCATCATGACTGTAAGGCCCAGTTTTCTGAAGCTTATGGATCTTTAGAGATCCACTTCACCTCTTCTTTTAATTGTGCCTTCATAGCACCTATTTGTAAGACAAGCCATTGCAAGACTGAAAATAAGCCAGATCCAGGTTATCAGAAGCATAACATTCAAGTTAGTTATTGTCCTTCTTAGCGCAGGTGTCTCCCTGACCTCCGGCATGCTGGCCATGTGGACCATCCACAGGCAAACAACCAGGGCAGTAGCTTAGAGCTCCATCAGGCTCAGATCCAAATTGGCCTTGCCAGCTCCCCAGCTGTCTCTAAGCAGCCACAGTCAGACTGGTGAGACCTCACAGTGAATTGGCTTTTCTCTCTGCTGTGGATGCCCAGAAGGTGCTAGACTAAACACAATCACAGTGTAATTACTTAGGTTTTTTATTTTGCTGGGGAAAAAAAATCGTTTGACCTACTCTTAATGGTAAGCTAAAAAAATGTCCTTTGAAAGTTATAAACCCATATAGTCTCTGCAGCAAGAGAACAGGGATAAAAGAAAGGGTACATGCTATAATAAATATATATATAATGCTTTAATGCTTTTTTTTTTTTTTTTTTTTCCCAAGTATGGCATTATTGTATCCTGTGTGCCTAGCCATTACAGTGTGCTACATGTGTTAGTGGTACAGTCACACAAAATCATTCTATAGGTCCTCAGAATTGTTGGAAAAACTGAAGAAAAATTCACAGGAGGAGTGTCATTTTTCTCCACCCAGGGAATTATTTTCATTATGACTCTCTTGCATGGTATATACATCAGTTTCTAAAACATGTAATAGACTGGCAATTAGAAGTAAGAATTCCACATTTCTGTAAGTGCCAAGCTGACCTTGTCATCAGACAATCGGCTGATGAGCTTTTATTTGTGAAGGATGGGAAAAAATTCCCACCACTCTAACATCAAAGGAAAACCCCTGATGCTTTAGGTGAATCAGAATCTGAGTTAGTATAAGATAGCACACTAGCACCACAGTCATGGGAGCTGTGCTGGTTTACACTACTTATATAATAGCATGTCCATGAAGTTCTTCAATTTAAAGGTAGTGGCATTTCATTTTTAACATAACAAGACAATATGACAAAGCTTAGGATTAAACATGGGTGGAAGTTCATGTCTATCCTTACAGTCAACTTGAAATAAGAATATTAAAAATCATAAGTCTTCTTATGAACAGTTCCTGTAAATGTGGAGTTGCAAATCTCTATATTGCCATGTTAAGTAACACCCACAGCAGAAACTCTTAAGAGTGTGCTAAAGTAGCTGGAGGTTCTCACAGTGTGTCTTGAGTCCAAATGTCTTCTCTACAAACAGCTAATGAAAGTTTAAAGTCTTTAAGAGATATTTTTAATAAATCTGATTCAATAAAGGCTGCTTGTTTTCTACGCCTTGGAAAGTCTCTGATGAAAAGGAATCTAATATGCTAGCACTCTGAAACAAAATATCACATAGGTTGTGTAAGAACAGATTCTTATACTTATTCAGGGAATATTTCCAAACTAGCCAAATGGGGATTACTGACACTGCATTGAGAAACTGCTCTTAGGAAGTTATGACATGGGATGATGAGATCTGCCAGGTTTCTAAGATCCCATAACTTCAAAACACATTATTAGATGCTGTCTATGATTAATGAACATTTGCTATTATAATTACATAAAAATTAAACATTTCTCCTTTTTTCCTTAAAAAATGAATGCAGTCTTAATTAAAGCAGTATGTGTTGGAGTTATATCAGTATTAATGTTCTCATAGAAAAAGCAATGTTCTTATTAGGTCAGGATGTACTCCGTAACACATGTTAAAATGAAATTCAATACTAAAAGACTTGTAAGAGTGTATGACAATTTAAATTCAGCTACTGGAGTAAGATGTAACTCAGACATTAAAATAAAGCTTCAATGTTAATACTGCCCCCCCCCCCCAAGAGTTAAATGTGGAAGGTACTCATCTTCCAGCAGTAGCTGGCTACTTGGCAAGGTCTGTAGGCAGCCGTGCTGGCAGCGTGAGAGCAGATCTTGGGACTGTCACATGGTTAAAGCATTAATGTCTCTGCTGCCTCCTTGACTTGGACATCATTTTCATTTTATTCACATATGTTTGTGCAATTGTATTTGTCTACGAAGTTTTCCAAATAAAATACTACTATTAATGTTAAATATTCTCATCTCACATAATCACATTTTTCTTCATATGTTTTTGCCTTTGTTTCACTACTAATAAACACTGAATATTAGTATTTCTTGATGTACTGATTGTATTAATGCATGGCAATACTTTTCATCTGCTGTAAGACTTCCTCAATGTATATCACTCAACTCTCTTTCCTGTGGTTCCTCTTCAGTCAATAAATGTGAGGAGTTTGTCAGAAAAGAAAAACTTGTTTGCCTTCGTGTTTTTTTGTTTTGTTTTGTTTTTTTAAAATATTAAAACTATATTCTGAGCTGATTCTCTTGAGATCTCAGGTCAGTCTGAGCCCACTGGATTCAAACATGAATATGTGATTAAATCATATCATACATATATCATACATATTTCTTTTGTAATTATTTCCTTTAAACTAAACACAATTTTTTCACTGAAGACTGCAAGAAATTTCCATATATGGCATATATTTCACTGAGATGAAAGCATCCATTCTCCTACTCACTCAGATATTGTTTTTCTGGCACATGATACCATCAAGATTTACACAATAAGGACTTTCTAAAAACTTAGATGTAAAACTTCAAAGAGACTTAGCATTTAGTTACTTCATCACTAGCAAATTCCAAAGTTTAGACAATGGGTTTTTTTCCTGAAAGCAGTAGGTGCCTACTTTTTTTTTTTTTTTTTTTTTTTGAGATCTAATACCTCTGCTTCTAAGGCAGAAGTGAAATAATTCTGACTCATTCAAGATCAAGCTTAACAGCAGAAACTTAATTTACTCCTAACAGCTGTCAGGATCTCTACCTTTAGCTCTTCATTTCTAAATTGCAAAGAACATTAGTTCTTTGGCTAGTGTTTCTGCTCTTCTACAGGGGTATGCAGAAGCAGTTCGAAAATGGAGTTTTGCTCCCCGGCTTCCAGGACAGAAGGACAGCTCAGTCTAGAATCAGCTACTTATTGATGGCGAGAGCCCTTCTGTCTCCTCTGCTGTACACCATGATGTGAAAAATCATACTTTAATAAAAGATTAACCTAAAAGGAGAGAAATCAGGAAGATAAAATCCCCAATTAACAAAGTGCATTTTTTGACCCAGTCTTGCTCCTCTTTTCTGATACATGGTTTATAAAACCAAACCGGATCTATCCCTCCCCTTCACCTCAGAACCCGCTATGTTAACTAGCTGATTCCTCAGAGGCATTTGCAATGTAAGGCAGAGAGTTTCAATACTGCCTAAAGGATTAGTTAATAGAAATTGAGCATGTAATTCCCCTTTGAAAATTCTATCCTTATACTTTGCCCTCTAAGAGTTCACAAATCCCAAGAAATTAATATTTAAGATTGAGTATCACTTCATTAAGAAATCTATTCCAACTATTTAATTACAACCCCCTGCTGATTTATGAGCAAACTTTGAAACTCTTCTAGCCATATAAAGGCCCGGTTTCCTAAAATGCATCCATTCTGTGGCAACTTCACTTACATAGAGAGCCAAGATTTTTGCATTCTTTATGAAAATGCAGCTTTCACCAGCTTAGAAGACAGATCAGCATATTAATGTGTTAGTGGGGCTGTTTGACATTCACTCTCTTGGCAAAGTACTGGGAAGGAAATAATTAATCACTTCATTGGAGTAGCCCATCACTGCTGACAACACTTACCTTCCAATATTTTTACTTTATTTGGAGCAATATGGAAATATTTTTCTCAGGAGTGTTTTTTGTAAACAGGAAAAAATATACAGGTACAATAGACCTAGTAGTAAACAAATTCATAGCACATGCACTTCAGTACATACATTTAGCTGAAGCATTAATGAAAAGTTGCCTTGAATCTTAAAATTAGAATGAGGTCTAAAATCTACACCTTATTCACAAATATCTCTCTTATTCTTAATTGACTTGTTTGCATAAAATAAAAATATACCAGTGAAAGGAATTAAAACCAACAACCTCCAAGAAATGATTAATATATCACTGTGCTATTTGACTTTTTGGCATTACAGAGTATTTTCAATCTAGTACCCTGGAAGCAAAGGAACATAGAGGTGAAAATGGGAAAGATCACACATAATTGTTTCTTCCATCTCCAAACACATCCACTCCAGAGCTGTTTCAGTAAGAAGTGTAAACTGCATCCTGAGTATTAATGTGAGGTCTGAAGTGATGAATTTTGGTGTTTGGAATATTATTTTCTCATTTATTCCAGAAGTTACACAGTTGTATGACCTGGGTAGCTGCACACTGCTAAAGCCTATCATACTTACAAGATTCTGGCCAGAAAATTTAAACTAAACTACTCACAGCTGTCAATAGATTCTATATTTCTTGTAGCTGTTCTCCAACTTCAGATAACCAGGGATGACTGACCTGCAGAAGCACTGAAAATTTACAGCTCAAGTTCAAAAATAATGCTTGTGCTCTGCAGAAATATAGAGCTAGAAATCAGCAACAAATGTGGGAAAACAGTCTTTTCAAAGTGATACACTAAAGGACTGATCTCTTCTGACATCTGTAAGACTGAAAAGTTCTGTGAAGACTTTGGCATCATTATGAAGACACATTAGTGATGTGAGCTGCTGAAACATCTATGAAGATGTAGGATTTATGCACTATGCAGGAAAAAGGCAAGGGACATGCATTTGGTGAGAACATAAAGTGGAATGGTTGTTCTTTCAGTGAACATATTTTTTTTTTGTGAAAGGAATGTCAAGGAAGCCTTCTGGAAAACACTTTAGAGGTGACATCATTGCTATGTACCTATAAGAAACAGGAACCAATTTGGTTTATATGGGCAACATCAACTCAGGTATTTTCTTGCTGTTCACTGATTATTTAAGAACATTTATATTCGTATAAATATTCCATGTGATAGTGTATTTAAATATCGATCTTTTCCCCTGAAAATTTGATAAAGGGTAATACTTTTGTTAAAAGGCTGAGGTATGGACAGATTATGGATCATTTCTGAGAACTGCATTCCCCATACTGACTGTTTCATACCTTTATCATTTGAAATAACCTGAAGGTCCTCCAAAGTTGTCAAAGCAGCCTCCTCAGCCAGGACAGGATACCAACCAACATAATTGAAGGCCATTTTTCACTCTGAGCTTAACATAAAGGTTAGCCCTAAAGCTTTAAACTGTAATTGCAGTTATTACAGGTTTATGGTTTTATTATGGATTTCTTAGAGGAATATTGTGCTAATAAACCAACCACAGTCAGCTGTAAAATTTGAGACAAAAAAAATATTTTTTGGCTTTAGGGGCATGGTGGACTACTGTGAAAATACATCATACACCATACTGTGGGGGAAAAAAAGCCAGAAAGCATGGCTTAAAAACCAATGCAAGATCTTTAAAGATCTCTACAAAAAAAAAAAAAATATTTGCCTTCATTCAGTCTTTTTATTTTCCTACATGGAGCTAGGCCAACATGTTACAAACATTGTTTGTTTTGTTAGGTAACTGAACAAGCCCAGCATCTAAATGAGTAAGAGAATCAGCCAGCTACCCTATTTTTCTGAGCACTGATAGTGTACAGTGAGACAGTATACAAAAATAAACCTCTTGCATGTTTTCATCACTCTAGGTGCTATCAGGAGTAAGTCAGAAGTATACACAAGAATACAGAGAAGTGAAAGTATATACCTCAGTCCTAGCTGAATTGAATTGACCTTTCTGTGTCTGTTTAAATGTACTCATGTATACACATATACAGAGATGTGTGGGTATTTGATTTTTCTGCAGAAGTACACAAGCACAGAGAAAATCTCTACACAGAATTAAAATGGCTGGTGTTTGTCTAGCTTGAAACAGTGACATCTCACAATTATGTACAAAAACTTAACATTCTGCATACTTGGAGGATTCTCTGGGTTACAGTGCTACTTGGAAGACTGTCTTCCATCAAGCACTTTATACACAGAATGGTACCCGTGATTTCTTACCATCTAAATACACAAAGCAAACAGGTGATGGACAGCAAGACTGGTAGGTACATTAAACAAATAGGTCAATGGCCAGCTTGGGGAACAGAATTTCAGTTTCTTGCCTCACTTACCACTGTTTCTTCATCTCTTCTGTTCTCTCTGTGCTGCCTCATATTATTGCAGGAAAGCTTCAGCTTTTGATAAGAAATTGTGTAGCAGAAAGCAGGTATGCTCCATTTTTGAGAAACTGCTAGCACAGTCTACATTTGTAACGTGAGCATTTTGTTTTCTATTTGTAGGCCATTACAAAGGATGCCAATACCGGGCACTTCAGAACCATTGCAGTGTAAATGGCTCAAAGCCAGAAGGCTCACTAACCTGATATAAAAATGAAGAGAGAAATCATCAGAAGAAAGGAACAACAGACAACATGCATGGAGATGTCTACTGTAGCAAGGCAGGAGCTAGAAAGGGCTGCTATGAAATGAGGCACTGCGCTGTTACTGATTGTATCCTCCTTGAGAGTCTTACCAGCACATGCAGTGCGACTTTAATAAAAGTACTCACCCAACTTTCAGAAGGTTTAGTATCTGAATCTTCTTTCTGGAAGCCTCGATTCAGCCTCCATCCAACAATACTCCAGGGGATAGCCCTGTGAGTTGGTAGGTAAAGTCTCATTTGTTATATATTCCTCAGGAAACAGCTAGCCTCCTCATCATGTCACTCATCTTAGTCCAAGTCAAAATGCTGTGAGCATATTTCTCTTTCAATATTAAACATGGCCTATAAAAATTGCAATAAAGAACAAAAAAGTTACTTTGATCATACACAAATAAATCATATGTCCAAGATTTAAAAATGAGAAAGCAAACGTGCATTGGGAAAAATTCTGATCTTATATACAGGAAGGGAAGGAGGTAAAGATGCTCCTTACTCCCTCTCTAACAATTACTGAAAGAGTGTACTGAGAAATCCCAGACTATGAAGACTACTCGTAAGTGAGCTGTGCTATTTTATCCTGATCCAAACCTCTTCTTAGACAACACATGGAAAAACTAAGATGATCCCCATTTATTATTCATGGCATACATTTATAGAAAATCTCTTCATAATGCCACAATTACATATTAATTAAACAAGAGTGAAAAAGAAAAAAAACTAATCAAGAAATATCCACTGCCAATAACCCTCAAACATTTGTAAGTGCCAAAGGTTAGGCAATTTCTTTCCAGATGACTTTTTAAACTAACGAGTATCAAAATACTCCTGCCCCCAGAAATGTACTGTCCTCAGTTAGCCAGTCAGAGGATTGCTATGTCAGTTTGGATGACCAGTTTCTCTGGAGAAAAAAGGAACGGTCCACCAAGCAGAAACAGCAAAGCTCCAACAAGTAGATTTCATGCCTCTTTGGTTTAAAACTGTGTATCTCATATTATTTTGACTATAATTTCTGTCTTATTAGCAAATAAAGATTTTATGTGAATGCTTTAATAAACAGAAGTTTATAACAATGCAATATTAAGAAAATAAAGTGGGTGCTACCCTAATCAACATAATATATAATCAACATCTCAATAGTATATATATTGTAGTCAACACTACTATAATCAACATGATATTTGAGTGAAATCTTGTATAAAAATTGTAGTAATACAATTCCACACTTGGAAATATAAAAGAAGTCTTTGTTCAGCTTTGCTTTACCATTAATTCATAAGCTGCCAACAGTTTGAATTCTGCTTCCCTGCTTATCCTGTCTGGGTTTTTTTTCATAAACTTTGAAAAGCAAATAAAATGGATTATTTACATTATCCTAGGTGAAACCAAATATAAAACCTAGCTATTATAGTAGATTTCAGCAAGAGTGGCTTTGCTTAGTGATCCATTGACTCCCAAAATTATTCTAGAAAAGAATTTACAGTATCAGTAAGACCCAAGGAAAAAAATAGTCCTGAGGATTAGACTTAAAATACAGCTTCCACAAAAAAACTGTATTACTGGTGAAGGTCTATTGTTTATTCATTTATACACATTGAATGCCAACTTCAGGTATTGGCAGATTACAAAAAGGATAGTGTGGTTTGATTGGAGGGAAGGGGAGGGAGGAAGTCTCTATTCATTGCAGGTTTTGGTTGTGAAAATGCCCCACGTGAACTGGGACAAGGCTCAGGCATTTATCTAAATGTGGGTCACAGTTCAAACATGAGCGCATATAAAATTATGTGTATGGGTGTTACATTTGTCAGGTACAGCAGATTTTTATTGTCATAGATTAATGATTCTGTGTTGCAGAATCACAGTGAAAGGGGTCTCAAGGGATCACTAAGATTATCAATCCCTCTCCACTGTAAATGAATTGCTCTCTATTTCAAGTGGTGGTAAATTCACAGACAATGACTCTCTTTCCTGATTGGAAACAATTTTATTATCTAATAATACATACTCATACTTGTCATACTCATCAGGAATTGAGGAACAGCTCCCTTTTTTTTTTTTTCTAACAGCTTTCTGTATGTTTAAAAATGGATGTCTTTTTTGTTCTATAGGTTAAAAAGACCACAAATTTGTTCAAACTGTCCTCCTACATCAATAGCTGGTGTTTTGTTTGGGTTATTTGTTTTGTTGGGTATTTTTTAAACAACAAAACCACCTACTTTAGGCCATTCCTGCTTCTTCTGTTGGGACCATTTCCAATTGATTGAACTCTTTGTTGAAGTGAGATGACCAAACGGGGCACAGAGTTAGGTGGCTGTGGATTGCACGTTGTACACATATTGCACACATATTGCGTTGTACACATATAAACCACAATCAGGGTTTACATGTATAGAATAGTGTACCTGTCTAATTAGAAGAGTTATTCACAAATGGGACATTAAAAATTGCATCACAGCCCTTCTACTCAATAATAAAAATAATAGAGATATATTATTTAATGGCTTCTCAGAAACACACAGTTTAGTTCCCTAACTTCATTGAAACAACAAAATGTGCTGCAGACTGCAAAATGTCTTCTTTAATACGGCCCTTAGCATTTTTAACTACTGCTCTGCATCTTCTGAGAGAAATACTCTGAGGATAAACACTGGCATTCTTCCCTGAGAAAATAGTTCAACAAAGGTAGAATATTTGCACCTTTTTTTTCTTATCAGGAAAATGATAATGATCTTATTTGAAATATTTCTTTGCCTAGGAAATTCCAACATTTACTGCAGTCACAGAATGTGCTTGAAGAGCGTTGCTTGTCCAAGGCTCTTCTCGTATCATAGAATCATAAAACTGTTTAGATTGTAAAAGAACTTTAAGATCATTGAATCCCACTCTAAACCTAACCCTGCTAAGTCCACCATGACTAAGATTGTATATCATGCCAAGCAATAAAATTAGACCTCTACCTTTTCACATTATGCGTGCATGCAGTGGATTTCCTTCTAATTCTAAGCTGCTAGTGGTGAAAGACTGTGAAGTGACCTTTCCAGAATATCAGTTTGTTTTGCAACCTACATTACTGACAGATTTTTAATCTTATGCTGAATCTTCCATCTGGATCATGAGCTGGTGTGAGGGACCAGCTTTCAGGACCTATACTTGCCTGAATTGGTGTTGAAACCCCATTGTAACCCCTAAACAAAGTCTCGTTTGCATCCCAAATGGCCTGCCTGAGAGGATGGAGACTGTACTGATGGTCTGCATATGGCCTGAGGCTGCATGTACAAGGACTGCGATAAGAACGGAGGGGCAGAGGGAGTGGAGGTCCTCTCCAGCTGCTCAGGCTTGTGACTCAAACACACTTGCTCATCCTTGTGAAACAAGGTAACTAGGTCTATAAAACAGGGGGCTGCAATGATGGGCTTCAGGAGCCTCACTGACACCAACTCTCCCCTGTTGGCTCCCAACGCTGGATCCAGGACTGGTGATTTTCTGTTATCTATCTCCCTATAAACTTTTCTTCTCCTACTCTCGCTCTCTGTACCTTCCTAACATCATTAAGTAGCACAAGGCCTAACCACATTTTTTTTCTCAGGTTGCGTAGCTTAAATATGTATGTGTTGTACTCTTGTGATCTAATTGTCAGCCTTTATGATCGTGCAGCCTGAGATAATAACTGAAGTATCCGTATTCCTTTTATAGCTTTAAGTAAACCTAATATTAAAATACAGACCTTGAGTGTCGTTTCACCTTAATCTGATCAAGGGGTATTGGACTGTCGAACATTTCCTCGGAACGTGACACTCTCCCTGGAAGGGCCAGGTCTGAGACAAAGGTTGGATCCAGCCGCACCTCAGCTCCTCTCTGAGGAGTAGTTTAGAAAGCAAGGGGGTCTGATCTGAATCTCCCTGGGTTGCCCTACTTGGGTCATGACAGCTGGAGTCCACCCATTTTTAAATATGGGAAAAAAACTTCTTCATGGCAGCCACAACCACTGTGTGCCAAGTGCATCAGTTCACATACAGAACAAGGCAGATCCAACACACCAGCTTATAAGGACGAGCTCTACTTATTTCTAGTGCTTGTTATCATATTTTTGCTCAAACACATCAAGCTGACCTGGAAAACTCAAGGATTTGGCTCAGTAGGGACAGGAAACAACTGTCTGTATATATCCTTCATAGGAGATTTACTACTTGGTGAAACCAAGACTTATGGAGTATATGTATCATACTTGCCTAAAAAACTGCATGAAAACCTGTTGTCACAGCATGTCATGAGTAGAACCACATCTTAGTGATAAGTGTCACAAGAGATCAAAGAGAAAAAGTTTAGTTCACAATTCAAAGTGAACTTTACTCCCCTGCTGAAGCTTTCAGTCTGTCTTAGAAAAGGTCATCTCTGACTCACAGCTTTAACAATTTCTCAAAGCAGTGTGTTGTTGATAGTTCAGTCCCCAGAGGACACAAGGAAATAGTGTCATTCTGTCACTGATTCAGTTGTACCCTCTAGGGTAAGCAGAGGATAAATATGAAGGAGGAAAACTTGGTTTGAGTACTCAGGCACTAGAATGAAACAGCTCTGAGCTGGGAAATGAAAACTGGCTCAGGATATTATACTATAGAGCATACACTTGTATATGGGAATGCTCTATCAAGAGATAATATTCTTACACCTTTTGTCAAGTATTCAATATAAAATGCCAGCACTGCAGAAGAAACACAAATTATTAATTAGTGTCACTGACTGTTTTTACTCTCCCTTTTGTCAATATAAATCTGCTGTGACTCTGATTAAGAAACTCAGCCATGATAAAATCAGTCCAAACAAGAAAAAATTAAACACTTGGCTTTTTAAAGTTACCAGCAGATTTAATGCAACTGTGAAAATAAAGCCATTTAGGCATTCCATCTGTGAAATTAGGAGTTGTCTCTCTCCTTACTTCATATAAACCGTGTGGAGTTAGAAGGATTGAAAGTCACTGTACTAGGAGTTCCACTTTACACTCTGATTTTTCATTAACACAGTTATTTTTCATTAACACTATTACTTGCAAAATATTTAACTTAAAAAGAAATGTACAACATTATTCACATTTTATGTATACAGAGTATAACAGTACTGACCTTACAAACTCAAGTGTGTTTTGCTTAAGGTCATTCTTGGAAAATACCTAGCTAGATACAGCCTAGGAAAATAATCCAAAGGAAAAACATAGGCAAACACCACATACAACTGCATGAAAAACTCTCCCTGCTTTTCTTCAGTTCATCTTTGGAGGACAGATGTGGACTTAACTAACACACCCTTACTTTTCAGTGAATAATTCCTTCAGGAGGACTCAGGCAGCCCCATCTTAGCACATATTAGTTCCTCAGTTACCTTTTTTTTGTCCTTAGTCTCCAAGTCTGATAATATTTATCATTCCTTTTAAAGCCTCATTCCAAACAATGCACTGGACTTTCACCTCTGCACTTCTACTGATTTGCACACATGAGAGTAACTGTTAACCACCATGCATATCACAACTTCACTTTCACCAAGCTTAACTCCATCTAGATGCCCATGCTGCTCCTCCAAACTAGAGATTCTGAAACCAACTGATGCTATTCTTACCCCTATTTGAAAAAGTCCCACCACACCTATTAAGGCATGGCTAAGACCCATCATTGCTTCTGTTAAAGGTCAAGGACTTGGAGAGCACCAGATAAACTTCCCAGGTAGTTCTGATGGCACTTTGTGTAGCTAGAACATGCTGAATCCCAGATACAAGCTTTAAAATTGAGTTAGAAAACAGTTTCTGTAAAATACACATACAGGAACTTCACCATTGTTCAACTGTAGTGTAAGAAGTCCTGTCTCAGGCAAATCAAGAGAAGTGAATGTGCTTAAAAAAGATTCTGGTGATAGAAACCTTTTTTGTGTTTAATTATTCATATAAGCACTACCAAAGAAAAAGCTGAAGCTGTAAGCAGCCTGCAATCAGTGAGACGCTTACCCAAGCTGAAATTACACAATGTTACAAAAAGGGAAGGAAGCTGGATGAAAAATGCAGGAAGACCTCAAAACAAGTATCTTTTAAGTGCTGCAATATACCATGTGCTAGACAAAGCTGAGGTAAAATTGCTACAGAAAATAAGCTGCTTCTAAAAATTAATCACTGTGGCATGGTAGCAGAGAGTCATGACACTTTGTAAAGAACTGGAAGCCTGATTTTGAACGCCTCAAAGTGCGTGCTCCCACCTATATCTGTACACTGGTGCAATCCTCATCACTCTCCCAGCCCAAGGAAGAGAAAGTGGCTGATCTGAGGACAGCCAAGTCATTGTGTGGCTTCGCCTTTGGTGAAGTCAGCAGTGAGAACTTTGCATATCATCCCCCTTTGCTAACTTGTTTAGGCAAGTCTTTGGCCCAATTTACAATTAAATTCTCACACAGATTTTAGTAGTTATTTAGCACCCGGGAACGTGGGAAGAGCATGGCTTTTCCTGCAATCATCAGTAGTAATGGTGAAACCAACAGCCCAGATGATTCACTTATATGATCCACAGCCACCTAAGACTTACCTGCATCACCTGAAACTTTTTCGCTTCTGCTCTCTACAGTTTTCTCAAATGTTATGTGTCTTGGATTGAGACTGCAATCTCAGTTTCTGAAAAGGATGGTAAAAAGGTTGTGTTTGTCTGAATAGCAAAGGAAGGACCCTGAGCTGAAGTTGAGCAATATGATAGGCAGGTTTAATCTGAGATGGAAGTGACATTTCCTGGGGAAAAACAGCATTAAACTAAAAAGTAATAACAACGTAAATAAAAAGTAAAGAATCTAGGGCTTTTACTAATGCACCTACATGAGCTTCATGGAGTGGGCTTTTTTTGATCTCTCCTGACTGGTGTTAAGAAGAGGCTTGAGTTTCAAGGTCACACAGAGAAGAGAAAAAATAGTGGGAATATTTTTCTTCATTCTGTCACAGAGTAAAACTTTCACTGTGACTGTCAACTTCACAGTGCAATTAAAAGTAAATAAACCCAGGCATAAAGTAAAGGCACAATAAGATGAAGCATAAACTACAGCACAGAGCACCAATCCTTCATGTAACACTGCAAGCATTTCAAAGAGATGTTGAAAGCTTTCTCTTAATAACTTAAATTGCTGAAAAGCCATATCTCTACCTCACTTATTTCTAAAGCATTTTCTTTTACATAGTTGTGCCTTTTATCAGCATCTAAAAATAGTGAAAAATCATAATGAAAGGATGCTGAAAGATGACCCCCACTTTATTTCCTTTTACCGGGGCAAAGGTAGGTTTATCAAGTCTTCCTGCACTCAGGAAAGCTCAAGGGCTGTTTTTTTTCAGAGACATGCATCCTAAGAAGAACCACAAGGAAATGCTGCAACATGTCTTAACAAATAATTGAGATTGTGTGTTCAGCTTTCAAGAGAACTTGATCCTATTCTCAGGTCTTCCATTAACCTGCTTTATGGTCCTTGGCAAATGATTTAACTTCTTTTTCTTTCCCTTTCTGCTTTGTCTTATTGATTTAGATTACAAGCATTTTTTTTGCAGGGGCAGGCTTCTATTATTGTCTGTAGATTTCCTTACTAAAGAGACTTTTAATTGCAGACTGTGTCTCTTGGCCTTACTGGAATATTAACTTTGAGAAGCAGGTGTCTACTACAGACCTGGAAGGTGACACCTGGATCAAGAAAGCACAAGACCATTGCCTGTAAATAACACCTGTTTCCTTTCTGTGTGACTAATTCTCTGCCATAGTCTATCTTGGTGGAAACACATCTCTTGTCCTTCAGTGACTGCCCACTACCTAAGAAGTGTCAGTCCCTGCTCTGACACCATGTTTCCCATGGTTTCTCAATGAATTACCAACACAAACATGAGTATCCATGTTAAAAACATGTATTGAAGTTAGAAATCAGGATTCAGCCAAAGATAACACCTTTGTCAGCCATTATTTACTGATTTTTTTAGGAAGAAAGTGACAAACAGCTACAAACAATTACCCTTTCACTCTTTTTCTTAGGCACTTTCATGGCTTGGATACTGAAGCAGATGTACATATAGCTCTGGGTTTCAGGGGTCTACTATGGAAAACAGTACAAGGCCACAGTGTTTGGCAGCAGATCAAGCTGCATCACAGCCTCCTTCCCTCCCAAATCCTCCTAACCTGCTTGGACCACCAGCTCATTTGTCAGTGCCATTTTCTGTCTCTAAACTGGAGGCTATACACTCAGTGTATAGTATGTACAGGTTATGAAGAAGTATATGCATAAACAGTGCTTGAGTTCACACCTCACTTTTTCCAGGAAAAGCATTTCTCCAAAGTGGAGCAAACTTGTAAACTAATGGGGTGTACAGTGGAGAAGTGGAGGACTCCAGTAAAAAAACAAGACCACTTCTAATATTGGGGTTCAGAGAGACAAAAAGTGCTTTGGACTTCAACTTTTGAACCTATAAAATAGTATGGCTCCAAATACGTTCACTTGCAAAGAATAGCAAGGAATGCACTTCCCACACACACAGCAGAGAGTTAGTTCCTGAGGTAGTTAATGAAGTCTTAATCACCATTATGTGGCTTGGAAAAATGGAATTGCTGTGATGTTCTTTAAAAAGTGTGAGTTCTTGTTAACCATGTGAAAACATCAGAGCTAGGGATTTTTTCATTCCCTGAAAATAAAGGAAATACTTAAATTAACATTTTAATACATTTTCTGAGAGAACACACTAAATGTTGATGGAGGTTGTTACTGAAAAGGCAGAAAAATAGGTAAGTGCCCATAATAAATAGCTGAAGTGCTAATAAATGTAACTATCCATTGTAAATTAAATAATTATTTTTTTTTCAGTAACAAACAAAACCACTTGTATACATACTGTTGTCCCCGCATTTTAGAGGGCACTTAATTCATCTAAAAGGCATCAAATTACTACAGAATAAAGCAGTTCCCTGTCTTTATATGTTTCTAGAATGACAAAGAAGCTGAAATAAAACCCTCTTTGTTTTAATAATGCAATGGTCCTGAAAGAAGTCCTCAGTGGTGAGGCAAAAGAGGGAAAGATCTAGTTACAAAATATGTCTACAAAGTATGTGACACAGACAAAAACCTTGCTTTGGAAGAGAATAAAACCTCTAAATCTGCACTGATTTATATGCAGTGTAAGTATTTGTATTGACAGAACAAAGGTGTGAGCAATGCTATTTTTCTGCTGGTCAGTCAATTTTGTAATCAGTCTACACACATTCAAAGTAATAAAGAATTGATGCCATAAAGAAGACAGCAACATGCTAAATGAAATGCAGTCTTGGCAGAGTTAATAGATTGGCAGGCTGAAAACCTTGCCTGTCTGAACACTTTCAAAACTCTGGTTGTAGGCAAGGTTTCTTCCACAGATGTTAGGACCAGAATTGTTATTAATATTAAAGCTTCTGATGGAAAACAGAAGAAGTGATAGACTCTTGCCCTGCAGATCCTGAGCTGTAATTCAACCAGAGTAGAAAAATTAAGAGAAATCTTATTGGAAGTTATTCAGCTTATTAATTTACTGCCCTTGAAATAAATATTAGAGAAAAAAAATTCCTCATTTTATAAAAAGAAAAAAAAAATAATAATTGATAGTGTTTGAAGACAATGGATAAAATTTCAGAAGTATTTAAGAGAAGTGGGAATGAAAGTTTTGTTAATTTAGGCATGGAAGTCACACAGGAACATTGGAAATTATTATTTAATAGCCAATTAGGACATAATATAAAAACTTTTCCTCCTGCTGCTGACTAAAGTCTGTTGATGTTGTCATATTTATAATTTAATATATAGAATAAATTCAACTAAGATGAACTGGTGAACTTTATCAAAATCACCAAAAAGTAGCAATTTACAATAATGGCATCCTAAAGGCACCAAAAAGAGCTTCAATAGTTATTTGTAAAACTTTTTGAAGCCATTTATCAGATCAGGTCTGTATTCCAATTACAATCTGCAAATTAAAAGACTCTGTGATATGATCTGTAACTTGCAGAAATTAAAAAAAAAACAGTTTTTATTTGTTTCAGTGCAACGTGCATATAATTTCTTTTAAAATAGTAACACTGGAAGTGTTCAGCATAGTAGTAGAAAGTAACATGGTGCTTTATATCTTTTCCTAATTTCTACAGAACCAACTGTCTGTTATACAACCCACCCTTATAATTTTTATCTTCATTAGCAATTTCCCTGACAGGATTCTGTAAAAAAATAATACTTTTTTAGAAATATAAACTCAGCTGTCTCATCTATGTCTGTCAAAATGATATGTGCCATCTTTATTTAGAATGCCATGTTGCTATTCCATAAATAAGTATATAATATGGCACACTGGAAAAATTTTTGGAATTTCTATTTCTAGTCTGTATTGTTGAATTATGGTATAAAGATATTTAATGCAAGATTCTAACAGCCATATGCTTGATATAATCAAAATAATTTATACCATAGTCCAATCTTTGCATTAGAAAAATCTCTTTTCATGCTAGTAACAAGTGGGAGAGATGCTTCATTCTTAATAATTATGATTTCTATTTCAGACATCAACATTTTAGATTTGTTGAAAAAAGTGGGTGTCAAGATCATACTGGCTCAATTTCCTTTGTTTTTTTTCATGGAGATTAAAACCATGGATCATCTATAGAAGGAACCCCATCTAGAGAGTAGTTAGCCTCCAGATTGTTAGAATGATGTTAGAAAATTATTTTATGATTTTATATACAGTTTTTCAAGCTAATACTAATAGTTTGTTCAAAGGAATCTAATTTAGAAAACTACTAGAGGAATACAGGAATTTTTATATATATATATATATATCTCAGTGCATGACAAATATTTAAGACTATCTGTCTAAGGATTCATCAGTTGAACTTTGGAGATAAATCAGCAGTATCCAACAGCTTTTCTTGGTGAACAAAAAAGAAAAAAACTGATTTGTGAATTGCTTTGAAATATGGAAATTTTACAGAGCTCATTAATATCAAACATGTTAGTTTCTGGTTCATGTAGACCAGATTCTGATACCCTTCCATATCTGAAAAACAACTTGCTCTCCTGGAGAGTTATCATAAGGATTTCATATCATGCATATGCAGGTAAAACCATGTTAGCTTACAAAAGATCAGGGTTATCGCAGAGTGAGGTCTCTATCATATCCCATGAAGTAATGTAAAAAAACCTATCATTTCCAACCCCATATGTAACCAAACCAAAAAAAAGAATCAGACCTGGAAGCATTTTGCAAAATGAGATTATTTCTTTCTAATTAGTCCTACTCAGCTGCTTCCTATCAGGGATCCATTATATAGACATTACTTAGGAGTACTTTCAGAATTTCTGAATTGGCTTGATAAACAACTGAAGTCATGCATGCCTGACAATTAAGATTTTTCTGTTCTTTGTAAAGTGAAAAACAAACAGCGAATGTTATAGCTTCATCTGTTTGTTCACCATTTCATTTTTTAACAGCTGACTGTTCTTTCCATGTGGAGCATTCTCACATAGAATTTATAAGGAAAGGAATCAACCAGCTGCTTGTGAAGACCTGGCAATCTGTGCCTTGTGGGAGTTTCTTTCCCTACTACATGGAACAGGAGCTTCAAAGAGTGGACAAGGAGAATGTATTAAAATACACAGGCCAAGGTAATTTATATCTTACAGCTTTGAAACTGCTGAGTTTTCTTGGATCGTTACTGCTGAATTTTAGGATGGCATGTCACCCTGCATGAAGAAAGCTCAAATTATACCAGTATCTAGAAGGGATAGACACTGTGACCTGTACTAAAGTGGCAGGAAATCTTCTGCATAGCACTCTGAGAGTTCAGTTACTTGTGATACTGTGTGGACGTCCCAGGCACAGCATGGGAGGGGAGCAGCCTTGCCTTCAATTCCATCTCTGGGACACCTGGTCAGCTGAGTGCATACAGAGAACAAGGAGAGGTTGAAGGAACTGGGATTGTTTACTTTGGAGAAGAGGAGGCTGATGGGAGACCTCATTGCTCCTCATCTTAGTGATGTGGGTGTTGGCCTCTTCTCCTAAGTGAATAATGCTACGACTAGAAGAAATGGCCTGAAGTTATACCAGGGGATATTTGGATGAGATATTAGGAAGAATAAAGAGTAGTCAGGCACTGAAACAGCCTGCCCAGGGAGGTAGTGGAGCTTCCATCCCTGGAGGTATTGAAAAAACATGTAGAGATGGCACTTTAAGACATGCTCTAGTGGGCATGATGGTATTTTCTGGGTTGATAGTTGGACTCTGATCTTAGAGAGGTCTTTTCCAACTGTGACGATTCTGTGATTCCTTATGTCTCCACAAAGAACTGGATAACGTCCTACTACAAGTTTTGCTGAATGTTGTACACTTCAGTGTTATGTTATTATCTGCAAAGAGATTTCAAAATGTCATGCTTTATCCCAAGTGGCAACAAGAATCAGGGACTGAGCAAATTAAGCTTGTGACCTCACTTGCAATAAAGTACAGTCTTCCATTTTACTGCCTTTTTCCCCCCCTGAATTCTTGAAGATTATTGTGCGAAGATACATTTTTACTGAAAAATACTTTTTACAGTGTTTAGATTTAAATAGAATTATTTTGAAAATATATTAACACATATATTAAATGCAAATAATAATTTTCTTAAGTTTTGCAAATATCTTAATTGTCTCTGTTATTTTGTTACATGTTATAGATCTTATTCAAAGCATTGTTATATGCCTTGAATAGGATGCTGACTCATAAATTTTTGCTTATAGGAATTTTTAAGTATCTGCTTTAGCTGAGAGGAAAAAGACTGTTTCTATCTGCTTAATGAAAAATTAATTACACATTTCCTGGTTATAATGTCTTGTAAGTGCCTCACATGGCCACGTATAACCATCCTACTGCACTTCATAGGGATTCGTGTTCGTATTTTCTCTTACAGCCAAGGCTTCATTTCTCTCTCTAACTTTCTACTTCCAACTCTGAATATCTTGTAGATATTTATTTTCAACTAAGTCTGTCTTAACAATCTTTATAATGTAGTGCACTGTCTAGAAAAATTTCTCTTTGTTGTTCTTTGATGCTGAAAAGGAGTTGATGTATCACAACACCAGAGGTCTCTAACTCAGCAAAGTAAATCTGAAAGCAATTTTATTTTATTTTCTCTCGGGGATTTTCAAGGGTTAGCTTTAGCAAAATCCCATGCTAATGAAAGTGAACTTGACAATACAGAATATATGAAACCTCTTCTCATTAAAGTTTCTGATACAGCCCCCAATGACTTCAGAAGACTGCTAGATCAGGCTCACAGCAGGAAAACTTATATTAGTACATGTTTAAAAGCAGTTTACCTTGCTGTCTCTGCAGGTCTCCAAGGATTTATTTTGCTATGAAAATGAGAGGGAGCACTAAAGACCTTAAACCAAGCTAGAGGCCTTTTTGTGTGCATGCTGGACACTTGAATAGCCTATTTGGAGTTCAGAAGAGATATCATTCTCTGCATAGGCATATCCTAGGCATGTCAGAAATGCACAGAGGAATTAATATAGCTTAATGTATGACAGAAATTATTCAGGAAGAACCAACAGACCACAAAACTTAGCAACCTTGTCATGAGGAATATAAAAATTCCAAACTCAGCTAACAGTCACGACAGTATACTGAAACAAAACCCTTAGTTCTTTTGTATAATAATTACCAATGTTTGTAATTTCTAAGTGATTTAATATTGGTGATTCTTATTCAAAACCTTTAAAGTGCAAAACTTTTGACTTGCTGGCTGTCCATCACACATGTTGGACTTTGCATACAGAAATTTACGATTCAGGTTTAAAGCAATGGTCATTGTGATGTGTCTGAAGACCTCATGGCATCCCCTCTTCTAAAGTGGTAGAAATGTTAAGGGGCTATTGCTGGACTGTTTTTTCATGCATGAGTATTTGAAAGCAGCATTTGATAGCATTTACAATATGCTGTTAAAATTTAAATGAATGAAGAACTGTGCAAAGCCTAGTTGTGCACATAAATATACAACTGAGTATCTCATATAGGAAATAGTTTTTCTCCACCCCTGTCCAGTTCTGATTGCATGTATTTGCTTCACAATCTTCTAAGAAGGTATCTAACCAACAAACTGAGTCAGGTGACTTGAGTCCCTTCCCAAATTCTTAGTTTAAATAATCTTTTCTAGAGCTGAAATCTTGGAAGTACTTTGATTTTACAGTTCACCTCTTCAGAGACATAAAGACATTACAAAGATTCTGAAAACTACCCTTTGAGATTAGAAAACATGAAGAAATAATAGTGAAAATAATACCTGTGTGCCTTTTCACAGATGCTGTTTCTTGATCAGCTTCTTCAAAATCAGGGGACATTGTTCCAGGAATATCCCCAAATATACGACACAAACTTTTTTCTTAGCAGCTCCTATAAAGTGGTACATGAATACTGTCCAAAAAGGCATAGTTTCTCCCTGTAAATGCACAAAGTAAAGAGGAACTGCTCTCCTAGCAGTTCCTACTGCAACAAGCAACAACAAGCCCAGGCTCTGAAGTTTATGACCCCTGCTTAAAAAGGAGCATATGGCCCTCCTACAGCTGTGCATATGTCATCACCACAGGAGCACAGCTTCTATGTGGAATCAGTTTCCTCTTCCCTTCACTCTTACCACAATGAAATAAGATTAATCTGTTATGAAAATATGCCCCTGCCTGACCTTTCTCTACTTCTGTGACTCTTCTGCACCTGTCCAGTGTGAGAGGGCTAGGTAAAGGAATCGCAGCACTTTAAGCTTCCTTTTTTGGCAAGCTGTTCTCCATCATCTTAATTTCCCTAATCTTGGGGAGACAGATAAGGGGCAGCCCTGACACACTACTTTTGGGTTCACCTGCTGGGATGTTCCACAATTCAGTGATTTAAAACTGAAATGAAGTTACTAACCTATTAATATTGCAGAATTTCCTGAACTGCCATAGTTGCAAAGTCAAAAAATTATATTTGTAACTGGAAAACTGTATTTTAAATGTATTGTTTTGGGTTGTTCTTTTTTTTTTGTTTGCTTTGGTTATTATTTTTTATTGCTGTTGTGTTTGGTTTTTTGTTGTGTTTTTTGTTTGTTTGTTTTTTCTCCCCACAAATTACAGTGCTAATAGTTGTTTGGGTAACTAATATTGAGGTAAACAACTGCAGCATTCTTGATAGCTTACATGGACAGTTGTGTTGCTGAACAAACCCTAAATGTAATCTGCAATGGCAGAACTTTCATTTTGTTTGGTAAAATTAATGTGAGTTCACATTTGGAGATAAGTAAAATCTTTCAGTGGAGACTGTTCTGTGCCGGAATGGTTTAGTCTGGAGATTAAATCTTTCTCTATATTTGCCAAATGTGAGCAACTTCATACATAGATTAATCAAAATGCCCTTTTCTACAAAGTGTGCATAGCTGCATACCAATTCTTTGCACATATAGTTGAGCACAGTTTCTTTTCCAATCTGCACTCTTTGTCCCTGAACACAAACTATCACTCTCTGCTCTCATCACTGAATTCTTGCTTAATCTGTCATTTGGAAGTAAATACTTGTACAAATTAATTTGGAAAAGTCTTGAAAGTATCTCACTAAAAGTTCCTCTTTTATTCCTTTTTATTTTTTTTTCCCTTTCTTTTCCTAGTTTTTATTTCTTCCCATTTTAACTCTTGATTCATGTGGCTAAATTAATTGTGTCCTTATAGTGTGGAATATATTTATGTATAAATATATACGTATGTATGTATATACATAAAATGAAAACCTACTATATATAAAGTTGCAGGCTGTGAAACCAATTGCTTACACTTTTTCTACATGGTAATTCTTTTAATAGGAGTAACGCATATATACAAAAAACTCACATAAGTGGCTTGAATTATAAGAAGTCTCATTGTAGCTTCCTATTCTTCAAAAACTGTTGTTCTCCTTGATTCTGTGTTCTTTCTCATAAAGAGAAAAAATATGAAAATAAAAATAATTAAAGTCTACAGACTTCATAGATAAGAAAAAGCTAAAAATACCATTTAATGAAAAGAGTTGTGTGATATGATTACATTCATTCAGTATCACATCCTGAGTTCCTGAGGCTGGAATTTATGGTCACTCTTTCATTACCAAAGTGTATTCTGTCAGGGGTTTGTGTATTTTGGCAGGGGATAAAGCTTAGGGTGTCTTTGTGTAGGCCCTTTCGCTTTGATACCCTATGCTACATGTATGTAAAACTGGTCCTGTTTTGTACCTTTTCATCCCAATCCTGTTGTGATCTGCAACTAGGGTGTCTGGCGACTGCTAGAATATAAATAGTAATAATTGAAGGTATTGAGCTGAGCTGAATTTCTGCATCATCTAAATGCTGTTACAGTTGTATTCAGAATTTCTTCTCAGCTCATTCTAGGACCAAGCAGACTGGGGAGATTCCATAGAATCTCATTGGTCTCATCCAATATCTCCTGAAAGGCCTTTTACTCAAAGGAGATTAATTATCCATTTCTCACTTAAGTATGGTTAATCAGTAGCACTATCTACCTCCAGGTGCAAATCATACAACTTTCCATCAAAACAGTTTCTGCCCTGGTGAGCTAATGTTCTTTAATGGGTAAAATCACAGTTACTCCTGATTTTGGTGAGCTTCCTAGATTTCCACGAGTGAAAAATGTTTGTGTACAACATGATTCAGTTTCTGATTATGTCAGACCAGAAGCAAAGCCTCCACGATGAAAGCATTTAAGATATGTTGTCAATTCTGTATGAGCGTTTACAAATCCAGAGGCAAGGCTTTGTCTGGCCTGCTCTGAGTGTGAAATTTATTTCACCTTTCACTTTTTTTTTGTTTGTTTTTCCAGCAATAGCAAGCAGCAGTAGTAGAAGTGTGAAACTGTCAAGTTTCTGACTTAATGGTAACAGAAACTGACATTCTTACACAGCAAGCTCTATTTCAGGTTCCTAAAGTACTTTAAAAAGTAAACATAGAGGTCACTCCCTAGGATAGTGGGCTGTAGCTATCTCTGGAAAAGAAAGCAGAAGCCCTGTGTTACAGGCAGTATAGCTTCAAACTGCTACTTCAAGAAGAAAATGAAAAATGTCAGTCTTCATAGATAAAGGAAAGCTTATGGTTTTGACCTCAAACTAGGTGGTACTGAAATTCCATCAAACTGAATCCTGCTGAAATGACAGAACAAATGGAAATACAACTGGGTCAAGTTATAGTCACAGGTCCTGCTTTGGCTAAGCACTAACTGAAATTTTCGCTGTGTTTTTTTTTTTGGTTGTGTTTTTACCTCTAGTCAGGTGTTCATTCTTTTGCATAAGAAATTTACAGTCTCTTGAGCAAGATAATACATCACCAGTCAATTTGCAGTTTGCAGGCCCTAGTCTTCCTTTCGAGAAGAAAAGCACTCCCACCCCAATCCAAACAAAGGAGACACTGTAAAACTGTTTAAGGCCTTATATAACCAAAATAGGAAAATGAATACTAAATCTCCTCTTCAAGATGGCAATGCTAAGTGTCTCATAGTGCCAAAGCATGAACATTAGTTTGATGATCTTTTTCTGGCCACTAATGGAAAGAGGGTAACCCCATGTTATAATTAAAACATCTTTTCCATCTTTCAGTTGTCTCTCCTGTCAGCTGTGCTGACACCTTAGAGGCACAGGCTGTAGCACACATTGACTTCTCACCAGGATTTCTACACTTTTTCTACAAATGCCTCTGAACTTCTGCTTTGACATTGACTAAAGACATAATGAGTAACGGGAAATAACTATTATACATTTTATAGAATTCATGGAGCATATAATTGCTTTTGGCATGCAGTCCAGCGCAGAGCTGCAAGATTAAGTAGTTACATCTTGCAAGCTTAGGGGCACTTTTGCTGTATCTTTAACAAACATCATGGCTTTGAGTGTATTTAAATTAATATAATTTGTTAAATCTTTCTGTACAGAAAATCAATTTTACTAGGGTAGAGACAAAAAGTTAATCAAGCTTAGTTAGAAGAAAATTGGCCTTTTCAATTTTGTTTACAGAAAAATATCCCTGTACACTTTTATCAAAAAGTAAAATCAGCAGCTGGGATTGTGAGGTAAAACCTCACTGAGTTGAATAAAAGATTTCTTAAAAGCCAGGAAGGCTTGACAGTTTGTTTACAGTTCTTACTGAAGTTTCTTGAATTACACAGGGAGTTACAAGTATAGCTTCTGTTCACACTAATGGAATGACAATGGAAAGGCAGCCCTTCAAGTGCTCTGTGCTCTGAGGAGTTCATGCTGTGAACACATCCCTCCCAAATTATTTTGGATTATGTCATATGCCCAAGGCAAACTGGTAGTTTTCTCTGATCACTACCAAAGTCCTAATGTAAAAACACAGACATAAAATAGTCATCTACAGGGCAGAAGTCCCTCCCGAAAAAGCAAGTGTTTGTCCTGATCTCTCAGCAGTTTTAGCCGAACAGCTGTTGTGGAGGAGAAGTGTGAAGACTTTTAAGTGGTTTCATTTTGCCTTTTGAAGAATTTATGAGCCAGAAATAGATACTGGCAGGGACCAAATGGGAAAAAGAGCAGAAGTCAGGAATAGACTTTCTGACTATCTGCTGTAGGTGATCATAAGTAATTCACCAGAAGGTATTCCTAGCTGGCAGAACACAGCCTTATAATCTTTCTTTCAATAGCAAAAGTTATAATTATTCTTATTTGTATGTTTCCTCTTTTTGAAGTTTCACAAGGCAAAACATTCACAATCCATGTAGGAATCAATTTATCCACTGCTGAAACTCATCCCTGATATGAAATAGGGCAACAGAACAGCATTAGATGAGAACAACTTCACAGTGGATGGAGAGAACATACAGTGCAGAAATGCCTTGTCTCCATCCAGCAGCTGGAGCAGCAGCAGCAAGAATTGGGCTTTTTCTTTCCTTGTCTCTCCTAGGATGACTTCTCCTTATTTACGTCAGCCATTTTCAGAAGCTACATTAACATCATCTGAGCCTGACTAAGCAGTGGACTAGTTGCCAAAGCCTTCCTCTGCAATGATGTTGTACTATTTCTTGATTAGTTAGAAATAACTAATTAAAAGTACAATGGTTGTTATGTCTAGGAGGAATGGTCATTTCAAAACCACTTTAAATTTATAAATAACCTTCATGATTTCTGGTCTGATACTCTAGATTAATAGCAATAATAAAACAAACTCCTCAGACTATCTGGCCTTGCAGCTAACACTACTTTTATCTGTTCTACATTCAAAACAGAGGGAGGGAGATCTCAGGAAACAATGAGTTCCAGATTCAGCCACTCTCTTCTGTCAGCTTGACTTGTCATCACTCTGCCTTTAATCAGGATTCACTTTATTGTCTCTCCTCAAGTTACCTTTCTAACTTTTTCAAATCACCAAATTAGAAACTCTAAAACTGAGCTTCAGAAGACACACCTCTACCTGTTTTTCAATATTTCTTCCTTCCTTTTACTTATCACTGAAGCTAGACTGTTCCTTTGCCCTCACATTGATGCTTTCATGTCCATCCTCACAAATCCACGCATGACTTAGAAATTCACCCTTCCTCCCCTTTACTTTTCTTTGCATTTGGCAAACTGGCCCTTCTTTCATTCTCAGCATTCTCTTCCATGCACTAGTCTAAATATAATAAACTCTTACTTAACTTTTGTAATATTTTCATAGCATCAGAATATAGAATATTTTCCTTTTTCTTTGCTTGTTCATTGCTTTATTCTGATTCAAGATCTTTTGTCTTTGCTTTGGAACTTCTGTAGATACCCTTCCCACATTGGTCATGGCTCTCACCTCCATCTCCAGCTCTCATTACTACTATCTGCTGCACTGTCCCCTTTACTAAGCACTTGATTTTTTCCTTATAAACAAACATTTGCACCATTTGTCCCTCTGTTTTTATTTTTATTTCTTTCCTATTTAGCAGACCAAATCACTCACTCATTGCTTTGGAACTCTTCTTCGTGATCTATACTTTGGAGATGCTATTTCACCAGCAAGGCTGTACATATGATAACTTCCTTCAAATTAATCTGTCCTAATTAACCTGATTTGAAAGAATGCAATTCACTTTTTCACAGGTTGTTCAGGAATTAATAGCAACCGTATCCTTAAGGAAACTACACCAATATTCAAAACCTCACTGAGAATCATTTGCTTAATGGCTCAGAGGAAAGATCTTTCAGAGGTGCAATGTTGATGAGTAGTTTGATGAGTATCTAGCCCTCCAGAGCTTTTAAAGTTCCTGTGTTTAAAAGTTCTCAAAGTCTGTCCACACATCCTTTCCTTTGGCTCATATCCACTCAGAACAGGGCAGGCCTGCACAGCAGCTCCTCTCTTTGGTAGGATGGCCACTAGGTCTCTGTCAGGTGACCTGTGTTATGTCTGGAGGATTTGTGGGAGAGATTGAGGGCATAAGCCTACTGGGATAGCCAGCTGCAATCTTAGCTGAATCTCTGGTTGCAAGAAATCACAGGAGCAAACTATTGCCAGCCCTGCAGGTTGATTTTATTTCATGGAGTCCAGCTGATTCACCCCAAAAGAGAACAGAGCAGCAAACAATATAACTATAGGGCAGATGAGCAAGAGATCAGGAACTGGAAATGAGGCAGGGTGGAAGTCATCTGCAAGTAAACACATTAGCCAAGTTAACCAAATTGCATCTTGGAGTTCTTTCCTATATTGAAGATAATAATTTTTGGTGAAATCAATGGATTATAGCTTAGGCATGGATAGAATGGTTTATAGCTTTAGAATTTCAACCTGAATTAATACCAGGAAAACAAATAGACTCTTTCTCCCCGCTTTTTCTCCTTTTTCTTTAGAAATATGAACAAGAGCTCTTGACATGAATGACCTCCCATGAAACAGGTCTACCTATGGTGTGGAACACAGACTTTGTTTTCCACAGCACTGGTGGTGAGACTAGAGCTGTCTGCCAAAGGCATGTAGCTAGACCCTACTTGTGTGGAAAAGGTTTAGCTGTTCTAAATTGCAAAACATACAGATACCCAGGTTTGTGTTCTGTGACACCCCTAACAAAAGTTCCTGTCTCAAAACCTATGCTATACTTGACAATTATGTGTATTTGTAACATGTATTACAAAGATATTTATTTTACAAGCATGTTCCAAGTCTGCCTTTAAATTATATGACAGATATCCTGATAGTACTAGCTTTAGTAGCTGTAACTTCCAAAAGAATTATATGTAATGGGCTAAATAAAGTGTCTAATTTACTTGGGTATAACATCTCCTTATTCTTTCTTTCTTTCTTTCTCTGATTGTGTTTTTGAGTAGTATAAAGCCAAATCAGCAAGCAGGTTTCATTAGTGTATTCTGCTTCAGGAATATCACATTTTTTTAAAATAAATTTTACATTTTATTTATTATTTAAGAACCTGAAATAAACTATTTAAAGGTCTCCTTCTTTCTTGAATTGAGTCTAGAGGAGGGCCACAAAGATGATCAGAGGGCTGGAGCGCCTCTCTTACGAAGACAAGCTGAGGCAGTTGGGAGTTGGGGTTGTTCAGCCTTGAGAAGAGAAGGCCCCGGGGACACCTTATAGTGACCTTCCAGTATCTAAAGAGGGCCTAGGAAAACTGGGGAGGGACTTCTTACAAGGGTATGTAGGGATGGAACAAGGGGTAATGGCTTTACACCGGAAGAGGGGAGATTTATGTTAGAAATTAGGAAGAAATTCTTCACTATGAGGGTGGTAAGACACAGGTTGCCCAGAGAAGCTGTGGATGCCCCATTCCTAGAAGTATTCAAGGCCAGGCAGATGGGGCTTCGAGTAACCTGGTATAATGGGAGGTGTCCCTGCACTTGCAGGGAGGGTTGGAACTAAATGATCTTTAACTTCGCTTCCATCTGAAAGCATTCAATGATTCTATGAGAAAATAAAGAAATAATTTTTTATGTGAGTTAAGTTCTGCTTGGCTGTTTGGTATGTGAAAATTAGGACTGTAAACTGAAATAACCAAGAATGTATGCTTCTAGCTACTTGAGTTAAAATCCATATATGGAGAGGTAAAAATAATCAGCTGATGTTGCCAAACCGTTGGCCTATGTATTGATGGTGCAATTTCCAGTTCCATAGGAAAACCTCACTACTATTATTTCTTGTACCTCCTCACATTTCCTCAGAAAAAAAAACAAAACAGTGTATGGTACATTTTATGCCATTGCTCTGGTAAATTCCATTAATTTCTACTTCTGAAGCATGATGAGGTATTCAAGTAATTATGTACAAGTGTTATTATTATAAAATATAATTGTTGTTATTGTTATCTGCCCTTAACATTCTGGGAAACTTTATTTAATAAAGCATTTCCAAACAAATTCTTCCCGTCTTCTTTTGTCCCTCACAAAGAAAGATATATTCCCAAAGGTGACTTGGCTTTGTGGGACAGGAAATTTTTTTCACTCTTCAATATAACATCTTTCAGGTGAACTACTAGAAATATTTCCGTTTGTCTTCCTTCTGACTATTACTTATTACCCTTAAATCCCTCAAACTGTGGCTCCAACTAGGCTCATGGGTTGGCCCTTGCTCTTTTATTGGAGGGCATGGGTGAATAGACCCTCCTTGTCCCACCTTCCCATATCACTTAAGGTTTGGTATTCTTCCATAGTGCCCCCTTCCAAGCTTCTCCAGCTGGAGGAGTCAGAAGCTTTACAAAAATTTTTCTTTATAATTTTATCAACAGAACAGGAAGGAACTTCTTTTTCGTCATATTTTAAATAATCGACAAATCGTTTCCTTGTAAAACAGTTGATAATTTAACAAATGTATCCATTGTGGTCTTCTGTTTGGGGAAACAACCAACAGGAATTATGATCTTTAGGATTCTTATTTACAAAAATTTATTCTGTAACTCTTTCATGGAAATGGATTACAGTTTTCATTAATTCCTTGTTGCAGTAGTTATTTCAAGTATTTACTCTTTCTGAAGGACTCCATGTGCTGCCTCCTTATTGAACATTTATGAACAGGACCAGACCCTGAAAGATAATGGTATAAACACTTATGCAAACAGCTATTTGCATGAACACTTCTTGCCCATAAAAGTATTTGTATTTCCTCTTCACAAACATTCTTGAATAAGTGAGGAAGAATTCATGTATGTGATTATAGAAAGAAATAAAAGTGGAAATTGCTGCAAGTGCTTTCCAATGCAATTGATGGCTTTTATTTGAATTCATACTTTAAAATGTTTTATAAACAGTCATATTTCTTAAATTGAAAAGGTGGAATTATGGTAATTCGTTTTGACCTACAGAACACCAACAATTTCACAAAGTATCTCATGAATCATGACCATACTACCAGTATGCAATCCCCAGTGTCCTGTCAGGAACTGCCAGGAACAATAATCCTGTAATGAGACAATCAGATGGCTTAAAAATCTACAATTTCTGAAAGTGTCAAGGAAGTCCTACTTTGGCAACCCACATACTACATTACAAACATTGTATTGAATTATATTACCATCAAGGATGCCATATACCTTTTCTAATCTAATTACTTACTGAGACATATACAATATAATTTCAAAGCTGGTGTTCTAAATAATGATAGGGAGTTTGTAGTATACTCAAGATACACATTATTCAATTTAATAGGTAACATATATAATTTGATTTGAAAAGTGATTCAATGTTGGAGATATGTGCTTTGCTGGGTAATTGAGTGCAGGATCAATATATTCAAGTCACAAAGAGAAATTCATGTTAATATGCATATCCATCTAGTATACCTGTGGGATATTTTAAAGTTTTGAAAGCTATATAAGCTTTATTTTGTGGTTAAAATTGAAGGATTTTTAATCTTTGTTACTAAATACTGAATTTCTAGTCACCTAATAAAATAACTAGTCTTAATATTTATTATAGTTAGGTTTGAAGAAACATGTGAAGTAAAACATAATAAACTATCTCATTTTGCTTCTTTTATAAAGGGCTAGACAATTTCTTGTTGAGTTAAATGCATGAGTATATGTTCTTATAGCTCAAAGCACTTAGTCAATTTAAGAACTTCAATGTTGCCTTAGCATCGTTTTTTTCAGTTTAAAAAAGGATTAGTTTTTATTATCTATACCACAAGGATATTTAAAAATTATAGTTAAAAATAAAAAAGAGAAGGAAATATAAAACTTATCTTAAGTGTGTAACCCTGTGTCACAGCTCACTAATTCTGCTCCTTAGTTAATGTTTGTCCATTTGGTTGATCACCCCAAGGGACAAATTCAAACCACTGACTTTCCCTCTGACATATAATTATGAGAAGACAGGGACATGAGAAGAGTCTCCTAGCAATAGAGCTGAAAAGACAGTGTTTAATTCAGAGAAAAGAAAGACAAAATGGGCCATAATAAAGAAGGTAGCTAAGGAGTTTGAATTAATCTTTTTTCCATGATAGAGAATTAGACAGTCTTCAGTGAAATGGGAAGGTAAAAAAATCAATGCTGAAAAGTGAAAACATCTACAGAATTAGTAGTGGAGCTCTGCCATAAAGTGCTATGGTGATTAAGATCTTATCAAGGTCAGTAACAAGCATGTATATGCAGAAAATGAAATCCATTAGTTGCAATAACTAATATCAAAGCACAGGATCTGGAAAAGGGATGGAGATTCTTGAACTTGAGCTCAGCTGCTAGCTGGTGAACAATAAGTTATTTTTTTGAGGGAGAAGGGAAGGATCCCATGTCACTGAGGTTCTCCAGAGACATTTATAAACCTTGGTCAGCACACAGTGAAATTGGAGGTGTAAATAAGACTGTACTCACCTTACAACTTTAAGACTATTGTATTCTATCAAAAGTCTCCTTTTTTTTTCCTCTGTCTTGCATTTTTGGACACTTACATGGTACTTGTTTAAACGTAATTTGCTTCCATTTTCTATGATCAATGTAACATTGTATGTCTTTTCCCTTTCAGACAATTAAAACATGCCACTGTTTTTTCATTTCATGGAAAGTCATGACACTTATTTGCTTGTGGAGCATGATTGTCTTTTTAGTTATATTTATAACAAGGTAGTGTTATTCTATTGAATTCATTAGATGCCTCCACATTTGTGAAAATGACAGGGGAATCAAAGGCCTCACAATGCAGTACTATACCATGGTAGCATTATTGTTCTAATAGAAAACATTTTGTTCATCTAGTATGCATACCATCTTTATTAAAATACAGGAAGTAGTCATTATGCCTGACTTCAAAAGCCAACAACAGACACATTTTAACTACTTGATGTCAAGTCACAGGCACTTGTCTGAGGGTAAACGCATGTCTGAAGGTTTTTTTTTGCCTTTTGTAATCAACAGCAGCTTGATAAGAGACAAGCTCCACAGCGTTTCTCTCTGCTGAGCAGTCCTGCTGACTTCAGTGCAAAGTACTATATAAATGAACAATGAGTGAAGAACTTGGAGTTGCCTGTAAAGTTTTTTGATAGATCCCCAGCTAGCATAAATCAGAGTAGTTCTGAAATCAATGGTGAACTGCCAGTTCAAATCCTGATTTCTGACTTCAGGATAACATGACAGCTGACATAAGATTATTAGTTGTAGTGGTAGTAATAGTAGTAGAGGTAGCAACTACCATCACTTTTACTATTCCTATTACTACAACTATTATTGCCTTGGTTTAAAATAAGATTGTAAACGCTACTAAGAAAAGTACTAATTAAGGTACCAAATTAAAATGTATTTCAGTTCATAAAGTTTTACATGTGCTCCATTGAAGATAAGGGAGTACTATGCAGCAAATTTAAGCTTATTAGCAATAATCTAACTTTTTATATAAGCATTTTATTCACCTTCCCTCAGAGGTCTCTGTCTCACAAACTAAAACCTGCTAGATTAAGTTGCTAAGTAAATCTCTGAGAGGGAAAAAAAATAAAATCAATAATAAAAATAGCAGTAAGAGAGAGAGTTCGTTCACCCTTGAGCAAATGGATCCAATTCTGCTCATACTTAGGTCACAAACTATCTTGAGCAGAATAAACACAAAGAAAAGAAAAATATTATATATTTTTTAAAATATCTTTAAAATATGAAAGTAAAAGTTTATTGCTGCAATCTGATTTTTATACTATATCAATATGCAATTCCAAATACCATATGATTACCATGTGGAGTTTTTATGATGGGATAGCAACATCACTTTCAGAAGCACATCTGTGTTAATTGACTTCATGTCTTATGGTGTACAATTCTTTACTGCTGGCTGTTGGTGAACAGCACATTGAACAGCTTCAAAAAACAAAGGAAAGTTCTAAAGTTATAAAGCATAAGGGAACCAGTAGTAAGTAACAGAAGAAGCACAGATACGGCCAGTTCCTATTTCTACTCACACAGGTCCATACCTCTTGAGTTGCTCCTTTGTGTAAATGGCAACTCACACCCTTCTTTTCCCTATTCCTATTTCCTGTAAGGCCCATAGAACCCATCACAGACCTCCTGTCATATAAGCTATCCCACTACATCAGATTCAGCAGTGTCAGAGTCCTGCATCCACATAGAGTCTCAGTTCCTGTTTGTTACTATGGCTGCATGTGTTGGTGCATAGGCACTTGAGGTGGACTCCTTTTCGACCCCTCTTGTTCATCATGAGGGATCCATGTCTCCTGTTATCCTGCCTCAGATATTTACCACCTCTTACCTCCCTTCACTTAATTACAAGATTAAAGCCTCCTCCAAAAGATGGCAAGCCTCTTGGCAAAGATGTTGTTACCCCACTTGACCAACTGGATCCCATTTCTTGCTAGCCCCATACCTACATCAGGAGAGAGCTGTCAAGCAGACATTTTTAGAGTATATGAGGATCTGAAGGAAAAGATTGCAAAAGCTCAAGAGTGACTTCAATCATGCTCTTACATCTTCTTTCTGGTTAGCTGAAAACATTGAGAAGACCAGTCTTCATAGCATTTCCCTGCGCTCTTTTCTCTTGGTCAGGTAATGAAGAGGTGTAAAAAGACAAAACCAAACCACCACCAACAAAAACCCCAAACACGTAGAAGACAGTAATCTAAGCTTTTTGAATTTTAAAAAAATTAATATAGAGAAATGAGCTGTTTGAAAATGTAGCAGGAGTTATTTAGCTGGTAAAAGGCAAGACTGCATTCTACATTGATTTGAAACAGGTCACTGAAGTTCAGTGAGGCAGGGTCAGAGCTGCACTCCTCATTCTGCAGGATACTGACCTAATTAGGGACAAATGCTATAGAGTTTGAGGCACTGTTAGATTGTAGGTTGGTTTGGAGGCAATTTTCTTCATTCCCTGATTTTCTTTGAGTTTTTGGGTTTTATGCTCAATTACCACAGCCCTGGGTCATTGGTAAGTGACATGTTTTGGAACAATTTCTTAAGATTAACCTAAATCAGAATTATTTATGCTACGTCTCTTAGGTATTTTCTAAGTCAGTGCTAACACCTTTGGCACCTTGCAGAAGTATTATTGACTAGAATAGAGTAGAAATAAGTATCTCAAGTAAATAACAATAAGACCAGAGGAAATGGTCTGCAGTTGCACTATGGAAGGTTTAGACTAGATATTAGGAAGAATTCCTTTACTGAAAGAGTAATCAGATGCTGGATCAGCCTGCCCAGGGAGGTGGTGGAGTTGCCTTCCCCTGGAGGTTTTTAAGAACCATGTAGATGTGGCACTGCAGGACATGCTCTAGTGGGCTTTTTTGAGGGGCTGGGGGGAGGGGTGGAGATTGACAGTTGGATGCGATGATCTTAAAGGTCTTTTCCAACTGTAACAATTCTGTGTGTGATTGTGTGTGTGATTTTACACCTGACAGAAATGAAATTTGTAGCTCTTTATCACTGCCAAATGTTATTAACAAAGTACTGTACCACTGTTTAAGGGTTTAGTATACACAAACTCAATTAAATATAGGATGAGATTAGGAATAATTTTGCACTCATCCAAAGCTGTACTTTAACAGGAGTCTTATTAACAAATGCAAGACAATTCATAATGTCAATGAATAAAAAAAAGTTATATATGGAATATATAAAATATAAAACATTTAATAAAAAATAATTTCAATCCAATTAAGCAATGTGAATAATATACAGTAAAATAAATCACTAGTTCTGCTTCCAGTCATAAATGTCCTCTATATTTAGATAAATTATCCTAATTATCTTTCCAGATTAATTTTAAAAGAACTAATAGACAGCAAAAGAATTTACAAGATTTATAAATTTTCACTTATTTTTTTATATTCTCAGAGTCTCTTTTGATGTGGTCTGCAAATACCCTCATTATCCCATTACACTCAAGCCTGAATCTCAGTTGACACAACTCAGTTAATTTGTACCATATAAATTTACACTGTGAATAATCTAATATGCTCTTTTATTAGCCACTAATTATATTTTTAGTTCAAAAGAAGCAGTCTTTAAAACAAGATAAAAATATAAACAGTAGTAGACATACTGTGGCAGTTACAAGTACTGATTATCTGAGTTTGGCTGACAACTTAAGCAGTGCCTATTATCTTAGTATTAAAAAGCTTTCTAGTGAAACCACACCTGCTTCAAAATGTGCCCAAAAGATTTATAATACACTACGGTTTTATGATAAATGTGGCTTTATTGGATGATGCTACGTCACCTGGTTGGAGGCAGAGCTATTAAAAGAGGGAATATAGTCTGAAACAGAGCTACACCCACTTTATAATAATTGACAGATTGCTCAACAAAACTGATGGTGGATTTTGTGATGTTTAGTTAGGACACAATATTTGGCAAATAGGTGCAGCTGTGCACATGGCTGCTGTTGGTTCTCCAGTGTCTGTGTAAGGAGTTACATATGAATTTGTTAACCAGAAGCCAGCTCCAGACTTAGTAGTGATGGCTGAGGCAAACACATCTGGAAGGGAATAATCTTGTCTCATTGCCCTGAAAGACAAGCAGCCTCTCTCCCACAGCCATTTACTTCTGGGGTTTGGCCAAAGTTAGTGAGAGTCTTGCCATACAGTAGAAACCTGGCTCAGCCCTGGAAGGTAATACTAAGATGCAGAGCATAGGTAAAACATCTTTACACTAATTTTCTTTACTCAAGATATTAGTACCGTTCACATTATAGGAATGCATTCTGAACGGTTACCTGATACATAGCAGAAATACAATCCTGGGCTTAGTTAAGTTACTGGGAGCTAACAGAGACTGAGATGGCAAAATGGCATAACCCTGTCCTGTTGTGGAGCTCTGCTATGTCCTCAGGGCAACAGAGAAGTCCAAGCATTTGGATTTGAGATCTGCATGAGGTTTCTTGGACAGGTTTCCTCTTTTAGAAGAAATGGAAATAGTATAACTAACATGCATGGGGGACTGGAAGGGCCAAGAGTGCTCCAGAGGTTTAAAGAGAGTTGTCAAGGCCAGGAGCATGTCAGAAGGTATCCAGAATGAAAACGCCCCAAACTTCAGCACTTTTAGATTCAGTATGGACCAGCATTATAAATACAAATAAATTTCAACTACATGTATAATTGTTGAACAGCTTTCGAAGTTGGTCTACTAAAATAAAGATCTGAGATCTATCATCCAATCATGTTACATTACATTAAATAGCGAAAAGAACAAATATTTAGTGACCCAGCAGCTAATCATTGGATAAAACAAAGATTTTCTGGAAAGAAAAAAAAAAAATTCTATCCTCATCTAGGGGTACAACATCATAATACAGGAGTATGGGTGGAAATTTCAGCAAGTGCTCTATTCTTTCACTTGAATTGTAATTTTGACTACAGTTTAGCAGGGAGCTGTTGGTTTCATCTTCTTCTCTACACTTTCTCATAACTTCTATTTAAAACAAAACATTGCATAGCTGCAACCTTTATATACATAGCCTGCAGCACCATCACTCCTGGTCTGAAAGCAAAAACATTCTACTTTCCTCTAAAAAGATGTTCACCCAGCAGCTGGCTTTACTGCTACTTACTGACAGAGAGAAATGGCACAGCTAACAGCTTCTGGGTTCTGTTCCAGCTTTTGCAAGACACTGTTCTTTAATGTTCTTTAACACTGGTGAAACAACAGACTTTGCCTGATCTCATTCTCGAAACTAGCTGAACTATTTAGTCTGAATATTTTGAATAAAGTTCTGTCTGATGCATAAACTTACTGTGGAAAATTTCAGTCCAAACATTTCAGTTTTGGCTAAGTCATTATTTAAAAAACACCAGACATCTTTAACTTTGCATGGGATGTTGTCAGCTCAAATGCTACATTCACACCCACCACCCACATACACAGACATGTATACACAGACATACACACAGCCACACAGGAAAAAGCAGATCTTGTGGGAATCCTGTGTTGTATTTTTTCACAAATCTTTTACAACTGATAACTGTTAAGATTGCAAAATATAAACTTCAGTGCTTTGCAAAGCCTTGATGATGATGGAAAAAGCCATGAAAAATAAAAAGGCTTATTTTTAGTAAGAAATAATTATTAACATATAATAGAACACTGAAGTGCATTTTATAAAATATTTTCTATTAATCATGCAAGTTCATAAAATTTCCTTAATAGTATTTAGTTCTTTAATTCTTTTATTGCAAAGTAATATACTTATGGCTATCATTCATCTTCATTCTGAGCTCAAAGAATAATGGAATTATTTTTACATAACAATTTTTTTCTGAATTACTCTGCACATTTCAGCACTGCAGTATTTTACTAGATTAAAAAAAAAAAGATATTTGAAAACCCCTTTACTTTATGATCACAAAAAGTAAGAAATAACTCATAAGAAATAAGAAGTATGAACACTTACCTTGGAAGATGTCTGTGACTATTTTCCTAACAGGATTAAGAAATTAAAATATTTACTAATAATTTCTATTTAATGTTAATCTGTAATAACATACTTCACTGAGATTTTATTTTTCTAAACAGGAGTCTGAGTAGGAGTTATTGTACTTAAATATTTCTTTTGACACAAGTATGCATTAATCAGAAAAAAATCCCCAATTTATCCTCCTTCTTCCTTTTCCCAACTCTCAGCCTGCACTCTTTGAATTGAATATGTATTTCAGCCTTTTCCTGTATGAGTAAAAAAATCCTGGCTTGAGTGCATGCATAGGTATCCAGACACTTGGTTGCAAGTGACTTTCTACAATGCTGAGTTCAAGAAGCAGCATGTCACATTATCCCTTTCATCAGATTATCCAATATTTGTGATAAATGCCAATAAGGATTCATTTTGATATTCCAAGCAAGTACAATAGCAAGGACAACCAAGGTGTTGTATCAAAGAGCTTTCCACAGGATGCTGCTCTAAAGCAATTTCTGTCTGGTGTTTTCCTTCATGCAAAATGTCATGGAGTCCTATTTATTAGCTCTAGAAATGACACAGGAATCTCAGCCAACGAAAAATAAGTTCCTGGTGTTTTCTCTTCATAAGTGGTTCTTCTGAGCACTCTGCTGCAGCATTGTGGCCTCAGTAGTTTTCCTTTTAGCTGTGCTATTGTAGGCTACACTTCTAGACAGCAGTAGAATAAATTCTGTTACTGGCCTGGAATAACAAATGCATAGCATGGAGTAGATTTTACCATCTGTTGCCTTGCAATATAAAAACTGATCATGATTTCATTTTGAACTAGTCTCCTGTTTGTTTCTTAGGTAGACTCAATAGCTCAAAATTGAGAGTTCAGGAGCTTTTAACTGCAGCTACCTTATTCAGGAAAAAGGAAAATAATATCTCAAATTCTTTATATACTTATGTTAAACGCTATCCCTAATTGTATTGTAGAGTGTGTCACTGAACAGTTTCCCATCTGCCTTTAAAATGTGCACACTTCTTGGGTTTCAGATGTACACTGTGTTCTATATAGAACACTAATATGCTGTCAGATCTTCAGTAAATGAGTATTTGTCTACACCAAAACATATGTCTTGCTGTCAGGTATTTCATGAATTTCAGCTTACTAATACACCAGGATGATATTAACTTTCCATGAAGAGTCTGCATTTCACACAGCAGTGCTTGTGAACCTTTTGCTCTACAATATCAGAGATTTGAAATTTTAACTATAGAGATAGACTTTCTAAGTGTCTTGACAGATAATGACCATTATTAATCTTTTAGACTTTTTGTAGAGAAAACAAAGTGCAAAATGAAAATTAAAAACAAAGAGCAAAACAAAAACAAACAAAAAACCCCATACAAAACAAAAACCCCAAAAAACCACAAAACCCAACTCCAAAACCTTAAACCAAAAATAAAGTCAAACTTCTGAAATGTAGAGAATTAAGCTTTCTATTTAAACATTGTTAACCCTCTCTGCACAGCTTTTAGTGTCCTTGTTGAAAGGCTTGTTTTTAACTGTGAAAATACCAACTACTCATTTTGAGTAGGGAAAAAAAAAAGCTTAAATGGGCTGAAATACCTATTTGTTCTCTTATCATCAGAGTTGACAGCGAGTTGTACACATGTGCAATGCAAACAGAAGTATTGCAAAGACAGAAAACACAAATTCTTTTTCTAAAGCTGACACTGCTGGAGAAAAGCAAACCTAAGACAGGTCTTAGAACAACTGCTCCTGTGGAGCACTGTGTGCTACAGTGAAGAAGTGGTATACTTTCCTGCAGTAAATTTACTTCAGCAAATTTTCCATGGATGAGGAAGTTGGCAACAGACCACATGCAGTTTCTGTTACTACCTTCTGCGCTCCACAGTGGTGGTCTGCTGCATTGGATTGTTCTGAGTCTGGGTTAACTTGAAGGCATCATCTTTCTATATAACAGATTTTCTCAGCTGAGACCTGTACTGGCAGTGAACTATTTTAAACTTTGTTGTCTTTAGTCAGTGTGGTCATCAGTGCAGAGAAGTGTGCAAAAGATAACGACTTACTTTGATAAGCCTGACTTTTATTGAACTAAAGGTGAATGAAGAAAAAAGAAGAAAGAAAATAAATTGGTACGGAAAAGAAGGGAAGATCTGACAGAAATATCACAAGCCTCCTTTCAGGTGCTATTCAAGACTACAAGGAAGCAAGTAGTGCTGATGATGTCTTTGCTATGTCTCTCTTTCTCCCAACCCTTTCATAAGGTTTTTACTTCACCACAGCAGCAAAGTGCCAGGGCTCTCAAGACAGATCTGAAACTGGAATGAGATCTGGGTCTGAAAGTTAAGCATAGCGTCTGTAATCACAGCAAGCCTTGCTAAATCTGGTTATTTATCTTTCCTGCAAAGGTGTTTAAAAGTAGTGGTGCACAGAGTACTCTTTCCTTCCCCTAGATGAATGTGTAGTTAGACCTATTTTCTGTCATAATAATTCTGATCTACTGCTTTCTGATGTTATGCTATCTTATTTTTTTTTCAGACACAGTCCTTGGATTGCATGAAGAGACATTTTTGTTTGCAATATTTTATTTTTCTGCTTTTCAGTTTTTCTGATTAGTCCATCTTATTACTATATTATGAACTATGCTGAATGTTTCTGTTTCTGAGGGCACAACTAAAAATACAGGTTTTAGTCCAGAATCCAAAGCTACTGGTTGAGGGAGGGTAGCATCTGCATAAGCACATAATGAATCTCAGGTTATTCAGAAAAGAAAGAGTTATTTGATGAACAATCAAACTGAAAAAAGGTAGATTTAAACTGTATCTTAGGAAGAAATTCTTCATTGTGGGGGTGGTGAGACACTGGAACAAGTTGCCCAGAGAAGCTATGGATGCCCCATCCCTGGAAGTGATTGAGTCCAGGTTGGATGGGGCTTTGAGCAACCTGTTCTAGTGGGAGGTGTCCCTGCACTTGCAGGGGGATTGGAATTAGGTGATCTTTCAAGTCTCTTCCTACCCAAACCATTCAATGATTCTATTACTCCTAAGCCGCTCATTGACATGGCAGCACAGGATTCAGAGGAGTCACCTGTGACAATCTCTGTCTCTCTGTCAATCTAGAAGTCCTCATAAGGACGGTCAGTAGGTGCTATGGGCTCCAAACCCACCTGCTGGAAGTTACCACTCTTGATTATGAACAAAGATGGCTTTTATGGGGAGAAGCTCCTTCTTTCTAAGTGTTTTTTTTTGAAAAGGAGGGTCTGCTTCTCCTCCCATCTGCATTCTCCCACCAGTTTCTGATGATGCTTTTCTACTGGGGAAATCTGCTTTTCTCTCTGAATAAAAAGTAGAGTAGAAAATAAACAAGAACAAAAAGTTGAAGCTTTCACAGAAAAAAAACAAGCTAAATTTTTATGCCTTTTTATTCCTCCTTCTCTCTCTCTCTCTCTTTTTTTTTTTTTTTTTAAATTTAATTGAAGGACAGCTCCTAGGCATTTACTAAACAATTTATATCTTAAGTGAAGGATGTTATGTTTTGCAATAAATGAGCTGTCAAATGGAAAGCTACACCAAGAAAATTGAAAAATAATGGTCTGTAAGCACTATAAAAATGGACACTACAATAATAGAAACCAATTCTTTCAGAGAAATATGCAAATGTTATTCCTTAAACTAGCATGGCTTCTGGATACCAGCACCCCTGCCTTCTGGGGTTTCACAGGGTTGATTTTAGCCACTCTCAGTTGCATAACTGTTCCTTTTAGCTTTCGACTCTGGAGTCAACCTGAGGTCATGCTGCATCCTGCTGAAGGCTGACATGTAAATAAGTGTGAGACAGTGCTTCCTGACCTAGATTCATTGGAAGATCAGAAGCAATGCTGTACACTTTCTCTTCTGTTCATTGCTTCACAGTACACTACTTAATATGCAATGCATTTTTTGAAAATATGTGTGGTGTTCCTTCAATACACACTGTTATTTCTAACTTTGCTGCAATGAAAAATGTTGCGATTCACTGAATCTCAATTGGTGCTGTATATCTTGAATACACTGATGACATTTGGCACATTAAGATATCCATTACATACACACTAAAAAGCCATTAAAACAAATAACAAAACTTTTTTAGAGAATATGGTGTATGGCAATGGCAATTAAAATCCCAGTGGGTTTCATCATCAGTAACAACAACAAACTGAATAACTAACAAAGTGCTTGCAAGGTCTGTTTATTTCTAGAAAACTTTAACTAAATAGGTTATTTTAACTGAAAAAGCGAGAAGCACATCTTCAAAAATATAGGGAAGCAATCAATTCTCTAACAGGTAAATGAGAGAGCAAGCCATTAATTTTCAAGATGAGGAATATGACAAAAGTAAGAAAACATTTTTAAAGCAACTTAGGAAGGTAGTTAAAACAATAATAAAGAAAACAAAATATTTTAACATGAAGACTTCCAGTTATCTACAAACTTAGCACTCAGAAATTTCACTTTAAATATGCAAGCAGAAATGTCACCTTCATTTTTCTCCCTGTATGTTATACAAATCATGACATGATTATTTCCAATTTAGTAAACAAAGCGGGCAGCTAGCAGTTGCTGTTGTGATTCATGGTAAAATTATGCATAGGCCACAGCTGTCTGAAGAAATAAACCAGTTTTCCTGAGAGAAGAAAACCCTAGCTTTTCTTCCTTCTGTTCAGCACATTCCCACAGTTTCTGAGTAACATTCTTAATAATTCAGGATCTGCATTGCTGAATGGGAGGAGACGAACTTTTAGAAGGTGTGGCCTTCCTTAAATGCATATGGTTGTTTCTAAAGCAATAACGTATATACTACTTTCAACTTACTTCAGAGAGACTTGCTGCTACAGTTGACAGCATTTTGCAGTTATTTGCAGTGTAGAATCCTGAAAATGAGTGTACATCAGAAGTTACTGTCTTACTTGTTTCTGTTCTTTCTCACAATTTATGACAGGTTAGATTAACTCTGCTCTTGCTCCTTATTCAGACAGAAGAACTATATGGGAAGAATCTCTCTGGATTTAAGATTCCTTTCTCATTCAAGAAATGTAATAGAAACTATTTGTTTTGATTTTGTAGTTTTTCATCTCTATCTTCTTGACTCCTTCTGATTTCCTTTGAGATAACTGTACAGGTGCAAGTGTGCCCATGTTCAGTGATATGCTTAGATAAGATACTCTTGAATGCAGAGCCTGGAAGGCATTTCCTCAAATACCCAAATAAGTCAGAGTTTAATAAACGCTTCCATCTAACAGACTATGCTGAAATGGTACATAGGTTAGGAATGGGATTTTTAAGTTGAGGAAATATTTTAAATCTTGCAACAGTCTGTGTTACCTTGAAGTATATCAGAATTTTTCTTCCTTAATCCCTTTAGTAAGAGTGGAAAGAAACAGCCTTCAACTTCACTACACTGTTTAGGTGGCTAGAAGCTGTATGTTCAGATGTTCAGTCCCATCAAGGAAGACCTTAACTGTCAGATATCATAGTGTCATCCGTGTTCCTGAGACTTAGAGCAACCCATACTTTCTGAAAACGAGATAGTTTATAACACTAATGCTTTCTCCCATTGTTGCAAAGTACTAATAACCAAATAATGCTAGGTATGATGAGAAGAGGGAGGATTTCAAAATCATAGATGGGTGCAGCATGTCATGAACCACCTGTGAGAGAGAACTACAGGAAGAATGCCAGCAGCATGGCCGTTAGCTCTTGGATCTCAAGTCTGATTTTGTTCCTAGAGTCTTCTAAGAGCACCATTTAAGGACACTTGAGCATACAGCTATGCCTTCTTCTCATCCCTCACCATGCTCTCTTCTTCACTCGGGCTCATCCATCACTTCACAACTGCGGGCGCTTCTCTGCACCTTGCAGAATCCTTTCTGCATAGGTGCTGAGTGAATGCAGAAGGAAGAATCAGCATTTTCAAATGCTGTGGCTGGGTAGGAGTAAAGACAAGTGAAGATCTAGTCCATCCTTTTTATGAATCTCAGTGTTCATACCAACATTCCAACATAACAAAGATATTTTTGTTTGCTGACAAGATTACTGGTTTAGCTGAGAATGGGGAGAGGGGTGTAAGGAAATGGGTCAGACCTCTTGTATCCAATATACACCAAAATAATTTACCAGTGCTTTCCAGTGTGTTATTATAATGTACTATTTCAATTAATCAATTAGTAATAGCATTCATTTAATAGGAATATCAGATACTTGCTCTCTTGCATTTATGAATAAAACGTACCATTTTGGTAGTTGCAATTAATATTAGAGTCCAAACACTTTAAAAGTATTCTTAATTAGCTTTGAAAAATCTGCAGTTATTGACTTTAATGATCACACATGTAAAAGAGCATAGTGAAGTCTGACAAAATGTTGTTTGTCTTTATAGCTGAAAAATGCTTTTAGCCAACTGGAAAATGTATTGGGATTTAATTTTTTGTAAGGATTTTTTTTTCTGGAGGCAAGAAGGGGAAATATAATTAAACAGAAAATACTGACAGACAACAAAAAACCCCACAACACAACATTTATTTTGTTTTAGAGATTATGTGTTGCCTGACATTTTAAAGCATTAAACTGCAAAATTGTTGCTTGCAGCCACTATAAATATTTCTAGCCCACTATGTTTCCATGGCAACTGTGCTAATTTATTCAGAGACCTTTACATTTTTTTAATTTCAGAGGAACAATAGTATCTGTACTAAAACTGTTCCTAGATTTGACATCTTGATCCTTTCTAAAAACAAAATGTGCCATGAAGTATTTTTAGACATAAGCTACATTATTATATAAAGGGTGGAGAAGATATTTCAAATGTCTTTTTGTAGATTTATACTGTAGAGATTTTTAATGTGTAGATATAGATACATAGACAAATAGCTCCAGAATAATGGTTCAGAAGTTGAAAAGGTACCGCTATTCTCAGCTATTTGTAGCCTTTGAACCAAAATATCTCATGCCTAGTGTCATCTCAGAGATGACAGTTTTGAAGTTTTCAGTTATCCTGTCATTCTGCCTTACAAGAAAAAAATCACAGCAACAAAACACCTTTAAAATAAATAAATAAATAAATAAATAATGAGTTAACAAGTCTGTATCACTTTTTGCCTTTGTTTTCAAGTCTCTAATATGTCCACTATTTGAGATTCTGTTCACAGAGAGGACTAGTATTTATAGAACATTTAAGTATTTTAGAACACATATGCAAAGTCATAATAAGAAATTGTTTTACGTGTGTCTGTCCTTAAGATCTAGTCAACATCTGATACGGACAGTGGGAGAAAAGTTACGGCACCATGGTATTTGCTTCTCCCCTCTTTTCTGAAAACATTCAAAACAAAGACTGTTGCAAGCAGTGGCTTGTGTCCAAAATAGAAGATAGAACCAGCTTCCCTTTTGGATACCTGTATCTTATACCAAATGACTTCTCTTGATGATGTTCACCAAATGGTCATTAAAAATGGTTTTACTTTTGGTCAGATGTCAGCCACGTTGGGAGGGCAGTATTGCAAGCCTTGTGCAGCTGTTTCATATATACACAGTATATATAATAAACTAAGGGCTTCAGCCTCCGAAGCTGCTTTGCAGGAGCAGCAAATTCCCTTTAAAAATTAGGCATTTACCCTTTGAACATAAGTAAGAGTAAATTAATAGGTGTAAAGGAAATTACTTCTATTAATAACACTTTTTTTTTTATTCTGAGCTCCGAATCAAATTAAAGGATCCAAATTTCATTGCCTTTTTATCACCATTAGTATAATACTGTTTATTTCAGGTGTATCAAAAGATGGACTTCATATTGAAAATCATTGCCTGTTGAGATACCTTTGTATCCATAGCCCTTGACTGCAGACGATGTTTCAGAAAGAAAGACTATTTTATATTGAAAATTCAACCTGCATATCTAATCCCTGGCACCATTGGTTGCTGGTGGCAAATAACTAATCTAAAAAAGTACTGGAGTATTCAAAATCTTTTCTCTAAGAAACTGTAATAAACTAGTTAACAACTTACATGTTCGCACAGAAAAAGAATATATGTTGTAAGGTTCATTGGCTGAGTTTATAAGCTCTGCAGATAGACATTGGTAGCTGAAACTTAAAATCTGCATCAATTTACATAGTTCCATGGGGAAATCACCTTATTTTTCAAACTCTGCAACGTAAATGTCTTTTTTAATTACTGTAACTATGCAAAAGAAGCTTCAATCAACTTGCAAGTTACAATAATGCTTGATGTGTAATTTCTCATGACTGCTGCAGTTTTAAAGGCTGAACCTCCAAACATGCTCCCAGTGGGGTGCATTTCTATGTGAGATGAAACAATTATGATAAATAAGCCCAGCTGTGGAATTAGGCAGTTGTGTTCAACTCAGATGTCATTTTATTTGCACTGATGATCACAGTAACATCTAGCAGTCCAGCAATTGTGTTTTGTCACATATCTTATCCATGCATATATTAAAGGGTCCTTCGTCTTCTTTATTTAGCTGATAAACTTGTCAGAGCGAAGAATGAATATACAGGAAAGCAGATATTGCTCTGATCCTTATGTTACAGCCAGATAATTGAAACACAAAAAGATTAAACAGTATGTCTAGGGTCATATAGTTAGTTTGACCCCAGTTCCCATAAATATTAGTTTTCTTAACCAAATGAATTTTCTTTATTTATCTAGTAATTGTGCTGAACACCGTGGGTGCAACAGGCGGGAAATAACGACAATTTCAGCCAAATGAATTAACCTAAAAACACACTGGTGGTGATGATTTCCAAATCAAGGGTTTAGCAGCTTTTATATGGACAGCTATAAAAATCACTGGAAGTCACACAATATATAACTGTTCATGAGTGCAAGAAAAAGTTTCAGAGGTATAATGAAGAATTCAGTTTCTGACCCATAATTTTATAAGTTTTCAAAGAGCCAAAGCATGGATCCATCCTGGGGAATGGTGCATGTAAAAAAATTGAAAGCCCTCTTAATTTTTCCTCTTAGACATTCAACTTATCTTAGAAGGATGAAGCAAGTTTTCATGCTCTAGGATCAGCTTCATGCCTTCATAATAGAGTTGGGAGACCTTTCAGACAGACTAGCCATTGTGAACTATAACCAATACAAAATGATATAAATATTAACAGTACCCAGTTTAGAAATTAATATAATTGCTTCAAGCTCAGATAGCAGACTAATACTCTGTATGAAACTGCTGGGTATGATATATTTAGTTCCAAGGTACTTTCACATCCCTTTGGGGCTACAAACTGTATTTTTAGCTTTGTGTGCATTCAGAGATCAGAAGATGTGTATGTGTCAAGCTGTTACCTTGTCTTATGCTATCACTTTCCATGGGAGATCTCAGAAAACTTCCAGTAAGCACCATGGTTGATGAATACAGGACCTATTGGTCTTTCAGGCTTCCAAGATGTGAGATCTCCTTAGACTTCTGTTTAAACAGAACTGACAGATGAGCTTAAAACTTTCCAGATTTATGTTTCTAGTAAAGACAAGTGGGCTTGTAGAAGCATGGGATGATTCAGGTTGAAAGGGACCTTATAAGATGTCTCCTGTTGCCTTCTGGTCAAAGCAGGAACAGCTTTGATGTCAGGCCAAGAGACTCAGGCCTTGATCTAGTTGGGTCTTGCTGATCTCCAAGGATGGAGACTGCTCAGCATCCGTGGGCATCTTGCTCCTCTTCTGGGCTATCCTTGTGGGGTAAAAGCTTTTCTTCACATCCAGCTTGAACCTTTTTATTTCTATTTGTGACCCTTGTGTCATTCTCCCACTGTTTCTGCACAGACCAGCTTGATAGAACGGTTGTGTTTGCTCCAGTTTACCTACATCTTTCTTGCATTGTGGGACAAGCACTGGATGCTTTGGTCTTGCTGTGATCTAATGATCACTTCCCTCAACTTACTGACTCTTCAACTCAGCCCATTTAAGAAGCCTGGGAGGCTATTTGCTGTCTTTCCTTCTAGGATACTCAGCTTACAACATATGGAGGGTTAAGTTTTACTAAACTGGTTGGTTTAAGGAAAATTTTAAAACCAGCAGAAATACTAGCGGTGTATTTAACTGATTTAGCTGATTCTATTTTTTTTTTTTCTTTCTTTCATTTAGATTTACACTGTTGGGTTCTCTTGGCTTTGAGCTGTTTCTCACAAACCAGCTAGAAACAATGTAGCCAGCAGGAGCATAGCTAAGTGGGGTAGCAAAAGGCTGGGTTTCAATTACTGCAAGGTTGCAGTCCTTACTGGGTACCAGCAGTATCATCAGAGACTGGAATTTCCCTTGTGGAAATTTATCAAATAAATTTTTGTAATTTCCTATTTCAAATGTTAATCTATGCTTAGCTCTGAAGAAAATAATAATGTCTTAAAATTTGTAAATATTTATATATATGTATATATTTGTTGTGCACTGTCCTCTCATGATCATTTGTTGCCTTTAACTGATTTTCCCATTAAGTTTTAACATACTTCTCTCATTTTTATTCTTGTTGTCTATCTTCTTGGCTTTGCTTTTTCCTTTCTCTTTTGATCCAAACCAGACTTTTGTCCACCAGGAAGTTGTCTTTTATGCTTTATCAGGATAAACCCCACCCGTGGTTCTGAGTATAAAACGGATCCTTGGTGACCTCCCTTCTGGTTGGGTTGGGGTTCGTGTGTTTGGTGGTGGTTGTGATGATGGTGATGATGATGATAACATCATTGTTTGTGTTGTTGTCTGTGCTGCTGTTCTTGTATCCTGTTTTCTTGCTGGATGAAAACATTATTCATTGAGAGGTTACCTTCTCCTGCCTCTCTTACTAGGACTGGCTTGGCTGTTCCTGTGGACTGTTTTGGGGAACCTGGACACAAGTCACATCTTCTGTCAAGTCCAGTTTGGGACTTTGCTGGTCAGGAAGTAATTACCAACTGAGGACTGGCGGTTTCATATTTATGTGTTGGTATATAATTATATTTCACAATAATATTTATTATTACTTCATTAAACATATTCTGTTTGTTTGTTTTCCAGTTTGTTTTTTGTTATTCATGGCTTTTGTGTTTGGTTTGTTTGTTTTGGTTTGGGATTTTTTGCATTTGTTTTGTTGTTGTTTGTTTCATTTCACCCAACCTTAAAGTCTCTCTCTTTTATTCTTCTTCTTAATTTCCTCTGGGAGGATAGTGAAGGGGATAAGGAAGCATGTCTGTCACTCAGTTATTGGCTAAAAATGTGATAGAGGGCTAAGATATTTCATATAACCCACAACATCATTGCATAATAGAATTTAAAAACTAATTATGGTTTAGTTTTCTTAGAGTCAAAGCTGTAAAACTCCACAACCCTAAGTTGTTCAATAGTTTGTTTCACTTTTATTTCATGTGCAGAAATATAGTTATATGGACACATTTTTCAATTATTAATTTTACTTCTGGGCCAGCTTACATGTTAACTGAGTTCAAATGTGGTGAATAATTAGTTTTAGCTATTCTCTATATTGTGACATAGACATGTCCTGAAGGCACAGTTATCAGAAATTTCTCCGATGAATCCCTGGCTTGCATGTCTCTTCTTACTAGAATACCCTAAAAAGTATATTTTTCTCTTGGGGCAATTAAAGTTAGAGGTGCAATAATTTTGCCACTGACAATTTGAATAGAAATTCTTCATTAAACTACTCATACAAAATATTCAAAATTTATTATAAAATTAAGTCACCAAGGAAGTGTACTGAGACCCACAGCTGTTTTGCAAGTAATTTACAGTACCAGAGAATGCTTCTTGCATTAAGACATCTTATTTTCACCATTATACTGTCACTCGTTAATGTGAAAGGACCATTAAACCAGTGTAACTGAAATTTACTCCAACTCCATCAGCATAACATGAAATAATGCAAAGATGTTAATTCTGCTCTTTTGTTTTCTTGCTGAGAAAAATGAGTAAGACTAAGCTAAAATGCCCATCATCGTATGTACCAATCAATTTTAAGTCATGACTCATACTAAACAACCAGCAGAGACAGGCACAGATTCTACCCTCTGTCCTGTCAATGTTATGATTGCTCCTAGCAGCAAAGGAGAAGAGGTGTTCCCTTAATATGAACAAGCTGACTGGCAGCTGTCTTTCAGATGACCAACAGAGATGTCAGTCACAGAGACTACTTTGAACAGGAGATGATCTGGTCCATTTGAGAAAAATTGCTTCTTAAATGCAAAGACCTGTAAGTCACTCCTGACATGTTAGGCTCCATGAGTAATAAAGATGTGGAAAGGAAACATGGAAGAACATTCCTTGGTTTACTAGCTACATTTTTAAGATATATGCAACCAGTTACCTTTCTTCTTGTTTCTTGAGTTTTGAAGAGAAAATTAACTGGAACTTGGCAAGGACATATTTCTAACCACATACCAGAGGCTAAAAACCAAAAATATCAGTCTCTTTCAACACCAAAATTATAAGAAAGGTAGCATCATTATAAAGAAAATACTTATCTGCATTAAAAGGTCCCTGCAGTCTTTATTGTACCTCTAGTGATCAGCTTTTCTCTTGCAGACAGGTTCACTGAAAAGAAGGCTTGAGTAAATGGTTTGGTTTTAAGTCTGTGAAAGTAGAAATATTTCCTTGTGTGTTCACTAGTGTGTACTGGCTTTTTGTGTAAACAAAAAACAAACAAAAGGATATTAGTGAACAGATAAATAATTTGAAAGTTTTCAGAATCATTGACTCTGTGGCCAAAAATAGTAGAAAACTTATTAAAAGAGAAATGACCACAAAATGGCAACTGAAGAACATCTGTGGTTCATTCTTTGGGCTCATGCCATTCTACCACAGGATGTTGTAGCACCTGTGCTTTGGTACTTAGGTGCCTGGTTTCCTACAAGTACCTTGCTGGGGGCCAAGGCAAGTCCAGGGAAGGTACAGGGGATCAGATCCACCATCTCTTGCTGTGGAGAGCTGCCTGGTCCCAGAGCAAGATACTGACTGCATGGGTGGCAAATGGCTTGTGCAATGCAGCAAGATAGAGAAGGACAAAAGTACAGCACTTGTATGACTGATAGGCAGTTACTTGTCAATAGTTTTATAAATTGCAGATTAAGTTATATCTTGATAGCTATTAAATGTAGGGTGAATTTTTCTTTGTTCTTTACACAGAAAGAGATAACATGCAATATATGTGCATGTAAACAGGTTTTTTTTTGGAAGCAGTAAAGAGGACTGAAAGCATCAGTCACAATTATGCTTGTGGTCTTTTTATTTTTCCTTCCTAAACCCTCTCATTAAAATATTTCCTCATCCTCTCTATCAAGTCAAAGTAGTGATGTCATGTGGAAAAAGTCAACAGAATAAGTCATACCAGAGCTTGTGAAGAGGGCATTTTTATTGTAGTATAGCCTGTCTTTACCTGGCTGTGCTACACAATAAGTTAAAAGCACTAGAGAAAATTCAGATAAGGGTGTTTGGAAGCATCACTTTGGGTATCTTTTACCTTTGTTCTTCCAAAGTATTGTAAAATGTCCATTGCCCAATCCCAATTCTGTTCTAGCCACAGTTATAGTACAGTACATGACCTAAAAAATAATTTTTAAAATCTTTCTGCTTGTGCTTTGCTAGCTTTATTGCTGCCCCAGATACACACTGTAGGGCAGAAAATTGTTTGTCACAACAGAAAGCAAGTTATTTCTCATAAATACTACTATGAGCGGACACCAAGCTTAGGTAACCCTTGGTCTTTAAGTGTCAGAGTGCAAGTGGATCTGACTTGAACTCTTTATTGATCCACTCAAAACAACAGAAAAAATATTCCCTAATGCAATTATTCTGAAATAGAAAGCAACAGAGCTGTGTAAGCACTCTTGAACAAGTATCTACATTGTTTGTTCCTCTCTCTATCTGAACACACAGCTCTGTTTGTGAAGGAGTGAAAAGCCACACACTGAGATTATCAGTTACTTTTAAATATTCGTAAAGCTCTGTAAATAAAGGGAAAGAGGGAAAAGAGATGAAAGAGAGGGAAATATGGAGAGAGGAAGCAAATGGTGGAGGGAAAAAATATAGTTCCTACCTGGGACAGTAGAATACAGAAAGCCAAGCAGAAGACAAATAACATGACAGTGTGGTAACTGTGCATTCTAATTTACTAGGAGTTCTGAAGTGCAGAACTTTGAGTTTTTTGGGGGGTAAACAAATGTATGAAAGAATCAAGGAAAAGAGCAGAGTGCAGGGAAAAACAAGATTTACCATGAGTTTCTATAGGCCTAAAATAATTGAGATCTTGGTGTAATGAGAGAGGTTAATGTCAAGAAAAGCATCACAAGTCCATAAAGCTAAACCTATAAAGCAATGGTAGAAAACTGAAATAGCTCTGCAAGTCCCAGGGTCTAAATGAAGCTCCAAAATTAGTTCATGTGCCTGTATCCCATATATAACGCTATGTGCCATGGTGAATCACCTAGCAGCATGCTTCAAGGTTTAACAAAAGAAAGGGAAAAAACACAGTAAAATAAGTCACACTGTACTATGGTTCTTGGCAGGAGATCAGTTTTTAAAGGGCATGAAATTTGTTTTTTTTAGCTCCAAATTGGGCTAAAGAGCAGATTGTAGAAACAAAAAAAAACACAAAGGAGAGTCAAGGTATACTACAGAGAAGTTGCACTGAGAAGTGTGTGGTCCAAACCATGTCTTTACAGAATGTCAGCCCAAGTTAGTTTCTCTAGTGCACAGACATGATATAAGCCTTTCAATACTAAGAGAGAGTAAATAGTAGATAAGCCAAATAGGCCAACGGGATAAAGTGCTTCCTATATAATATCTTGGGCTATTAACTACTGGTAACTAATGTTTTCCAGTGGAGTCAGGACATGGAAAACTTGCAATTTTCCTGAATATTTGCAAGGCTATTGGTAGTGACTCAATTTAACTATTGTGCCAAATTTATTTTTAATTCTATACATGAACAGTATTTAAATTCTAGTATAAATAAATGTAGTGATACTCTCTTTACTCTACAGTGTTTATTAAACTACATATAAATGCATTCTTCTAAAATGCCTATTTCAGTGCATCAGTGTGCACCATAAACTCAGGCAGTATTGGTAAAATGTTCGAAGAGGGTTGAAATAAATCCTAGGGTTCCTAACTGACTTGCAGGATTGCGGATCAGGTCCCAAATCAATAATTGCTTTAATAAATAAATAAATAAATAGAGAAATAAATAAAAGCAGGCATGTAATAGACTTTTCAATTTGAAAGACAAAATAAATCCTCTGGCCTTTTCTGTGTATGATTCTGAGCCCTGTCCAACTTACATATTACAGCATTTATTCCACTCACATGCCTTCAGTTCCTCAGAAATGAGCACCTGATGAAGCCTGAAACTACATTTTTTTCTCTAGATTCCCAGAGTTATACATATACTTACATATACACAATATATTTATACCTAATATGAGGTTATATATATTAAGAATGTATGGTTTTCTTTTTTAAAATATAAAGTAAACTGAATGCTAAATCACAGTAGTCTTTTTTTTTTTTTTAGTTCTGTGCCAGTGTATGTGTATAACATGAAGCAGCTGCAACTGCACTTTTTTTTTCTGCAGTGGTTGACTCCTTCCCTGTTCCAGTCTTTTTTAAGGTCTGTGAATAAACCATGTTACTCACCACAATATTTGATTCTGTACTCTGTAAGAAATTCTTATAAGTATTAAAACCAAGGCACCTGTGCTCAATTCAGTCTAGCCATGCAAGAAGAAAACAATGAAGTCTAGAGAAGCTTTGACAAAGACCAGGATTAGCATATCCATCAGTTTGAAACAATCAGCTAATGTAACTTAAAATAAATCATGGAATGCATTGGATGGGAAAAATTATCAGAAAAGGTGTAATGTCTTTTCATACCCATAGAAAAAAGAAAAGTAGAGTTGAGTCTTTGTCTTTGGGGCTAGGGTAGAGAATAGAGGATTCAACAACTGATTAAATTTTGTAATTGCTGAATGGCAAAATAATTTTATGCACTTGCCAGGCTGTTAGTTAATTTTATTATTTTTTTTTAAATGAAAAACTAGGAAAATAGAATTACCAATTTGATACATGTTCTGTATGAATAGAATGTAATTATTTGCCAAGCTTACAGAATGTTTTCCTACTCACTTTAGCACTAACTTCTAGCTTTATCTGAGAACAGTCTCCTGGATGAGAACACTTTTATTATTAATTAAAAAACCCACAAAACTATATTTTTAATCTACCAATGAATCAACTCATGTATAGTTTCACATATCAAGTCCAAACGCACAAACATATGTTATTTGTAAATAGAAAACTCTTGCAAGCAATTTCTAAAAAACAATGTTGTGACAAATTAATTTTAGCAAAATCCAGGTTACAATGTTACAGCTTTTACTTATAGTTAACCACCAGATCATTCCTTCTTACATGAAGGTTCTCCATGTCCCACGACTTTGCCTTGACTGCAGATGTGGGTGAGATAGAAGGGGGCTTTCCCCTTCCCAGCTCACTCTGCTCCCTATGGTCCTTTCTTTCAAGGCAGAGCTAAACAGGGCAGGACTCACCAACTCCTCCCACACTAATTCCCACTCCACCAGCAGTGTCACCATAACAGCACATATCCACAAGGTCAAATAAACCAGATACAGTGGGGCCTCTTTAAAATAGCACAAATGATCCTATAGATGAGCCTGTAGTTAGTAAACCTCAAAAGTTCTCCAAAGCACTCTCCAAAACACAGGAAGGGGACCCACTTATTTTCTACTAGCTCCTTGGCCCCATATGGAAAGAGGGCTGGATACCTGCTGTGACCAGGCAGGGAGACTTCCTGAAGCAGACACTACTCAAGAAGGAGTGATAACCTGTCCCAGGAACTGTAGTTCCAGCTACTGATCGGAAAAGCTATGGCCAAATTTAACTGTCTCCACCAAACCTTGTTGTTCTTCTGGGACAACACAACCATCTCTTGGAAGAAAGATAGACAAGAGGCAAAATAAATCCCAAACTTTAAAAATATTTCAAAATAAATGACATTAATTGTAGCAGAGTAAATAGGCCATGCTCATAGCAGGACTGAGTAAACAACTAAGAACAGTAAAACTGTTCTGACTGTGTAAAAGAGCTTCAAGGTATAAAGAAATTATTCCCAAAATGAAGAAAGAACAGTATTTTAGACAAGTTTAATTACTCTAATTCATCAGAGGGGAGATAAGTGAGGGAAAATAACGAGTTTGTTGATCTGTAAGAAAGCTTATACAGTGGGAAACATTCTTTATTTAAAAACAAAATTCTTCCTTCCAGGTCAGTGGCAGCAGTATTTTCTGCATTTAACAGAGCAAATTTTCTGCATTTGAATATTTCTTGTCTTTTATATACAAATAAATTGGAACATGAATGAGGAACATGGATCCCAGGAATTTTGGTAGACATTTTTAGGGTTTTGGCAATGGCTGCATGTAAGTTACCTGTGTATATAGTCAGCTGCCCTTCAGTATAATTTTCAGTGGCTCTAACACTAATACAAAGAAGCCCTGGTTCTTCTACTTGAATTGTAACATACTTTTGAAGGAATAGTACCAGAAAAGGGGCCATGACTGACAGGAAACATAGAAATAGCAGTGTCACCTAATGCAAAATTAGCAGAATATATGAGGCAACAAGTAAACAGAGTCAAAATTACAAAAGGAGTTAATAAGAACTAAAAAGAGTTTTTATTATGGAGATCCTAATAAATATTTATTTTTAAAAATGAAATCAAATTCCAGCAGAACAAAAATAAGCAGAAGTCTCCAGTGGAAGCATAGAAAGGAACAGTCTTTAAGAAGAGGTTTGCAGGATACTATGGGCACAAATCCAAGTAAAAAACAATAAATATACAGTGGAAGTGGGAGAAGTATCAACAGACAACACAGAGCTCTGCAGAGTCAGAATCCCCATAGCAAGTAGGTGTACACTCAGAAAAGTACAGATACAGGGCTTTTCTGGAATGAGGTACACCAAATCACCACCCTGAAAATACATAATTGCTGTTTCTCTCAGCCTCTCTGTAGATTACTTTGCTACTTTGCGATCTGCACTCCGCGGAGATACCCACACTCCAGTCCACTGATTCTACATACCTTTGAGTTCCATCAATAATTCACAAATATACTTATCTGCTGAGCTGTTGAAGCACATAGCTAGAGGAATTAAATTGCATTTTGAGAGAAAAATATATATTTTCCTGTGCCATGTATCCCTAAAATGGTGATGATACAGAGCTCCAGTGAAAATCTGACTTGCAAAATGAACACATTTGTCTCAGAAAGAACTTTTTCTCTGATTCCATCTCTGTAAGATGGTGGACATACTAGAGAAACATAAGTGTTGTTCACAGACTGGCAGAGGGTTAACCTATTTGCTTAGCTCTTCTCCTATTCTGATAAATGGTGCTGTCAAAAGTTTTCCCATGAAAAATTAAGTAGAATGTAGTTAAGCAAAAACAAATGTCTTGGACATTGTATGACAAACTTTAAACCAAAAACAAAATGCTAAAACAAACAAAACATCATCTCCTTTCTAAGAACACAACATTTATTTACTCATGACAGATTTTTCAAAGGAAAAAAGAGGACTCAGTTTGAAAAACTTATTTTGAAAAATTGGATATCGCATAGCTGTGTTGTCAGTGTGCTGGTATGTTAAAACTATATCCAAAGGTTCATATGGCTGAAATGCCGTCACCAAAAAGGAAAATAAAAATCTGGGCAAACACTGCAAATAAGCAAGAAATTCAGGGATATTTTAGCAACAACCAAATGCCAATTACTCAACATTCACTTTTATTTCAGATCTGTGTAACTCAGATGCATTTAAAAGTCAAGACAAATGTGTTAATTAGTTCTTGATTATAAAGCAGAAAGACAATTTTTTTGTAAGTCACCAGATGGGAAAACATGCAATGTCATATATTCTGTACCTCTGCATGAAGAAATCTGGTTTATTTTGTTTGATGGACTGAACTGTTAAATTTGCTTACTCTTTACAGCCGTTCTTCTCCAAAAGGACAGGTTGTTTAGTAGCAATACAAATAAGCTAAAGAGCACAGAATCAGAATAGCTAGTCTGCCTTATATATGTATTTGTCTGAATCTGTGAGAGCAAGAAAGAAAAGTGAAGAATGGAGGTATTTGTATTGTATTGTTATTAGACACAAAGTAAAACGTGATTTGTATTAAGACTTCTGTACTTGATTTGAATGCAATTAAAAAGTGATTGTGAGATTGTGACAATCTAAAGGGTGATCTAGAGATTATTGCTATCAATGAAAAAGATTTATTTTTAATCTGAAGCGAAACGTGACAGGGTGGAATATGGTTTAATTCACAGCACCCATAGGGCCAAGCTGCAGGGCATGCGGTAAATACTTGAATAAAAACTTAAATTAATACCTTTGATAATACACTTAAAATTCCTTTGAAGCCAAAATATATGTACTAATTCCTTGTTATCTGAGATATCATTAAGACACAAAATATTGATACCTTTTCTTAGGGGTGAATTCCAAGTATCAGATGGTTCTTAGGTTTACTGATAGAAAACACAACTCTAATTCACTCAATTGGATAATGGATGTATATCAGTTTTTCTGGAAATGTCTTATTTATGTGCAAGTTCCAGATTGATATGGATGTCTCTGAATGACCTAGTCATGCCAGAATGTCCCAGACAGTTACTGAGGAAACAGTAGTCCCCAAATTGGACACCTCCCAATAGGCTTCTACCACTACCACAGCAGGGTAAACTGGGAATAATACAAGAAGCTTGGATTCCATTTAAAACTAACTGAATTTAATTGCATCACTTGGTTTTCTACTAAAACCAATGGAGATTTAAGAGTCTAGAACCACAGTTCATCTTACCATAAAGAAAACCACATATCTCATAAAATTAATCACATTTCAAATTTCAGTGACTCTTCTGCATATACCCCCACTGATTACAAACTAAAATAGCTCAGACAGAGATTTAATAGGTAAGATCTAAAGATACACCTTGTGAATCCAGCCAAACACTAATTTCTGGCAACACCATTTTCTCGAAAATATTCTAGTCACATGGGTTAGCTTGTCATCATTATCACCATGGTCTTAAGGTTTGCTAGATTCTAAAGGACCTAAGTACAACCCATTAATTTTATTTTCTCATAATTTTGAGTTTTACAAGGAAGCAGTGGTGTATGATTGCTTAAAAACAGTGAGATTTAATCAAAGAATACATGAGCATCCCCAACAACTTATCACAGATTGAGATGGAACTAGTAAAACTAAAAAAGTTTTTAAGGATCCAGAAAAGATGCATTGACAGGGTTCCTGACCCAGCAGGGGTGTCAATCATGAGCCATCTCCTCTAAAGGATCACAGGAGCAGGTAGATGTTTAGAAGTTCCCAAGGAGCCTTGTTAAGGTTGTGGGTCATCAGATTCCTGAGCACATAGGCTTTCAGAGAGAAGCTTAGCAAGTCTCCTGAGTTTTGCAAATATTGAGAAGAGCTGAGCTACAGGACTCAAAAGAGGATGCCTGTGTTCCAGGGGTGATGTGCTAACAGGCCAAAGCCAAAGACTGTTTTGCATGTAGATGGTAGAGTGATTTCATTTTTTTCCCCCAATAATTGGTGAGCCACAAATATAACTTTACTGAGTTTTAAGAATTACTGTTTTTGCTAATTATAGTGGTTTTGACCTGAATTCCCTGCTGTGTATGACTAACTTTAACTTCATTATAATTAACGACTTTTATTTTCACCATCTCCCCTTCTCAGGGATTTCACTGTAAGAGACAATGCCAGCTACTTACAGAGCAATAGCAATGTTATCAGTTGAGATAAGTACAACTTCTTTCCTGTCATCATTATATCTCTTGAAAACTTAAAGCAGCCAAATTCTTACACTGTTTAAACTTAAATATTTTGTGTGTTTATAGTGCACTGTTTGAGAGGGAAAGTTTCTAGGGTGAGAAAAGCCTCTCATCATTTCTGAAGACCGACAAGACTTTGAAGAAATAGTTTTTTGAAGTCAGTGTTTAATAATCTGAAAAAAAAATAATCTGAAAATGCTGTGAATTCAGCATAGGAACACTGAATATAAAAGTTACTTCATCTTTTTAAGACCTCTCTCTTAGGCTGAAATAAGAAGGTTCAAAAGTTCACTTCAGTGATGATGTGTAATTAAAGACCCAAAAGTCTGGATGATTGAAATACTCTGGGGTGCAGAATTTCAGAGAGATACTGGAAGATGGCATTTACTGAGAAATTTTAAAGACTGAATTTCTCCTCCTATATGCTGAGGCCAAAATAATATCTTATAAGGAAACACGATGAAACAAGAGATTCCTTCATACTGTTTTTTGATGCCCCCAAAATATCTGTTTCAGGGTCACCTCAGGTTTCAGCAAAGAATTCCTCTAAAAATATTCATATTATCACACTTTTAGAAGACCTAGTTCTGTTTTGACACTACACAGACCCTAAAAAAAAAAAAAAGAAAAAAAAAAAAAGGCAGTCCCTCCCCAGAAACATTTCCAATCCAGTCTTGAAAAGTGACTTGAAGTGACTCACTAGGGTCACTCCATTAGTCATCAGAAGTGCCAAGAATAGAAGCCAGGTTTTCTCATTCCCTGCCTCAGACCCAATTTGTTAGGCTATATTGCTTCCTGGTCAGAATGGTTGCGGTGACAGTACTTAATAATATAATGTGGTTTTCTCTTTTCATCCCCTTTGTACTTCCCCAGAGTAAGGCTTGTATATGTCAGCTCAGGTCTTCAGTACTTAAAATGTAATTATTTCATTTTTACTTTAAATATACTGCCACAGCAGTACTCTCGTTTTGAAATGCTGCATCAAGCTGCAACTGTCCCTTTCCATGGCCTCCTGAGGTAAATAGAAACAAAATTGCTATCACACTCACTTCAAGTCATATTTTCTTTTGATTTACTAATCCATTTTGTTTTATCAGCTACCTGAGTCCCCATTTGAGACCATTTTTACAAAGTAATTGTTTTCAGAGAGAAAAATGCATTTTACAAATTCTAAGCCTTTCACAGAAATAGGGAAAAATTAAATTGGATAGGGCATTCATTAATTTTGTCTAGAAAAAATAGATTGTTGTTGCTCAAAGGATCCGAGATTGCAAATAATGAAAACCTATGTTAAAGAAAGCTATATTCTAAATTCAGAGCCCCCCAAAAAATCAAGGACCTAAATTACTTTCTGAAAAATTAACCATTCCTAACCACTTACTGTACACATTACAGTGGAAGCCATAATTCCTTAAGCTGCTGTAGTTCAGTAACAAAGTGTTGTAGTTGTCTGTATAAAAAGGTGTATGCTAATATGAAACAAAATTGCTCAGCTGTTTTAATATCAGTAATTTAATAATGCTCCTTCCTTCTAAAACAACATTTCTAACCAAATAAACTGGCCTCTATCTGATGAGAATTCCAGCAAGAAAGGTGATTTTTTCCAATGAGTGATAATGTTTTCTTAGCATTATCTTAGCCTTTCTCAGTGAACAGTGAAGTCAGATATTATTATTTTCTCTATTGGTGTTTGTATTGATTAAATTAAGTTCTTCAGTACTCATTATGTACACAAGTACTTGTGCTTTATCTGTATGTGGAGTTTGTCCTTCTTACAGAACTAGTGCATAGGAGCTGTACAAGGGGGATAAACAACAATAATGGAACTTGTATTTTTTTCCATATATACATAATGAACTTCAGCCAAAATTGTGATGGGAGTCAGCAGTCAGGCAACAAGCCTGCACCAAGGAGGGCATTGACCCTATTCAAGAGCAATTTTAAAGAGACTGGGCTGCTGGCAATCCCAAAGTGAAAGAACTGCTTTGCCCCTGCAGGGGTTGAAATGCAGATATTCTGATAGTAAAACAAGTCAGAGTGACTGTGTGCTGTCCTCAAAATGAGTTGATTTGGGCTTTGGGTTGTCAAAATAATTTTACCAAGTTGTGTTAAATCAAGGTTAAGTTCTTCATAGGATTTACCTAAATAACTAAACAGATATGTTTTGGGTTTGTATGGCAAGGTTTTGGTACTGAGGGGTACAGGGCTGGTTTCTGTGAGAAGCTGCTAGAAGCTTCCCCCATGTCCAGTGGAGCCAATGCCAGCCAGCTAAAAGATGGATCCACTGCTGCCAAGTCCAATTTATTTAAGAAGGAGAAAAGTTGCTGCATGACAGCAATTGCAGCTGGAGAGGTGCATGAGACTATGTGAGTGCAACAGCTCTGCAGACGTACAGGTCAGTGGAGAAGGACAAGGTCCTTCAGACACCAGAACAGACTCCCCTGCAGCCTGTGTTGAAGAGCATGCTGAGGCAAGCTGTGCCCCTGCAGCACATCAAGGTCCATGGTGAAGCAGGTATCCACCTGCACCCATGGAGGACCCCATGCCAGAGCAGGAGAAGAGTGTGAGAAGTCTTTCTCCTGAGGAGGAAGGATTGGCAGTGACAACATGTGATAAACTGACTGCAGCCTCCATTCCCCATGCCCCTGTGCTGCTGACTTGGGAGCAGGTAGAGAAATCAGGAGTGAAGTTAAGCCTGGGAAGAACAGAGGGGTAGGAAAAGTTGGTTGTAAGATTTTAGTTAGGGTTATTTGTCATTATCCTTCTCTGGTTTCATTGGTAATAAATTAAACTAATTTCCTCAAGTCTAGTCTGTTTTGCCCACGACAGTGATTGCTGAGTGATCTCCCTGCCCTTATCTCGACCCACAAGCCTTTCATTGTATTTTCTGTCTTTTGTCCAACTGAGGAGGGCAGTGATAGAGTGGCTTTGGTGGGAACCTGGCAGATAGCCAGGATAACTCAGTGGGTTGCATTTTGGAATATGAATATATGTATTACAAGGGAAGTAAGTACAGCCTTTGAAATAGTTCTGGGCAAAACATCAATACAACTAATGGGGCAAATTCAATGAAAGGGCTTATCACACTGCTTTCCAGCAAGATCATATTCCTCCTTCTCTGACTTTCTGACACTCCCATACCCCCTTTATTTTCTGTCTACCATAATATAATTAATTTTCATCTGTGGGTATACATTAGAAGCAATCCTAACTCAGTGGTAGATTACATCCATGAGCAAATATTTGCTCCATTAACTCTAGTACAGACTGGAAGTGCTTGGGCATCAGGAGTCTAACTATTTTCAAGAGACAGGGCTTTTTCAGTCCTTTAAAGGTCAAACACGGCCTGACTATGGAGAACACAAATTCCAGAGTTTGCAGAGAATGCTCCCAATTTCCTGACCTTTGAATCTGTGAGTTGTTCAAGTACCACAGCTCATCTCAGTTTTATTTGAAGCCTGTAAGGAGAAATGTGGATTTTACCTACTGTTTTAAACAGAGGGTATTGTACTTGCCCCATCCTAAGTACAGCATAACATACACTCATCAGTTTTCAACCAAAAATTCACAAGTAACTCCATCATAGTACCACTGTGTGTGAGGGGTTTTTTGAATGGAATTATAAAACAGTTCATCAGAATATTAAACTCTTTTCCTCCTTTGTGTTTATTGGAAAAAAAAATTGCAGACTGAAAAACTGACTATATTTGTCTATTAGCCATTTATTCCATATTGCCTTTATAGCCTTAGCCACAGGGATGTGTAACTGCTAAACTTAAACCAGCTGGCCCAGTTTGCTGGGCTGATTGATTCCTCTTTTCAGAAAATATATAGTGATTTACGCTTGCAAAGCAGCATAATTTTATTGCTGCTTTGGTAAGGCAGTTAAACATTTAATACTTTTCATGCCAAAATGCTATGAAATAACTTGTAAAAGACTATAAAATGCATAATACAATTCAGGAGTGCTATCATACCTTTCACTTACTATTCATGTGCACATTATTTTGAGTTCTTCCATTTAGAACACAGCAGTACTTTCTTCTTTCTTAATTTCCTGTTCTAATGAATCAGATACATACAGTTGTCTATAGAGCACCAAAGATTCATGCATTTTTGTTTCTTTGAAAGTGATCAGGTCAAAAACTTTATTAAGAACTTCTGTAACCTACTAAAGGTAATTTTTAAAATAGAAAACTGGAAAATAGGTTGTTCTTTCACCTAAACTCCTTTCTAACATTCTGGGTTATGATAACGAATTTGTTCCAGATCATGCAGAAATATGTAAGTTTATGTTCACTTACAATAACCTGATAAAGTAGCGATGAGAGATACATTTTCAAATATTGTCTTCCTCAGCAGTATTCAAGAAGAAGTTGTACAAACGGGAACAAATATTTATGTTAAAACTGCAATATGTAAGATAAAATGAATTCCAGTCATCTGTAAACTCACAATAAAGATGCATCATCTATAGATGGTGCCTCATACAGAAAACGAATAAAAGAAAAGGTATAATGGGAACACTGTGAATGCATGTGAATGCTGTAAAATATTTATTATAATGTTATACTTTTTACTTTATTTTTTTTTTTACTTTTAAGTCCTTTAAAAACTTCTAAGACTTTTAAAGTTTGCCTCAAATTTTCAGTCCATGTTTTAAGATATGAGTTCTGAGTAGAGAAGATATAATCTCAACTGTTGGAATAATCATAGCATCACAGAATTATAGAATGGTTAAGGTTGGAAGGGACCTTAAGGATCATGAGGTTCCAACCTCCCTGCTACGAGCAGGGACACTTCACACTAGACCAAGTTGCATAAGGCCTCATCCAACTTGGCCTGAAACACCTCCAGGGAGGGGGCTTCCACTGAGCTTCACGTTCACAAGCCTTGGTACTCAGCTAAGAATTTTGGTCTCCTGTATGTTCCCCTCCAGACCCACCACCTTCTTCCCTTTTCCTTCCTCTCTCTGTCTGTCTGTCACACACACACACAAGAGAGGTTTAGATTGAATATTAGGAAAAATTTATTCACTTAAAGTGTAAAGCTGCCCAGGGAAGTGGTGGAGTCACCATTTCTGGAGGTATTAAAAGATGTGTAGATGTGATGCTTAGGGACATGGTTTAGTGGTGGACGTGGCAGTGCCAGGTTAACAACTGGAGTTGATCTTAACGGTCTTTTCCAAGCAGAACGATTCTATGGTTCCATGATCTGGCAAAAGAGTATCAATGGAGAGTGTCTTGAAAAGAGCTTGTTCTTCTCCTCCCTACCCCTAGTTAGGCTGGAAAAGGCTGGTCATGCATGAATAAAGGGAGCCGAGAGTAGTGAGATACACTGGTCATTCCCAATGGCACATGAGAGGAACCTTCAACTGCTCCCTTCTCCAAAAATCCTCAAACCAGACTTCTCTCCAACAGCTGGCTATGAAGTTTTAAGAGGGAATCTTATAAAAAGCAGGAGATAGAGTGTAATCTGAATCAGCCCATGACCTGGAATTCTAGCCCGGAGTACCAGAAAATACTGGAGATCAAAGGTGTTCTGTAATTCACTGTGCCATGAGAGTGTATCTAAACACATTGATTGACTTCTTTTTAAAGCAACTTAGAATCCCATGACACCCCACCAAAAGCAGACACTAGTATATTCACTATGATTGTAATGGCTTTCCAGAGACCCTTTTTTAAATAAGTTGTCCACAAGATATGACTGTGCTTCAGAGGCTGTAGAAATGTGCCTATGATCAGGAACATTGGTTCTGATGTCAGTCAGGCTACGCTCTGCACAACTCAGCCCAAAAAGCCTCTGCAACTCTAGGGTACAGCTTGACTCACTTTAAACCAGAAATGTGCTGGCATGCAAGTCCTGCTGATGTCTGCTGCAAAAGCTGTTGATTTGTTGTAAGCATTCTCCTGGCTGTGGTTTACTTAAGTAAAATATGAAGAACATTCATTACCCTGAATATCCGTTAGCTTTCAAGTAAGGCATCATTTCCTAATACAAAAGAGGGGAGGCAACATTATGAAACTAAATAAAAATATAAGGGCACTGTAAAAGTTACAGGACACTTCAAACCTTTGTGTTTTAAATTATACACATCAATGAGGAATCCTCCAAAAATTGAGATAAAGAGGTTTTCTTGAAGAATGAAAGCCCTTTAAGGGTGACTCTGCCTGATTCACGTGGCGTCTGGAGAGATTCTTCACACTGTGCTGCAAAAATTGATGGCCACTGGTAGTTGCAGGCTGCTCCACTGCTGGCGACCTCTGAGCCATGAAGCTCTGCAGGTGCCAGCTACTGCAGAGTTATCATAAGAGACAAGAATTTGTAATGATTTTTGTTTCACAGTTCCCTGGTATTTTTCCAGAATATTTTCCTTCAAATGAGTTGCTATTATAAGGATGACCCTCACTGTACAGTATCAAAATAAAACTCTTATATTGCTTGTCACTACTACGATTATCATACAACAATTAGAGGCAAGTAAAGCTTTTCAAAACGAGGTCAGTTCTATCTGCCCTACAAAAAGCTACACATCTTTCATATCATATATTGTTTCCATAGAAGCATTATTTTTAATTTCCTAGCAAGTTCCCTGTCATCAATTATTCTCTAAGCACAGGTACCTGATAGCATCACCTGGACCAAATAATTCAATCTTTTTTTTTTTTTTTCTTTTTTTTTTTCCCCTTCCTCCTAAACCTGAGGCTTCATCTTCAGCAGCTGCAGGACAATAACCTCTACTGCCACTGCAAGGTGTTTATAGGCTTCATGTCTGACAGTTTCTGAAGGGCTCAATTAGTTGCTCTACTCAATCTCATTTACTTCACAGCTTCTCTAAGCAGGAGCATCCAAATGTAAAACTTTTCAGGTCATAAGTAGTAGGCAAAAAAATCAATTATGAGAACAGCATCTGATTCCCAAATATTTCTGATTATAATAGCTACATAGTTCAGCTTCCCCTTTTCCAAGTACCAAGAACACAGGAAGGTTTATTTCCTAGTTGCAATTATTTATTTCCTAAGGTTGCAATTATTTTGGTATTTGAGAAGGTAAGAAATCCTGCTGAAGCTTTTCCAGCAGTGGAGACATTTATATCTCTCACTACTATGGGTTTACCAGTGTCTAATTAGCTACACACTCACAGTTGCCATTTCCTACATCCAAGCACTCACAGATTCTCCCTTCTCTCCTTGACCGCTTGCTTTCACAAAGCTTGTAAGAATTTATTTATTTTTGAAAGCTCTGTCCACCTATAGAAGAATGGATTGCAATTAGTCCATTAATTGAAATGTTATCAAAGGGAAAGAAAAAGAGGCTGACAGCGTAATCACACAGCTCTTGTTTTCATTAGCAATCAGGTTAAAAACCTTAAAGAAAAATCATGGAACTAGGAAAGGATATTTTAGGAGAAGTGGAATAAATGCCTGATAGTTAATTGGCATGCAAATATAAACTTGTTATTGGAAGCCAAATACTACAAAGCCCAAATGCTAACTGCATTCCTAGCCTTTGAAACTCCCACTCCTTTGGTCTACTGCAAGACAGCTGAGGATGCTTCAATCTCATTCTTGAGTTATGCAAATGATACGATTAATGCTCCAATAGTTTCTAAAACAGATAAAAAAGGTAATAATGACTGATACCTGTCTCCATGTAGGTATTATCTTGCTATCTAAAGTAATTTGGCTATAACAGGTCACTTTCTGAGATTTTTTATTGCTTTGACAACTTGATGATCAAAAGGTGAACATCTCCCCCAGATATTTTAAATAAAAACTATCAGACAGCTCATAAATGGCTTAAGATGGAAACATGAAGTGGCTTTTAAAGAGAATAATATAACTGTACCTATAAAGATATTTTATATACATACATATAAAATGTATAAATATAATATATGTAAAGATATAATATGCATCTATACATAGTTAGCGTGCATGCACACATACACATATATCTGTTTCAAGTTTTCATTAACCAAGGGGAATGGTAGAATGTGCAATAAACAATGCAATGGTAGTCCTGGATCAAAATGCTGCATCATGATCCTGCATCATATGTGGGCTGAAATCTGTAGTATTTATGGACCCAAGATACATTAAATGATATAGAGAAGGGATTTAGGAGTCAGATGTTCTAAGTATTGAGGAACAATAACTACTTAAATTCTTATATATAAGTGTGAATGAATATTATTAACTGCTGTTCAGATAAATTATATGAGCGTGGTGCATTGAGGGGGGACCCTTCACGAGAAGCTTGCATAAACTGCTAAACTAAGATTGCCTATAAACATTTTTTTCTGAGTGTTTTATTATGATATAAAAGTAATCAGGTCATAGGCTATGCTCAGCTACAGACATATTTGAAGTGCTAGTAATGGCTTCTGTCCATAATCACTGCTACAGTAAATTACAGACACTTGTAATATCCATCATAATTTATATATCTGGGAATAAAATAGTATGTAAATTGCTTAAGAAATAATCTAAGCAAACATTTTTCCATCTCCCCTGAAAATAATGTAAGATTGCTTGTCTTTCCCTTTTCCTGAAATAATGCATTGTACTTTTAAAATTTGCTTCCAAGTCTGGAGAAAGGTAAGCTTAGGCAGACTTCAGCTATGATTATTCTGCAAAAACATAGTTCAGTATCACCTTTTACGTAATATGAATTACGAGTTCAAAAAATTCAATTTGCAGCTATGTTCAGCGAATAATGGGAACCATCTGGACTGATTGGTATGGAAATCAAAACTAATTGATCCTGCCATTTTAGAGCCTTTTGCAGAACATGAAAATAGACAAGATAATATTATGTTTTCTGGAGTTAATCAAAATTGTATTTCATATTACTCAGTGGTAGGTTATAAAAAATGTTGGCATTATATTTTGCACAGTTAAAAAATCTAGATTCAAAAAGCCCACAGAAATTATTTTTCTTAATTAATGGAGGCTGTTGCTGAAGGGTGACCAAATAACTCTAAAGGAGAGTAAAAATGAAATTACTATACATTTTTTTTCTCTCCAAGTAATTTGTTTCCAGGTTTGTCCCTCTCCATCTCTCTCTGTAGCTAGATATCTGCAATACCTTCCTGGTCAACAGCTTCTCGCTGAGATCAGAAGGGAGATTTGGTGCCTTCACACAGAAACCTGCTGATGGTGAGAGATGGCATCCAAAGATAAGAATGTAGCTTTAGGCTGTATACTGCTGTCTCCTTGGGGAAATGACCACGCTGTGTATCCTAGTCTGGGAAAGGTGAGCACAGTGTCTCTGCTCTGACTGAGCTTCATTGCTTCAACACAACTCCCAAAATTAATTGCACAATAAAAGTTCTAGAAAGGAAATATATTTAAGTTGCATTAATAAGACCAGAAAGAGGAAAATATTTAATCTTACAAAGAATGCTTGAAGGAGCTGGGAATGTTTAGTTTGAGAAAGAGGAGGCTGAGGGGAGACCTCATCAGTCTCTACAACTACCTGAAAGGTCATTGTAGAGAGGTTGGTGCTGGTCTCTTCTCACAGGTAGTGACAGAACAAGAGGGAATGGTTTCAAGCTGCAACAGGGGAGGTTTAGACTGGACATTAGGAAAAAAAAATTCACAGAAAGAGTGGTTAGACACTGGAATAGGCTGCCCAGGGAGGTGGTTGAGTCACCATCCCTGGATGTGTTTAAGTGTTGTTCGGATGTGGTGTTGGTGGAGATGGTTTAGGGGAGAACTTTGTAGAGTAGGGATGATGGTTGGACTCGGTGATCCCAAGGGTCTTTTCCAACCTGAATAGTTCTATGATTCTATTATTCTATGGTTGAATAAAAGTTCCCATATCCTGTTAAAATGCAGCACAGAAAGCTACAGATTTCTTAACCCCCTGAAAAATTAGGTATGTGGTATAATGTTTCATTTTCCTGCACATTATGTATTTTTAAGAAGGTAGAAATGGTAGGGTATCTTACATAAGAAAAAATGGGAAATCACTGCTCTGAGATTGTTTACCAGTATAATTTCTTTCATTGAGAATTCACAGTATCACAGTATCACAGTATCATTCTGGTTGGAAAAGACCTTCAAGATCATCAAGTCCAACCACTACCCTCACTCTGCTGCATCCACCACTAAACCCTGTCCCCTGGCACCACATCTGTCTTTTTAGATGTCTCCAGGGATGTTGGCTCAACCACCTCCTTGGACAGCCTGGATCACCAAGTCCAGCTCCTGCCCGAGAACTGGACAACCCCAAAGCTCACACCATGTCCCTGAGGGGAAAAGTAGTGATGTTAATCCTGGAACTTTCATACTTATACTCAGGATGAGAAATTTTAAAACTCAGCACTTCATCACACCTCTTCACGTGCTGAAGAATGGCATTTGGGCGGAAGACCCAGGCCAGAATAAGGCAAATTATTACGTATTTATGATTGTCAGCACATTGTTGTAAGGAGTATCTGAAATCCAGGAAGGATTTTTTCCTTATATTGTCATTTGTTCCCGAAATATTTTTTTCTCATTTTTACCAGTTAAAAATTTAAAAGATATCTGGATGCACAGTTTCTCTTGTACAGTTTTCTAAGGAGAAAGAAAGTAAATGGTAAGGGAAAGTAAATTAATTAGTGATCTAGAACTCTGCTGACTGGGGAAACTGTCCTGATTTATGGAAAGTATAAGGTTGTTTACTTGATCTTATTAGTTTCTAGTTTCATTTGTGTCCATCTCTGTCAGTGAACACGGATTTTCACTGAAGCTTTAAAAAAACGAACTAACCAAAACAAAACTTATGAAGTCATCCCTTCCAGAAAGCTGCCAATTTAGATAAAGCATAACCAATTTCTGTCTCCTAGCACAACTGACTTTTCATTCTTTCACAGATTTATGATTCCTTAGGTTCTCTGTGTTTGGGAAACATCATGGAAAGCTCAAGGAGCTCCTGATTCAGTAACAGGTTTTGAACAATATTTTGCTAACTTTTGAGAAGATAGCTCAGGGCTAGATCCAATAAAAATACATTATGCTTCTTCATTGTGAAGCTTTGAAAAATTGATTTTTGTATTGGATTGGACCACTGGCTTGTTAAAGAAACTTAACTCGATAACAACACCCTTTATCCCCTTAGGAGCTATCATTCCATGTTACGAAGACTGAGAAAGTGCAGCCTATGTAAAGAATATTATCTAGCTTTGTGGGGTCAAGGAGTTATCTTGCAGCACAACCTGAGTCACAGGGCTGTGAACTGGAATAATAAGGCAAGGCAGAAGGTTCCTCAGGGGACCAGAAAGAATGGGAAAAAACTTTTCCCATTCTAGGCCACAAAATTATAGCAGAGCTTTCCATCAGCCCCTTTGCAAGGTTATTATCCTTGTTTCCCAAAGAGGCCTATTTATAAAGCCACATTTCATTCATTATTTTCAATTGCCAGGGATACATAAAATAAATATAGACAGGGATGAACCCTTCTGTTGTAGCTCACTACATCCCCCTCCTCAGTTTGGTAGTCAATATTTGTGATAGCTCTCTGCTCAGACCACTTGAGTCCTCTTAATCTGCTTGAAAAGGCTTGTTTGCTTTATGTTATGCTAAAATCACAATTTCATAAAACACTGTTCCTGGCCCTAACCCGCACATAAATAATACAGTTTTAAATCCATAATTATGTTCTCATCAATTGTATTTTTCACCTTTCTTCCAGATTGATGTATTTTAGTATAATTTCTCAACATCTGTTTTCTTGAAATCTGATTCCTTTGAAATGCACATTCCAAGTCAAGTGCAATAGTAAGTACGAAACAGTAGGAAAACTCACATATTTGGGATACTATACTCAGAAGAAAGAAGATTAATTACTCAGTTTCCTCTTATATATAGTTTTGAGATCAATTTTCTAATACAATGTTCAGTGTATTTATTATCCACAAGGTGTTTCACTGATACAATCACTTAGGAGTGGGATATCCTTTTGCTTTGACACATTAATTGAGGAGACACAAAGAAATTTGTCTGCTTGTTCTCCCTCTGAGCAGTCCAGACAACCCAACTAAAGATGGAAAAATAGGCTTCTGATAGTTAAATCTCTTCTCAGCATTAGAAAACATGGTATGTTTGAGCTTTCCTGGGGATACAAGGGGTAGACAAGGAATAGTTGCCCTAGACATGAACTGCATTTACATATTTAATTTTTAGACCACACATTTTGAGATTATACATGAGGCAGCAACACACTGAATTGCATATGAAAAGGTTTTTTTATTATTTCCAGTAGCATAGCTATCAAATATACAACACAAGAAATTCTACCTCTCAGTTTTAAACACAGTTAACTATTAATTTTCAAGTGACTAAGTGTGGAAAAATCCTTTATACTGGAGCAATGCAGAAGGCTAAATGAGAGAACAGGGGGGATCACACTTTGGCAAAGTGTCTCCTCCATCACTATTCCCTATAATAAAGAAAGAACAGGAAATTGCCCTGCCTGCCTGACTGCCAGATGCTGGAGGTTTTACTGTCTGCATGGTATGTTATATATGGTGCTTAATTCCACGACTGTAAGGCAGAATAGGACAAAGAGAGGAAGAGGGGACATGGACATGCCTCTTTCTGAAGAACCTGCTTGCCACTGACAAGAGTGTAGACATAGAGATGCTTTGCCCTGCAGGGAAGGATAGAACAACAAAAGCTTGATGGCTAATGCATGTGACTGGCTGCTGCTGTTCCTGTGTAGATGCTCTGCTGGGGCCAAAGGACTTCATGGGGTGGGGGGTGGGGGGTGTCGGGGAGGAGGGGAAGCAAGCAAGTCCTTGCAAATTTAAATTACTAAAATCAGTGAAGGCAGATTCAGTGAACAATATCAGTTGTTCCAATTCTGTTCTGACCTTCTCTGTTTTGTGTGCTCTCTGTATTTTCAGTATTCAGAGAATGCATTCTGTTGTATGTAAACTCACACAGATCATAAAGAAGCCAGGGGTACAACGTTGTCTTTGAATAAATTAAACTGTGATTACAGTTAATTTTAAACTCATATACTAAAATGAATGTATATGTTATGGTAAATTAAGATAAAGGGTTTATATTTCTTTTGAGACAGTGGTGATCTTTCTCAAATTCAGTTGCCACAGAAACACTATTTCATGTTCAGCATAATTCCATCACATGTACTATACTTGGATATAATAGCTGGCAGGGTGTGAGGAAACAACTCATGCATCTTCAGTAAATTAGGTTTGCCTTTTTTCTGAGAGCAGCATGGATCTTGCCTGCCCTCAGCTGGATTTATGAAAGGTTCGTTGAAAAGTGGTGGTGAGAAACATATTTGAAAACCAACAATATATCATGTTATATAAGAAATAATCTTCTCAACCTGGCTAGTGATGTTATGTTGTAACTAACAGGAAACATAGTACTTCAGGGATTTCTGAGTGGGAAAAAAGAAGCAATAGGAAAGAGAATGAAAAGGAAGTAAGGTCAAATAAAACATGGAACTAAACAACTCAGAAAAAGAATGGGCTTTATGGCCTTATCTGTGCATAAGACAAAAAATACCCTTATTTCAACAGAGTCAAACGCCATCTATTTTGCTGTCTTCAGGATATATGAGGTTTCCTTCATCCCCTGAGAAGTAAAAGGAAAATCTCTACAGAAATAACAGAGCACTTTGTGAAGCAGCAGTGGTCAGCGGCAATCTGCTGAAAAGTACATTCACTGGGCAGCATCCAGAAAAATAATAATAGCATATATAGTTTACTGTGTTGAAATTGTGTCTAAAGAGATCTGAAAACAAAGAGATAAAAAGCCTGGGTAAACTGCAGTGGTATTTGCCCAGTTTGTTAATAAAGAATACCAGCTGCTGACATAGTAAAATTTGGTATTTTAAAACAAAGTCAGGCTTTTATTCCTTGTATCTTCTCTCCTTCTCATATCTCTTTTCCTTGCTATCCTATGAAAAAGTCACTAATTGATGAAGAGTGGAATTAGGAGAGGAAAACGATAAATCCAAAGCCATTTATGGGATTTGTCAACACCTTTTAGATTATTTGCCCTCTGGCCCCATTACTGAGTATGCTCCAGAAATCATTCTCCAACTAATGTAAAAGAGGATGTGTTGCTATTCCTCTTAGTAATTCTCCCCCTGATGTTTTCTAGTGGAATAAAGTACTTCATTAAACACGCAACTGAGCTCAATTACTTTTTAGATCCTGTAAACATTTTTCAATTATTTTGGATGTTATTGATCTTAATAAAGGTGTGACCAAAGGTGAGACCACTATGTGAACAAATAATTGAATTATGAAAGACATAATTTTGCCATTAAATTAATAATTCCACTATCTCTCCCTTTGTGCTTCTCCTCCCATCCACCTGAGCTGAAAGAGGCAGTGATATCATCATAACCCTGCCTTTCCCCCGCAATATTTGTAAAAATAATCCCTTTCTGCAGCTTACCTTAGGAATCTGTATCCATTCACTTTCAAAACCCTCATGTTTCATCACCACACCTGCTCACAGTTCCCCAGGTCATACAGGATGGATCACATGTCAGGCAAGCAAGAGTGCCATTTAAGAACTTCCTGGATTCATCAGAAAGGCACCAAGCTGGCCGACTTAAAAATAGAGGAAAGAAAATCACATGCCCTTAAAGTCTTGTTGCATCCAATCTCAAACAGTTTAATTATATCTTAGTATGCCCTCATGGAACAGGAGCAAAAGAGCAGCAGAATACAAGCAATGTCAGCATGCTTCTCTGTTTCATCACTAGGCTTTGTGGGGCTCATCAGGAATGTTTTTATCCTGTGAAATTATACTTAAATAATATCTTATCCTTCCTCAGGTTATCACAGAATCACAGAATTGTCACAGTTGGAAAAGACCACTAAGGTCACAGTGTCCAACCATCAACCCCCACCCCCAAAAAAATACCATAGTCAGGATTCCAGCACTTTGATTGAGCAGATCCATGCTTTTAATTTTTCTGCTTTCCTGCAAAGAAAATATGAATATGTTTTGTGTTTTTTTTTCTGCTTGTGTAAATTCCATTCCACTAGCAATATTAGTAGCTATTTTTGTGACACTCAGTCCGAGATGTTTAGGAAAAAGCTACAAATCATATTTCAACTATGAGAGCAATTGCAACACACTAAGGAATCTTTTGAGTTAGAAAATCTCTTCTCAGAAAGTGCTTTTTCTGACCCCTTAGCCTCAAAAGAAAGATCATCCAGACTATTTAATGATCTTCATATAATATTGGAATAAGAAGTCAAAGGCAAGAAGCTACCATAGTCTAGTCTGATTGATTCTTCTGATGTCAGCCATAAATTTTTATTGATAGAGAGCTTGGAAGGCCATGGGGATCCCATTAGTACAAAACCACAGTACTTCTTCCCATGATAAAGCATCATTGTTGCCACACAAAGAGGTAAAGGTGCAATTTTGCCAGAATGGTGTTTTGTTGTTTAAAATGTATGCTTAAAACATACCGCATTATGTAAAAGTTCAGACTGCTGTCTACATAGGGATGTTTTCAGTAGCTTTCAGGCCAAGAGGCAAGCACAGGGACAGAATGTAGGAACAAAACCACGTCATGCTGAACATACTTCTCGGAGGTTGTCAGCTGATATTTACGTTTAAAAAGCCAACAAAGACAAATGCAAAACCAATGATGAGTGACTTGATGCAAGATCAGGAGAATCCCCATAGGGCAGCCACACATGGCCTCTGGAGGTGAACTATCCCACCAGTTGCTCAGCAAGACTCATTTGCAGAGATCAATTAGCGCTTATGTCCACAAATGTAAAAATTACCACTGATTGAGAGATTTTATGGGTAGCCAGTATGAAAAACAGAAAAGCTGAGGAACACAGGCCTGGTGAGCTTTGTCTATCTCTCTGCTAAGAAACTGAAGTGCTGGATTGAAGCCTAGAATGTCCTATTCCTGAGTATGTCTGCTATCTAAGACATCTGTGGTCCCCTAAAGCTAATTTCTTCCTTTGTTCTTTCATTAGTTACTGTTTGGAAAGCACTCTGAAGATTAAAAGTTCCATTTAAGTGCAATGGATGATGATGATGATGATGATGATGATCTCAGATCATTGACTTAATCATTTAACCAGAATCAATAATCTGCCTCATGAGGAAGCTATCACAGAAAATTGTTTGGGCAATGGGGAAGGGAAAACAATACATTTTGTGAAAGGAAAAAATATTGCAGGGAAATTTTATCACTATGTATGTGTGAAGAGTTGCTATTAAGAATCTCGTAAATAGGGGGGAGGAAGTGATAATTTTTATGCAGTTTGTTCTTACAAAAATCAGAGTTGGAAAAAATTCCTGTTTGGGGGCACTTAAGCCTGCTTATTAATTTAAAGAAAATTTTGGACAGCATAGAGTTTGTAATAATATCAAGAAAGTCTATAGTTATGAAGTGGTGATTTAAGGTAAGACATAATTAAATAGGTCCTTTCCTGAAACACAGGATAATTCTGGAATTACAAAACAAATATTTATTCTGTAATACATAATTGCTAACTTTGTACCTTTCTGAAACTAGATTCTACTGAAGCAATGTAAAACTTTCAAAATATGTATGTTTTTCAGTAAGAAATCTTATGGCTAAAACCCATGAAAACAGTATTTTCTGATATTTTCAAAATCAAATTTATTTTTCTTATTTAAAATGGTATTTTCATTAGCAGATTAATTCAACTTCATCCTTTTTTTTTTTTTAATTTAAGAATAATGAAAAACACCTATATTATGTTTTGAGCTAAAAGTGTGGAATTTTCTTTCTCAGAAAGAATCATTCACATTGTTATAATGAAGGCAAGTAGACAAAAGGGCAATAAATCCTTAAGCCTGGTTTTCATGAAAATTATTTAGTACAAGTATTTGGACTTTACAAAAAACTCCCAACCTGCACATACATATTCAAAATGCAGACAGTTGCCTCTTAAACATACATGGGAGTTTGGGAGAACACAGAGGTCAACAACTGACAGTAGAAAAGGTTACATAGTTTCTGGCTGAAGTCAGTTGGGAAACAGGATATTTATTTTTAAGCAAAATATTTTACTTCATTTTTTTCTTTAAACTTTAATTTACCGAGGATAAGGTTGCAAATCTTCCTGATTTTCAAACATGTCTAGTATGTATATCCTTAACTTGTTGCACTCAAGGTGTTTGTGTAAATTAAATTATTCAGACATACCTGAACACCATGATGACGGTGGTTTTACTGGTGCCTTTAAACGAAAATGGAGCAACAAGCACTTTGCTTTTATTTTGCATCATCAGCTGAAGGTAGAAAGATTCACTCTTAATTTCTGTGGCAATTCTTTTCCTATCAAATGCAATGTCATCATCACAGAATAATTAAATGTTTCACAGCAAGTTTTAGTGAAGCAGCTTGGATAACATTCAAATTACTCTTTAGTGTCTCACACTAAAAACTCGTACAATATTCATGACTCGTATTCCAGTGTTTTTGATAATGTGTTCACTGAGTGTTGCAGAAAGTGACATTGCAGAAAATAATTAAAAGGCTTAAATACATACAAAAATCCATTGGAAGGGACTGAACTCTTGAGGCCCGGGTTTGTGCAATTGGTTATTCTATTGGGAGCCTTGTGGAAGACATTGTGTTTGAGGAGTTAATGATCTTGGACAAGCCACATCTGCTCTAACAGGCCATGTATTTAGGCTTTAGGAAGTGTCTTATGTTAGCATGAGTAGCTGCCATAAGGGAATCTGCTGGAATACCCGGTGCCAGCATCTTCTGCTCACTAGTGGGCATTATGACAGAGATAACACCCAGTCTGTCAGGAGAAGATATATGGTCAAAGGCATCATAGCATGGGAGGGAGGAGGAAGGAACCCCTTTCATGGTTGGTACTCATGCAGCATTCCATGGGAATTCCAAGACCTGTCCAATGCTGCACGAAAGCAGGTTCCCAGCATTGCAAGAGATGAAAGATTACCTTTCTATCTGTATTCCTTTTTAAATTCTGTTTTATTGAAGCACTTATTTTATTAAGCTGTGTGTTGCTTGGCCTTTTCTATAGAGATTCAGAAAGAGCACTCTCACTACCCGCAACACCTGTGTAGAACAGCTATTTCTTTTGCTTTGTGATATATCTTCATTATGCAACAATATTGTGGTTTGTGGTGTGTCACTGTAAGCTAAAGTATTATTATTATAGGACATAAATATTACTCAATATTTAATGGTGCAGGCAGAAGGTATTAGGCAGCTATGTGTAGTCACTGTGGCAGCGAGTGACTAGAGAAAGTGCATGGAGCTTCTAGATACCTAAACAAGAGTACAAGTACAGGATTCCTGCACTACAGCCCTCACAGGGGGGTCACAGAGTGCTGTCAGAGCCAGTATATCCTGGAAACATTGTAGCTTTGCTCACTGGGACCCCACTCCTCAGTCCTCCTCACATCCCTTGGCTTTTTCTCCCAACAAATGTCCCACTTCTGCCATTCAGCCAACTGCATTGCTTGATCCTATGCCTCCTGACCGAAACAAATTGTCTCAAAAGCTTTCCTTCTTCATGGTCCACTGGCCACCAGACTTTACTTCTCTTGTGTGGTGTTCTTAAGCATCTGCAGCCCAGAGGTGGCCAGTTAGAAGTTAAACTCCCTCCTTAGGCTTCTTAATACTGCAGAGATTCTAATCGCATCACAGTCAACCCAGGTGTTACTCTTTTTAGTAGCATTTTTTAGGAATATATTCAGTGTGCTGTATGGTTCTGTAACATAAAAAAGCCTACATTACATATCCCAGTAAGAAACATTTCTCAGGTTTAACTCAGTGTTATTGCATTAGTGTCAGATGAACAAAAATGTATGGTTCCTTAAGTATAAACTAATATTTTAATATTTTATTTAGACATATACTAGTATGTTTAAATCTTCAAATAAATTTAAGAAATGCAAACCTACTCTAGCAAATGAAGGTTACTCTGTGTTTGAAAAGTCTTGGCAAATTAATCATGGCAAGAGCATATGTGATGAGGAAGTACTTTGGTTATATTCAGATACAAATCTGGAAAAGTTATTGAAATTATTGACCAGAAATTGTCAAATCACAGCAGTCACATCTGATATTAGTCAGAATAACAGAATTAATGAGAAAGATACAGGTTTTGAATTGTGACATTTTACTGCACTTTTATACTCATAAAACATAATTGTATTTGACAGATTTGAAAATATTCTTTCATGGAGAGAGGCCCATAACTCATGGGTATCATGACCACCACCAAGACTTGATTACTGTGGCTAGGTCCAGGTTCATTAAAAGTCTGATATAATTTTCTACTCTTTTGCATTAATCATGCAGAATTTCTTTTCTTTTCTTTTCTTTTCTTTTCTTTTCTTTTCTTTTCTTTTCTTTTCTTTTCTTTTCTTTTCTTTTCTTTTCTTTTCTTTTCTTTTCTTTTCTTTTCTTTTCTTTTCTTTTCTTTTCTTTTCTTTTCTTTTCTTTTCTTTTCTCTTTTCTTTTCTTCTTTTCTTTTCTTTTCTTTTCTTTCTTTTCACTTCTATTTCTATTTCTATTTCTATTTCTATTTCTATTTCTATTTCTATTTCTATTTCTATTTCTATTTCTAATTTTTATTTTTATTTTTATTTTTATTTTTATTTTTATTTTTATTTTTATTTTTATTTTTATTTTTATTTTTATTTTTATTTTTATTTTGTTGTTGTTCGGTTGGTTGGTTTGTTTTGGTTTTTCTGTAGGGTTTAATTTGGTTCTGTTCTGTTACATATGCTCCAGATGCATCACAATTTGACAGTGGCATCAAGGCGATGACTACCTAACAGGAACAGGATTTTAGAGCTTAGTCCATGGAAAAATTGTTGTTTAGACTCTGTGGCTATGAAGAATTCCAGCAAATTACTTGACCAAAAATCGCCCAAAATATCTTGTAACTCCTACCTCTGTTCATTGTCATAGAACATATTTTGGCTTTATACTGTATACCAGGACTGCAAGACTATCAAAGTACCAGTCTTCTTTTCTCGTATCTGTTGCATTGTTGTCAAACCTGAATTTTAACCTTGCAATCCAGAAGACATGTGAGTTTTAATGTGTCTTCTAGTTTATTTGCTCATTGCATATTGATTTGAAGTAATGAAGCATAATATAGCCATACTACAATAGCACCATATTTTTAAATAAATGACATATCGACTGTTACCAAAATCATAGAATCATAGAATCACAGAATCTTAGGGGTTGGAAGGGACCTCGAAAGATCATCTAGTCCAACCCCCCCTGCTAGAGCAGGGTCACCTAGAGCACATCACACAAGAACGCATCCAGGTGGGTTTTGAATGTCTCCAGTGAAGGAGACTCCACAACCTCCCTGGGCAGCCTGTTCCAGTGCTCTGTCACTCTCACAGTAAAAAAATGTTTTCGTATATTCACCTTGAACCTCCTATGCTCCAATTTCCACCCATTACCCCTTGTCCTATCACTGGTCATCACTGAGAAAAGCCTAACTCCATCTCCCTGACACTCACCCCTTACGTATTTGTAAACATTAATGAGGTCACCCCTCAGTCTCCTTTTCTCCAAGCTAAAGAGACCCAGCTCCCTCAGCCTCTCCTCATAAGGGAGATGTTCTACTCCCTTAATCATCTTTGTAGCTCTGCGCTGGACTCTCTCAAGCAGATCCCTGTCCTTCTTGAACTGAGGGGCCCAGAACTGGACACGATACTCCAGATGCGGCCTCACCAATGCAGAATAAAGAGGTAGGAGAACCTCTCTTGACCTACTAACCACACCCTTTCTAATGCACCCCAGGATGCCGTTGGCCTTCTTGGCCACAAGGGCACATTGCTGGCTCATGGTCATCCTCCTGTCTACCAGGATTCCCAGGTCCCTTTCTCCTACACTGCTCTCCAGCAGGTCAGCCCCCAACCTGTACTGGTGCATGGTGTTTTTCTTCCCAAAATGCAAAACTCTACACTTGCCCTTGTTGAACTTCATCAGGTTTCTCCCCACCCAACTCTCCAGCCTGTCTAAGTCCCTCTGAATGGCAGCACAGCCTTCTGGTGTGTCAGCCACTCCTCCCAGTTTAGTGTCATCAGCAAACTCGCTGAGGGTACATTCTATACCCTCATCCAGGTCGTTGATGAAGATGTTGAACAACACCGGTCCCAGTACCGACCCCTGAGGGACTCCACTGGTCACACACCTCCAACCAGATTGTGCCCCATTGACTACAACTCTCTGACTCCTTCCTCTCAACCAGTTCTTGATCCATCTCACTACCTGATCATCAAACCCATACCTGATCAACTTATCTACAAGGATGCTGTGGGAGACAGTGTCAAATGCTTTACTGAAATCAAGGTATACCACATCTACTGCTCTACCATCATCTATCCACCTAGTAATTTCCTCATAGAAGGCTATGAGGTTAGTCAAACATGATTTACCCTTGATAAAACCATGCTGACTGCTCCTGATGACCCCCATATCCTTGATATGCCTGGAGATAGTGACAAGAACAAGTTGTTCCATCACCTTTCCAGGGATGGAGGTGAGGCTGACCGGTCTATAGTTACCCGGGTCCTCCTTCTTGCCCTTCTTGTAGACTGGTGTGACATTTGCTATCCTCCAGTTCTCAGGCACCTCTCCTGTTACCCATGACTTACTAAAGATGATGGAGAGTGGCCTAGCAATGACCTCCGCCAGCTCCCTCAGCACCATTGGGTGCATTTTATCCGGACCCATCGATTTATGGATGTCCAGATTACTCAACTGATCCCTAACCCAATCCTCATCTACCATGGCAAACTCCTCCTTTATCTTGACTTCTACTGGGGCTATATGAATCTGGGGCTCATGGGGAAATCCTGCAGGAGTAAAGACAGAGGCAAAGAAGGCGTTCAGCACCTCTGCCTTCTTTATATCCTCTGTCACCAGGGCTCCCACCTCATTCATCAGAGGGCCAATATTGCCTCTAGTGTTAGATTTGTTAGCTATGTATTTGAAAAAGCCCTTTCTATTATCCTTAACCTGACTTGCAAGGTTAAGTTCCAAGGAGGCCTTAGCTTTCCTAATTGCCTCCCTACATCCTCTGACAACAGAACTATATTCCTCCCAAGTGACCAGCCCCTCCTTCCATGATCTGTAGATTTTCCTCTTCCACTTGAGTTTGCCCAGTAGTTCCTTTTTTAACCATGCAGGTCTCCTAGCTCCCTTACTAGATTTCCTAACCCTTGGGATGCTCTGATCCTGTGCTTGCAAGAAGTGGTCCTTGAATGTTGACCAGCTATCTTGAGCCCCTTTACCTTCTAGCACCCTGTCCCATGGGATTTCCCTTAACAGTTGATTAAGGAGGCCAAAGTTTGCCTTGTGGAAGTCCAGGGTTCTGATCCTGCTGGGTATTCTGTTCCTTCCACACAGGATCCTGAACTCCACCATCTCATGATCACTGCAGCCGAGGCTGCCATTGACCACCACTGCTTTAACAAGGCCCTCCTTGTTAGTTAATACAAGATCCAGGAGCGCTCCTCTTCTAGTTGGCTTGTCCACCATTTGCATTAAGAAGTTATCATCAATGCACTGGAGGAACCTCCTAGACTGTGAAAGGCTGGCTGTGTAAGTCTTCCAGCAAAATTCTTGGCACTGGTGTTTACCACTGCACCAAGGCTTATTTTGTGCCTCATCGGACTGTCTTCTGCACTTCTTTCCAGTCCCAGTCCTCTATATGTTGAGGGAGGATGAGTTTCAGTCCTTGTCTTGCCTTGCCTTGTCTCTCCTTACCCAGAAGTTAGTCTGGCCCTCAGAGCCGTCAGATCAGCAGACAGGGATTAAGAAGGCAGAAGGAAAGAAAGACCCAAACATTCCTATGTCCATTCACAACCTCTCAGCATTGCCCCACCCTTTGCTTGGATGTATTAATAGTACCTCAATATTTGGTAGTAAAATAACAGTTTGTCACTAATTTGAAACTCCACCTTATTTGGTCATCTAAGGGAGCCATTCTCCATTGTGTTATACAAAAACATAAAATATACAATAAATGGCACGAACCTCAACAGAGTAAATTTCTTGCTGAGCAATCTAGATGGCCAGACAAGGATGAGAAGATCTGGCTGGGCTGGAAATCAGAAGCTTGTAGATTCCACAGAGGAAAACCATGTATTTTCATATGTACAGTTAATTGATAAACAATGTAAACTGCTCTGGCAAATAATTCTTAAAGTACATAATATATCTCAACAGGAATAAATTGATTACTACAAATTAGTTCAGCCTGATAAATTTTTTGAGGGAACAGCAGGGTTTTGTCTTAGGGCAGGTATTCACAGTGAAACTCCTGGAGCAAAACAGGAAAGCAGAGCAGAATATCCAAGAGAACCAAGCATGTAACTTAAGTTCTCCATATTTGTGTCCTTTCTGTACAATCCACATGATGAGAAGAACAGAAAAAGGAAGACATATAAGCGTTCTCTTGAGATCTCTTCTAGCTCTCTTTTCACATGATTTCTACGAGCTGTTTTTGAAAAATTGTAAGGAATAATAAGATCAAGGAGCAGTAACAATGGCATTAACTGAAATAGAAAAGAAGGGGCAGTCAGGAGAGGAGAGAGAAAAAACAGAATTTCAATATAAAGCTGACACTTGAGGCTGAACCACATCAGTTTTACTTAGCATTCAAATACAAAAGCAGTTCTTATAATAGCTATTGGGAAAACAGTTAATGTTTTAATAACTGTAGGACTAAACCATTAAATGATAAAGTCAATATTCCCACAGAGAGTAAATATGCATCAAGACTGCATAACATCAGGGAGGCAGAAAAGGAGACAGAGAGCTGGATCCAGGTCTAGACTGCAGTGAACCCACAGCATATGCCCACACAGCCATTAACTCCCACACAAGCACACACAGAAAGGAAGGGAGTCAATAGTGAAGAGGAATGGAAGATTTCAAAGGTGAAAACCAGCATAAGGAAGAGATCTCCCACAAATCCCCTCGCAGCAGTGCCACTATACAGATTCCAAATAGGACAATTTTTATTTCTACTGGTCTGAGATGAGAATCAGCCCAGCTGGTCCTTGCAGAAGGAGGTAATACCATCTTCTTTCTTATATAAGAAACTCTGTAACTTGTAGCTTTTTAATTTTGTCTTTATTGGTTGCTACTCCTTCCTACTGAAAATGTCTTCCTCCTGGGCCCTCTCATGCTCTATATGTTTCAGCTTTTAAAGATATTAGACTACTCAAAGATTGCTGAAATGGTATTTTAAGATTTAGCTTCAGAAAAAGCCAAGATATTTTGGTATTCCTGACTGTTAAAATCCCTCTGTTTTGGCAGACTTCCATCACATACACAAAGAAGTAGATTAAACTAGACAGAAAAGTAAAGGGAAGATGGGTACAACCTAACCCAGGCAGATGAAAAAGAACTCATTTCAGGGATCTCCAGTAATCACTACTGTTTCTTCTCTTCCTGAGCTGAGTCCCACTGAGAATAATGGTCATGTAAAGCATCGCCAGCAAAAGCACATTTCAACTGCATTTACTCCTTTACTATGGAGTGCTCTGATGGAGATATCCTTATAACACTAAGTAACTAACATGAATTTTTCTGAACTTCATCTCAGTCAAATATTATCTTTAGACTTCGATTTAAATAAGAGATTCATAGACTTACCTTGAAATAGAAGAGGAATGAAAACAGGACAGTAACCTAAATGAAGTCTGGTTTACCTCTGAGAAGGGAGCCTACAGGAAAGATGGGAAGAAACTTCTTACCAGAGAGTGTAAGGTGTGTGAGTGTAAGTGATAGGACAAGGGGTAATGGTTTTAAACTGAAAGAGGGTAGGTTTAGGTTAGAGATCAGGAAGAAATTCTTTGCCATTAGGGTCATAAGATTCTGGAATAGATTGCCTAGGAAGGTTATGGAAGCTCCCTCCCTGCAGGTGTTTAAGGCCAGGTTGAATGAGGCTTTGTGCAGACTGGTCTAGTGTGAGGTGTCCCTGCTCACGGAGAGGTTGAATCCTGATGATCTTTAAGGTCCCTTCCAATCTTAGCCACGCTATGATTCTATGATCCTATGATTCTATTTTGCAACCAATAAAACCATTTTTGTGTGTGTGTATTACCACAGTTTTTATTTATATCTATGGTGCATGACAAGACGAGATTTAAAAAATTATATTGGTTCCTTTCTTTACCAGCATTTCTTTAAAATGCAGACCTTCAAAATAATGTGACTTACCTTCACTGAATTTAAAAAAAATGTGCCAAACATGAATTGCAAATCACCTTGCAAGTGCCACAAAAGTAAAAAGGAAATAAGAAATTTCTAAAAGTTCCATGTTGAAGACAGTACCAACAAATCAATGACAGCTAAAAAGAGCAACTCAAATCTTCGTGTTTTGATTTACTTAATGGTTTTCAGACTGATGTCTGACAATGCTGGAAGGTACATAACATATCATAAGAGGAAAAGTAGATCTTTTTAGCAGAAAAGCTTCTCAGGATGTTTAAAACAAATGAAAAATAAAATCAACAAACCTTAAAAGTTTGAACAGTTTAGGTCATATAGGTGAGTGACTTGACCCAATTCTAGGATCTCAAATATACTCATCTGCTGTAATGACTCTAGCTACCAGTACAGGAGTCTAAAATTCTCAACCATATTACAACTTCTGGGGCTGCTTTTCCATCAGCCAATGATATAAATTAAATTTGGAATATTGATTTGGTTTCTACCTAGCAGCTTCCCTTGGCAAAGATCCCTGCCTATTCACCAGGCAGTTACTCCTTTTATAAAACCATCTGAATTTTATCATTAACTATACCTTTCCAGCCAAGTTTATACAGTGAAGACAAGCTTTCTCCCTTAAACTAAGGTGGGTACTATACTTCGCAATCAACAAGGCTTTGTTGCTACCCAGCACTGCTGGTGTTATAGTTCCTTCAGTGACTGAGGTACTGTGAAGGCCTCAGGCTGTCACATATCTTGCAAAGGGTTTTGATCCAATTTGACACCCTAGGTGCTCTGGGTGATCAGATTCTTAAACTAGATCTCCACCTTCCTGTTTCACTCTGGTGAAAAGTGTCCTTAAGTACATTTTTCTACATATAGAGAATACCTATTGCAAATAGGCATGCGTTGGCCACATCTTACAGGCCAGTGGTTAGAAGTTCAGCTGGGATATGAGTTGCAGGTCCACATCATTCAGTGCCTAAGTAATTATTTATATGAAGTGGAAAAGATCCAACAGGAGAGAAAACAGGAGCTCACGCTAAAACACTCAATCGCTTAATGATGGGGTATTCCTGGAGGATATAAATTGCATTTCCTGTGCTGAATTCAGTAGAATGGGGTTTTGAATTCAGGCCAATGCTCTAATTACTAAGATAATGCATATTCTAGGAAAAGAGATTTTTTATTTTTTTATTTTATTTTATTTTATTTTTTAATTCACAGACTGAAATTGAACATCTAACTCTCTGAGAAGTTTCCACAGGATGACAAGCTAAAAGCTATCTATCAGTGGGCTGCTGTCCTTGGACACTTCATATTTTATATTTATTATTAATATTTTTGGAGCTGCTAGCAACAAACCCTGCTTTGGAAATCATCAGCACAGGGTTCCTATTCAACCATTTTAGTAACCCCTTCATCATGTGAGTAATTCTGCCTGTGCATTTTATGGAAAGGCAGCTAACCAAAGACTGGAGATTCCCTGAAGCACTTTGGGGTGTTTCAGCAGTACCTAAGAACCAGTAATTATGGTCAGATCAAGGTGTCTTCTGTGGTGTCTCAGTTCAAGAGTGTGACAGAGGAGGCAGATCCTGGCATCCTATGCCATCAGGTTATTTGCTACGTCCTGTGGGAATGACCTAGCAAGTAGTTGAAATGTGGGTCTTTAGAAATTTTTTCCAGAAAGACAGAGAACAGAGGAGATGAAACAGCACAGATTAAAATGCATTCAAGTGGGTTTCCAGGCATCCCTGACTCCAGTTGAGAACAATTCCATCATCTTTTCTTCCCCTCAGTGAAATAACAAATATTATCATTTATTTTACATAGTTGTTGTAAAAAGATTTTTTTGTATTGATGTGCAATTTCGAGAGACAAGCATTTAAAAGTTATACGCAGATGCTATTAGGATGCACTCACTGAATTATTCTTAGTAGGACCTGTTATTTCAAAAGCAGAACTCTTCTTAGGTAAAAATTCAAAGGAAAGCAGAATCTGGACTGATCTGACAATGTTCTGATGGTAAGGAGGAACGTTAGATATAAGGAACTGAAAAATGAAATATTACTTGCAATATTGTATGGTATATATAGTCTACTGTGTTTATGAGAGAGACACAGAGAGGATGCAAGAGCTACTGAATTATCCTCATCAGTCTGGCATTATGACAACATATAGATTTAATATATTTTCATTTCAATGACCTTCCTGGTTCAAAAGACTTCTTATTTGGCAAGAACCCTACTGCCTCCCTGAGCTGTCTGCAGCTTTGTGACTCCCTGTGCAGACACCTGACTCATTGCAGTGGTAAGCATCACACTCAGACTCTTAAAAGATTTTACCCTATGAATACTATACGTTGTAGCAGTAGCAAGGAAGGAACTGCAGAGAAATTATTGTCTACCATTTCTACTATGATTAGAGTAGGCTCGTTGTCTGTCCTGAAGGCCACTTTGGTCTACCATTGTAGAATTCAGCAAACACTTTGTGGTCAACATACTTGAAAGGATACTCTTTATTTGGTGGCCGGTTCTAACTGCATAATAGATTGCAAAAATCTGCAGCTGCAACTCAAACTTTCTCTGTGTCAAGACCAGTCATAAAAAAATAAATACAATTCCTATTACCATGTCTTCCACTGTCATAGGACACATGAATAATACTACACAAACACTAAGAACACAGAAACACTAAGAACTGAGATTCAATCAACTATTTTCAAACATCTCTGAGGTACTTCCAACTGGGCCTGAACATTTTCTATGAAATATCAGTGCTCCATGGGCTAGGCTGAATGTCCATTGATTCCAGCACTATTGTATCTCAGTATTCCATCATATGTTTATGGTTCGCCACTGAAAAAAAGCTAAGGCAAAATATTTCCCTCTGGAAACTGAAGGGAACATTGCCTGTTTTCTCTCAGCGGATGCCCACCCAGCTTGACAAACTGCTGTGACTATAATGTACTTTCATCTGTCATCATTCCTATTTGTAACTACTGATTCTCATCACATATGTATTCTATGTGTGTTCTTGACCTGATCACAGCTCCCAGGACCCCAATTCACATATTTAAAGCTTTATATATGTCATTCTTCTCCACAAAACTGCAGGACTATCATGTTTCTGAAAGGAAAGGGATCTTATTTCTCAGGTATTAGTTAAGCAATTAGTCACACAGATAAAAAAATTGCTGTCTTAGAAGAGGATTTCATGATGGACTAAAACCTAGTTGTGAATTTAAAACTGGGGTTGTGAATGTGCCATCAGTCAAACCAAGAGTTTTATGTGCTTTTAGAATTTTTTCCTTTGTCTTTCATGTTTTATTATGAAATTTGATCCTTTATGCTTCTGACAAGTCTTCTGAAGTGTCTATTCAATGATAACTCCACAAATTGTCTCTTCTGTAACCAAAAATATAATGGTATGCTGTATTTTGCATTGCACATGAGACTTTTAGCAATGGTCACAAGTAGTTAGGATCCAGTATCAGCAAACACTGGCCTCTCATAAATAACACACAGTGTGCATACATATGCTAAGACAACTGCTTTTCCTGAGTGTATTGATGTCTGGGTTTTTTCCTGGTTGAATTGATGCATATGATACAGAACTTCATGTTTTATTGCACTACTGAGGGACTACTGTGCTTGGTTGTTGGAGGTGTGCAAAAGCAGCTTTTGCTTTTATGCAGAATTAGGACCTTTTAACTAAATTCTCAATGTTTTTTAAAATCTTTCTCAAGTTTTTAATCCCAAGCTTTTGTTCCGTATTTCCATATTTGTACAATGTAATGCCTTCCTGTGCATATACACAGGGAAAATGAAGGGTATTTGTATACACAAAATAATGCACATACAGTCAATTAATCACTGTTACCAAAAAATAAATCATATATCAAAATAAAGCCCACCTTCAGCCTAGGAGAATCTGCTTGCTGTTGAAAGTATCTCTAGGTTATCAGCCACACAAATACCAAACACCAGAAAGCTAGTCCTCTCAGACTGTCTCGGTAATTGATACGCAAAATTGGAGGTGATTCAGAACACCTTAGTTAGAGCTCTTGCTTCTCTGAAATTAAGGAGGGACATAGAAAAGACTATTTAATTCCTCTTTTTATTGCAGAGACCAATGATAAGTCAAGCAATTCCCCATGGAGTTGGTTCCAATGCAATTTCCTCTTGGATCAAGGTAGTCATTATTAGCCATGTGCATTGACAAATATTCATTGGAGCATAGAACCACAGAATCACAGAATAGTTTGGGTTGAAAGGGACCTTAAACTAGTTCCAACCCCTTCTGCATGGGCAGGGACACCTCCCACTAGACTAGGTTGCACAAAGTCCTGTCCAGCCTGTCCTTGAACACTCCAGAGATGGGGCATCCACAACTTCCCTGTATTCCTTACATTATAATATGAAACCAAGCAAGGAAAGCTCCCAGGCTGGTGTAGTTTTCTGCCTGTTGAAGGCATTAAGTCCATCAAGCTACTTCTGAAAAAAATCAGAGTAATGTTTTCCTGAACTGTTTAGAGTATTTCTTCCCACTAAGGCAGATTAATGACATTCTCTCCTATTTCTTTTATGTTCTAACAATATGCAAAGCACATTCAAAGAAAAAAATGCATTAAGCAACAAAATTATCATGAAAATGAAACAGCCATTTAAATGCATTCAAGTACAACAGGTTTTGGTAAACAAATTTTCCCAAAAGTTTTTCATTAATCTTCTAATAAAAGCATTACAGAAATGTAGCTTTCATTTCTTCACCACAAAAAAACACTCTGAACACAAAACTCTTTAGGACTTTAACAGATTAAAAAGAAAATACATTTTAGGTTAAAAAGTTTAAAGAGTCTAGCCCATTCCACTTAAGAACTCTGGTTCTTACTAGGATAAAACTAAACCTCGATTACATATAAATTAAAATTAGAATCTTAGCTTTGCAACTCAACCTCATTTTAATTCTCATGTTCTTCAAATACTCTCTAATGAGTTTAAAGTAAGTATAGGGGACACAGTCTTGAAAATGTGAGAAAAGATCAGGTCTAATTAATTTTTCCTGTTAAAGAGAACTCTTAAATATCAAGATTTGTTACATGACCTTATGTAGTCAATAGTTTACAGTAAGAAAGATAATAAAGCTTTCTTATATTATTGTTGTGAGGGTGAAATACTTTGTGTAGTTGTGTAATATATAGCTCTTAACATTATAGTTGTAGCTCTAAGAGGAGAAAGCTAATATGGCAAATATTGCATTGTATTTTCCTTGTTCCTTTCACACACCTCTTTATAAATCAGGTGAAAAGCAGTCAACCTTACCCCAGAACTTCTTTGATACCTTGGTGTGCAACCTCAGCTGGCTTTACTTCAGAAGTTAAATTGGTGAAAAGTCAGTACAGAAGAAGAGAGTGATTATGTAGTGATGCCAGAAGAATATTTTTAGACTCATTATATTAAAATGTTTTCAAACTAGGCTCTCTTGCCAAAACATTAGTTTATCCAAATGTAAAAGATTTATTGAACTGAGTACAAATAAGCTGTTCATCACCTTTAAGAATGATGCTTGTATTACTGTATTTTAAAGTAACCTTACTGTATTATCCTGGGTTGCTTTTGTCAGGTGTCCTGATGTGGAAGAAAACTGCTTTACCTGCACCTCTTCCTGGGCTGTAGCTGTTGTTTCATCCTGCAGGTCATGATTACACCTTTGGTAGCTGGGCCATCCCCCTTATCCATTAAAAATATAAGGCTGGGGGTGGGGGGAGGGGGAGAAAGGTTTATATACATCTCTTTGTTATTGAAGATCCCACAGAGTCAGAATAAGTGTGATGTTATTCTGTTGCCCTTGTCTCATCAGCAGGTGCCATTTTGGGGATAATTCTGCATGCAACAGAAACCTGCCTCAGTTCATCAGAAGATCTGAAATTGTCACACTTTTCTTTGTAAAATGTTTAAACTCTGTTAAGAGGCAAAAAGAAAGTATCCTGCAACATGGTCACAGTACTCCCGGAGTGCCTTTCCTGGGTGCAAGTACATTTTCACAGCTTACTGAGTGTGCGAAGTATGAACTAATTCATAGTTCATACCCTCAATCTATATTATTCATCAAGCTTAAAGGTAGACAAAGAGACACAAGGAAAAAAAAACAAAACCAAAACCAAACCAAACTTAAGAGGGTTTTTGTATTGTTCCTGCCTGCAGCTCGTACAAAAATCTGCCAAATCTGTGAAAAAATCTAGGCACACCAATGACTCTTTTAATAACAGATGTTCTGGAATGTATACCATACTTTTTTACTAGCAAGGACATTTTTTAAAAGATAGAAGGCAACGGGTTAAGCTCAGTCTCACTTCTTGCCATAAGACTATATAATGGGAAGCATTATCTATGCTACTGGCAATGGTACATGTATGGTTTAACATTCACGGTCAAAGCTTACAGTCAGACATCTGGGACCTAACACACTTGTAACAAAATAACAATAGCATATACCATCTGCTGCAGGTGTACATGTGAAAAATTCCTTTAATATACACTTACACTCCTATGTATATTCTGTAAATATTCATGTCTTAAATTAAGTTCCATCTTCATTTCTACCTAGCACAGCGAACTACATATTTTACTTCATTTAGACTTTTTTTTCCCATTATCTGAAAGACACTACAAAAGGCCTTCAGGGATAATTGCTCCATAACTCTTACCTATGTAGGAAAATCTCTCTTTTATGTAGATACAGCATGCAGAGCTACCTACATTATCCTGGTAACTCAGTTTATGTCACCATTGCCTGATCTAAATGCACTGGGCAAAGCCACTGACCAGGTGATTATAGTATGGATTTAGTCTTATCTGTGTAATTATTGTTTGTAGCATTAACTTCAGCATTTTTTTAGAAATTGTTACAGTTTAGAAGGATCCAGGCTGGCTACTAGGTGACAGCAGCTGCACAAATCCATAGTTCCTCAGATTACAGGAACTCACTCAAGTGCCAAAGAGCCATACAGGATAATTCTACTAGGTTTATTATTAGAGATATCCCCAAGTGTTTAAGTATTAATCTTAATATTAAATTCATTTCTAAAATTATTTTTTGTTAAACCCACTTCAAGTGATTATGAATTCCTTTCTGTACTAACTGGCAGTTACCTTCAAAAATTGAGTTGATAATAAGTTTGTTTCCTGAAGCATTGATTTTTCTATTATGCTAAATGCAAGATATTGATTTGTAGAGTTTCCTCTCAATATTCAAATACAGCTACATGTTTTGATTGCATGTTTTGTGCATGTTTCCCCCTGGTCAGTATGTTTTCCCATGTGCTCAGCTTGATCATCTTATAATTGTTTTCTCCTGGGTATTTGTGACTATTGTAGTTGCTATCAGAAGGAAACTTTCATTAGAAATAATGTTTTTGATAAATGTATTATTATCTTGTTTTGACTTAAAGCACTTTGCCCTAACCTTTTCTCAACAGTAATTTTGTTTTTATTCTATCTGAACACCTCTGTGACATAGTTGGATAAACAATGATACTGAGTGCAGAAATGTGCTGCCTACTGTATTGTGTTTCTTTATTTGCAGAAATGCAGATAATTTCTATACGTTATCTTTGTAAAATACTAATGACCTGACCAAGGCTTCTCCCTTTCCATATTGTTATTTGATTATCAATACTATTGAGTATATTCTTAGTGGTATTCTCCTAAAGACACCAGATTTTCCTATTGTGACATAGAATTAGGTTCCCAAACTGTTTAGTTGCTGTGTAATACATATTATAGTCCACATTGTGACTAAGTCTTCCAGAACTCACAGAACAGTCAGTGCCATGTTGGCATCCTGTCAGCTCCCCTGTGAATCAATTCAATTAGTACTTTTAAATCTTCTGCTTCTGATCTGAAGACATGCTATTTATACATAAGGTCATTGAAAACATTGCTCAGTAGTACCATATGGAGTAGCACAGGGTTCCTCTACAATTACAATCAGAAATGGCTGTGGTGTTTCACAAACCATTGTGTGATGACTAGTGACAAGCATTCACATTTTAATACCAATATAAAATCTGTAGGCAAATCTATTTAGTAATCAAATACCTGTGAGATACTAAGATATGCTTGAACAGGTTCATGGTGCAGTCTAAATATGGTTGTACTAATTTTTCATCAGATTGTCAGTAATAATCCCAGACTCAGTGTTGATGGTTTTACCTTGAAACTCCTCCCCTAAATAAGTCAATAAACACACTAGAGCCATCTACCAAAATAGTACAGTGAGATGTAAAGGTATCAGAAGACAGGCAGGTGGTTCCCAGTTAACTGGCAGCTTCCATAGATAATAATTGTATCACAGAATGGATCTGGAATTGGACAGACTGACAATTCAGTGTATAAGGTCTGCAGGTTTATGTTCTATGTTTTTTCAGACATTCCATGCCTAATTCTCAGAGGAAGCTTACATTATGCTTTGCAAATATGCACCTAGCATGCACCAGCCAAGGACTCAATAAGACTGGTTTTCTGATGCCTCATCTGTCCAGACAGAACTTGCAAGAAAGAAAAACAAACAAAACAAACACATTTTGGGACATTTATTGTATCACTCAATCAATTTTAAATTGTGTGGCTTTATTAGCTGTAAATAAGTGAACTCTGTAGTTAGGATTTTCAAACTTATCCCAAGACAGACTATGTCTAAGGTATATGTGAATCAGCTAAAGATGATTCCACAAACTAAATGTCATTCTTGACTTCCACTGTTTTCAAAAGGCCTCCCAGAAGTGACTTGGTATAATGTACCATTTAATGCATAAAATTAAATTCTCAGAATCAGAGAAAACTTCTGATTTCCTTAGACACTTAGTTAAACTGGGTATATATTTCCTCAGTATGATTTAGTTTAATAAGTTTAAATTCATAGAGGCATTTTGAAGTGCTTTGAGGCTGCAATGCTGACATTGCAACAGAAATTGCAAACATTTTTTCCTGTTTTGCTATTCTCTATGAATACTCTCTGTGTTTTATATTGAACTTCTTTGTTTTGCAACAGCTGAATGTTTCCAGCCTATGCCTCTTCGTCATTTGCAAAGAAATCGGGTAACTGGTGGCCCTAAGAAAACCAGTATAAGAGAGCTTAAGAACACACAGACATTTAAGGAAGGCTTGAATAACCACCAAACTTTAAAAAACTTAGGTAAGATAAACACATATAATAAAAAAGAGTATGTGGGAGTCTGTGAAGTGCAATTAGTCAACTAAACTGGTGCATAATTGATTTTTCCTATTAACTGCTAAATAATAACATTAAAAGTATTCTAAAACTTTTAATTTTGTTTGATATATATGAGAGAAAAAAATTGGCATTTATGAGTAGAACTACTCATGATTAGAAAATACTAATATTTTCAGAGAATAAAATTGAAATTCAAGAAGATTTAGATTCTTCTTTCTAATGCTTATTTGAAAATCCCTAGGAAGAGCTTAATAATATATTGTAATATGGGAGGTGTTAATATTTAGTCTGTTACATTAAAATGTTATTATAGAAATAAAAACCTGTGAAGCAATAAAATCTGTCTGAAAAAAATAATTCTAAAATTCCCACTTTAAGATTGAGTTAAATTATTTTAAGAATCATCCTCCCTTCACAGTGACACACGCATTTTTCATGTACCAGCTGGATTTCATTGCCATAGGAAAACTGTCTACCTCCAAGGCAAATTCAAGGATGAGTCATTCAGATCTTTAACAAGAAATACAGAGGGAAAAATGCCACAGCTGCACAGAGCTGGAAGCAGAAAAGTACATGACCTTAATGAATATGCTTTTACATTTGACAGATTCTATCAGAGAACCTGCAGTAGCTTCCGAATCTTGTGGCACCATACAAACCTTTCTACCATTGTTTTATCTAACCATTGCAAGAAAAAATATGGGATTTGAAATACAAGCTGGAAACTGCTTTTCTTCCTCTTCCCTAGATGTGAAAGATTCTTAGATTGAAAATGCAATATGAAACTTCAACAGCCATAAAAATCTATGGGGTTTCTTTCCATTTCTTATAATCCATATTTTTATTATCGTCCTTAACTTCTTCCTCTTAATACATTTTATTTTATGTTTCCTTTGTTTTCTTTCTTCAGCTCTGATTCTTGCATATTTTTGTCTAATTCTGCTCTGAATCACCACTCTTTCCTTTGTGCTTCAACTGAAGTTCAACTGAAGTTTCAAATGCAAAGTTCTGTATCTGGGATGTAATAACAACAATCCATGCCAGAGGATTATTAGAAAGAAAGTGGCTTTTCAGAAAAGGATGTGTAAGATCTGTGGACAGGACAAAAGTGTCCTGTGTGTTCCCTTTTGTGTCACAAGGCAGGAACAATGTCTGAGAGTGCCTCATCCTCAGAGAGGATGACTGCTGCATCAACATCCTGGACGTGCAGCTTAAAGAGATGAGCTGGCAGTAAGCAGGGAGAAGCTGCTGTCTCAGTGAAGGCCATAACGGCCTCCATTCAGATTCCTACTTATTAGTTGTATTCACAAATGCTCACAGCTCATTACTAAAGAAAGTGTTTAATATTGAAAATCAATCCCTACAGTTACATGAAAAACAGCAACACTCCCTTCCCTTCATGCGCAATGTATTGCAATCCACACAACTAGGGAAGAACAGTGGGTGCAGAATCCACGCTGCCGATGCTTTTGTCCATCCTCACCAAACAAAAGACCAGACTTCTTGTGCATAGACAGGAATACAGAGCAAGTAAATATTTGATTGGGCACTGCTTGAGAAAGATCTAAAAATGAAAGAAGAAGGGCAAAAAGATATGTACACCCTCCGAGTAGTCTTCTTAGATGAGCTTAGTAATTGAAACTTTAAATGTGGCTACATAGAAAAGACCCTGCTCTTCAAGTCTAACTTTTTCTTCCTGACATCACTTGTTCCATACCCAATTAAGCACTGAAGTTCTAAAGAATCATTTTACTGGTTCAATAATACAGCTATCTTATATCCAGAATAAATATTAGGCATAAGTACCACTATATCTGCTTTATTGTGAGGCATACAGCCATATACCACTTACTGGAATATCGGAGCTGATGATGCTCAGTAAGCCAAGCCAACTGCTGAAAGCTCTGCTGTCTGAATAGAAAAATGAGATTGATATATATGGCAGGTCAGTTTTGGCAAAGAAAAGATGCTATAGTGATCTGTCTCCTCTATTTCTCTTTATTTTATCCTCTTCAGTTAGTCACTATTCTTTTTTCAATCCTTGACTTGCTCTTCCAATTTCCTGCTGTTTAAACAGCATTGCTTTTGCATAGCTTCTCATGCTAAATCAATGTTTAAAGCACTTTGATCCCTATCTCTGATCACACCCAGCAAGGAACTTCCAGAAGCTATTTCCATTGCAATGTAACACAGTGGAGATCCTAATGGAGCCATTACTTAAAGCTGCTATTTGTTTAGGAGCTGATCTAAGTGAAGTTTCTCTAACAAAAATTGTTAAGATAGAAGAATATTGTGGAATAACAAGGAAAATACATAGGGCAATAGTTTAAAAATAATTACTTAAGATCAAGTGTACCTGTAATGCAAAGAGACCCAAATCAGTAGTTTACTGACCACATGAATAATCCAATTCATAACATATGCTATTAATAAGGAAAGTTTTCATGGCAAGAGAACTTTGATATCATTTTATTGTCTTACTACAAGCTTTCTACTCACTAGGAAAGTTGGGAGGCAGTCTCTTGTAAGGGAAGCTAAAATATAATGGATTTCCAGATCACAGGAAAATTATTTTTGAAAGTCAAATAAAAGCATAAGAGATTTTGACCCTTCAAACTCTATGGATGTTTCTTGTTTTCACCTGAAATGCAGTGAGGTTGGCCTAGTGAAAGTCTTTTCTGAGAATTCTGGAGGGTCTCCAGTGTGCTGCATCTCCAGCGGCCTATCTCTGAGGCTGACTCTGTTACTCCAAGATGCAAAGTACTTAATGTTTTCTGGTCTAAATCATGAGAGCTAAAATCAGCTCCTGAATCTGCAGCAGGTCTCCATGGTTACAGTACAGTCAGTTGTTGCTTTGTACACAGGAATAGCTGGGATTTTTAAGAACTCAGGCTGCATTTGCAGAATGACCATCTGAGATGTGACTTTTCCCCTTAACACAAAGAGAACATAAACATCAATTTTTGCAAGACAGAGTAAATGCAAAGGTAAGGTCCTTTATCCCAATCCAGACTGACAAAGTGCTCAGGAACAGAAGTGCTCATCAGATAAAGAAGTTCAAAGTGCATGAGTTACAAAAAGAGTGATCTACTTAAAGGTTTTGAGAAGGAAACTTTGTAACAGCTTCATAACATCCATTTGTGCAGACTTTTTTTTCCCCAAAGCATTTTCTTTGCAGGCCAGACCTTTGTTTACTTAAATCTCAACAAAATTTCTGATTCATATGAATTGTTCTCTGTTAGCCTAAGGATATATTAATGTTAAGTAAGTGTAGTTATGCACTGTGAGTGCATGGATCATATTCAAATGTATTTGAAAGAGTAAAGGGCTTTAGGAGCATGTATTCAGCTCATTTTACGTTAAATAAAAATGAAGCAAATCACAAGTAGATTTCTCTATCATTATGCATCTTTGTAAAAATATCACTGGATTTTATCTCAACAGCTCCAAGGGACTGGGATGTCAGCTTTACATTTTTAAACACCATCATGAAAATGCCCTGTAGCAATACTGACTTGGCAGAGAGGATGCCACCTACTGAAATATTAATATCACTTGTTTCAAGACACTTTTCTTCATCACAAATTGTCAAAGCAGGATTGATAGCGTTACCTAGAGAGCTACTATGTGTAAATTGTGTCACTACTGTTCTCAAAAGAGATGGCAGACCTCTTTCTCTCATCTCTCTTTATGATGATAGGAGGGGAAGAACACAAGCTATTTCCAGGCTAGAAAACCCAGGATGATGTAAGCCTTTGCCTTCTTTCTTTCTTTCTTTTTCCTCCTTTTTTTTTTTTTTTTATGTTTTCTTTTTTGTTCTTTTTCTCCTTTACAAATGCAGCAAAAGTCCTTTTCAGTTCTCTTCTGCTGTTTTTTTCCTACCTTAGAAAAGGCCAGATGAGCATATAATTTACAAAATAATAAAATAATTGTTATTCTCTCTAGAATATTAATAACAGGTTTCCTCTCTGGAACTAATAACAGTGGTGAAAGACAGTGGGTCATAAAGAAAAAAAGGACCACTGAACACACATACTCTGATAGCAGAAGCTCCCTAAGATCTGATTATTATTTTTTTTTTTTATGTTTCTTGCACTGTCAAAGGAGCTTGTTTCAAAAGCCTTAACTATTAAAATAGGATGAGAGCTGACTTATATAACAGTATTTTAAAAAGACTGACTGCATAAAGGCAGCTCAGGGAGTTCAGTGAAGTTTTAGCTATGTCAGGATTTGTACTCTATTTTAAATAAGACTTTCTACAAAACACTAGTCAGCAGCATAACCCTCCAAGTCTTTATCAGGGGAGGAGTCTCCAGAAAGTTTTTCTTATCTGTTAATGCACTTATAGCTCCAGCTGATCAATAATTTCCCACCAAAACATGTAATGAATGCTGATTAGCCAAACAGAAATGGATATGTACAAAGTTCTAAAATAATGCTAATTGTTTTGAAACATGCGTAAATAACAACATATAGAGATTTTGTTTTCCTTTTCATTTCCAAACTAGTCTATCATCCTTTTGAAGTAATATAAATAGCCAAAGAAATGTTGCAGTCCTTACAGTAATCTAACAGTCCATTTTGACACGAAATACTAGTTCATGTCCCTCTCAGAGAGAATAACATTCAGAAAAGTACATGTTAACATATTGCAAGACTATTAGCATTCCTCTCCTTAATGGAAAGCAGAGGAAAGTCTTTCAGGCTAGCATGCTCCTTATTGCCTTCCAACACCATGCTTATCCCACGAGTGAACTGTCAGTGAAACATATCATGCAAATGGTCTCCATGAGCTCAAGGTTTCCCTCTGCTCTGGCTTGACCAGTCAGCTCTCAAAACACAACGCTACAGTTAGAGGCTGGTGTCATATCCAAATTTCAGCTTTAAGATGTAACATTTGGAACATTATTTCTTCTTGGTGCTCCATTTTTTATATGCTGCAGAGTAATGATGCAGGATTTGGGCTTCCTGCTTGCATTTGACTGACTGGTGTGGTCAGTATTGCAAAGGTAAAACAGAATAGAAAGTGAATCCTTTCTCTGCTGAGCAAGAACATGAAATCCCATCCACAAGAGTTATTCAGTGGTTGACTGTAACTTCACTTGCAGTTTTATTTTGCTTTTTCAAATGAGTTAAAACAAGCATTAAAGTAACAGAGATGAAGAGACTAGCCACTGGAACTTCACTATTTTGGATGACCATGAATCACAACATGGTTTACAATCAATCTGCAGACGGATAAGTTAAATATTATTGAGAAAGAAGAAAGTGTTGACACCACCCCATTTTGACAGGCCAAAATGACAAAGACATAACTGGTGCAGAAAAATTGTTCTCATTTTAGTGTGTTGTTCACTTAAATGAATAAACTGAAATGCAAAGGTTATGGACAAAATTGCTCACATGCACACATCTCTGAACACTGAGTATTTCCTGAGTTTGTCACAGAAGGGAAAATAAAAGGCAGTGAGCACTTTTCCTTCTCTTCATGTTTTAAGTGAGTGTCTTAGCCACAGAGATGAGATATGTACAACTGCAGATAGACACCATGAACAGATAGATAATCTAAGCATTTTCATTTTTTATGCAAAGCATTTATACAGAAATAATTTACTCAAACTGAAGTCACCCATTTGACAGAAGCAGTCAGAAAGGATGAAATTAAGAGTACCAAACAGATTTGAGTTTAACAGCACAGAGCATGATGTAAGCAGCATATACATACTTATACATATGTAACATAAAGATATTTAGAGTTCAAAGATTATTTTTTTTTCCAGTGTTGTATTTGTTCACTTTTTAATTTAAATTCCATTAAAAAGGCGTGGTTATTTCTCTGTCCATTTACTTTTGCTTGCTTCTGTTATGCAGTTCTATATAAATGGTGCCTCTGTAAAATGAAGCAGTGTTTTGTTGCTGGTGGCATTGATAAATAAAGAACAAGATACTATAAATATTTTATGTAGTTCCTAAAGGCTACGTTCACTTTCAGATCCTTCTGCATCAGAAATAGACTCACTATGAGCATGTTAGTTCATTCTAGACTTGGTCTGTTCACTCTATTTCATTATATTCACATAAAATGGCAGCAACAGATTTTTTTTTTCTGTCGTACTGTTACAAAAACCCTACACAATGACTGTGACAGTGCTTATAGCAGAAAAAGATGGTGTTGCCCCTCTTACAAACAACAGCAGACAATGGTTTCAATAACAAATGGTATGTATGGCCCTATGTTATGTTATGTTGTGCTGTGCTGTGCTGTTTTGTAGAAGCTGCTGAGTAAGTACAGCCATGCAAAGAGCAGGTAGGTCTGTGTATGACCTTCAATGCATAAGGTTGCTGGTTACCATGACAGGGCTGCCTGGCAGGATGGATATGTCCCTGGCTTTGACCATACATTGGTCAAAGTAGAACTAACTTTATGAACTTTAACCAGTCTGACACTGTCTCTTGAGCTTAGCAGTTTGTGTAAGCCACACACCCTGCCAATTGTAGAGTGGTGATTTTGCTTGGTATGTAGCTTTGCTATTCAGGTTGTTTCAAGTATCCTTTTACTAAATCATGGTCACAGCTTTTGAAATTAAAACCTTTAGGAAGCTAATGAAGCACCTATCCAAACATGCACTGCTTGGCATTCCTGTGTTTTTAGTGGAAAGGGTTTGATCTGTTTTTAAGGAAAACAAAATTTTATAGAATTTGCATTGAACAAGGAATACAACACCACCCACTGATTTATCCCTGTTCACAAAGGAATGATTGATCCACACGTTACCAGTTTGCAATCTTTTCATGAAAGACAACTATGATATTTTATTTTATTATTTTTTAAACTAACTCAGCATTATATGCTTTCAGACTGCATATTTGTGTTGATTTCAGCTGGTGCAGAATTCATCTTCTTCATAGGACTCTGTATGAGACTATGTTTTGGTTTTGTGTTAGAAAGAGTGTTGATAATGCATGGATGTTTTCCTTGCTGCTGAGCAGTGTTTACACAGAGTCAAGACTGTTTCTGCTTCTCACACCACCCCACCAGCAAGTAGGCTGAGGGTGCACAGTAAAGCTGGGAGGAGACACAGCTGACTCCAACTGACCAAATGTACATTCTATACCATATGGCATCATGCTCAGCAATAAATAGAAATTTATCTGTGATAATCCATTTGGGAAACTTATATTTGCCTTCCAGGTTCTGGACCTTTGTGGGAGGAGCAGAAGAAAGGGCATGGGGAAGAAAAACAAGAACATGCAGAAAGGAGAACAGAATAGAAGGTCCAGAGGCAGTGTCCATGGTGTAACATGGAGGGGTGAAACACCAAACTGCAGCTCTCTGCACAGCCACTCCACGTATCCTACTACTTTATGATTGGTCAAACCTCTTTCAGCCATCCTACTAGTATCACAGCAATTAAGGTTTGAATTTCTTTCCCACTTCACTAAGGAACAAAAAATATATCAACTTAATCTCATTAACACTGACCGGAAAAAAATAAATCTGCTTTCCTTCAAACAACACAGTCAAGAACTTCTATTACATCAAGGGTAGATATGTCACTCAACCAACACCCCTGTTCCACCTAGAAACCCCTTAAAGTTCCTTCTGCTGCTCTTAGCAACTCTACCTTGTGCCTTGCATTCGTTCCAGTCCTGCATGTACCACAGAGCAACAAAGCACAGTAGGACATGTAAATTTAATCTGTTAATTTATTTATTATAAAATCAAACACCAGCCCTCCCTGCAACCTCTCTTGTAACCCTCCAAGTTGTAAGAGTGTATGTAAGGCACAGTATGCCTGTTGGAATAATGCTGCAGTAGCTGTATTAGAAACAACCCATAGAAGAAATACTTTTAAGAAAAATCCATAGAAGACCAAAAAGATATCGACATTGATCATCCAGCAATTAAATTCCTCTAGCTCTAAATGATTTGTAGTTTCATAAATATTAAAAAAACAAACAACCAAACCAAACCAAAACAAACTTTTTAAAAACCCCAAACAAACAACAACAACCAACCAACCAAACAAAAAACCCACAACTCACAAAACCAAAAAAACAACACCACATATTTCAAGTGCTCATAATTTTGCGTGTTTTTTTTTCTTTTACCTGTTTCACACAGCAGCTGAGGCTCACCATCTGCTCTGAGCTGAGACTACAGAGTGCAGCCAAACTGGTCAGAATCATGATGTTTTGCCAATGCTCTAAGCATCAGAAAATTCTTGGGGGAAACCAAAAATAAATGTGAACATCATGTATCACAACTCTAAAAAGAAAGTAAGGACCTGAAAATAGTACAAGGGCCATTCAAGGGAATTAACATATACAAATTATTGTTTCTATTGCCATTATTTCTTTTAGAGAATTATTGAGTAACCCTAACACTGCTGATTATCTTTCAAATCTACTCCAAATTTCCAACCCAATACTTCATATTCTGTTGAGTGAACTTACAAAATGACCAAGTTTTATCAGTCTCAACAGTTGAAGCATAAGCCTCTGTAAACATTTTCTATGCTAATTATTCTTTTTTTAAAAAAGACATTTCAAGTTAACCATATCTCAAAAGAGTGCTTTAAAAAGCCATAAAAAATAGTTGCAAGAATAATCTGATACCTCTTTTCTTTAACAGCAATATTTCATTATGATCACAGAGATGACCCAATTCATAGTCATCCGGATTTCTACTTAACTGAATCTCACGGTACTCGCAAGTGTTCAATATCAATAAATTCAGTGTTAAATCTCTGGGTTTTTTCTGATTCTGTCTGAGATATGAGTGATTACATATGCAATTCAGTCTAAATGTCTGAAGACCGAACATCTTATTTAATGGAAAATGTAGCTACATAAACTATACATACACAGATGCACACAGGGGAGAAATACTACACACTCAGGTTTTTTCATAGGAAAATAAGCTAGAATATTTAACACTCAATTATTTTTTATCCTCCCCCAATGTGCACATTTGTCATGCTGCAACATGTAGGAAATCTTACATGTGGCAACATGTTTAAGCTGTTATTATTGTACATTTCTATACTCAGCTTACATTTATTTTTTAACTTGGTGTAGTTTTCTAAGTTTAATTGACATCTATTGCAAGACCCTCAGGAAAGAATAGGTTTCCTCCACAAAATAGCCAGATACATTGAAACATAAACAATTTACTAACTGCAAACAAGACCTGTACCTATAGGAATATAAACAATGGTTTTATACATGGGACTTGTGAACTGCCCTCTGGATATGTGGTGTTTTGATCCATCAAAGTCTCTATTTGAAAATCTGAATACACTCCAAGTGAGGTATGTTGAAAGTTGCACATAATTTAAATATTTTCATCATTTACAATAATTATTAATACATGGCATCTTGTGGATAGCTTGCATTCAAATGCATCACTGAGTTACTTCACTAAGAGAGCAGGCTCTATTTTAGAACACCATAGATTGAACCAAATATTTACAAAAGTATACTTTCAGACTGCTCGAAACAGAAGACCAAATCCCTACATTAATATGGGACATATGCATGAATCCTACCATTTAGAACACAAAAGTTAATAATCTTTGAAAATATAACATACGTTAAGTTAGAGGAAACATGCAGAAAATATTTTTGGTGTTCAGAATTAGGACAAAATTATTTTGATAAAACTGCTTCTAGCAATAGAAAAACATCTAGTTTTATCTCATTCTGAGATCAGGTTGAGGAATTAAGAGAGGTATCTGTTCTGTTCCTACTAGAAAAGAAGTTTCACATGCTGTGACAGTTTTATTATCCTTCAGGGAAGGAGAGCTTGTGATTCATCCACCACAAACAACCACCCAGTAGAGACCAGTTCTGTCAATGAGAAAGTCTATTTATGGTCCTCCTCACCTCTTCAGATGCCATTTTGATCATATATTGTTTTGATATTTTGGGGAATATTTTAGCTGTACTCTGCCAGATTGATGTCTCTGACAGCATGATAAACAGACATGACACCACCAGTCTTATAGTGAACTTCTACTGAATCTTTTCCATGCAATCATTATGTTTATGTCATAATTATACTCCTACATTTATGGAGTCAGTTCCTACATAGCTGCTATTTAATTGGAAGGATTTTACTGGTATTCTGAGCATAATGAAACTATGCACAAGTTGATACATGGCTATAGGTGTGATCTGAAGAAAACCTTGACCTGCCATCCTGGAAGCAGGAGTAGGAGGCTAAAGTTAGCATTTACTTCAAACTAAACTCTTTTTTTCCCCCCAGTTGCAAGCTAATAACATGCTGCTTTAGGTCAGCATTAACAAGTCCTGTATTTACTCATCTGGCAGAATCAGTGATCTCTGGGGCCTTGAAAAGCTACAGCAACCTGTAGTATTTGTCAGTATTAACAAAGAGAAAAAGGATGGGGGAGAACATAGCTTATATGACTCTCAGGGAATTAAATCCTCAGATCCTGTTGACAGAAAGTGAGAAGTGTTTATCTTCTCTTCAAATCCACTGATAGACCTCTGTGACACACAGCAAGGTCTCACCACCACAGGATGACTAAATGAGGGGTTGCATTGGAGGGGGACTGCAAGAGCCTCTTCAGCAACAGGAACACATATCAGAGAGTGATTGTTGTATGCGATACCTAGCCTGAATCTGTGGGCCCTGGCCTGCTCTGAAGCTACATTCTCTATTATTTATGTTTTGTTCTGAGAGTAATTTGGATGAAGCTGCTTTAATAATATGAACTTGCTTCACCTGACCTAAGTCCAAGAAAAAAAATATTTCTCCACCTAAGGTTTTATATTTGATTGCTAGATGTGGCTTTCTCATGTGTGAAGATATCTGCGTGCAGATGGTTTGTGACTATCTGAGGAACCTGAACATGCACAAGTCCATGGGACCTGATGAGATGCATCCCAGAGTCCTGAAGGAATTGGCTTATGAAGTTGCCAAGCCACTCTCCATAATATTTGAAAAGTCATGGCAGTCAGGTGAAGTCCCTGGTGACTGGAAGAAAGGAAACATCACACTCATTTTTAAAAAGGATAGAAAGGAGTCCTGGGAATTACCGACCTGTCAGTCTCACCTCTGTGCCTGGGAAGATCATGGAACAGATCCTCCTAGAAGACATGCTAAGGCACATGGAGGACAGGGAGATGATTCAGGACATCCAGCATGGCTTTACTAGGGGAAAATTCTGCCTGACCTACCTAGTGGCTTTCTACAACTGAGTGCCTGTATCAGTGAACCATAGTGTCATCTATCTGGACTTCTGCAAGGCCTTTGACACGGTCCTGCACATCTTTCTCTCTAAGTTGAAGAGATATGGGTTTGATGGGTGGACTGTTCAGTGGACAAATAATTGGCTGGATTCTATTCTATTCTATTCTATTCTATTCTATTCTATTCTATTCTATTCTATTCTGTTCTGTTCTGTTCTGTTCTGTTCTGTTCTGTTCTGTTCTGTAGTTAAGTACACTTACCACTGTGCCTTTTGCTGCTGTTATTTAACGAAAGGAATTTAACAACTTGTGGCATATGGAGATAGAATTAAATAGCTGGGATACTGTCTACAGCCTTTTTTTCACAGTTCTATTCCTTTCTGTAGCCCATGAGCAATAGTGACCACAAGATGTGACATGAGTATCTTTCTCCATCCAGTTGTTTGTTTTCCTGTTGTTATGTTATTACTAGGTGGTGTTGCTTCAATTTCTTCATCAAGGTGTGAGAGCAAAAGGTCACCCATTTGTGCACAGCCCTGATACCCTCAGCACTGCCTCTCAGCTCCTAAGGTAGAACACTTGGGCCTGCCAGAAGCCTCAGGTGCATTCCTCATGATCTTGCCATAAAAGACTGTCAAAGAAAGCCACCACTAGAAATCAACAGAGCTTGAGAAGACATAGCAAATACATTGGCATGGCTGAATGGTAGCGTAGTAGTTCTGGATAAAGTATTTTTATTGATAGCTAACATCTGGGGAAGGCCACAGCTTAGTCAGTGCCCCAAGCAAGATTAAATTACAGTGAGTCCTGCTTGACAAAAGATGGGAGGATGCTTTAGAACTTTGTTTTTCCTCTAGAAAGGATGCCAATGTAGAATACATCTGTATTTGTCATCCTGTTTGAAGAAAGTAACTGTTTTTAACTTTTACATTTTGTGGTGTCTCAGATAGCAGTTATTTCAGAAACATAAGGAAACAGCTTCACAGTTGAAAATGCAGTCCTTAAGACTTAGCAGGCAGAAAAGAAGGAATAGATCAGTTTGGGGTATGCATATGTACCTCTTGACATCTCCATAAAGTTTGTGTTTGGTTTAGGGGTTCCTTACTGAGCCTACAGAAAAAGTCTCCTAGAGACTCTGCTCTCTGTGAAGCTGTGATGTCTGACTGGGTAGCAGCTAATAGTGCTTTTGTTCTATTCTGCGAACTGCAGAGCCCTCTCTGAAGGAGTAATTTTCCTTTCCTATCACATTCCCATCGGATGTCATATCAAGCTCCTGCTGTTTCTTCACAGGTCTGAAAACCCAGTGGCTCCCGGGCAATTGTTTCATTTGCAACAGGCATTTGATGCCACTGACAGACGTGAGGTGAGTGTTTAGATTAGTGGGGAAGCAACACAATACAAAAAAAACCCCACAACACAGTAGAAGGTTCATACACCCTGCTGTCAAAATAACCCCCAAAGAATTAAGCAAGCCAGAAACTATTTTGAATTAAGGGAAAGAAAGATTACGATTAGCTCCTTTTTCCAGTGTCATATACTATATAGACATAGACAGATGAGATTAATCTTAGTCTATACTCATACTAAAACGAAACCTGTCCTCAGCTGGTTTAAAACAACAGTTTTAATTATTGTATCTGACAACATTTTAACGAGTAATTGCCTTGATTGTACTTCTGAAACACACTTCAATATCCACAAGGCAAAAATCAAACACTCCCCTTCAGTTAGTGAGGGAAGCTTTACTTCACCCTATGCAGGAAACTACCCCTTAGTAACACTGTGTTGAACACCCACGTGTGTGACAGAATAGTTCCAACACGTTAATTTCACATTAATAAATATGTGTAATAATACATCATTGTGTAATAATACATTATTATGTAATAATTAAGGGATTAAGTAGCATACAAGGGTCACTAATACTCACACCTACTCTGGGTTATGACTGTGCTTGTGTAACATAAAAATTTAATAGACTGATAAGGAGTTCATATTAGGATTTGGCTTTCAAATACTACCTTATTTTAAAGTCCTAGTGTTTTTCAACCCTGTTAACTGAAAACAGCTTCACTCGAGTTTCATGCCATTTTGGTGCAAAACTGAAAAAAACTTTCTCCGAGAAAAGAAAAGTATGACTCAGGTGAATAAAGACACAAAAGATTCTGGAATATGGCTGCACACAGAGTCCCCGTATGCAATTCACAATTACAGCCCTGGTGACAGTATCTGCTATCTTACTGTGGTCTCCAACAGCTTTGAATAGCCATGGTGTATTCAAAGCCGAAGAGTGAGGAAGATGAGTTGCTTCCACATCCTTTAGCTTTCTAACAAATCCATTGGGAAACCAAGGTTTCACAAGCTCATTTTCTCCACCTGCATGAGACATAACCTTCAATATACGCTATCATACTTGAAACTGCTGCCCAGTCTGCCTGCTCAGTTTAAGAATCCCCAAACCGATTTTTTCATCCTGTCAGAGGCACACAGTCTACCAACATGGAAAGTGCACAGACTTTTCAGGTATGAGCCTCCAGGATACTGAGCGATTATGGAAAAACTCTTTAGGTCCACACAAAATAGGAATATAAGGTTGTCAATGAGATGATATAAAAGATGTCTTAAAGCAGCTTGATGGACACACTTTTAGGGTATAGGAAGAGCACAGTACTGTTGGCTTACTACACTTTGCAGTTTCCATGTTCACTTTTTCTCTCCTCAGTTGATGAGCAAGGTCCTGCACCTGGGTTGGACAATCCCAAGCACAAATATAGTCTGGGTGGAGAACAGATAGAAAACAGTCTGAAGGAGAAGGACTTTGGAGTGATGGCGGATGAGAAGCTCAACGTGAGCCAGCAATGTGCATTTGCAGCCCAGAAAGCCAGCCATGTCCTTGGCTGCATCAAAAGAAGTGTAGCCAGTATGTTGAGGGAGTTGATTCTCCCGCTTTACTCAGCTCTCGTGAGACCCCACCTGGAGTGCTGTGTCTGTCTGGAGCCCCCAACATAAGAAGGACATGGAGCTCATGAAGAAAGATCAGAGAAGGGCCATGAAGGTGCTCCAAAAGCTGGAGCACCTCTCCTGTGAGGACAGGCTGAGAGAGTTGGGGCTGTTCAGTCTGGAGAAGAGCAGGCTCCGGGGAGACCTTTTAACGGCCTTCCAGTGCCCGAAGGGGGCCTAGAGGAAAGCTGGGGAGGGAGATTTTACAAGGGCTTGTTGTGATTCTCCCAGATATGTTCCATTGAAATAGCATATAATTGGATTTTTATTCAGTACCTGAATTGCATGCAAAACTCTCCATAAAATATAGTTGGAAATTAAGGGCAATTCAGTCTGACTTGGAGATACTATTTCTAGTAATTGCACATACTTCAATTAATTTTCAAATCCTTGAATAAGATTTCTTTTCAAAAAACTTTTATGACTTTATATTCTTAGAAACTATATCACATATACACTATATCACATATGTGTATATACATATATATAAACATATATTAGATTGTATGTATAATATATGTTATATACACAATTATTTAATTATTTTCAGCTAAAGTAATTCATGTATTGTCTTGATTTAAGCAACTATTCTTTCAGGTCTTCTAAGTTCTTAAGTTTGAAAAGCCAGCTGTACTAGGTCAGACCAAAGATCTGTCATCCAGTGTATGCCTCCAAAACACATCAAGTAGCCTGTTCTTAGGAAATAGCACAAGAGTAGAAGGACAGGCTGCAACTTCCTTAAAGACTATTCCTGTTTTCACCAATAAGTGACTCAGGGACTCTCAAGATTTTATAACTGCATAATTTTTTAATGGATTTTCTTCTATGAATTTTTAGAATCACTTTTAATTTACACATCCCTCAGCAAGAAGCTCCACAACTTATTTATAAGCTATAGAAAAAGCAACTTCCTTTTGTTTGTCTTTAACTTCCTTCCTTCTAATTTAGTTTAATGACACATCAAACGAAAAGCACACCTGCATACTTTAATATGTGTTAATCAATGTCCTTCTCTTCTAGAGGTCCTAGAATATAATTTTATTGACTGACGAGTGAGTGCAGTGCTGACAACACTCCTTTTTTCTTAAGGCTACCTTGCCTTGAGGATCCTGCTGATAAAGTGGGCAGGAGCTCACCCCTTGTCCTCCTCACACTGCCCAGACTGGTTTTGATGGTGCTACTCATTCAGTTAAATTGAATCTTATCAGCACAGAATCGAACTGAAATCAGTTCTCCTGAATTCTCTTTAATAGCTGATCTGACAAGAGAGCAGGGTGGAATGTGCTGTTGACAAGATTCTTTTAAAAATATGGTAGGAGTGTTTGCACTTACTGGACAGATGATGTGAATGTGTAGACAAATGGGCAGGAAAGGTACTGCTGGATGAATGTGTATGAAGTAACTGGAAATCATTAACTCACAGAGTACATGTGTTTATTGCATTACAAAGAAAAAAAAGGCTATGTTCTGTTAATACTTTCAGTGACAACATAATCTCAGAGTAACCTCTAGCAGCTACTCCATGACTGCTAGAAAATAACAGAAAGAATTACAAAGTCAGCCCCCTAGCCCAGCCCAGCTGTGCATAGTCCTAAAAGTCTTAGTTTTCTTTGTTTCAAGAAAATCTTTTGTTCTTTGGCCATTTTATGATTGGGATGGTAGGCAGGCAAAGACCAGGGGGTAGCCAGAGTGCTGACTTTCTCTGTCAGATATACCAATGGGTGGTAGCCAACTATGCAGCTAGTGATTGCAACCAGAAGTATTCAATATTAGGAAAGGCATCCTAACTGTGTTGGAGTCTTATTTAAATCTCAGGTGCAGACCCTGGGGAATGTTTTCTTCTGGTATTGAATAGAGAAAAAAAAAATAATCAAACATAGCAATGTACTTCAGCTGAATAATGAGGGCATCTGTTAGAGTTTCAGCTCCAACACTGAGCTTAGTTAGCACTTTGCATTTTGAGCTGAGCAACATGTTTCTGGACCCCAATCCTCTATGAAGTGTATTTACATCTGGCAGAGGAGGACCAAAAAGCCTGTGTGATTTTTAATGGACAGATTAAATAGATTTTTATGCAAGTAAATGAGATCATCTGTGGAAAAGTGAATTGTTTCTGGGCTCACCAGTAGCAGAACACATACTTTAACTTATTTGGGCAGTTAACAGACAATTTACAAAACAATTAGGAACAGAAAATTAAAGGGAGGAGGAGAGTAAGGAAATCACAGTGCCTCCACTGCTCCTGTACTTAGTATTTTCACTGTGCTTTTTCACAGTTTCCACATCCTTTCATCTCTGATTGTCAACAATCATGTTTTACTGTTTACAAAGCTATATACATGAAAAATAACTGTATTGGAAGTTCCAAAATATTGTTCTAAAGTTCAAAGAACAGAGTGAAGAAATCTTTATTTATCCCACTGAAAACAGAGGTGACTAATGTAGAATTAGCAAAATAGGGGAATCAAACTTATAACATCATCATCCACTTCTAAAGATCCTGCAAAAATATATAGATATTTGAAAATAGTCTGATCACTGCATGTTTGTCAGAATGCAATGTTGAAGATCCATTCAGAATATTTTCTGAACCTGAAGAAATTAAGCTATTTCACAGCATTCTGTTCTAAGCTCTATAAAATTATTGATTGCAAATCACATTCCTCCATTACAGTAAAAGTACAAAACAAGTGTTTCATCAAAGTGGACATTTCTGATTTTTAAAATCAAAATTATTCAGGGCAGTGGATGGGACTATTTGAGAGGATAAGTAAACTCTTAGCTATTAGAGAAGAGATTGTGTTTTATCCATTCTTTTGCACTGATAATAGCTGACATTGAAGCTGCTCCACATCACTCTTTGTGATTACAGGACTGTGGTGGATCACCTCTGCACACTTCAACATCCTCATCAAACATCCTCCCCCTGCAGCCTTCACAACACATATCTGTGTACATACCTAGCACACATGGAAATTCTGTAATAACTAATGAATTAATCTGCGCTCCCTTAGCAAGAGAATATAACCCAAATACTTTGTCCAGTTAAGAGTAATTAACAATCAATTGTATTAAAATTGCAGACCTTAGTTTTGCAGCACTTGCCTCAGTTTACCTGATCCTCCAAAGGATGGATTTAAAAGATGATTGAGTAGCAAAAGAAGGCTAGAAATATAATTACCAGTGTGCTATGGAGCTGGTGCACAAAAATAAAAAACTCTGAGAGACAGACATATATAAACTGAAGAAGTTGGCAGGGGTGCCAGTAAAATGCTAAATTAGTAAAAACACTAACATGTGACTGGGAAAGCTATTCTCTGGACTCCCTGACATATAACTTCTTTTTCATTTTAAGAAAGAGCATTATGTAAATCAGTTGGGTTCTAATAGAGCATATTTACAATGTAATTTGTCTCATGTATAATAGCATTTTTTCATTTCCTCGAGTCCAATATTGCTGTGAAATATTATAGTTCAGCGTATTTTTTAAAAGTGTTTTTTTTTTCTTTGTAAGGACTATATAATTCTTACTTCTGTTGAAAATATTGTAGTACACTCCTTTTCACTCTTGTGACTGAAAAGGGACTAACAGCACATAATACAGTCAAACGTAATGTGATTTTAGCTGTCACTATAAAAACTGAAAGCCAGAGAACGCTGTAGACAGCAAGACAACATTGATCAGTTCTAAAAAGTAGTTTACACTGTATTGTTTCTCCCATATTTGCACAGGGATTTTAAAAATCAATAATCTTCATTATTTTTCCTTCATTTTAGAGAGATTTTGACCCACTTTAATTTGACCCACTATTATAGATCATAGGTTGTGAAGTTTCAAAGGTTTGGTCTTGTATCTACAGAGTACATCTGAAAGAGAACAATCTCAGTATTACCTGAGAAAAATGAGCATGTACTGAATCTGCATAGAAATTACGTTTTTATTTTTGTTGCAATTCATTTAAAGGCTGAAAATAAATGTTGTTTGCCATTAGAATAATAGAATAATAGAATCATTAATTTTGTCTCATTGCATTTTAGAAATATTTTCTTTACTAATCTAAAGGTAACAGTGAGGCTTTTATCTTAAAGGTGCACAGATTTTGTATGAGTTCAGGTCTGTCACTTTATATATGCCCATCAATTGGCCAGTGATTAATACAGAAGATACACAGAAGTGCAAATAAACCAACAGAATTTAGAGGCTAGATATATGTACATTCCATATCCTAAGAAATTAGTATAATAAATTAGCATTCATGAAACTAAGCTATTTACTCATTTTGCTAAAATTAGAAAAATAATTGTGCTATTCATAACAAACACACTTTGTTGTACTGGAGTTTGGTGTCCTTATTGCAATCAGTAGATGATTAGGGAAAAAAAAAATATAATCACCACAAAATTTGTAAGAAACTCAAGGACGCTTTTATTCATTTGCATAATAATTTATGTAAATTGGTTAAATGGGAATCTATGCTGTCAAGGTTTTTCATATTACCCACTTCTCTGTTTAGATGGCAGATGGTTCAGATTTACTATTAGCATATTAGTGGGAAGCTAGAGAGAGAGAATATTTAAATAACTGTGAAACCCCAGAAGGGAGCAATAGCAGTTTTCAAGAAGGTGTTTTTGGAAATTTATAAACTGAACTAAAAAAAAATATAATGCAAATATGGATGATATTTGCATTTACAATGAGAATTATTTAAATCCAATTCCAGACACATGTAAAGGATCTTCAAAGTACCAAGTAAAGCACATTTCTATAGGTGAAACCAGACTTATTATCTTTGCACTTAATTAAAACTGCCTACTGTCATTCAAACATAATTATTTATTCAGTTCACTGATTAAATTTTTTTAAAAATCAGGAAAATCTTGTTAAAACAATATCTCTATCCAGCATACTCAAAATAATTGTGATTTAGGTATGCTCCCAAGACTACTGAAGTTATTTTTCAATTACTGGTTCTGGCTAACAGAAGGTACTGGAACATGTGGCATCCTATGTGACCATTTTTTCCCCTACTATTTGTAGATGAACAATACATCTGTATCTTGGCATCTTTGAATCTCTGAGGTCTGAGCCATTACAAGAATGGCCTGGTCACCCTCTTTTAAGAATTATTATACTAACAGGGATGTATTTGGTCTGCTAGCTACTCCGCATCATCCTTAATACTAAACTGCTGTTAAGGAAAAAGTAAAGGAAATTAAGTATAATTTACTGGTAACACCTGTTTTTTATGTTTTGAGGAAGGTATTTGGAAATAAAACAACACTGATATCTACCTAAGCTTCAGATCTATTTGTTCTATGTGGTTGTCTCTGTTTCTGGTAGTCCAAAGGCACTAGAACACTTACACACTGCTCAGAAACTGGCAGCCAGTCTTCAGACAAAACTTCAGTTGTTGGTACTTTTTTGCATTAAAAATATCTGTGATTGGAATATATGTGTGTATTTACATTCCTAAACTCTCTTCAGTATTTTGTTCAGTATCAAACTTTTCCTTAAGGATTTTCCATAGCTCATAAACTTGATCTGTTATCATTTGTAACCATTGTCCTAAGGAACTCTTCACCTGTGACTGATTTGACAAACACTGAAGTCCTGTGGGCATTTTAAAGCACAATATAATGCCTTTCTAGGCAGTAACCAGAATGTGCTAATAATTGCTTCTGTTCTTAACTAAAAAATTATCATTTTTATTAAATAATGTGTTACTGAAGGAAACAGGCTAAGATTCCAACTAAGGAACATAACTTTTTTGGATGTTAAAAACCACTTTTTTTTCCCCATTGTTTTTTTTTTCTTCTGTGGAATTCAGCACATTGTGCAGAAAGCATCATTATGCCATAGTTGGTCTACTTCAACAGAGTTTGGGCAGGTTTTTAATATTACAGTATATTTATCAATATTATGTCTGCCAAAATTGTATGCTCATTTGTCATTCACACAACTCATATCTTAAACATACACCCCAATTTCCTATGAGAAATAGGCGGAAGCAGTGAAAATTAGAATGCAGAATATAAGGAACCATTCTCAGAACAGTAAATAGGAAATGAACAGCACCAGCTTTGGATGGATACCAGCAAATTATGTTCTCTGAGGCTAATAGATACCAGGGGACCTTCAGGCTAGAAAGAGAAGATTGTATCTTTACAGTTCATGCAAGGAACTGCAGGGTTAGCAAAACTGAGTGGCACCAGCATGCGGTAATGACTATACAATACTGTCAGTTGCTAATACACGGGCAAGGTAAGATCCAGGAAGAAGCCTTCCTTAGAGCCTTAGAAATATTTCAAGACATTTGCTGTAGTTTCTAAATCTTGTGTTTTGGCAGTTCTACAGTAAATGAGAATAATAGAGACATTTGGATGCCTTAAATGGAGCATCATGGAATTAGAGGCAGGATCGTCTTGCTTGTAAAGCCACAAGCCTGAAATTCAGTCACCTAACTAATCACTTGACATTGGTCATATGATGTTGATTTTTGACATTACTGTCAAAATCTTTAAAAAAAAAGTTTCAGCAAAAGTTTGTAGTAGAAAATAAGAAAAAAAAATACTTTAGGGTCTTTAACTGTCTCACTGAAGTAAATATTTTAATGATAAGAACCATAGATATGAAGATATGCATTTATGTTACACATTTATATTCAGTGACATAGCAACATTTTTTCAAGCAGGTTTCGATGCAGTCTTAAACTTAAAATTCTATAGGTGCTTTCTCAGTGCTTATATTAATTTCTGGATATATAAAAATTACACAAGTTAATCAAGTTATAGCAGGAAATATAAATTCAATATTTTTGTAACTATATTTTTGTAGGCAAAAAATATGTTGAGAAGTATCTTGAGATAGATACAATGAGTATCTCTCATCATAAATAGCAAAATGATTGCATAAGTCAGTGAAGGTACAAACATCACAAACCTTTCTTGAAAAAAAATCACAGTAATTAAAAAACCCAAAGTGTTACCATGAAAATATTGGCAATGGAGTTATTCCTGAGACAAAACTTCTGCTGCAGGCAATTAATACAGATAATGCAAAATTCAAATTAGGGTAATTAGTTTTCTTTGTTTCCCCCTAAATTCTGATAATTTCATATTAATATGTATTTGTTATAAATAGCTATTTAACATCCTCACCTATATTTTTAAAATCTTTTTTCAAAAGTGAGTAGATACATAGCTACTGTGGCAACAAAAATAAATCTGGAAGTCTGAGGAACTGGTCTGGTGATTAGAAATGTATGTCATTAGCAGATGCCAGATGATTCATTTCATAAAGGACGGTCAAAATCTTCCATTCAGGCTCTCAGCTTTCAGCATGAAAAGATTCAAGCAGTGAGATAACACAGAATACTCCTCACCCATTATGGGTATCAACAATACAGTAGTTAATAAATGCTTGAACTATTCTTAGAGAAATGCTACTCACATTTAGGAAATTCAATCGATTTTATCTCTGTCTTGCATGTGACTAGATATATCTAAGAGCTTTATAAACTCACTGTGGGACTCCATGTTTCTGTAAAATGCATTAGTAGACTAGTAGATGGGCACCAGCAAAGGAAACACAGCTTGTCCTTGAATATTAATAGCTATAGCTAATTTCCAAAGTAAAATTTCACATCTTGTTTCTGAGCTAAAAAATAAAAAAGGGAATTCTCTGAGTTAAGAGTGATCTGTCAGTAACAGATATCCTTTGTATGCCTAAAAAGAGCATCAGTGATTGAAATCTTCCCCTGATCATTCAGGAGACACAGGAGCTCTCCCTCAAGCACTGTCATGTCCCTAGTAAACAAGTTCTCCTTTCTGCTTCAGTCAATCTTGGGAAGAAAACAAAACTTGAATAAAATAACATAAAATCTATTCCAGAGCTTTATCAAATGTTGGTGCATTTGTTATGTCACTGTAGTTTAAGTCCAATTAGTACAAGAAAGATTTACAGAGATTATAGTTAAAGATAATATTATCTGCTCAAGTTTTCCTTATTTTAGTTTAGATTCTTACATTTTAGCCCTTTGTTTTTCTTCATGACTGATCAGATAGTTCATGGTCAAACCAAGGTGTTTCTACATCCTGAAGGCTCAACTTTTTCAACTCTTCCAGCCTTTCTTGGTCTTCTCAGGCTTTCCTGTTATCAAAGTTTTGATCAGACTAATTGAAAGTTGCGTCTGTGCTTCAAATGGGCTGTGACTTACCAGATGTCACTGCACAATGTCTCTAGTAGATGGCCAGTGTCACAGTGGTGATTGTCCAGCAGATACAGCTGGACCTACCACTGCACAAACAAATCACCTAGGGGAGCCCTTGTGAATGCTGGGACATGACTACCATGAGAAATGTTTTAAGTGGGCTAGCATTGGAAGGATTGGGTAAAAACTGAGCTGAAGATTAACATTAGGGATAAAAACTAAAGATTAGACCTAGGGTTAGGAGAGACATGAATGTGAAAGCTGCAGCTGAAGAGGGGGTAGGAAGGAAATGCCAAAGGGAGGGGTGAGCTGTAAATACTTTTCTGCCCTGACAAGTTTGTCATCTCAGTGGGGACTCAGTGGAGGGTCTAATTCTAGGGTTAGGGTTCAGAGAAACACCAAACCTAGGGTGCACTGGACAGGGGCTGCAAATAAAATTTTGGGCTGGATAGACTTCTCTCCCCTGACAACTAGGTCACCTGGATGAAGGCTGGGGCTGGGGCCAAGGGCCAAGGGTTAGGATTAATGATAAAGTTAGGAGGGAGCCAAAGCCTAGAGCTGCAGCAGAAGTGTGGTTGGAGAGGAACTGTCAAAGGAAGGAGTGAACTGCAAAATATTTTCTGTCTTGAGAATTTTTTCATGTGGATTAGTGGCACAATGTTGCAGGTTAAATCTCAGCTGAAATTTCAGAGCGTAAGGGCTGAGAGAAGCAAAGCCTAGAGCTTAAACTTCAGCAGACTTCATAAGGCACTGCCAACAAAAAAGGGTTATCTGAAAAAATATTTCTCCCCTGAGAAGCAGCTCATCCTTGCTGTTGGGCCACAGGTAATGTTCAATTTATACTTACGGTTAGTTTTAGTGTTAGGGTTTAGAAAGAGACAAAAGTTAGGAGAGGGGCTGGAAAAAAAAATTAAAACAAGAAAAACAAAGTGGGGGAGCAGTGGATTGGAAGTTGTCTTTTGAAAAACATTTTCTACTAAGGCTTAACATTTACATGAAAAAAACCCACAACATTTTAACAACTTTTTCTCATTGTATTTGTTCTCTATGCTTGTTCTAGGGAACGAGCTTGTTGTCAGGAATGCTTCCAGATCAGTATAACTTAGAATATTTGTATGCAAAACCAAATTCTACTAGTTATGCTTATCTGGTTTAACATGCAATATACCACCAAGTAAGACAGCATGAATTTGAACACAAAAACTGCACTGGTGGAAGTAGGGTAGTGCTCATAAAATAACTCAGAGCTAAAGCAAGAGCCAACCACAAAAGATGTATGGTGATGGGTGAGCAGCTACAAGTACTTACACACTTTCAAATTTTCAATGCAAGCTGCTGCCGAGGGAATAAATGCTTTTATACTGAGCTGTGTTTTGGCTAAAACCTTCTCACTGCTTACAGAGGCAGACAACACTCTTTCAATGGGCAGTCTATTATAGGTAAGTTAGGCATCACAACAATCACAGCAATTAAGTTGAAGGCAGCTTGCATGATTTGAACCAGCTGTTATCCAGTCTGCCAGGTTCTAGCTTCTTATAGAGTCTTTGGTAAGAAGTAGTTTTCATGCCCATTTTAGACACTTGGCAGTGGATTAACTGCATCTGTACAGACTGGCAATACTCCACACGTGCATAAGGTTGAATTCAGGAAGACAGGCAATGGCTACCTCTGTATTGTCTTCAATACATTTGCTAAGTAGTGCCTTATGATGTTTCAGAGCAGTGGACACCCCATGTGCAGTGTGAGTATCTGAGGATTTGGTCAAAAACCTGAAGAACATCAGCATATGGCTTAGAGTCAATCCAAGAGGCTTTCTGGGATGTGAAGACTGGGTTCCCCTGCAGTAGGAAACAATCTTCCTAAGAGAAACCAAATGACTTTTTGAACAATAAAGCAGGTAAATCCTCCCTACTGAAAAATACTACTACACATATATCATATGATCTTTTCCTTCACTCTTAGCCTTGTTGCTTTAATTCCATTAGGAAAGATATCCTTTTGTATACATTTCCCAATAGTAAACAGCTGATGACATACTTACCATCTTTCCCTTGGACTTTCAGAAAAAGTTGTTTCTGAATTTGCTATTTAGTTTGTGACAAGGTTTTGAGTATGTTTCATGGAATTATTGCCCTTAGAAATTTATGAAAAATGACATGTGCAACCCTAAAGAAAGAACTTCTGTGAGGCAAGTTCTGATTTCATACCAGCAGTCCCCCAAAAACCTAGAAATTAAAAAAGCCACAAGTCTTTGTGTTGGGGAGTTTAAGATTGTTGTTTCTGCTTTGTGAGATGTAGACATTTCTGAGTCTTGCTACAGATCAAGTGTACAAATAATTTAAGATTAAAACACAATAGGCTCGTTGAACTACATTCAGATATCAACAGTTATTCTGAGCCATTCTGACAACACCCACAGCTTGATGCTCTATTTAGTCAGCATGACTACTAGGTCATCTATGTAGGTGGTGGTTGAGTGGTTAAGACAAGACATCATCTATGACTGCCAAAAACTGACTGTTCATTGTGCATACCCAGACATGAGCTCAGAACCAAGAGAGAGCTTCAGAGAAAACAAGCTTTACAGTAGTGGTTCAAAAAGCACTTAATGTAAAATTGTAAATGCATGACACAAGGAAGTACTAAAGAATAATGTGCTGAAAATAAGGCATAAGGAATTTATATATGAAAGACATACATATTTTTTCATACCTGAAGTTAATTAATTTCCAGATAATTCTACTTTAGAAATCAGTAACAGATGGACAGCCCATTAGGGAAGAAATTCAACCTTAGTTACCTTTTCCAGAGGCAAACAGTCCAGATTTCAGAGCATCTGCAAACTGGAATCTCCAAATACACTCCAGTTTAGAAAATAAAAAGGATTCCACCTCAGAGCAGAACTAGTCCTTCAGTATTATGCTGGTTGGTACAAATCTGTAATTCTGAAAGAGAAAATAGATAAGCTTATTGTGTTACCTGCAGTCAAGGTTACTTTCCCAACTGTGTCCCTTGGAAGTCCCAGTTCATCTTTCCTTTTTGGTGTTTTTCACTTGTGTGTCTTCTTGTTTTTCCATTTATTAGCAATTTCATTCTGTTCCCTTAGCCTAAACACTTTCAAGATAAAAGCCAGCAGTTACTCTCTTCTTATATTCTTAAAAGCCTGTATCACTTTCAGCTCTTTCTACTTCTCTTTAGTTATCTTAAATACTGAGGCCAAAGTCTAATCAATTCCCCTACACAGCCAATGAAGGGTGCACCAACTGCTACTGTGGGTATTTAACATCTGCACCCCAGGCAAACTCTCTTGAAGACTCCAAATGTAATTTTACTGTAAAGTGAAGAAGCTTAGGGCTTGACTGCTGTAATAAATCATAACTAATTATGCTAAGACATAGTGCATGAAATTAGCTACTCATCTAATGTCTGTGACATCTATTAATCTATATGTTGGTTTATTACTTGCATTCCGATTTTTATTAAGACAAGTCAGCTTTTCCCTACAGGAGCACTAAACAGCTGTTCCTTAATTCCCAAACTAAAATCTTCCAAATTTCTTTATCAAAGGAGACTTTGGTGCTCCTTTGCAGCTCCAGTGGGATAAGCAGGTATCCCAGCCCAGGCAAGATGTTTGCAGGGTCAGTGGTCAAACAGCCCGAAATCAGACAGGATAGATAACCTGTGGATCAAATAATTCTGCCTGAAGACTTTGTGAGCAACTTGCTACCAATTTACTGTGAGCAATTTACAATTGCACTCAAGTGAACCTCCATTTTTCAACATAACTCTTTTCATAGGTATATATTTATGCTTGTGGGAATCACTTCCGGATGTCACAAAATTGCACAGTACTCATCGTCATCAAACACATCTGTGAAATGTCACAATTTCTCCCAGATCTTCTATTCACAATTTCTATCGGATTACATTCACAGACTCCATATTGTATAGCAACTATATGGAAGATTAATAAGCAATGGTAGATTTAGTAGCATGCCCAGTTATTAATGCATCTAAATTATTCCATATTTATTGATGCTTCTAATGTTAAAAAATTATATTTATGTAATGTCCTGGAATATATTTGGGTGCCTTGCAAGAACCGTATCAGTGCTGGCTATAAATCAGTCTTTCCAACACCTCCCCCAGGTGTGCCTCTCAGATTCCTTACTGCTCCACAACAGCTGAAGTCAGGCAGAGGACAAGGGACACTAGCCTTACCAGTCAGACACACTGGGTTATGCAGCTGCATGAAGAATAGGGGAAAAAAAATGCCTCCTGGTATGAGTCACTGTTAAGAAACCATGAAAACCTTATCCACATACAAAGCATAATCTGCAACACACCAAACACAACATCTGTTTTGAGAAATGGATATCATGATCAGTCCCACAGGCTTCGAGTCAGCAAATTAGTCAAGAATTTACTTCTGTGAAGCATTTGAGCCTTTTTGTAGATTCAAAGCTATTGAGATCCTAACTGCTCTGCTTGCACCTATATGGTCTGAGGTTTATTTCAAGAGATGAGCAGCAGAACATGGGCTGCAGGGGTGGTCTCTGTGAGGACAGGCCAGGGCTGCTTCATGTCAGACATACCCCAACACAGCTGGCTCCAAGGGATCCTCCACAAGGTACAGCTGAGCCCAGCAGCCAAGCTGGTGGCATGTCTGGGAGGAAGAGGTGCTCCATAGCAAGTCCTTGCTGCAGCTGGTGGCGAGGCCATGCTGGAGCAGGGGAAAACCATGAGAACAAAGAAGCAGCAGAAAGGAACTGCCATGTCCTGGTGGCAACCCCTACAAGACCACCATGACTCTGTCAGTCGTGGCCTCACTGGGAAAACTGAGCGTGACCTACGGTGAGAGGGGGGAGAAGAGGAGTCTGGAGTGAAGGTGTGAAGTTTCACATGAGTTTTCTTGCTCCTAATTTTTCAATTTTCTTTCTTCCCTGTCCCACATCCATCCACTCCCCTTCCCACCCTCTTATCTGGTCTCATTTTTTCTAATCAGTTTTTAAATGTTCTTATTAAATATTCAAACAATATTTAAAATTATCAATTCAGCTATCACCACAAATTATCATTCACCGTATTTATCACAAACATGATAAATGCAAGCAAAGAATTCGTCTATTTTTATGTTTCAAACACATTAAAAATGTGTTTTCTATGGAAGTTACATACAGAGAGTTAATTAAGAAATGCAGTTGAAATAGTAACTTTTTTAAAGAATAGATGATATTTAAATCTGAGGAGATATTCTATCACACAAGACTTTTTTCCAGCATTTCCTGTGAATAACTAAAATTCATGTAAAATGAAGACGCAAATAGATATAGCTGAGAAAAACATTATTGATAAACCTGTAATACACATTATCTACAGTTGTCTTCCCACTATTTCAAATAAATGTTACAGCTCTTTTCTGGTTTCTCCTGATATTCCCTGATCAAAGTAATAAAAATTCTGCTCATTTTGTAATTTCTTTGACGATTTTCTGTTGCCTTAAGCTGTTCACGAGAGAAGATCACAACATGCAGGCCAAAGTCACTAGAGAATTTAAGCACACGTCTAATTTTACAAATTATCATATCACAACAGAGGAAGATGAACACAAGTTTAAAATTTCAAAAGAACTTTACTTTTTAGTCTCACCCAAAACATATCCAGAGAGTCTCACTAAAAATAATGTAGCTTGCTCATTATCTGTAAATTTCAGAAGCTTCCTTTTTCTTTAGTAATTTTAAAAAAATGCTCCTCAAGGCATCTGTGCCACATGCTAGTAGGGAAAAAAAGCAGTAACTAAGGTCCCATTGCTTGTCATTGTGGTTATCTGTTCTCTTTGACATTAGCCACTATAACACAGTCTAATATGTCGTAGTAAAATCAATTTAATTTAACTATGTAAAATAATTTTGCTGCTGATCTTCTGTATATTTTAGATCTCTCCCCAGACTTTCAGTTCCAGTGAAGCATGAATGTTATTTTGCCTGTATAATTGAGAACTCCTATTCTAAAACAAAGTTCATTGAATTGGTACCCAAGTGTAAATGTAATTAGCAACACAACTTTTATAATTACTAGAACATCTGTGCATAGTGCAAAATGTTTGGTGATTCCATTTATTGCATTTTTATTCTGTACATAATGTCTTCCTAAATATAATGTGCTTGGCAAGGTTTTCTGTGTTCTATTCACAGCACTGGAAATAGTGGAAATTCAAGCATTTCATTGTTACATCAAATAAAGTCCAATTATAATACACAAAACTAAGTCTGCAAAGGTAATCTCCAAATCATATATTTGTTCCTTTGAAAATTTATCAAAGAGGATTGCCTAACTGTAATTGCATTTTTTTTAAGAATGTAGGAAATTCCGTGGAGTTATTAATCTGTGAAGGTTTTCTCAGAAGCTGTTCTTTCCCCTTTTAAGACAAAACACAAAGGAGATGGCTGAGAATTTATTTCACACTTGTGTACCATGCAGGGCAGAAAGCCATTAGATCCCACCAGGTCCCACAGTTGTGCACCTTCAGGTTCTTTAGATGGTCATTAACCTGTTCTCCTACACTGGAGGATGCTTCATTCTCCCCGCTTTCATCTACTGTGGCCTTTGTGTTGAGGCTGGAGCAGTTGCCAGAGAAGACTGATGTGAAGAAGTCATTGAGAACCTCAGCCTTCTCAATATCCTGCATAGCTAGGTCTCCTGTTTCCTTCAGGAGAGAGCCTACATTTTCTTTGGTTGTCCTTTTATCCCTAACATACCTATAGAAACTTTTCTTCTTGCTCTTTACATCCCTGGCAAGACTTAATTCCATCTGGGATTTGGCTCTCCTCATCTGAACCCTAGCTCCTCAGACAACCTCTCTGTAATCCTCCCAGGATACCTGCCCTAACTTCCACCTCCTGTACGCTTTTTTTGTCTTTTACCTTTAAGACTGTCATGGAGATGTTGACACCACTTAAAGCCTTACTCACAATTTAAAAGTTGCTCACAAATGAAGGTTTGGTACAAAAAGTACCTCCAAAACACAAAAAGGAGAAGAATTGTTATAGAAATAATGGACATTTGACCAGTTTTTATTGAAAAGAACATCTATAGTTCAGCCTTTGACCTCTACATGAAGAATCTGAAAGTCGTTTTACTGATACTCTGAGAACAACCAGCAAGGAACATCTTTCCTATCTTACAACCTGACAAAGAGGCCAGTTCATACAGTATGTGAGATCACAAGCACTTTGACATTCTTTGTGAGAAGTCACCAAAAATGCAGGCACTTTTGTAACCTGGTCTTGGAAATTCCTGCACTGGTTCTAAAATAAAATAATCTAAGTCACGACACGGAGGGTATTTTCTATGCACACTAACCGTGTCATTCTTGGGCAAATACATGAACAAGATAACTTTATCATATAAGATACATATAAATATCAGTGATAAATGTTTACTATATTTTCTAAGTGGTTCATACGCAGGAAAGGATGAGGCAGTTGTGACATAATGTGTGAACTGTATTGTGAGAAAACATATCTGTTTATTTATACATTTATTTATAAATTTGTGCCACTTATGACTACATTCAGAACTCAATGTATTTTTTTGGTCTGAAAAAAGTTGTTCAGCTGAACAATTCTAGAAAATACTTATGTGGTAAAAATTAGATTTTCACCAGGACAAAATAACTAATTATAATTATTAGAAGGGTTTCTCTCTGAGGCTGATGAATTTTTCATTTAATATACCTATACGGTTCTGATCATACCACCACCACATGGAAAATTCAACCTAAATTCACAGAATGTTTTAACTGAAAGCAAAATACATAGGTAAATGAGATTATATGTTCCTTTTACTAATCAATTAATGATAGAAAAAGGAGGGTCCTTTGTTTAATTCCTTCATCTTTCAGAGTGGCCTTGCACTCAGACTACTAAAAAAAAACCAAACCTAGAGATCATGTTCAGATACTATGCTATGCAATGAATTCAGTCTTATCTGGAACAATGTCCCATTTTACGCTACAGTTTGAAAACTATTGAAAGACAGAACTTATTTACAGAATGGGAGAAATAGAACATTCAGTGATTAGGGCATTTCACCAGAGAGGTGGGCTGTCTATCCAGCTGCTCTAATTTAGATGATTCATACATAAGGGAACAGTTTCAGTACAAAATAATCAACTTCTTACAGAGAATAAAAACAACAACAATGACAAAAAAACACACACACACACAAAAAACACAAAAAAAACAACACAAAAAACCCCAAACAAACAACCAAAAACAACTAAAAAGGCTCATCAACACGGATGCAATTTATTTTTGTCTTGGTATAAGCTGAAATATTAGTTATTCCCTTATCCATAATTGTATTATTCACAATGAAGTTATTCTCTCTCTCCCTCTTATTGCTTAAGGATTATTCAGTTTCATGCCTTTAACTGTTCCTAGTGCCAGTCTCTCTCTAACTTTTAATTCCTGAGAACCAAGAAAATAAAAAAATGCACATTCATTTAAAAGAAATTAATGTCTGTCCATGAGCTGTTTAATTAATAAATGTGAGATTTACAAGTCCATCATCATTAGAACTCTCCTTTGATTGTTCTCAGCATGCTCCTGATAAAAATTATATAACTGCTATACTCCACTGATCATAGGAAGATAGATATATAGCCCTGTATTGAAAGTCTATCTGTGTTTCTATCACTTGTGCAAGGGATCATAATTATATGCTGCAGAAAATGAATTAATGGAATAAATGAAGTATGCAGATATCTGTCAGCCCTGACAAACAACTTTGCTGTTCAATTAGCATAACTCCATCCTTTATTAAAGAACTGGGATTACTCATCACAGTTAAATGCTTTATTTATTCGGGATGCTCATTTATAAAACAGGCCTAGAGAAGTATCAATTTATTTCCCTGAAGCCTCTTAGCAACAGAAGTTGGTGTGGTTATGTACAGAAGATGGTTTGTACATGTTTTTAATACTGTGGGCTGCATCTCTAATCCATTCTGTTTTGTGAGCTGCGTCTTTGCCCATTCACATGATGTGACATTCCCATGGCAACTAGCATAACTGCCAACATGGAAAAATACTAGTGGCGTACTTAATGCGTTTTAACTTAGCAGTAAGCACATCATCCCTTTTGGGGGTGAAATGCAGTCAAAGCAGCCACAGTTTGCAGTGAGTTGCAGAACATACCAGTACCTTACATGAAAGGAGCAGACAGGAGTACTCTGTGACTCCTCAAAGTCTCCAAACTCACTAGGAGGTTTTCTGCATACTCTATGCTGCAAAGGGACCTTTAAAGTCCTTTCCAACCCAAAACATTCTATGATAAAATACCACCAGCAGATGATTCCTAGAAAGAAGGACTTGATTATAATTATAGGCTTGGTTTCGGTATTCACTGGTTTTGGTAGTAGCCAAGAAATGCTGCCTTTTGACAGTGTGCAGAGTGCAGCACACCGGAGAGGGCTCCATGCTCAGAAACCCTCCCCAGCCTTGAAAACTCCCCTCCCTGCTTCTCTTCATGAAAGCTGCTCTACACATAGTGGGTTTGAAGCACCAGTCCTCAAAGCACAGGATAGGCTGAATATCTTACACTGACATCTTGAATAAAAAATATGTGAAACCTTGGTCCCTCTTGGACAGACGAGAGGAGACAAGGTAAATATGGCATGCAATAGTTTAAGAACCAGAAGTTTAAAAGTCTTCAGTGCAACCATGATCATGTTGTCTCATTTCAGGTATTTATGCATGTCTCTAGGACTGTTTTGTGTCTCTCACTGTATACTAGCAAACACAGAACAGGAGAAAAACAAAACTGCATATCAGGTGTTTTAAAATAAACATATAAATCTACATCAAGGTTTCAGGATAGATAAAATGGCTTAGAAGTTATTTGTGCCCACATTAGAGATCAATTTGATAGCATAAATTGAAAATAATTGGTAAACATAAATAAAGACTATGAGAACATTATGAAATGAAAAAAATACAGCTAACTCTTTAATAGGAAAATAGTTCTCAAAAAAAAAAAAAAAATCACTTCAGAAATGTACTGAACCATTCCTACTATTTATCCTTATCCTCTGCTGCCATCCGGTGGCCATGTAATTCAAAAGACTGTTAATATTGAACAGGTTTAGGAGCGTGAGCTAAAGAACCTGAAAAGTCGTGACCTTTAGCAAGAGACAGACGAAACAGCCAATCTTAGGTGAAGCACTGTGTTTTCAGGCAAGGAATACTGACAGTAAATTAACAGTCAGCAATTTTTTTAAGTACAACTTTTAACAAAACATAGGACAAACTGAGGCAGCTGCAAAGCCAAGTTCTTCCGTCATAAAGAGGGATGTCTAAAATAAATGGGATAAATCAGCATTTGGCTGCATCTCACTCTCTCCATTGCCTACAGGGCAATCCTCTAGGCACCTGACATTTAGATAAGGTCACACAGAGAGTTCAATCCCACCCTGAGAGACAAGCCAAAACAGCAGACCTTTATGGCACATCTGCACAAGGACATGCCTGGCACTCAGTAGTACACAAATGTCAGGGAAGAGCAGACTATCCATAAGGCAAAATTATTAATTCTATTTTTAAGCTGCTAAAACCATGACATCTTTTAGCAGCTGTCCAACTTCAGATAGAAAAGCTTCTACCTCATTTTTATAGGAGGAACAGTTCAAAATTATGTCTTGAGTTAAATCAAGGCATTAGGAGGAGTATCACTGCCACAGGACGCCAGGGCTTAGGACACTGATAACAGAAGACAGCAAAAGGCTGCTTTTCTTCAGCCTGCACTTGTGGAAAAGAAATCTGCTGTACTCTGCCATATTTATATACATGATTGTTGCTGCAAGAGAAAGAAGGGTGGTCAATTGTCACAGTTGCCCATTTTTTTTTAGTTCAATTTCACTACTTTGCTGCTTTGACTCGTAGGACTATCAAAAGTGGGTAATGGTTTCTCCCTGCCAAATGAGGACACAGACCACTTCTCTCTTTACATATGTCTGGAAATATGTGTTTCAAAGAAAGTAATGGTCAGTGGAGGAACAGGTACAAGTGTTCTTCCTGAGAGACAGAAAAAAATTTATACACATGGAGTGGAGAGTCTTAGTTTGGACAAAATAATTTTGATGGAGAAAAACAGCTGATGCTCCTGTAAATAATGAGTTGAAGGTTCATTCATGGGCAGCTTCTGTCACCACAGATCCAACATGAAAAAAAAAAAACAAAAACAAAATAAAAGAAAAAGGCAAGAAAACACTAGAGAAACAGACAGGTATTTTTTTACCATAAGAGAAGTAAAAAAGGCTGTGATTTCTATAAAGCAAGAAACAGAAGCAAAGAGATCTCTGACACCTTCAGGCCAGAAAACTGGGCCAAATCTTGATTATCTTAGACAACACACTGGAATGAGTCATTCGAAATGGCGGTTGTAGAGGATGAAAAACACAACCAGAACTGCATAAAATATACACAGTAATGGCTGTTCTGTTCTGTTCATATACCCAACCTTGCCTGGAAGCCATCAGAGTTAATTTAACTGGGATTCACTGGTGAGAAGACATTCAGGTAGTGACAGAAAACAAAACTCATCTGGAACATTGACAAGAAAAGTCACAATTTGCTACAAGATTGGATGAAATAATAAAGTTGATAGGAGAGGATCTCCTATCTGAGTATGACTAGTCTGGATTCAGAGTAATAATACAACATAACAGGAAATTTTTTTTCATTATTTATTGGCATTGTAACAGATGCACAAGAATCTTGCTCTGGTGGGATGTAGGAAATGTGTCCTACACAGTCATGGGTAGAAATTTGCTTATTTTTCTTTACTCTTTCATTTTGCTGCCAGCTGGCTATAGGTCCTCCTTTTTCTTCTCCCCTGTACTAAGTGCTAATATGCTCTCTGGTTCCTACATTTTCCTGTTCTTTCATTTCCAGTTATTTTTCATGTTAATTCTGCAATGGCACCATCTGGCTGCCAAGGCACTTCCTCTGTCATGTTGTGTAGGAGCAACAATCCCAATGTCTGCCATTTAGGAGAACAGTGATTTAGCACAGAGTTCCCGCAGAAGAGTGAATGGTTTTTTTCAGTTATGTTCTGAAAAAAGGCATTCCATCTTGATGACCTTCTGGCCCTTCCATAGCTCCTAGTCAAGAGTTCTTTAGAATGATTTCTAATAAAGAACCATCTGACCGTGTGACTGATATTATTTTGATTAGGCTGAATTGCCAGAAATATAATGTGAAAAACTCTGATGTACTTGTGAAAACCAATGTATAAATAAGTGATTATCAAATGAAGATACAACAAAACTTTCTTTGCATACCACTAGCTAAGGTGAATTTCTGCAGCATATAAAAATCTGACAGTTCTTAGGGATCACACTCAATAAAAGATAGTTTTGTAATCTTGTTTGTACAGAAATTCAAATGTCAAACCTAGAAGAATTTTTATTTCTTCTTTGTAAGATATATATTATTTTATATACTTTAGGTATTAGAACTTGATTATATTTTTAACACTCCTTTATACTATTCATCATGCCAGAATCTTCTGACATCTTCAGAGAATAAAAGGTTTCAGCAGGTTAGCTGAATTTATGTGGCACTGCAACAGATCATTTCCTCCTAGTAGTTTGTCAGTTTCATACAAAGCAAGGAATGTGCAGGCACAAAATGATCTTCTAAAAGATTTTTTAAGCATTGTAACTCTTTGTTGAAAAGTTTTCTGTTTGTATATATATATTTACATACACACACACATATCAATCAAAAGCAATCTATATAATAAAAACAAATTAAAGAAAAACTCTCTCCATAAAGCTTGGCCTAACCTCCATCCCTTAATTTTATTTCCATCATCTATATTTGTTATTGCCTTAAAAAATTGTGTTTATTATTAATCAGTTGTTCAACATGCAGGCAATAGGTCTATGCAACCGTTTTCTGCGTTAAGATCTTTGATTTTGAGATGTCATACAATTTGTTTGTATAGCTTTATTGATAATCACAGTAGCATCTGAGTAGTCCCTAGTCATTAAATTGTTTGGATAAACAACTGCAAAGTAGGGAAATAGTATCCTTCAGATCTTACAGATAATGATGAAAGTAAGAAATAACTGCCCAAAAGCCTATTTTTCTGTCACTACTCATCCTGTTGAATGTGCTGATTTCTCTGCTAACAGTACTTTCCAAATGGTACAGTAATCACAAAAAACACTCTGAATGAAAAATATTACTTAAATAACTAAGAAATCATTCAAAAATACACACATAAAAAATCATTCCTGTTAGTCAGTAAAGAGAGATGGGGAGATTGAGTTAAGGTTCAAATTACAGATAGCTCAATATACTAATCTAATAGTTTTGCTCATATGTATTCAGTTTTGGTAATAAAGTATGCTACTAAGGCTGCAGGGCACTGCACAGATAAAAAAAAAAAAAAAAAAAAAAAAAGAAAAAAGACTAAGTAAGCCAAACGAGAGTTTGTAAATGTTTTTCAGCTACTACATAAAAGTTTTAATATAAAGCTAGAAAAATAAAAGCACACGGATTTATCTCAGCAAAGATGTCACTGGTACCAGCACTTCTATTGTTAAAAATTCCACTTAATTCTGAAAAATACAACAGGCAACAGCGTACAGTACAAAACCACTTCTTAAACTTCTCCTGAATTAATCTAGGTCTTTTAAAAGGTAAGAAAGAATTAGACCCTAAGGGCCAGATCCAAAATGGAACTTCATCTAGGAATTTAAAATTATACTTACATGGACACTGCAACCTTCCACGCTCAAGCTGCTGTCTGGCTCTAAGGGTCTTTCTCCTCTGTAGAGGAGAGCCAAAAAGTGCTATTTTTTGTGCCTTGCACCTTGGGGCTCTTGCAGCAAAACCACTGTTTAAACAAACTTAGTGACTGTGGTATATTCAGATCACAGAACTACCTTCAGATGGAAGACAGTTAACTGGAAGAGGTCTACTCTCTCTTTTCCAAGATGTGTGCAGAGGCTGGAAATGGAGTACCTGAAGACCATGTTGCTCTAACTGCATTAAATTCAGTCATGGGACAGAAGGGTCAATCCAAAGAACATTTCACTGCCAAAAACAGGATCAGAATGGGATAGACTGGACTTGAATATGTAGACACATGGCAAAAATATAGATGTATACTGAAAAAATGTTATGAGATCTAATGATCTCTCAAAGCATGGTGTAGGACTCCTAGTGACGGCTCCATTATGCTTCTGTAGTCCTAATAGGATGTAAAATTCTTTCTGTAATACTTTTTTAAAACTCAAATTTTTCTGCTTCTGAAATCTCCATGTAAAATCTAAGTAGGCTGCATGCAACAGTTTTGATTTTAAAAGAGGGGTTTGAAGTTTGTTTGATTGTTAGCTCTTCCAGTCATGCTTGGTTAAACAGGGATGAGTAAAACAAAGCAGAAAATAACCATTTTGTTTCAAAGGATACACACTTCATCAGAATGCCATCTGACAGTCACGCAGTCCGTTCACAATGCCACGTTTTTGTGGACAGACTGACTAAAACATACTTTGCCTTGGGAGTTTCTAAAGTGAATAGAGAGCACAGGCATTTTCATCTGAAAAGAATTCATCCAAGTATTAAGGCATTCCTTCAGAAGAAATGCTGACAACTCTCCCGAGAGCTTAACATCTGTAGAAAGGTGTTTCCCCTTCCTTTTTTTTTTTCTTTTTTAATTTTGATTAGATAACATGTACTTTATTTTTCAGTTTATTTAAAGGGCGTTGTTGAATTTCTGCAACGGCCCTATGCAAGGACAAATTATAGATCTTACGTGCTTTCAAATCAGAGGGCTCTGGGGCCATGAAACACTGTCTTTTGTTTTGGCCTGTTAGCACATCAGCCCATGGAACACAGGCAGCCTCTTTTGACACTGCAGCCTCTAGGTCAGCTGGTAGAGTGGTGAATCCAAGCCATCCTGAGTATACCTTTCTGAGCAGTTTGTATTTATTTCAATAGCTTGAGGACTATGTGGCAGTTAAAAAATGCAGGCTCTGCACAGAACTTTCTGCAGGTACAAGTGAACAAGATGTTGAGTCTTCACTCACAGAAACAGAATTGGAAGAGCTACAGGAACAGATGTCTGTGTGCAGTTCCATCATGGTCCTGAATGCTTCACTGGAGTTCTCTTGAGTATCTTTGTCTCCCGATAGTCAATGTGGCTAAATGTTCACACATCAAAGTGTTCTTTTATTCTAAAAACAAGGATTGACATATTGCCTAACCTTTTTTCTTCCTCTAGGAGCTTTTCATATACTGTTAAGTAAACAGGAGGCTGGGCTAGAAACTACCTGTGGTCTCTTCCAACTTGATTCCCAGGATCCTATTAATCTAATCATGGTCAAAAACAGGTTGATGGCTTATTTACAGGTTTTTAGATCTAGTCTATTGGCTGTTGTCACAATACTTATACTACTGAATAATGAACATATTCACACAGACAGATTTTTCAGAATCTCATAGGAGGCACTTGGCGCAAGCACTGATCTTACTTCAGTGTTTTAAAATTCCACATGCCATTGATGCTTGCAATAGCACATCTATAATTGCAGAAAACCTTGACCTATATACATTCAACTATGCCTCCAACTGAAAGACACCAAAGCCTGAATATAAAAATCAATCTGAAATAGCCTCTACACCTTAGTTTTATCTCATGATCCCTGTTTGACAAGCTACACGTTTCTCAAATTGCAGAGGTGGGGAGATAAGGAGTAGAAATCATAAAAGGCATAAAAGAACAGGAGAAAAAATTATGCCAATAATATCACTGAATCTTCATCAATGCACAGAGTGAGACATTTTACACCAATGCTCCTATGCATTTCTCTTTCCTTTTGGTCTGTTACAGTGCTGCTTCACTTCTGAAAAGAAACTATATTTAGGATGACTGGCTGCCAGATACAACCATTCCCAGTTGCCAGTTCCACATTCAAATGACATTACTGCCCTGTGGCCAAGGAACTAAACTGGGACCACAGGATAAGAATATTTATCTTGTATCATGACAAATACGATCATACTACTTTGTTTACTCAGAAATTCCATCTAAAAGTTTTGCACAGTGTCCTGGTGTGAGCCAGGATTAAGCCAATTTTTCTTTTTACTGATTTTTTTTTCCTTCAGTAAGCTTTCTTGTAACTAGCAACTGTGTGTTCTGCTAGGCTGATAAGACAGTGGAATGTTTTTCTAACTACTGAGGCTTCAAGGTTACACCTTCACTCCGCCGGCTCAGACACTATGGGGAGATCTCTGACCCCCCCGTGGGAGGCTGAGTTAGACAGACAGCAAAATTGGCCAAAGATATTCCATTCCATATATCTACGTAAGCTCAGAGGAAGGACAGAGATCTTAGAAGACAGCTTCCTCTTCTTCTCGCCGCTCTCTTCCGTCCATGGCCGGCGTCCGGGGAGGACTCTGCTCATCCATCACCGCCGACCCTTAGGCTCGAGCTCTCCTGACCCTCATAACTCTCCGCTTTCTCCAGCAGCGGCTCCGGGATTTCTCGGGACTTTTGCCAGTTCAGGGGAGTGCTGTGGGAGTTGCTGGGGGTGGGGGGAGGCGAGAGGCTTTTGCCCATATCTGAATATATATCTGTATATAATTGTATATATTTTCTTGTGTGATTCATTAGTGTTTTAATTAAAGCTGTGTAGTTTAGTTTTCAATCCAGCCAAGTCTCTCTCCTTTTCTCTCTCTCCTTCCCTGACTGGGTGGGGGGGGGAGGGGATCGAGAGCATTGTTGTCGGACCTGAGTCAAACGGTGACAACAATTTAATTGGCGCCCAACGTGGGGCTTGATTTTAAGCCCAGATTACACATTTTCATCAATTGGGAGTGTCCAAAATTCCATCTCTGAAGGGAGGAATCCCTCAGAGAGCAATGAGCAATAATTCTGCTGAGTGTCCTGACGGATTGAAAACTGAACAGACACTTGCTGCAATGAATCTATTGGATCTTTTTCCAAACCTGCAATTGTACATGTGGTATGTAGCTGAGGGCATTCTGCTCTTTGTAGCTGCTCTTGTGATTCTTTTGTGGTTTATTGACAGAACTGTAGCCATAATCAACCGTATCATTACCAGCCTAGTGATCCTAGGGATGATGATACTGTTCTCTATGGGGTCACTGTATGTGTACGGTTACACTGCTAGTCCTACTGGTACAACTCCTAAAGTGAATGAAACGGTCCATGTTGGTAACAGCAATAGCTGGTTCAATTTTACCTCTCCATATTCTCTCAAGCTGAATCTCCCAGCTCTTGATGTGAATAGCATGGTTGCAGTGGGGATGTTTTTGCTGAATGTTTATAATATATTGTGGATGCGTAGGACCAGATGTTGTTCTGCTCACTGCCACTCCCCCACAGGCAATGTTGCTGCCACTGCTGCTGCCAACACCACTGCTGCCAATACCACCACTCCTGCTGCTACAAAAACAACTGCTTCTACAAAGAAAAAGCCTGATCCATCGCGAACCAAGCTAGTTAACCCTGTGACTAGGAGCAAGGCAAAGACAAAAGCAGCAGAAAGTGAGGGTGAGGAAGAAGAGGATCCTAATACAGTTGATGGAGCAGGTGCCTCTCAGACAGAGGCTGATGGTGAGGAAGGGAAGGATTCTAAATCAGATGATGGAGCAGGTCCCTCTCAGACAGATAAAAAACCAGACCACTCTCAGACAAATAAAAAATCAAGCCACTCTCAAGCAAATAAAAGAACAGCAGGTCCTCCTCAATCAGATGACGACGATGACCTTCCCACCCTTTCTCATGAAAGAACTGCGCCTCATGAGAAAGGACTTCACCCGCATTGATGGTGAGGGAATCCTTCCTTGGCTGCTCCGATGCTTTGATAGTGGTGCTGAGACCTACAATGTGGATGAGAGAGAAGCCAAGCAGTTGGGATCCCTGGCCAGAGATGCTGGTATTGACAGAGCACTTAGTAGTAAGACAGGAACTACTACCCTGTGGGACCGACTTCTTTCAGCTGTGAGAGAGAGACATCCCCACAAGGGTGACATCGGATGGCGCCGAAGCAGAACGCCCACTCTCGAGAAAGCCATCACCTACTTGAGAGAGATTGCTGTGCGAGAAGTGATCTATAATAACGATGGAATCACAGATCCTGATGATATTGAGTGTGACACGCAAATGTTCCGGAAGTTTGTTCAGGCTGTACCAGCAGCGCATGCCCATATATTCTCCTTCATGGGATGTTTTGAAGGTTACGAAAGACCAACTGTACGTGAGGTAACTGTGAAAGCACGACAGTATGGAGACATCCTCTCTGATTCCCTTTACTTCCAAACCTCAGCCGTTAAGAAAATGGTTGACAGGAAGTATAAGATGCCAAATGGAAGTAAACTCCAGACTCTTCCTAGAGACAACTGGTCACGTGTTGCAGCCATTAAGAAGAGACGTCCTGCTACGAGACAGCAGCAAGGAAGACAGGACTCACTGCGACGCCACCTGTGGTCTCTCTTGAAAAATCATTTTAGAGAGGACATGAGAGTCTGGGACAAGAAACCCACTGATATGCTCCAGTTACGTGTGCAAGAGCTTCTAAACAGAACAAAGCCAGGAGATGGTTCTTCCAAGAGGAAGGTTGCACCAGTCAACAACCAGGATGGTTCATCGAGCTCTAGTGCTCAACCCTAGGGATGCCCTGCCTCCAGCCAGGAGGAGGAGAGGGACAACCGAGTTTATTGGACTGTGTGGATTCGGTGGCCTGGCACATTAGAACCACAAAGATATAAAGCTTTGGTGGATACTGGTGCACAGTGCACTCTAATGCCATCGAATCATAAAGGGACAAACCCTGTCACTATCTCTGGAGTGACAGGAGGTTCTCAACAACTGACTGTTGTGGAGGCCGGTGTGAGCCTCACTGGTAAGGAGTGGCAAACGCACCCTATAGTGACTGGCCCAGGTGCTCCGTGCATCCTTGGCATAGACTATCTCAGGAAAGGATACTTCCGTGACCCGAAAGGGTACCGGTGGGCCTTTGGTATAGCAGCTGTAGAGACTGAGGACACTGAACAGCTGCGTACTTTGTCTGGCCTTTCTGATGACCCTTCTGTAGTAGGGTTGCTGGAGGTTGAAGACCAACAGGTGCCAATTGCCACTTCAACAGTGCATAGACGACAGTATCGCACCAACAGAGACTCTGTGATCCCCATTCATAAGCTGATTCGGCAATTGGAAAGCCAAGGTGTGATTAGCAGGACTCATTCACCCTTCAACAGTCCTATCTGGCCAGTGCGAAAGCCTGATGGTGAGTGGAGGCTGACAGTGGACTATCGTGGCCTGAATGAGGTGACACCACCACTTAGTGCTGCTGTACCGGACATGCTAGAGCTTCAGTATGAGTTGGAGTCAAAAGCAGCTAGGTGGTATGCCACTATTGACATTGCTCATGCATTCTTTTCTATTCCCATAGCACCAGAGTGCAGGCCACAGTTTGCTTTCACCTGGAGGGGAGTCCAGTACACCTGGAATCGACTGCCCCAGGGGTGGAAACACAGCTCAACCATTTGCCATGGACTGATCCATGCTGCACTGGAGAAGGGTGGAGCTCCAGAACACCTGCAGTATATTGATGACATCATTGTGTGGGGTGACACATCAGAAGAAGTTTTTGAGAAAGGTAAAAAGATCATCCAAATTCTTCTGGATGCTGGTTTTGCTGTAAAAAGAAGCAAGGTCAAGGGACCTTCGCGAGAGATCCAGTTCCTGGGAATCAAGTGGCAAGATGGTCGTCGCCAGATCCCAATGGATGTGATCAACAAAGTAACAGCTATGGCCCCACCATCAACTAAAAAGGACACTCAAACCTTTTTAGGGACTGTTGGTTTCTGGAGAATGCATATTCCATGTTACAGTGAAATTGTGAAACCTCTCTATGAGGTGACCAGAAAGAAGAATGATTTCAAATGGGGTCCTGACCAACAGAAAGCTTTTGAGCAGATCAAGAAGGAGATTGCGCAGGCAATGGCCCTTGGACCGGTTCGAACAGGGCCAGACATCAAGAACGTGCTCTACACTGCAGCCGGACACAATGGTCCCAACTGGAGCCTCTGGCAAAAAGCACCAGGGGAAACTCGAGGTCGACCCCTGGGATTCTGGAGCCGGAGCTACAGAGGTTCTGAGGCCAACTACACAACAACTGAGAAGGAGATACTTGCAGCATATGAAGGAGTTAGAGCCGCTTCAGAAGTGATTGGCACTGAAGCACAGCTCTTTCTGGCGCCCAGGCTACCGGTGCTGAGATTCATGTTTGAGAATAACCTTTCTCCTGTCCATCATGCCACCGATGTGACTTGGAGTAAATGGACTGCTTTGATCACCCAAAGAGCCCGAATAGGGAAACCTAATCGTCCAGGTATTGTGGAAGCAATTACAAACTGGCCAGAAGGCACCCACTTTGGAATGCCACCACAAGAAGTGGTGAGACGAGCTCAAGAAGCTCCACCATATGATCATCTACCAGAGACTGAGAAACAATTTGCTCTTTTCACCGATGGCTCCTGTCGTCTTGTAGGGAACCACCGGAAGTGGAAAGCTGCCGTGTGGAGTCCTACACGACTGGTTGCACAAGCAGCTGAAGGAGAAGGTGAATCAAGTCAGTTTGCAGAGGTAAAAGCCATCCAGCTGGCTTTGGACATTGCTGAGCGAGAGGGGTGGCCGAGACTCTACCTCTACACTGACTCGTGGATGGCAGCAAATGCCTTGTGGGGTTGGCTAAAACAGTGGCAGCAGAATAACTGGCAGCGAAAGGGTAAACCTATTTGGGTTGCTGACCTGTGGAAAGACATTGCAGCTCGGATAGAGAAACTGGAGGTAAAAGTGCGTCATGTGGATGCACACATACCTCTGAGTCGAGCCACTGAGGAACATCGACACAACCAACGAGCAGATGAGGCTGCTCAAGTGTTCCAAGTAGACTTAGACTGGGAACACAAGGGTGAGCTTTTTCTGGCTCGGTGGGCCCATGGTGCTTCAGGTCATCAGGGCAGAGATGCAACATACAAATGGGCTCGTGACCGAGGGGTGGACTTAACCATGGACACTATTGCACAGGTGATCCATGACTGTGAGACATGTGCTGCAATTAAGCAGGCAAAACGGTTGAAACCTTTGTGGTATGAGGGGAGGTGGTCAAAGTACAAATTTGGAGAGGCCTGGCAAATTGACTACATCACACTTCCTCAGAGCCGCCAGGGTAAGCGCTATGTGCTTACAATGGTGGAAACAAGTACAGGATGGTTGGAGACATATCCTGTGCCTCATGCCACAGCCAGGAATACTATTCTGGGTCTTGAAAGAAAATTTTGTGGAGACATGGTACTCCAGAGAGAATTGAGTCAGACAATGGGACTCATTTCAAAAACAGTCTTGTTACTGATTGGGCTAAAGAGCATGGTATTGAATGGATCTACCATATCCCATACTATGCACAGGCCTCAGGGAAAGTTGAAAGGTACAATGGTCTGTTGAAGGCTACCCTAAAGGCAATGGGTGGTGGAACTTTCAAAAACTGGGATAAAAATTTGGCAAAGGCCACCTGGTTAGTTAATACCAGGGGATCCATCAATCGAGCTGGTCCTGCCCAGTCAGACCTTTTGCATACTACAGATGGGGATAAAGTCCCTGTGGTATGTGAAAGAAACCTGCTGGGTAAAAGTGTTTGGGTCTATCCTGCTTCAGGCAAAGGTAAACCTGTCAGGGGTATTGCTTTTGCTCAGGGGCCTGGACATACCTGGTGTGTGATGATGGAGGATGGTGAAGTACAATATGTACCTCAAGGTAATCTGACTTTGGGAGAGAATCCTTAATTTGACAGCTGGTAAAGTATAGAGCCTGTATGTAACATATGGTATGGAATAAGGGGTGGAATGTCCTGGTGTGAGCCAGGATTAAGCCAATTTTTCTTTTTACTGATTTTTTTTTCCTTCAGTAAGCTTTCTTGTAACTAGCAACTGTGTGTTCTGCTAGGCTGATAAGACAGTGGAATGTTTTTCTAACTACTGAGGCTTCAAGGTTACACCTTCACTCCACCGGCTCAGACACTATGGGGAGATCTCTGACCCCCCCGTGGGAGGCTGAGTTAGACAGACAGCAAAATTGGCCAAAGATATTCCATTCCATATATCTACGTAGGCTCAGAGGAAGGACAGAGATCTTAGAAGACAGCTTCCTTCTTCTTCTCGCCGCTCTCTTCCGTCCATGGCCGGCGTCCGGGGAGGACTCTGCTCATCCATCACCGCCGACCCTTAGGCTCGAGCTCTCCTGACCCTCATAACTCTCCGCTTTCTCCAGCAGCGGCTCCGGGATTTCTCGGGACTTTTGCCAGTTCAGGGGAGTGCTGTGGGAGTTGCTGGGGGTGGGGGGAGGCGAGAGGCTTTTGCCCATATCTGAATATATCTGTATATAATTGTATATATTTTCTTGTGTGATTCATTAGTGTTTTAATTAAAGCTGTGTAGTTTAGTTTTCAATCCAGCCAAGTCTCTCTCCTTTTCTCTCTCTCCTTCCCTGACTGGGTGGGGGGGGGGAGGGGATCGAGAGCATTGTTGTCGGACCTGAGTCAAACGGTGACACACAGGAAAGTAAATTATATCAAGAATATCATCCTGGTAAATATTAGTGCTATTTCACTGACAAAACACAAAGATGGAAGCTATTATTAAAGTGTGGTGTGATTTTGACAATACCTGCAACAAGTTATAATGTAAGGGTTATATCATAAATTTATTGTCTGATTATAATATAACCAGATCCATTTTAAAAACTGAGAAAGTTGTCTACTGTACTACATGAGATAAAATGTTTTGAAAAAAAAATATTCTGAAAAATAGGAGTTCCATATGTGGGAAGCTAGAAGTCTGTCCAGATCATCCTAATCCAGAATCTAAAATACTTCTTCTTTTATTCCAAGGCAGAGGGACATAAGGTATCCCCCCAGGTAAGGCTGCCTTCTCTAGATGAACTACTTCAGCTGAATGGTAACTGTCTGTGCATTTTGATTTCCAGAAGAGCAGTTTTATTTGTTGCAGGCTAGTGATGCGTTATTCAAGAAGTCCAAACCTTTAAGCTAGTGCCTTTATCTTGTTCCTACTCTGACAATCTGTCCTTTGAATGAACAAAGGTAAAATATCACTGGCTGATATTTTGAAAGCAAATAGTGACACACGCAGAACAAAATAAAACATGTTTTCGAAGCCCTTCTGCTTCAGTATCTTGCCAGTTTGAAATGACATACAGTCACCAAAGAGCAACAGCAATGGTGCAGGTTGTGGAAACATAAATAGCAGAATAAATAGCTAAATACACATGCATTTCTATATTGAAAAAAATCCAGACATAAAAGAAGATAGTAAGAGGAAATGCATGGCCATCTCCAAAGCTGAAGCTCCTATTAAGAACAGGGGATAGTAAAAAGAAGCCAACTAGATTATAGGTGGCAAGTTTGCACCAGCCAGAGGGTCTCTTGAAGATAAGTAAAGTAACAAAGTAACAGAATAAAGCAAAGGCTTTCAAGAAATGAGAACACAGTAGTAACACAGGAAGTTACTACCAGACATCTGTATCACAGGGAAAACCTCTTTATAACAAGGAAAAACAGTGAGAGACAATAACAATGTCCAAACCTACAAAACGTGATGTTGAACCTTAACCAAAAGATGGCCCACTCCTATAGAGCAACTCACAAAGTTAAAAGGCTGTCTAGCAAAATAAAGATATCAAAAAAGAAATAATGGAATAATATCTAAGCTACCAAGAAAACCGATCAGTCAGAGATCATTGTTGTGCAACATAATCTCACACATAATAATGGAAGTGCTCGAAAAAAAGATGATAAACTGTAAGCTGGATTTCAAGCAAGATTGTATAATAACTAGTGTTTCAACACAGGAATAGTAATCAAGCCAAAAAAGTGCCATTCCCTCATCTTTCTTACCGAGCACTGCTGACGACACAAGGAGTTCACAAATACATTGGATTAGAAAATTTGACTTCAAGTGCTCGTATGTGACAGATACAGAAAAAAGACCAAATTATTTCATAACAGCAAAGATTGGGTTAAATGGTAATATTAAGAGTCCAAAGTAGCCCTCAACTGGACTATTGAACAAGGACGCAGAGAAATTGCAAAGCAAATTTATTTACTACAGTTATACAATAAGAAAGGTGTAAGGTACTAAATAATGTCACAATTTGGAGAAGTAACAAATTACAAATATCTATTTGTAATGTTATCCCCAGTTTAATGGATAGATGTGAAACTTGCAGTACAAAGAAATTTCTCCCTTTCTCTAAAGTCAGCAAGAAGTTAACTGAAGTCCTCTAACTTCATTTTAACCACAGTTTACAGTCCCTCTCATATGAGGGAAATGTTAAGAATTAAGCTGCTTTGTAGCCACAGCAACACAGAAGCAAGTTCTGAGTTAAGAACCAGGGCAGGACAACATAGCATAAATACAAAAAGCAGACAAAGAGAAAAAAAAAGAAAATGGTGATAACATATCTATGAATTGGATTATACAAAAAATTTCAGATTTAATATTAAAAACAAAGACTAACTAGGAAGTTATATATAGTACCTCAAATAATCTTTCACTTGTTTTTCTGCTTGTTTGTTTTGAAATTACTAATAATTACTCTGCTAAGTTACCAATAAACTCTACAGGAAATAAAAATAAATAATTTCTTTAAAAGGCATATGCAAAACCTAATATAGCAGAACAAATATTTTGAAAGCATTCATTATTACACGGTTGGTAGTTTTCTTATTTTAGTCAATTCTGTGACTGCTAACAACACGAAGGGAAACTACTTTCTCCTCAATGTAACTAATACTTCAGCGAGCAATCGCATTGCAGAAGCTGTTTCTCCTTGTCAACAGGCCTCACTATTTTCATAAAATAAAGTTCTGTTGTTAATTTGTTCTTTACCTTTTTTGTTGTTTTTTTTTTGTTGATGTTTGCTTGTTTTTGTTTTGTTTTGTTGTTTTTTGTTTGTTTGTTTTTGTCGTTTATATCTTCTAGACTTCTTGAAGAACTTCCAGACAGCTGCTTTAGGCAATGAAATCTCTCATCTCTCCCCATCAGATGTGTTTAATCTTTCAAACACAAAGAGGGACTGTTTATCAGCATGTTGTTTATAATCTATCTGTAGATCTCACTGTGTTAATTATTCCTTGGGGCATATCATGTCCAGTGCATGTTTGGTTCATGCCAGAGAAATGTCTCTTTCCCTTTCCAAGGAGACACAAAGTCTCTTTAAACCACTCATCTAAGATGGAAGTGACACACATGTAAGCCTGCATACCCCTCCCTATTCTCAAGTGTCAGTAGAATTTTTCTGTTAAATATCTCCAAAACAAAAAATTAAAAAACCAAACAACTCAGATGGCAGTTTGAGGAAAACATATCTTCCAAAGACAGTGTTGAATTTGTCCTGTGCTTTTAAGGACACCGATCCACTGGCACAGAAACATGGAAAAATATTTTTCATTAAGCCATCTCTCATTTATGTTTGTAGAGTTATTCCTTTTTCTTTTCCTTTTTCTTTTTCATTCAGATTTTTACATATTTGTCTTGATACATACATGTGGTTTTTTACCTATATAATCAACAAATAAGACTCAGACTGCTGGTTCTGCTGCTGCTGTGAGCTTGCCACTGTGACAAAGAGTGAGCATAGCTTGCTCTCTTTTTTGCTCTGCATCCAAAGTTAAGGAACTTTCCTTGGGGCAAGAATTAGAAGTGTTTGAACTCATTCCTGTATTCACTTTGGAGTTATCCTTTCCTGATTTTCTTTTTCTATAGTTTTGGGGTGGTTGTTTTCCCTCCACACCCCACTCTGTCTTGTCCGTTCTTTTTTCCTGTTTTTCTTACAATTTTTAAGAAATGCTGTCATGATATGTGAGGAACTTGCATGAATTCTACTTTTCTCTCTCAAAACATGACCCAATCTGTCCATCAAATAGTTAGATAAATCAGGTGGTTTTCTTTTCTTCTGGGAGCTCATAAAAGCTGATGTTACATTGTTATTTGCCTTTACTGGAACATTCACGGGACTGAGATCTGCTAGAGAATTCAGTTCTCTCTGTTCTAGTTGATTCAGAATAACTCCTGTACAAAGAGGGTTTTCCACCTAAAATTTAGATTTCTGAAGACTTTTGTCATTTTTCAGTTCAGTGATTTTTCTGAAAGCTGTCTAACTGAACAGGGCTTTTTATTCTCTCTAGGTCTGGAGCAGCATGTATTTTGGACACAGCTTTTTAGACTGTGCAGATGGAAACATTGCTTCAGATGTGCATGTTTATAAATCAAGCTGAACAAAGAAACAATAACACCCTTTTGGAATACAGTATATTAGCATTTTGATGGCTTCTTTATCCTGGGAATAGCTCTCTGCTTTTAGCCTGTTCCTTCTATTCTCCATACTGAATCTGTCATCTTTCTCTAATAATTAGAATTTATACTGAGCAATCAAGGTTTAAGCTGTCAAGAAAAAAAAAAAAAAAAATTTACTTATACCATATTCTCCCTGCAGACAAGAATAGCATATATGTGCTTTATAAATAATGTTTTTAAATATGTAAATTACCAGGAACATGAGCTTGTGAAGGATGTATGAAAAGCTTTACAATTTCAATTTTTCTGAAGCCATGGATAACTTCCTATAGGAATAACATAACTGATTTTTTTTTTTTGGTGGGCGGAATTTGTTTAGCAATGTGAAATAAAAATAAATAGCCATGTGTTATGACAGCAGTTAGATTTTTAAATGAGTAAGAGGCAGCATTCACTGAATCACTACCATGATAGGACTGTAACCAAATAAATAAATACTCTTAGATTCCTAATTCCAAGTATGTGATAAATGGCTCTCAAAGCAGTACTGAGTCTATGACACTAGTCGAGTTGATGTAATAATATTCTAACACTCTATCTGTCATTATATAAATTAATCATGATAGTGATTGTCACTCACTCCTATTCAGTCTCTTTAAGGGTAGTGGCCACGTCAAATGTTAGTGCCCCCCATTATTGCATGGAGCCTGGAAAAAATGTTTTAAGGAATAACTTCAGACTTCCATGTACCAACTTGCAATAAAGAAAATATTTTTAGTTTAACAGCTCAACATAGGTTAGCAGGTGTTAGAGCAGAATAGGTAGGGCAGAATAAAGTGTTTTCAAATAAAAGGCAGGAATTCCAAAACTGCATTACATTTAGAGAAAGTGCAGTCCTAGGAGGAGTAATACTAGAAGGGACAACACTAAAACTTAAACTTTTATTGTTTCAGTTTTTAAGGTTCCCTATGCAGCTACTCTGTCACAGTAGTAGTAAGCCTCTGAGGTTTCTCTTGTAGTATATTCCACACGATTTCCAGTAAGAGATGCCACTTTGCAGGAAATAGATATAGCTAAAGCAAAGAAAATCAGCACGGTGTGCACCACTTTGAAGTCCTGGTCTTACACCTTATTTCCATATCTGATGACCTTCATGACTTCTGGACAGAGTAAAAGAGATTTCCGCAACATAGTAAAAAACAAAGAAACATATTCTGTAAACTGGCACTCTGGGTTTCTAACCTCAGCACTACTATTTATCTCTGTTATGACTCCAGGCAAGCAGATGTCTTACAGGGCTTTGAGGAGTGGGGGAAGCCAGGGGACATGCTGAAATACTGATTTTTACTACCTTACTAGTCGTTCTTAATGAACATATTGATTTACTCTGTTCAGTGCCTCAAACCTGTGCTGTATTACTTCAGACTGTGTTTTTCTCCTAACAGAAGACAGTGGGTATGCTTCCCCATTTTTTTCTTTCTTCTGTTAATTAACACTGCTTTATTTTTCTTTTTCACATCCATTATAGCCAATATGACTTTCCTAAGGCAAACAGATGCAACAGACTGCAATTGGGACCTTAAGCCGTATAAAAATATAACTTAAAAAAGGATGTAATCTTCCAGAAATATCTAGAAAGAATTAGCCATGGAGAATATTTCTAGTATTCTGTAACAGAGACATTTACAAGTAATCTTGATGGCACATTTTGTTACTTGATTTCAGTGTTTTCATGCCAAAAAGAAAATAACAGTCATGATTGTATGCTAGTATCTAACAAAAAGTATTTTGTCCAAAAATTTCTCATAAGTCTGCTTCTAGAAACATTTGAAGGGAGGGGTAGACAGAAGACTGCAAGAGATGAAATGAGTAGCTGCTGGAAGAGTGAGAATTACGGCAGTTGGCACAGGACCCTGAATGCGTAAGTGGAGAGCCAGAAGATACAGAAGCCCTGTCTTGTCATGTGAGTTTGCATTAATCTGCTGTGACTCTTTCTCAAACGACTATTCTGTGATTAGAAAATGATGATATATGGCTTTCTACCACCGAAGTTCTCCTCTGTTATTAGTGTAATATGTAATGTATGCAACTTCACATAGTCGTGGGTCCTTTTTCATGGGGTACAGTCCCAATACAAATATTTTCCAGATGCACAAAACATCTGAAAGGATCAGTAAAGCTTATGTATTTTATAATTAATTATTAATTAATGGCAAAAGGAAAGTCCAAAGAAACCAAAAGAAGCATTATAGTTACTTTCAAAGTTATTTACATAATTGAAAGGATAGATGTCAAGCCACGCAAGAAACAAATTCTCTTCCAGTTTTCATACCTTATTTTCAAGAATAAAAAAAACTGTTTATACACTATTTCTGTTTGCTATCTAAGTTTGATATATGCTTCCATCTTCAGACATACATGCACCTGACCAAGTAGTTTCATATGTACTGAACTCTTTGACTATACAGACAACAAGGTTAGAATGCAAAATAAGTCCTACTCTGTGTCACCTTATCGACCATTTTTTACCCATGTGGATTCACTGTGCTAGCCAATAATATGAAATATTTACTTTATGTGCTGTGTTTTGTTTTGTTTTTACAAAAGAGAAGCAGCATTGCTCTTCATTCCTTGTCATTTTTTAAAATGACAGAGCACTTTAATTTCTGCTTTTAAAAAGTAGGATTGTGCAGCAACAATTGAGGATATAAAGGCTGAAATGAAGATCAGGTAAAAGGGCTGCTTACTGCACAGCTGTCCCCTGGGAAGTGCTGGCATGCCTTAGGGCAGTTCAGCACAAATCTTGTTCCTATTCAGGCAGTTCACATTCAGGAACTGATGTCCCAGCCATACCCTCTGGGGAGAAAGCATGAAAGTCCCACTGCTTCTATCTCTAAGCTCCGTCCGATTTCTTCCTACTGCTGGCATTGGATCTCAGTTGTTCCAATCCTTGCCTGGAGCTGTGCTATTCTTTGATTCTAGGGAGTCTCTCCTCTAGCATTTTTCTATAGCTTAGCATTTTCTGAATTTCTGAATGAGGTCATCTGCATCTTATTTAGTCAAAAATCTTAATGGAGCTAAGAGATACAATTCTTCTCTTGCAAAATTATTTCCTAGAGTCAGAGGCAGCCAGCAGCATCCAGTGAAACAGAAAACTAATGAGACAGATGCCCTGATAGATTTCCTATACGAAGTTATCACATTATCACTGAGAGAAGGTAAAAAAATTGGAAGGTACCATTGGAATATCAATAGCCAGTCATTTTCTTCTCTGCCTACAGGGCAAACCTAGGCAGGATTTAGGGATGTAAATATTTTGCTGATTTTGGGACAGTTCTGGGATCAGAACTCTTACTAGAAAGGCAATAAAATTAGGATTAATTAGCTTTAAGCCCAGGAGTTCTGTTTTTGTCCAACATCACCTAACAAAATCTGTAGAAAATGTGTTTGTGTAGGATGTACAATTGAATTCCACACCTGAATAGCACTGATTTAGGTGGTAAACTGTGAGATTTATAATATTGTTTTCACAAAGTGCAATTTGTGTGTTTTTCACTTCTATCTCATGCAAAATTAAAGCTCTTGAAGAAGCCATGGCTATATTCATGCAGTCTGTTGAAGACATAGGAAAGCTTAGTGCAAAAGCATCTCAAAGGAATGTGTTCTTAAAGTAGCAGGTGTTCTGAGTTCTGAACTTATTATGTGATTTTTATTTGAATTAGACTGGAGTATGTTGAAGTACAAGTGCTACAGGTGTTTCCTGAATGTTGAAGTGTACTGAGACATTTAAGGAGACAAACTACGTTAAATTCAGCTCAAAATCAGAACTAGACCAAAAATGTGCAAGCTTTACTCTGTTTGTTACTTAGATTCCCTTCTGTATTTTTAGATCACATCAGGTTGGTACTGGGCATTTGAAAATGCTACAGGTTATATTTCAGTACTTACTTACACTAGAATCTTTGCACACTGAGACACATTTCATATTTTCCTATTTATTTCTTCCCATCCCACACCATAATCTTCCACAGGAAAAGAAGAAATATGATAAATGCAGTCATTCAGAAAGGATCAGTAAAAGGAAGATTTAATTATTTTTTTCCAGGCACTGGGGAGGGAGAAAGGACATCTTGCTGCTCTGCTTTTAAGCTACCAGCCCAGATCCTAGTGAAAACGAAATATAGATCAAGGGGCAGCCACTGAACAACAAAAATGATGTTGCATATGATCCATACAGTTTTGTGCCTATCAAATATGTTCTGTGTTTCTTAAAAAAAAAATTTGTTTTTTACTTGGACATCAGATCAGATTTTCAGAATTTTTTTTCAATGTGCAATTACAATATGATGTGAAATGAAACAAAAAAGCCAGATGATTAAGTAGAAACAATCTGTTACATTTGATGCTTTGGAAATATGAACATCATCTGTCACTGTGTAAAAAACCTGTTATAAGATGTGCTCTCACCAGACTGTATGTTCTGAATAAACATACAGGATTTGAACTGTAAGAAAAAAGATCAAGCACAATTTAAAAAATTCTTTTGTTGGTAGGAAGTTTATAGTTGACAGAGCTCTATTACTACCTCTCAGGAGAGACCTGCCTATATGCCAGTAGCATAGAATACATGAAAATGAAATTGCTCAACTTCAAACCTGAGCTAAGAAAACAACAGTTGAGTGTGAAGGCAGTAGTAATTCTGAATGCAAAAGCATCTTCAAACAGGATAAAGAACATGTTTAAATAACATGGCAAAGACCAGCACCATAAATTTGGCTGATGTGTGTCAATCATTAGGCTTTTTCTAGAAAAAAAAAAAATTAAAGAAGGACAGGAGAGAGAAGTTATATCAATAAGTGCCTAGTGCTGGTTTGACCCTATTCCCATGAAGGCTGATGTACATTTTCAGAGTTTTTAAAACACTTTAAGTGAATACTTTGAATATCTATCCAAAGTGACTGGTGAGGTAGAAGCAAGGAGAACTAGTACTTCTATTAAATATATTTAAAGACTGAGGTGTATAACATTTTATTTATACACATCCCTATATTCACTATAAGGCACAAATTTTTATGGAGAGTAAACTTTAGTGGTAGCATGTATTTGCTTAGACTTCCTTTGTTGCCTGAGACCATATTGCTAACATTGAACTGTCAACAGGAAAATGTGAACACTTCAATTCCCATAAATCATTTCAAACCCAAAGAACAGATGGTGTTGAGAAGCAGCACCACAGCCTCCTGTTCCCTGAGATTTGAGAAAGGCCCATAGCTCTCCATGGAAAGCAATATTATTTTTTTTTCACTTCACCCATTAGGCATAAGAATGATTAAAATAATAACCAAAAATGTCATTTCAGCTTCTGAAGAGAGCTGAAATACTAGCAATCTAAATACTAACTGCAAAATGATATTTCATACTTTCTATCCTCAGTTTCTATCCTTTGGATGAAGATGCACATCTCACAGATATTCAGGATTTGCATTGTACATGTCTTAACAGAATATTTAAAAATTGTTTTATCAGCATACTGTAATTATTTTTTTTTTTAATCTGTATTTTCCTGCATTGTTTAAAATGCTTAGATCTTTAGTATAACATAACTTGGTCCTAGCTAGAGTAAAATTCTTCAGCTATAGGAAATTTCAAGGACTTCATCTATGGCTGTAGCTGTAGAGTTGGAGGAGAGAAATAGAATAAAATATTTGGCTCACAACCTCTGGATTGCTGTAAACATAGTTCAATCTTTACTTATTAGTGTGTTCAGTCCACTATGAAATTACTGGTCTTGCTTCAGACTAAAATTGGATGGCTGAATCAGATACTGCTTGTTTGACTGTCTCTCTGGCAGAGGATGCCATCCTGTGATAGGATGAAATCAGCATTCCCTAGTGACTTGTTAATCAGTTCCTGGGTTATTTAGACAGATAAAAGGTAATTCTGCTAGAATGTGAGGTTCTTAAGTCACACCTATACTGTCAAATCATTTTCTGTACTCCAAAAGCCTCATTCAGCTTGACAAATTCTAGTTATGTCCTGTGCAGAAGGCACCTACAAGACATAAACATTATTTTATGGCTGGTTCCAACAAGCATAAGGAAGTTCAGTGACCTTTACATACCTGGGGAAACTCTGCTTTTAGAAGGGTCATCATCACAACTTAAGGGGTTCTTAAAGGGATATAGCACAGGTAAGCAGTAAGCCTGGTATCTATCAATATCTCTGTAATTTGAACTAGTTTTGCCTATAAGCCAGTAGAAAGAATATATCTTATTTCAAAGCAGGCATTTGCATACTTACTTGCAGACAGAACTTTTCTTCAGCTCTCAGTGTTATTACTATAGAAATTATTACCCTCCACCAAACAAGAAGGCCTGGAGCAAAGAAGGCACGTGGTGCTTCGGAATGGGTAAATGAGTGGGAATTTAAAAGAGTTGCCAAGTGTACAGCCTGCAAAGGTAGGCAAATCTGTCTGTGACTGGTGATTTATACCTTCATAACATCAGCTGGAAATTCTTTACCACTTGACCAACAAAATATCTTCTTTCTTCCCCTATTTCTTCCTTGCCAGGCAGCAGAGATTTAGGGTGGACTAATTTTCTTTAAGGCAAGGTAAATTTCTGACCAAGGCTACTCTGCAAGACTCTTTAATTCAAAGCACAGTTTCACTTAAAATACACTAGGTGAGAAAAAGAGTCAGTGACATTCATCAACTTAGCCATCATTTTTCTGCAATCTGCACCAGAATATCTAGATACATCAAAGTGCCTATCCTCAGACTCTGAATTTTGTCAAACTGTTTCATGCTCTATAATGTTAATAATACAGAGAAACTCTCATCTTTTTATTTTGGACAGTGTCCTTCTATCTTATAAAAATTAACCCAAATTGTAATAACAGTGCCAAAAACAAAGGAAATTTGAAAACAGTGACCAGTCAGCATCCATAGATAGGATTCAGCTGATAAAATCAACATTTTAGAAACTAATCAGAATGATCTTGTTCAAAACAAGAGGTATATATTGAATTGCAATATATGAGAATATATTGAAAAACACTGGCCACCACTTTGCTTCATCTCATTCAAAGGTGAGTATTTTTTCCGCATGGCATGAATACCAATCTGAGCTGGAAATGAAGAATTTCAGTACTTCCCTATGTAAAGGACAGTATTATTAACATTCTTTCTGGCATTAAGTTAGCAATAAACTATGCATGTGTTCTCTGTATCCCCTTCAATAGGTCAAATCGTGCTATTTAGGTACTACATGAAAACCTACTGCTATAAGGAATAGCCACAATGAAAATTCTGTAAAATTCTGTAAAAGGAAATATTTACAGTGATTTGCAGCACAACCCTTAAAGGAGGGAGCAGAAAAGCTATCTTTCTGTCCCTTCTGTGCTGAGTCTTTGTTTTCATTCAACAGTTTCCTTGAAATAGATTTTAGAGATCAGCTGTAAGTTCCCGGACGTACTATATCAGCTACCAGATGAAACTGCAAAGAATTGATCGGATGAAAGTCAATGAAAATTAAGAGCATCTAGAAACCCAGCTGGGATATCTCTATTATTTCTCTTGCACAACAGAATCTGTTCCATGCTACTTTTTAACACATTTCTGGGACACATATATTTTTTTTCTGTAATATCAGAGGAAATAGTGCAAACTTTCTCTAAGAACTTCAAACAAGAAAAAAAAAGTCTTTTACATTCATCTTTTATGGAACATGAACAGAATGTGCAGATCGCAACAGCAAAAAATAGCACATCCTCTTGAAGAAATATGTAATCCTCATCCTACACGTATGTCACTTCCTAACCAGAAGGGAAATTCTTCATGGAAGAACACCAGATTGTTCCAACTGATGCTTTCTCAAAGATTTGCACTTGAAGGAAAAACCCCAAACAACATTTACTTATAACAGCAACACTCTCAACAGCTAAGAAAACTTGTCCATACTAAGGAAGAGCAACGAGAAACAGAGTTTGATCACTATGAAATTCTATGAATACAAAGCAGTGGATAAACTTATTTTAAAAAGAACTCTTTAACTTTCACTGGGAAGACAGATGGCCTGTCTAACTGGTAGGTGGCAAAGAGAATGGAACACATTTTAAAGCCTTGGTCAACAGCAGATGTAAAACCTGTAATTTTTATATTGTAGGGTTGAAATGCAGTGCATATAGCAATCATTTGGTAATGTCTAGCTGTCTGCCTGTGCCTCAATTTCAAGCCCCAAAATGTTGCAAGCAATAGATCAAACCAGGTGTATGTTTGTGAGAGAAACAGGGGACATGCACTTTGTAGCTGACATTTTCTTCTTCAGCACAGTCTCCAACCCACTCATTATTAATTCTTTCAGATATTCAGCTGAGTTATTGTAAAGTAGCACAAACTCTTAAGACTAATGTAGTTTTCTATAGGGAAATATTGCTAAATTTTGACAAAAAGTAGCTGGACAGGAGGAGTATTGTGACACAAGAGGGGAATAATGCCAAGGCATAAATAAATGCAGAACCCAAATGAGAAAGAAAACTGCAAGGGGGGGAAAGTGATAAAGCTATAAATATAAAATTAAGGTGAGACAAAAAGAAAACAGTAATTTTTCATTATGGCATTAGAATGAAGGAAAAAGCTGTCAGTTTGGAATTAAGAGGACACTTTATCTGACAACTCAGTTCTCAAATAAGAGAAAATCACCACTTTGAAGCGTAATATTGATGCAATGCACTAATTATTAAGCAGGAAAACACAGATGTTAAGTAGTTTCCAAGTCTTTTTTTTTATGTGATGAGGAGTTTAAAGTTTTCAAGATAAGTAATCTGCTTTACATGCCACTGATGATAACTGTGATTTTCATCTTATGTTGACTTTGATGTGTTTGAGGATAAATTTACAGATGATTCCTAACATAAAAAAAGCAAATGTAAGAGGCTGCAATTTAAGATGAAATTTCCTTCCATCATTTTGCCAGCTGGTAGGAATTTGCTTCCTGTAATGTGTTTGTTAGCTTTTTCCATATCTTTGCCGTTATGAATACAAGTTGCTGTCTTCCAGCAGTTTAACTGCAAGTTGGAACACATACAACACAAAATCCAGCCTAAGCTCCCAGTTACCCTCTGGGTTGCAGAATATAGCTCATATAAGTAAAATACAGGCAATTGTCCTATTTGGGAAATTTCATTTTAAGAAAAGGAAATATAGAAAACATTGCATTTCAGGAGTATGTCACATGTGGGACTACATGAGCAAGGGCAACAGACTTGGGTTCCTTGCCTGCATCCAAATTTCAGTTTGGATGTGGCCATTATGTTTTGAGTTGAGGAGAGTTTATATCTCTGCTTGTAAAAAAAAATGGACCAAGGATTGCTTACATCTCCCTCTTCCGGTTTAAAGCTATTACCCCTAGCCCTATTACTCCATGCCCTAATAAAACGTCCCTCTACAGCTTTCCTGTAGGCCCTTTAGGTAGTGGAAGACTGCTATAAGGTCTCCCCAAAGCCTTCTCTTCTCCAGGCTCAGCAAACACAACTTTCTCAGCCTTCATATGAGAGGTGCTCCAGTCCTCTGACCATCTTTGTGGTCCTCCTCTGGACTTGCTGCAAGAGCTTCATGTCCTTCACTGAAAGAGGTTGCCCAGAGAAGCTGTTGATGCCCCCTCCCTTAAAGTGTTTGAGGCCAGTTTGGATGGGACTTTAAGCAACCTGGTCTAGTGTCCCCATCCATGGCGAGGGGATTGTAACTAGAAGATCTTTAAGGTCCCTTCACACCCAAGCCATTCTGTGATTCTATGTTGACTACATCCAAGGACATTAGCTGTTGTGTGCTGAGAAGCCAGAATCTCTCAAAAGGGATTGCTTACCCTCAGACCTGTATGGCTTTCCTCTACCCAAGCTTATGCAGTTATTTTTCACAAAATCAGCAAGGTCACACCTCTGCAATTTTTTTTAGAACTGTCAATAGGAGAAAAATAATACCATTAGCACATACTTATTCAAAATAAATTAGAAACAGCTGAGAGTGCAAATGTGGTATCAATGTGTAATAAAGAGGGGCGAAGTCTGGAACATTATCACTTATTTTGACATCAGTACTGGTAAAAACAACTGACCAAATTATAAGGGATTTAACTTGGAAGCACAGGGCAGACAACTGCTAAATAAACAGCAACAGCATGGGCCTGCAGAGAGCAGATTTAGCCTCATAAACCTAAATTACTTTTTGTTCACACTCTGGAAAAAGGGACCAAGCAGAGAGGTGATAAAAGACTGTCAGCAGAGAACTGCAATAAACTTTTGAAAGACCTAACAAAGATGGGCAATTTGATAACATACCCACAGATTAGCAGCGTAGATGAACTCATGGAGATGTGCAGAGAAAGTGGCAATGTCAACTGCACAGATGCTTTTGAGGTACAAGTAGTCTGATCTTGCAAAAGAGCCTGATGTTTCACTGTGAAGCAGTGTAGCACTGAAGTTAACTGGGAATAAAAAACCCAAACAAACAACAGTAAGACACACAAACTCAACAATCTTGTGTGTATCCTGTTGCTACACAGGATGAGTATATACAGCCTTCCTTATTATTGTTCATGTGTCTACCCCCAGCCTAAGGAGAGGTTTCATCTTGATATATTTTTTACAGTGAGAGCAATCAGTGGAACACCCTCTGTAGTTGGACTCCTCATCACTAAAGGTTATCACAACATGACTGGACAGGTTGCTAGATCATCTCATCTAGGCTTCCTTTCCCTCAAAAATTTGGATCAGATGATCTTTCAAGGTTCTTCTAACCTGGTCTGTTCTATCATTCTATGAACTTCTTACTCACATATTTCTAATTGAATTGACTCAAATATAGGGAATAATAGTATCTACTTACAAAAATGGTATTTCAAAGTTTAGTATAAGGGAAGTTTTAGAACATCCCATTTTTTAAACAGCCACAATCTGACTATAACATATTTGACCTCAACACTTGCCTTGTTATTACTTTCTCTCTCTGATTGTGCAGTCTGATAGTTTGGAGGAAATAATCCAGACACTTCCTACTCAAATATGGTCATCACCTCATTTAAAAGTAATTTCTTCAGAAGAATGCAGATAATTACTTTTGCTGGCTGTATGCTGCATCAAGGGAGAACAGACCGGCCTCAAAAAATGAGCAGGGCTTGCTTCTGGTAGCTGGGCAGTTGCCTTGGCCAACAAATCAGCAAGACCACCCTACCCATTCACTCCCTCTCCCTTTCTCCAACGTTCATCATTCACTCCAGAGCTGGAAAAGGAGATTGGCATACAGTAAGGACAGGAGCAGGCTGCCACTGCACTGAACACTGCAGTCCTCCATGGCTTTGGTTCTTGACCAGCTGCAGCAGGTACAGGTGGTGGTAGTTTTGTAGCTCACTAACTCTGCTGAGTGCTGTCACTGCCTAGGTCCTGATAAGAGAGGTTCCTCAGTCCCACCGGGACAAAAAGAGCTCTATTTAAAGTGTGCAGACAAGGCACATTGATTGGGAGTGAGTTCAGTGCTAGATTTACATCCGGGTTGTCCTCAGCCAGTTCTGGCTCACAAAATGTTATACAAGTATTCACATTTCAAATGGTTATACAAGGTTAACTGAGCTTTTTTGTGTTAAGTTTTTTGCCTGTTTGCTTCCCCCTTCTCTAGGTGATTTGTCTTACAGCATTCAGTGGTGTCCTACAGATTTGCCTGCAAATATCTGTATCTGAAGTCTTCTTCCAATTCATGGTAGGGAGTTAGTATGTTTTAAGACAATATGTCTGAACTGAGCCTTCCAGTTCATTTGTGCAGGTAAACAGGATGCCATAATGGTTGTCACATGAAGTGTGACTTTTATCTTATGTATGGGAGTAGCAGAAGCATCTGAAAGCTGAGATCCTTGTCTTTTACCAAAAGTTTGGGTAAATAAAGAAAAAAAAAAGCACTGGAAACATCACTGCTCCTTTACAGCTAGACTTTCAGCTTCCTTAGCAGCACAGGAACCATCAAGGCTGAGAAATGCTTTCTGCTCAGCTGCGTTAATTATAACATCTCCTAGTACAGAAGTAATTCTGGACTGAGGACAATATAATAGAAGTGCAACTCTTAACATTGCAAAGGGGTTTTAAATGCCATGATGTTAGAAGCATTAGAAAATGTAATTTTTTTAAAAAATGTATTTGACTCCTCAGTCACATTGTCCTTCTGCAGCCTTACAAAGTCAGGTTACACAAGGCCTTGTAACATTTCTTCTTGTGGATTTTTAATGGACCAGTGAAAAGTATAGTATTGAGTACAATATTAAGGCAAGTTTGCAGAAGATATATTTGACCTCTTCTTCATTGGTACTAAATCAGTTTCAGTGTTTAGGGCACAACTGCAGAATCAGACGAAGCAATGCCACCCACAATTTAAAATTGCAGCTGTGTTTGGAAGGTGGTGATTACACCATATTTCTTGAATTTGCTGACATCAGCCCCCCTGACAGATGGCTGTCTGAGGGCATATGGAAAGAAGATGATGGATAGCCTATATTTCAAAAGGCAGCAATCAGTCCAGCAATGAGCTCCATGCATCATCCAAGCTATGAAGACATGGCATAAATCTTTTCTTTTCTCCATTTTTCCTTTTTTTTTTTCTCATTGTAATCAGATTGATCATGTGCCAGAGCTCGAAGAGCGGACACACCCAGGTAGTTTCACACTGCAGTTTGCTGGAACATTTTGTTAATTATTTGGAACAGTTGCCTTCTGAAGGAAGAAAGAAGCATGTTGACATTTGAGCTTGTCATCTGACAATGCAGTTCTTTATACTGCAATCTCTTGCCATACAAGGATCAGAATATCTGTCTAGCTGATCTCCAAATTATCAGCACTTTTAGGTTAGCATTTTCAGACTTTTTGTTTCATTTGATTGGCATTGGCAACACTAAGACCAAAGGTGCTCTTCAGACTGAAGTTGGCATTCCTTTCCAGGAAAACCCACATTTTTATCAAGTGTCCATTTGACTCCTCCAGAACATCTTTCACCTCCGAGAACAAGTATAATTGTGCAGTTAATTCCTCAATTCTGAAAAAGATGCATCAGCTGTCTTTGGCTGAGTTGTCCTTGGCTGCAAAAAAAGTTTCCAAAGATTTGAGATGTTATAAATTCTTAAGCAAGCAAGGCTGCTCTGTCTTCCAGACACTGACCTGGCTCTTTCATAATCTGAACCATTTCTGTGGTACTCTCAGAGCTGACTGAACTGGGATTGTTTAGTTTTTCTCTAACCTTTTCTGTAGACATGAGTTCATAGTGCTTTCACTATGTTCCCTTTATATTTTTTTTAACCGGTTTCCTAGAAGACAATTCTGATGCAGAAAGTCAGCTAGTCAGTACCAAGGTTCTGTATGTCCAGATCATCTTCTGAGAGCAGATTGGAGTCTGTCTTTTGAAGGGCAGAGCTACAGGTCATTCACTTTACCTCACTCAAGAGAGGTCGTAATAGATTTCCCTGTTGGATATGGCTGTGAGAGGGACTTGTGAATGCTCTGCCCTTGACAGCACAATTAAGGGTACACCCAGGTGCAGTATAATCAGGTTAGGATGACCCTGAACTGACATGTTTCCATTTCTCCAGCAGACATCCCGCAAGGCTGAGGCATCAGATTCACAAGCTCAACTCCAATAATAGTTTAGAAATTTTTGCGCACCACAGAAACAGGCAAAGACAAAGGAAGTTTTCTGTTGTTTTTTCAGCATATAAAACATTGTAATGAGACTAGGAAGACAGATGTTCCCACTTCATCTCGAGGGTACTTGTCAGGACTGGAATCCCAGCAGGCTACAGACTGCCTTCCCAAGATCACGGTATTACACCTTGCACAAATTTTCCCTTCAGCCCAGGACTGCCAGTCTCACATGTAAGACCAGCAACAGCTGAAAGAAAGACAGATAAATACTAGTACATCTCTGTGTTATCCCATGGTAATTCCTGTATGGGTCTTCTAACACTAATGGTCTTGGGCAAACTGCCTCTTTTCAGTCCTGGAGAAAGGACAAAGAAAGCTACAACTTTTTATTTAACCCAAACCATGTAATTATTGATGTCAAAAAGTGAGCTTTGGAGTCTGGGGTTTTTTTGTTTGGTTGGTTGCTTTGTTGCTTGGTTGGTTACTTTTAATTTTTTAAAATAAAATTAACAAGGTCATTCAAGCAAATCTCAATTTGTGTACCCAAGTGGAATATAGCAAAGAACACTGGGCACCAAGCTGTCCACTGTTTTCATGTGCAATTTAGGAAAAAGCAGTAGAGCCTATCCCATTTAAAAGTTAATACTTCCAAACACAGGAAGACTGAGATCTTTTGCAATGGTTTGTCCTTTAAAGTGATCATGGGAATTAAGCAATCTGAATACATCTTAATAGGATTAGATTTAGTGCGAATAAATCTTCTGCTACTCCTTCACCCATCTTCACCCGCTTTTTTGTTGTATGGAAAGGCTAAATGATCAGCTGTAGCAAGCTTTTTTAAAATCTGCAGCAATTTGATAGCAGGGATAACCTATAAGCCCTCTTGTTCTACAGAGACCAACTCCTTACAATCTGTTAGCTGTCAAAGAATTTCTAAATGCTGCCAACTGACTACTGCCTCCTTTTGTCTAGCCAATGGTCAGAAAGAGGCATTATGTACATCTATTCCAGCACTGTATATGAGACAACACCAACTTTGCTTAGCTGTTGCCATTACTAGGTGAATCATGCCTTGCCACAGCATTTATTCAGGCCATCAATGTAAAAAAACAGTATTTTATAGTTCTGCCACGATACATCAACTCTGTTAAGCTGCAAATCCAGCAAGTGAATCAGTAGCATCAAAACCTAACTGCCTCCAAATTAAATGCTTCATTTTTCAAAACTTCTAATGGGCCCAGTCAATTCTTATTTCACAGGCTGTAGCAGATTTATCAGCTAAATTGAAAGCACTCATTGCTGGACTTCGAATGACAATGAAAATATTGGCACTGAAAGATTGAGGAAAGACATACCGTCACCTTCTAGTCTGAACTTCACCTCTAAGCAATTGAACTCATATTCTGGATTGTTTATATAGAACCGATATGTGCACAGGTATAGATCATGTCTGAACTTAAAACAAACAAACAAACAACAACAACAACAAAATCAGAAAAGCAGCTTTAAAAATGAGACATAATTAAAGGGTATCAGTTTGCTAAAGTATTTCATTGTGATGATCAATACCAAGCTGTGCACTCCCTTTCTTAACAAGGTGAGAGAAAGCCCAAGCAAGTCATTAGACCAGGCAGTTACCAGACAGCCAGAGTTACCTGGTACTACTAAGAACACTCTACAGATATACCTACAGATTGCCCAGTCAATTACATTCTAAAACTAATCTGAAAGCACATTGACTGTTGCTCAAAATCAACAGTATAAAGCAATGTTTAACTCCCAGGGATTTTGAAAGTGACACAGTGCAAGATAGCAGGCTTCTGCTTTCTCCTAGAGCTTTCTTGCCTTGGTGGCATAGGTTAGATTCCCATTGTTCAAATCAGCTCCAAGTTCTTGAAAGAGTCTGTTCATACTCACTTGTCAAGATGTTAACCCATGTTATATGACTAGTTAGATGTTTCTGTCTTCATAGATTCAGTATTATGTCTGTAAGTGACCTGATCTCTTTCCCTGCTAACCTGTTGTGGGTCCAGACCCTCCTTAACAACATGCCTGTTCAGTTTTAAAAGATGCAGTGTGTCACTAAAAAAAAAAGAAAAAGCTAAAAGCAGGATTAAAACCATCTACAGTATCAGTAGTTGTATCAAAATATAAAGGTGATTCAATTAGAAACAATATATACATATAAATATCCTAAAACTATTGCTTCCTCAGTTTCTCAACACATAGTCAGGCCTTGAAAGCTTACACTGATAATTTCTCAATACTAATTATTAAATTGCTTAATAAATTAGATGTTTCACTCTCCTTTTGTACTTGCACATAGCATTTTTTTCAGTCTAGAATTGCAAAGAACTGGAGGGATGTGAAATACATAATATTCCCAACTGGAGTTCAGATATAAGTGTCCGGCTCTGTCTTGGAGGTGTCTCCTTTCATAGACAGCAGAGTGCTGCTACAAGACATACACAAGCCCATAATGGCTACAGCACAAATCAGAATCTCCTGCTTCAGTTGACATAAAAAATAGATATTTTCCTACTGTGCACTGGTCAGGAGTCAGCAGTTTTCTATTTTCTAATAGAGCATTTAAAATGACCACATATTTTTTGTTGCCATACCTCACATTTTTCGATGTTGATGCTATCAGAAGAAAATTATATAAACTAATTTAAGCTTGCATGGGAAGAAAGCAGACCACTTCTGCTTCATCAGGTGAGGGAATTCTTTATCTGCATCACTATTTCAAGAAGTCTAGAGAAATAAAAAAAGAAACAATCTCCAATAACGTATATAAGTAAAGCCTCAGGTGTCACATAATACTTGTGACAGAGAAACCAGGGCCATAAACGTGATTATTAAAAGACTAGTATGGAACAGTGCCATTTTTAGGATTTCACTGAAGTAGTATATGGAAGATTTTTAACTTTCCATTTATACTGAAAGAAAAGGCCTAACAAATATAGGATTAGCCAGTTCCTGTGGATCATATGACTGATAGCAATTTTGAACTTAGGTAAAAAGAATTCTCCTGGGGGCCAAAGTGCTTTTGCAGTTTTCAATTTATAAAATCAGATAGCACCACTGTGAAAGTACCAGCCAATAGCTACTTTGCTGGTCTTTCCTAAGGCAAAAATTTTTCTTTACACATTTATTACATTGTGTGACAAACCTGTGTGATTAATTCATTAAACTGTGTGACACGCCTTCCTCCTTGAACAATTTCTGATTAAAATATATGCACTTCAAATTTAATGGTTTTGCCATTTTGTTTTACATAGTCATTGCACTATGATCTGTCACCTCTAATAGGACTTCTTGGCAGATATTCTGAAAACAATGAAACTGATTTGTCCCTGACCATGAATTTGTTCAGAGCACTCTTCTGCTCTCTACGTTTGTTGTTTTCTCTGTTTTATCCCTCTCATTTATCTTCCTACTGCCTTCTTCACAGCCTCTTCTTTTTTTATAAGCTCTGTAATAGCAGCTTCTCTTTTAGGTGATGAGGGTCTGTGTGATTACACATTTTAGGATAATCTGAGTCTGACAGCTGAGACGCCTGGCCCTGAGGCCTGAATCACCTTCAGTTTGTGTATCCACCCTCCATGTAAGCAGCTGCTACCCCTCAGTTCCAACCACTGCCAAGTCCACTTTCCTGCTCCTGCCACAGGCAGGCAGGAGGTGGAAGGAAAATGGGCAAACAGCTGCTGCCCAAACCAAGCCAGCCCCAAGAGACGAGGCAGGGAGGCTCCATGTCAGCCTTTCTTTTCTCAGTGCTCAACAGTAGAAGGGACAGTTTCAGGATAATCCTGCTGCAATTGCTCCCAGCTCCCCATCAGGGCAGGACTCATAGGGTTGAGGTCCACATATCACATGCCTAAATCAGGATGTCACCACACCTACTGTGCCAGCCACACATACCAGGAGAAAAGGACTAATACACATTTCTCTGATACTTCTCAAGCTGTGGCAGCAGCTTTTACAGGAGGCTGTTCCTTGCTCAGTGAAATAGTGAGCACTGATTTTTTCCTCATAAGCATGTGAGAAAACCCATTCACGGTATCTGTGATTTCCCTTCTGAATCTGTGGTTCTTTTCTAAGGCCACCCCACAAAATGGAAGAAACTGACAATGTAAATTTACTTCCTAAAATTACTACTGCAAGGGCTTACGGTGTTTCACTCACAGAAGGAGTGAGAGAAGCAAGACTGAATAACTTGTCATCCTGAAAGTGGCAAGAAGGAAGCTGATCATTAGATTGAGCAAAGCAGGAGAGCATGCTGAAGTTCTTGTGGCAAATGAGAAACTGAAAAAGCAAAGAAAGAGGTGTATTTATTTAGGAAAAAAAGGACACCTTTCTTTCAGTTTGTTTTGTGAGGTGAATTACATTACACCAAGACACGCATAGGAAAATAAATCCGTATTCCATATGTTATACAGCACATATCTGTGTATACCTCCATCAGGTTTGCACTAGCAGCAAGTATGTCTCTGCTTTTAAATCTCTCATGTCCAGGATAAAAGAAGAACCTGTTCTACCACTGTGGGAAAGCAGTCTTGCCTGTGAGAGACAGCCTGCAGGGGAGATTACAAAGCAAGATCTGCAACACTTGATAGATCAGAGTAATGTTTATCGTTTTGGGTGTCATTGTACCTCCTTGATACAATCTGTAGGGATACACAGGTCTCCAGACTAACTTCAAACTATTCTAGTCCTGCCTGTTTTAACCTAGCCTCAGACAACATTTTTCAGAGCTCTAGTTTCAAAACAGCACAGAATACTACATGCAAATCCAGCTACTTTATGCCTACTTTTCCTTGAGGCTTCTTCCCATCAACCCAGTTAATTTACAAAGATTAAAAACTTTCCAATAGCATTTCCTCAAGGCAGATTCTCTTTTCATCTCCAGTACCTGGTAGAATAATTATTGCAGTGCCTTTAGCCTCTTTATCTCCCCTTCTACAGAATTAATATGCATTTTGTCTGGGTTTTATGGTTTATCTTCTGCAGGGCTGATAGTCCCTTCTAATTAGTTTGCAAATAGCACTTTGGGAGGAAAATCTGGTATACTTCCATACTGTGTCAAGAAACCCTTAACAAGCCTCTCTCCCAGGACATGGTTACTTTCTTTTTGCTTATATATTTAATTGTGGTAAGGAAAGAATGCTTTTAAATCATTTTTGTGGCATGAGTGGAAAGATGACTTTTGAATGTTTCAAGTTTTTATATTCTACTATACATTAAGCTACTGCACTTTTAAAACTGTACTCTTGTGTTTTCAAAGTTATTAACTTGAAGAATGACTTTAAAATTCAGTCTAGGCAAATAAGATGAAAATTCAATATTCAATACCAAAAAGGAATACAGAATTAAGACATTCATTTCCAGCAGTGTAATCTTGAGCATTTGCTGTCTCATACCCTTTGACTGAACTCAGAAATGGGGTCCCTTCCAACCCCTAACATTCTGTTATTCTGTGATCTTGTTCCCAGAGAGAGCATAGGATATGGATCACTGACAGCTCCATACAGCCACTGCACAATCACAAGGGAGGGAAGAGCAATAAATGAAAGGACCACTTTACAGACCTTATTGTATTAGTGGGGCTTCCGGATGTACCAACATGAGAGAAAATGCTGGGAAGTGGTGAAGGTGAGTGCAGATCTTCCTAAGCAGGGAATGCAATTAAGCCAGGGAATATGGAGCAGAGAACCAGGGACAACAGGTGAGAGACCAGCAATGTGATGAAATCCTGTCTGTGTTCAAAGTGTGCAGGACTGCAGCAAGCTCAAGACTTTCAACACTAGGAAGATCTAAAGTGAATTTTCTGGTTCCAAAAGCAAACAACAAATTGAATACTTGCTATTTTGAGGTTTAAACTAATGTATTCATGTGGCAGAATGATGGCTTTTTCCAAAAGTCTGTGAATATTTTCTATTTACTGCACTGTGTGTAATCTGAATACTCCTATTAAAAAACCTTACTTCCTGCTAAAGGTCAACATTAGCAACTTAAATTGGTGCAGAGCTGCTGCTCTGCACATCCCAAGTGGGGAGGATACAGCTGTCTTAATGTAGGCAGATGGAACTGGCTTGAAATTTCATCTCTTCATTACCCTGTTAGCACCTGTACCTATCAATGCTTATTCTGTCTGATCATATATCATAATTCTCTCCTTCACCCACCAAAAATGCACGTTGTGTCTCACCTGTGATTAATACTTCATAGAATCATAGAATGATTAGGATTGGAAGGGACCTTAAAGATCATCTAGATACAAACCATTAGTTCCAAGTAAGATCACAATCTGGCTGCTGAAAGAGCTCAGAAAGCCAAGTTCTGGATGTGGCACAGCACTGCTCAGCTTGTATTGTAAAAGCATAATCTTCACATAGTAATAACTCTAAAAGACCACATTAAATTGAAACCTGCTCTCAAAAGATCTTTCATAACACAAAGTATTTGTACACAGTACTTTTCATCAGAATGCGATGAAACAACGTAGGAATGCCTAATGAAACTTGGGACCTAACTCAGGTGTTTGACTTAGAAATACTCTTGCTACAAGTGCCAGGAAGTCCAAGAAATCTACAGAGGAAGAATCTGAGCAATTGTATGAATAATTTTGTACTGAAGCCTCAAACTAAGTAATATCCACTGGGATCTACAGTATGCTCTCTCCAGCAGGTAAGAGCTAGTTATTAAGGTCTGAAGTCAAGATTTAAATGGAATGACTGTGGGGAGAGCAGTGTGAGAGTGTACATTGCTTCTCAGTGCTAACTGAACTATAATTCAGCAATAGGTATAACTGAAAAGCAGGGTAGGAAAGGCATAATGGCAGCTGTAAAACACTTTTCTTAGCATCTCACTTGTATGCAGTCCCCATAGATGAAAAATAAAACCCAGAAACATCAGATTTATCTCTCGACCACTTCATTATCTGTCTCTGAAATTTTCTGAGGTCTTATCTTGCTACCCTTTTTCAATCCTGCTAAAATGCTGATGTTGTGTAGGTGCTGCACTGGGGGCAGACTTTCACAGACATTTCCTACATCCCTAGTCCCACTTGTTCTTCTGTTCTCTTCCCTGCTTTTTTTCAAATTACTCTCCACATCATGTATTATTCCATTCTTCAGTTTTGCTCTCTCCCAATGGGATGTCTTCATCCTGCATGTTTCTAAACAATTAATACTTCAGTTCATGTAGCACTTTGCAATATATTTTTAATTCTTGCACCATTCCAGGAACTTAATTAGCATAATGGTAGGATGGTTGCATACTGAACTAGAAGTTGATTTAATGCAGTGATCTCAGTTCCTATTGTAAGGTCACAATTGGATTTCATTGGAGACTAAGAATAAACCTGCTGGCACATATCATTGTTTCATTGTTATTAAAGCTTTTGAAAACAAAAAATAGCATTTAAAATGCTGAGAAGAGTAAATTCCTGTGCCCCTACACACCAGAGATATTCACCTAGCAAGACTTAGGGTAGGACAAGTCCCTCAGCTATAGTGGTTTATGCTGGATTACATTGGTATCTGCATTATGGATATGCCATGCTGTGGAATTGTTTTCAGACAGAACTTTGTTGACACTGGCAGCCAACTGGTATGTGATTTTGTGCACCAGTGGTGCACTCAGATTGGATTTCCTACAGCCACAACCAGGGCTGGCACTGAATCTCCACTACAGAGTGGCAGATCAATCCTAAAGGCATGCCTGAAGAAATTTCTGTTGAACACATCAGTGCAACCCCATATTTAGAGGTGATGACCAGTGCTGAATCTTCCTTCAACACCAGAAGCTTTGGATTATTTTTCTTTCTTTCTTTCTTTCTTTCTTTCTTTCTTTCTTTCTTTCTTTCTTTCTTTCTTTCTTTCTTTCTTTCTTCCTTCTTCTTCTTCCTTTCTTCCTTCCTTCCTTCCTTCCTTCCTTTCCTTCCTTCCTTCCTTCCTTTCCTTCCTTCCTTCCTTCCTTCCTTCCTTCCTTCCTCCTTCCTTCCTTCTTTCTTTCTTTCTTTCTTTCTTTCTTTCTTTCTTTCTTTCTTTCTTTCTTTCTTTCTTTCTTTCTTTCTTTCTTTCTTTCTTTCTTTCTTTCTTTCTTTCTTTCTTTCTTTCTTTCTTTCTTTCTTTCTTTCTTTCTTTCTTTCAGGGCACAGCTCCTTGCCTGGTAAAAATGTCATAATTTCTGTCCAGGTATGGCTTCATTATCCACCATGGAAATTAATACACAGGTTCTGCCATGATGCAGACCATCATCATTACAACACGTATTGTCTCTGAATGCTGGTGTGTCCCTGCCCTAAGCACTGTGCAGACTGACAGATCCGGCCCAGATTGGCTATTCACATGAAATAAAGTAAGCTGTATGGCCATGTATTCAAACCACTTGGAACCCTTCCTCCAAGACATAAGTTTGCAAAAATCCATAAAAATTACTTATAATATTGAAAACTCTTGTTAGTCTTCACAAAACAGAACACTGAGTCTCAAGGATTAGGACTGATCAGACCATTGATTTCTGCAACAACTGCACTGTCCTGAGCACCCGGTGGCAATTAAAGGTCTGAATAGTAAGATGAAAGAGGGCAAGACAGCAAAGATGTGTTTTCCTACTTCTCAAGTGACTGAATAGACTGCAGAATAGACTAAAAGAAAAGAAAGCTTTGGCTAGAGAGACATGAGTCAGAGGCTGATTGCCTCTGAGCAAGGCACACAGATGACTGTTTTGCATTGTCTGTGAGGTGAAAACTCACGGTGTGCACCCAGGGCCAGCTGCCAGCACGTACTGCACTGCTGGAAATTGCAGAAGGAGGACAGAAAGGCCTCAGATCAAAACAGTATTCATTAAATTGAGCACAGGTCACTCCCTTCCCTGCCTAATGTATGGGCATTGTCTGTGATATACTGTCAACTGTTCAATCAGTACACTACTCTTTACTCTTTAAATACTGGTTTTTGAATTATTATTTTAAAAATAAAGGACTCTCCAGATGTACCAGCAGAAGCACAGACAGCAAAAGGAACACAAGTTTCATCCAGTGCAGCATGCATGCATCCATCAGCTCCAGAGCACAGAAGTTTATTCTTAAACTTCTTTATTCATATAGAGAAACTAATTGAAAAGGATTGTGACCTGCCGTCGATTCTGTGGTGGTCCTGCTCTGGCAGGGGGATTGGACTTGATGGTCTCCAGAGGTCCCTTCAAACCCCTAACATTCTATGATTCTCTGATATTGTGATTGGTAGATTTCTTGTAGGATAAATCAGCTTTAGTGAGTTTTTTGTTTGTCAGTTTTTGTTTGGGGTTTAACTAATAACTAATTCCATCAGAAACCTCAGCTGTCTCAATTTCAGAGCAGCACAGTTGATGAAAAGGTACTCTTTCACATATCCTTGTAGAAAGAAAAATACTCATCCCATCTTTTCAGTACTTCATCTTGAGAATTTTCATCTCCACTGCTGGTGCAGTAGAAAATCCTGGAAATGGGTTCTGCTTCCTTTCTGACAGTGAAGATGAGCGATTTCATCTTATCTGAGCATCACTGATTGCTGTCCTTTGCTTTGTAGCTATCCTGAATAATTTTCTTCTATTCTGTGCTTTCACCAAAATTTGAGAAACTGAAATGCTTTGAAAAATCAAACTTTAAGACACTTGCACTGATGCTTACAGTTACAAAGGTTAGAAAAACAAGTGTTCTAACTATTTGGCACTCATGAAAAGTTCTTTGTGGCAGGAACAGACGCTACAGTTTATTTTCCTTCCTTCATTCCTGCTCTGGCTTTGTTGTCTTTCTGATCTATCTTTATTAACTCTTCAGTAGTTTGAAGAGGTCAACAGCAGTATTCTTCTCTTACTCTTTATAACAGATTTGGAAGCAATTTTTGTGTCTGTAACTTTTTGTTCTTTAACCATAACTCTCTTACAGAAATGTTGCAAGATGGTTCGCAAAATGGTTCTCCCTGAAGATAGGAGAGGGATGGGAGAGAGAACTATTTCTGTGAGGCAAAAGCTTCCTTCCTCTGGGATGTCCCATACACCTCTTTTCCCTTCCCAGACAACTCCTTCTTGTATGTCCTAGTTCCTGTTCCTATGACTTTGGAGGTGTCTCTGCCTCTAACTCATCTTTGTTATATGTGTCTTGGGCACACTTAGAAAGTAATGCCAAATGGTTTTTGAATAGAAAAGGTGAAACATGCTTAATATTATCAACATGTAGCTAGCAAAAGAAACAGAAAAGAAAGCTGTTTATTCTCTTACACAAAAGCCAGGGGAAAAAATCTTACCATCAAGACTGAAAAACTGAGGGCTGTTTTGTCTAGGGACAGGAGAACTGAGAGGAAACATCACAGTGGTCTTCAAACTGAAGAAAGGCTTCTGCAGTGAGAGAAAGAACCCTTGATGCCATGACCTTTGTGAAAGGAGCAAATGTCATTGCATCAAGTTACACAAAGTGGAATTTTAGGTTAGCCATCAGAACAGATATTACAATAGCACGGATAATTGAACACTGGAGGAAATATTCACCTCAGAAGGTTTTAAAAACCACTCTAGACAAGAAATAGTCTGGAAAGATGTGGTTATGCCTGAAGCTGAGTAATGGACAAAATGGTCTCTTAAGATCCCTCTCAGTCCAATACGTTTTAATGACTTTGTGATTCCACATAGACTTATGTGGGGCCTATTCATGCCCTGGATTATTTTCTGGAAGAAAAACTTAACAGCCACAATTATTTAACCTTTATTCTATTAAAAAAAACCCCATACAATCAAAACCAAAACCAACAACAAAAAAAAAAATAAAAAACCAAAACCCTAAAAATCCCCAAACAAACCAACCAACACAAAACCAACCAACCAAAAAACAAACAAACAAACAAACAAAACCCCAAACCAAACAAAAACAAACAAGCAAACAAAAAAAAAACAAACACCCAACAACAATACCCAAACAACATACATCATAATTTTCCCTCCTGATCAAAAACACTAGTGGGAAACCTTGATCTATGGTTTGCACCTGGAGGTACTGAGAAATACTTTTCCCCTTGTAACTCACCTGCAGCGTGCTACAGAGTCCACTGCATTTTTTGGCATGAAAACCTACCACCACGTTTTCCAGAATGTCTCATTTAGCCCCAGGTGGTCTAAAGTTGTTCCTTGTATGGAACACGAGGTGACAGAGACAGCAGCAAAAAGGTCAACAATTTAGCCATTTTATTAATGACTATATTATATTATGCAACTGTACTCATGACTGCATAGCTCCAATGACCCTAAAAGAAAAAGGACAGCACAATACAATGACAAAGAAAAAACAAGTGCTTCCTTGAAACATGATAAAAAGATCTTGATTTCATGGTTGGGTTGCTGTTGTCTGAAGGGATCCTTATCATACTGCAAGTTATATAAGCTAGCCCTGGCAGCAGAAAACAGTGGACTAAAAAAATATTCTGAAAGAGACATGCATAGCTTTCATAGACTGAGTATGCACAAAAACTTCACATAAAAAACTGTAGGTAGACAAAGTGTTTTAGGAGAATGCAGACCCCTACATTCACAGAAACAGCCTAGAAAATCTCTGCCATTCTTGCTTCAGTTCTTGAGAACCACAGAGCCCGGCTTTCTATTGTCTTGGTGTTCATTTTCTAGCTGAAGTTGTTTGCAAACCAGAAAGTCAGTATTCAGAAGCTTAATCTCCTCAGTGCCCAGTTTGCCAGACACACAATTAGTGTACCTTGTATTGCTGACGGACTCTTGACTGGAGTTAACACAGACACAAAAAGTCCAACTGACCATTTACGAGACTCATCACTAAGTGATTATCTGCGGTAAAAATGGTATAATCTTACCCAGCTGTAGAAAGGAGCATAGAATATTACTGAAAGATCATCCGAGACCCTGTATGTTACTGAGAGACAGAGGCATTTGGACAGTGGGTCAAATCTTGGTAAAAACCCTCAGCAGCCTTGCACAGACTGCTTACCAGTTTGAGAAGAATTGCCCACAGCAGTCTCAGTCATTTCTTTTGCAGCATTTTTTCTATTTTTCACAGCAAAAAAAATTGACTTTATCAATTCCAGGTCAGAGCTTATCTTGGAATTTCCAACACACGGCTAAAAACATTGTGGTCAATGGGGCAAAATCTAGTTGGAGGTCAGTGACTAGTGGAGTGCCTCAGGGGTCAGTACTGGGACCAGTACTATTCAATATATTCATCAACGACCTGGACGAGGGAACAGTGTGTGCCCTCAGCAAGTTTGCTGATGACACTAAACTGGGAGGTGTGGGTGACACACCAGAAGACTGTGCTACCATTCAGCGAGACCTGGATAGGCTGGAGAGTTGGGCAGGGAGAAACTTGATGAAATTCAACAAGGGCAAGAGTAGAGTCTTGCATTTGGGGAAGAACAACCCCACGTACCAGTACAGGTCGGGGGCTGACCTGCTGGAGAGCAGTGTAGGAGAAAGGGACCTGGGGGTCCTGGTGGACAGGAGGATGACCATGAGCCAGCAATGATGGAGTGGAACAACTCCCTTATGAGGAAAGGCTGAGGGAGCTGGGTGTCTTTAGCTTGGAGGAGACTGAGGGGTGACCCCATCAATGTTTACAAATACGTTAAGGGTGAGTGTCTGGAGGATGGAGCCAGGCTTTTTTCAGTGATGACCAGTGATAGGACTTGGGGCAATAGGCACAAACTGGAACATAGGAGGTTCCACATAAACATCAGAATAAAACTTCTTTACTGTGAGAGTGACAGAGCACTGGAACAGGCTGCCCAGAGAGGTTGTGAAGTCTCCTTCTCTGGAGACATTCAAAACCCACCTGGACTGGATAATCTTTTGAGGTCCCTTCCAACCCCTAAGATTCTGTGATTCTGTGAAAAACCAGAAATATAAACTTGCCTGTAACTTAAGGAGTGGCCAAAGCCCACCAATATAAATTTGCCTGTAGCTTCAACTTTTCTGAATAAGTTCCCCTAAGAAATAACCCTCTATTGAAAGAGTATCTGGAACACTTTTGTCCTCCCATCTGCAAAGCAGTGACTGTTTTCCCCTGACTGTGGCCATCAGAGCTAGGAGTGTGTGTAAACACAGCCTAAAGGCCAAAGCTTGCACCAGTATACTGACAGTCTTGAATGACGGTCACTTATCACGTGCATGATATGTAACTAGGTCAAGAAGAGACTTCTAGTTTCTCACGGTCCAGTATGTGGTTTCCTCAGAAGTTCTCAGATTCTGGCCATTTTTCTCTTCCACAACTGTGGAAAAAAAATATTAAAAATCCAATTTATTTTTTTTTAGTACCATGCATCTTTCTTTACTTTCACCTTTTTTTTTCTTTTTACTTCAGCAATACCTTCATAGGATGATGCATGTTGATGTCTACCCCATAATAACATCTTTGTGACATATTATTTATTGAAAATGACAACCTGACAGATGGCAGGGCAAAGCCTTTAATCCTAGTTCTCGACACCATTCTACATTGCACATCTGATGCCAAATAACATTTTCCTCATGTATGCAAAGCCATGTACTCTGTGAAGCCTTCAAACTCCTACAGCTTTGATGAAGGTATCTCCGTTGTTGTGAAAAATACCATGCACCTTCAGATGGTAAGTAAAATCTCTTTGGTATGGTATATTGCATTATATAGCACCTTACTAGATGATGAGCTAGACAGAAAAGAAGAAGGAAAGGGTGGAAGTAGAAGAGAAACAAAATGGCAGATTTTGAGGAGAAATGTTCAAAAAGTTCATTCCATGAAACTGCCAGGAAACAGCAGCTGACCACTGTAAGAGGTCACAGGAGACAAAATGGCCTTTCATTGAACATCTTTCAGGTAACCAACCACCGGAATTAGGAAAAGAGAAAAATGAGACGAACAGGCAATTTCTGTAAATTACTCACTACAAAGAAAAATGCACATTTTTCCCAGATAACAATAATTAAGCCCAAGAGGGATTTAAATAAATAAATAAATAAATAACCAGGGAAAAAAACCAAACAAACACAAAACACTTTTCATTTTTTCTGCATATATCCATATGAATAACATGGATAAATACAAAACGTAGTCTTGGAAATGTGGATTACAAATTATTTGACACACCTTCCTCTGAATTAGAATTTTACTTTACAGTTACAGTCAACATTAAATTAAACTTTCAGACTTAAAAAACATGGTATAACATTTCTTTGTGATCCTCTGCACTGGAGGATCATCAGAGGAATTTCCAGCTGAAAGTCTGGGGTCTCTCAATGTGGGAAAGATGTGCACTTCAAGCAAGTGTCTTTCAGAACTGCCTTGGGGACAACATGACGAAATATGTAACTGTTTAGTTGCTGCTTGCCCTAAATAGATTGTCTTACCAGGGTGGCAGCAGCTGGGACTCAAGCAAGGATTACCAGATCCAGAGGTAATGGGCTGAGCAAGAGTCCCTCCCACTGAAGTAAGGGACATACATAGCTTGCTGGGTACATCCATTGCCCAAAAAAAACATATGGGTGTGTCTCTCATTCTTAGCCAAAGAGCATTTGACCTATCCCCAGAATGAACAATGAAGGTCTTCGTTAAGCAAGGGGTCATCTGTATGCAAAAAAAAAGTTTGTGTGATTTGTTTTGAGTACACCCTTACTATACATCAGTGAATCAGTTAGCTTACTCCTTCCAACTGTTTGTGGCTTCTTGCTTGTTGATTCATGCCTTGTCTAAATTGCAATCAGCAGGACCATCTACTCCTAGACATAAGCTGGCTGTGCTAGTTGCCAACAGCAATTACTGAAACTCATGAGGAACACAGGCTGCAGGTTACCAAAACAGATGTCACTTGTAGCAACACAGGCATGAGACTGAATTTCAGAGTGCAAGCAGTCCAACGTGCCATGTGTAAGCTCCAACAAATGGCTCCAGCCACAAAACAGATCAAGAGCTAAAAATCACAATTTGCAATTATCATTCTCATACAGAGCACTCCCTACTTTGATTTTCCTTGTAGAATCACATGCATATCTCAATATTAAAATGTTTTTTCATTTCCGGGTAAGCTTTTATAACTTTACCAGAGATAGGTAAAGCAGAGAGGTGGAGATGTGACAACAAGCAATTAGAAACATGGGCTCATTATTACTAGAGGAGCACAGTCATTCTAGGAATAAGGCTAATGAAATTTAGAGATGAATAGCACTGGCAGATTATTTTTTAATTTATTGAATTTTAAAGCAAATGGAAAGAACTGTTTCTGCAAGTTTTGTCATCACTCATAAATATGCACCCTTTCTATTTCACATCTCTGCATCTGCATAAGCAAGAGGAACACATTTTGAAAATGCTGACTATGCTAATCCAAATAATCAGAACAGGCAGGTCTACCTTGTGTTAAGATCTGTCATGAACCTGCCCCACCTTGTATTCCGTTCACAGTCCTATTGCAATGAGCACAGCCTCCTGTCCTTCCAAGGTAAAAACCCTAAGGTGAAAGCAGGTTCAACACAGCAGTCTTACCACAGCTTTGTATGCAGTGCAAGCCAGGCCTGGGATCTACAAACTCTTCAAACACTTTACAAACCTGCAGGGCATCCCAACTCCCAGAGTATGTCCTGTACTCTCTCAAAGTACTCCTTGCACCTCAGAGAAAGCTACACTAATATGCAGCCTGTTTTCTGCATTATCTAAACATCCTGGGATAGTGCTAGAGCAGCATGAAGAAAGCAGCTCCCCGTGTTCTGGCTGTTATCCCACTAAACACAGGCAGCAACCAACCTGAAACATTCCTGTCACTGATAACAAATTAAATTAAATGGGGCATTGTCATAACATTGCCTAACAGAATTAAAATAACCTTATGCCAACGAGGAGTGTGACAGCTCTAGAAGCCAGGGAGTAGTTTTATATGGAGCTAGGCAAATTACTTGCTGAAAACTGTCTTTAGCAGTTATCTACGTAGTTCTAAACAAGTCTAGAAGAGGCCCTATCCTTCCTGCCAGAAAAGAAGGTCACGCATGACTTCAGCAAAGGAAGTGTGGAGGAAGAATGAGTGTGATCCTTAAGGATGGCACACCAATCATGGAGAGGAAAACTCATATAAAGTATTGTGAACAAATTTAACCAAAGACCAGTTACATACCTTAACTCCCTGCTTGGGTGAGTCATTTGGCCATGTCCACGCCACCCTTACATCCACACCCACAGGGAGAGAAGTGACTCTTTTTGTCAAATTGTCTGCAGGTGCAACTTCAAGTCTCAAGAGCTCAGCAAACAGTTGCCGTACTAAGAATTTGGCCATGTTTTCCTGCCTTTCCTACTTTGTGACTATGTGATTTGCTTCTCTGTGCTCCTAGAAGATGCAGGAGATGCTGGAATGGCAGATCCTTTTGGCCTGCTCTGCCTACCTAAGCCTGGCATAGCTTCAAGCTTTAGTGAGTGCCTGCTAAAAGCAACATTTAAAGTCAAAGGTAATGTTAACAACAAATTTATTTCCTTTTCCAAACTGTGCAAACCTTGAGGTGAATTAAGACATGCACTTTTTTCATACTCTGTCTTTTGTGCCAGTATTATCACACCTGTAGCACATGAGTAGATTTTATAGGTTTTGAAATAAATGGGTTGCATTCTACATATTTTTAGAGCTTTAAAAAATAATATGCATTTGGAAAGCCTGCCCCAACAAGGACATTTTTAAAGAAATAAAGGATGCAATGTCAGGTAGTCAGGGACAATGCTGGCCTCAGGCCTTCAACTCCTCTGCCTACTGATCACCACTCCCTTAGCTTGAGAGGTGGCAACAGAAATCAGACAAGTCATGTTCGAATACCCTCTCTTATCCTCTATTTCATCACATGGCCACTCAAACCACACAGATTAAGGTAGCTTTAGGACATATAAATTTCTAAAGGGAACTACAGATCAGTAAGCCTCATCTCCATCCCTGGAAAGCTGATGGAACAACTTACCCTCGCACTGTCTATAGGCATATGAAAGATATGAGGGTCATTAGGAGAAGTCAACAAGATTTTAGCAAAGGGAAGCCATGTTTAAGCACCTGATAGTCTTTTATGAGGACATAAACAGGTGGATAGACAGTGGTAGTGCAGTAGATGTAATTTATCTTGATTTCAGTAAAGCATTTGACACCATCTACCACAGCATCCTTGCAGCTAAACTGAGGAATAATCAGATAGTGAGGTGGATTGTGAACTGGTTGAAGGAAAGAAGTCAGAGAGTTGTGGTCAATGGGACAGAGTCCAGTTGGAGACCTGTTAAGGTCGAGTGTCAGAAGGATGAAGCCAGGCTCTTCTCAGTGATGCCCAGTGATGGGATATGACTAGGTAGGACCCAACCTTCAGCAACTGCACTGCAGGATAACCATTTTCTAAGATCTACTAGAAAGTGAGTTGTTGCAGCTAAATATAAAGTACATTCAGAAAGGCTCTGGTTAAAATGGTAGCACAATAAATAACAAGTCAACCTAGATAAACATCCCTCAGTAGTTTGCTGCACATTCTGCAAACTAGCTGTGAAGTTGTGGATGCCCACTCTCTGGATGTGTTCGAGGCCAGATGGATGAGGCTTTGAGCAACTTGGTCTAGTGGGAGGTGTCCCTGCCCATGCAGGGGGTTGGAACTAAATGATCATTAAGGTCCCTTCCAACCCAAACAATTCTATGATTTTCTCCTGTTCTATAACTTGTAACTTGGCAGAAGAGACCAACACTGATCTCACCACAGCCTCCTCTCTGGTAGTTGTAGAGAGCGACAAGGTCTCTCCTCAGTCTCCTTTTCTTCAGGCTAAACAACCCCAGTTCCCTCTGCCAGTCCTCATAAGACTTGGGCTCTAGACCTTTCACCAGCTTTGTTGCTCTTCTTTGAACATGCGCCAGCACCTCCATGTTCTTTTTGTAGTGAAGGGTCCAAAACCGAATGCAGTATTCGAGCTGTGGCCTTCAGCCATACCTCACTCTAGCCTGACTGAATGGCCGACATGGCAAACAATGCCATCATTGTATATTAATTATTATATATATTAACTCTGTCTTTCTGGAGTCCATTTTTAAAATATAAATATGAATTTTATTATTTAAAGGAGTATAAGGTGGATTATTATCATTTCATGCCAAGTGTTGAAGCAAAGAAACAAGGCAGTAAGACTATAAAGAACACAAGGTATTTAACACTGAGTATTTAAGAAACTAACGATTTGCAAAGCTGAATTCAGAGGTTAGGAAGAACACAAAGCCATGCTCTGTAAGCAAAGGCAGCAACTGGAAAGGAGAGCGACGCAGCAAGCGGCCCAGCCCGGCCTGCTCCGTTCTGCCCGGCCCCTGCTGCCACCTGCTGGGCGCGACGCGCCATCGCCCCGCCACCCAGCCCTCTGCCTGGCCAAGAGGACAACTCGTTTCACATCAAGCCGGGCTGGTGAAACCATGACCTTTAAAAAAAAAAATAATAAAATAAAATAAAAAAAAAATATATATATAAAAAGAAATAAAATAAATACCGAGGATGCTATTTGAAAGGTACATTCAATAAAGAGAGATATAATAATTCCAAATTACATTTCTCAAAGGTGGTTTATAACTCCAGCCTTTTCAAGCTTTTCTTAAAAAAAAAAAAAAAAAGAAAAAAGTAGATTTCAAAAAAGGTGCAATATTACATGTGAAGCAACATTATTTTCCTTACAAGTATCAATTAAGAAAAAAAATAATCCCAATTTTTCTGGTTATCTCTCATCATCTTTGAAAACCTGGCATGAAACTTTAAATCCTGGTTTAGTTTGCACAAACACTGTCAAAGTAGAACATTTTTGTGAGCACATGTGACCCACACAGTTTCTCATTATTCACAAAATGCATACACCCCAAAACGTTACCAAGAACTGAGCTGACTGACACAGGATGGGCTATGGATAAACTAGTAAAAACTTGACTGTAAAAACAGGGAACCCATTCCCACGTGCATAACTGTAATAGGATGGAGTATTAAACATATCCTTTATAACTTTGTGCTCAATCTCATTAATATCTCTACAGAAACACATTCTACTTCTATTGCTTTCTCACTGGCTTTGTGCAGCACATGGCCATGTGCCGTTCTAAGTGCAGCAGTCAACATCAGGGTCAGGCCCTCGATACTCTGCACTTTACTGTGGCCTCACAATCCCTTCAAAAGAGAAGGGCAGAAGAGGCAGAGACGAGCAAGCAGCTGTCGGTTTGCCCGACAGCATACTGGGACACAGTTACAGATATACTGTGTGCCTGCACTGTGAGTTCCTGAGAAAAGATAATCAGGATATTGATTTTTCCCACCGTGTTTGCAGTGAAAATGGAAAGTCTATTCATGGAAGAATCTGACATGATTGATGTGAGCTAAATTTTGAAACACTGCCCCTGGGTTGCATTTTATCTGACTCCGTATTCATAGATTCACTCCATATTTGCTCTGTATAAACCTCCACATTCAAGGTATTAATATTTTTCTGAAGGAGATGCTTAAGATCAGTTAGAATTCAACCACTCAGGACAGATATCTTATTTCGCCCATTGCTCAGCAGACCATATTCTGGCCATGGTCCTGCAGATGGTGTTAATCAGCCCACACAGGCTTTAATCAGGCTGCCTAACTGGGCAGACAAGAGCCAGCACGCTGTGTGAATACCCATACCCAAATCCCTTGTCATTCACTCTTGTTCCTTAACACCTACTACCACAGCACCCCTTGCAAAAACACCTCAAAAACAGTCTTCTTGACTTGTAAAGCTTCCATGAAGCACTGGAGATTGTCTTTAGAGGGGGGGAAAAAAGTGCCTCCCCCCAACCCGCAATCACACAGTGCTTGAAATAGGGGCACAATTTTGTCTTAAGCCTGAAAAAGACCCTGTGCTTTGTACCTTTATTTCTACCTTTAGAAACAGCTTCACTTGACAAGAGACACCAGACGAGACAAGCAGACTACCTGTTGTACCCATTTCAGCCCAGTCACACTCCTGGAAGGGCTGGAAAGGCTCACTTGTGCAGCCCCAGGGAGGAGCAGAGCAGGAGAGGTCAGAGAGAAGAAAGGATAGAAAAGTTGGACAACTGAACTGTGCACTCTGAAAGGAATATGTTTAAACAACAGCTGAGAGCACTTTAGAAAATTTATCTCAACAACATCCCTGCATACATCAAGAATGTTCCCCACTGCAGGGGGAACTGCCAACCATCCAGTTCCTCACTCTTACCTACGAGGGAGCTGACAGTTGCATCAGTAATGAGGGAAAGATCTGATCTGGAGAGGGGAGGTAGCAGGCAGCTCTGCATGCCGGCTCAAGCAGAGATGGCTGAATGAGGTGCTTGTGGATAAATATCCTTCACTTCAGACACACACAAGAAAACAATCAGCATCAGCTCTCTCTGCCTCGCATAACAAGTAGTACTGAGTAGCAAACTCCAGCACTGAACCTCTGCTCTGAAAAACTGAAAATTTCAGAAGCAATAAGGTAACAAGGTGATGATACAACACTTTGCACAGCTCCTCTCTCATCACCTTTAATGCTTACTCCTGTAATCATCAACTCATGTTCAAAACCAGCTGGTACTGGGTAACTCTGTTTCAGTACAGATTCTGCCAGAATCCTCACAGGAAGCACCAACACATGACAAGTAAGAACAGAAACAGAAAATAAAAGCATAGGGTGCTGATCTATTACTGTGTATACTTGCACAAACTGACTCAAAGCCTTGCGTATGAAAATTAAGATGGTGCTAAATACTAGCTAGAAGCTTCATTTTTGTCTCTGTTGGCATATTTCTGGCATCACAGAATCTGATGTTTCCAGTTTTACTGGAAAATGGTTCCAATGGGATTGTTGCATAAAACATAAGACCAAAAGACTTGCCATGTACTCCTCAGCTCATAGAAACATGGTAAAGCCTAATCAAGGAAGCTCTGAAGAAAGCTGTGACAAGTACAGGGCTGCATGAGCATGAAAAACAATCTTCAGTCTGCAAGCAGTAAGCAAAGCTGCTAGGTGGATTCAGTCCCCTTAGGCTTATGTCCAGAAGACAAATTTACCAGAAATTCCACATGCTTTAGTTGCAGGAAAACAAAAGGCTATTGACCCTGGGGCATTAAACAGAATACCAGGGGTAACCACCATTCTCCTCACGTTCTTTCAGAGCTCTGAAAATTTAAAAACTCAACAATCTTCTATCCACTGCAGTTTTCCTCCTTCTCCTCATACAGTTACAGTTATCATCCTTTAAAAGGTTTCAGTTGCCATGTTATTTTGTATCCTTATTCTTGCTTCACACACTTGTATCCTTACTTCTTGATTTGCACACCTGTGATAAGAGGTAGTCTTTTCATCAACTACTTGTTTCTCCACCTCTACTTGGCAAATATCTTCGTTACAACCTTTTTGGCGTCTTCTCAGATATCTTCCTGCATGTCAACATCCATTTGAATAATTTTCCTTCATGGGTCTCAACTTCAGGCAAACTAAAAAGGAGGGAATCTGAAGGAATAGCTACTTGTTAAAAGGCTGGATTCAGCTTAAGTTCAGATAGCCCTCCTCAGGCAAAACTCAATGCAGCTTGGTTACTGTTGAAGTACATTCAGTTTAAATTCCTAGTCACTTAAACACAGGTTTAAAAAAGTTGCACAAAAGCCACCAGGTCATAGCAGATATATAAAAATCAGATCATTGTGACTAGAGTAAATTAATTAACACTTAACAGAAGGAGCCATTAAGGAAAAATAAAAAATATTAAAAAATCCAAACCACAAGAAACCAACTATGACAGAAAGACTGTTTCCAGAAGCAACAGAAAGACAAATGGATTTTAAATACTATGGTTGTGAGATTTTTTTAAAAAAATTCTAAACATGCTACTCAATGAAACCTAATTAGGAATTAAGACTTTGCCTAATTGCAAGCAACCCCAGTTAGTGCATATAGACCAATTTTCATCTAATTAGAAAGAAAAACCTGAAGACTGACTTCGGAAAAAGTATACATTAGCATACTAACAAGGAGAGGTGGAATTTAATATGCTCACAAAAGACAGAGACTTTATCTGAGAGTAGGTCTAATAGAAATAGTTTAGATAACATTGCTAAGTTTGTTAAAAGACAACAGACACAGAAGGTTGCTCAGAGTTTAGAGGCAGCAGGAAAGGGTGCAAGAAGTTCCTCTGAGAATATGCAACATAGGGGAGTATAGTATCTGAATGCTAAGATTTTTTCATTAGTGATAAACAGTGAATTTTCAAGTTGTGAAAATTTTCACACAGAACCTGTGTGAAAGACTTGTTTCCTATAACAATTTCACATGCAGAGTGATTTAAAAAGTCAATCGAACTAGGGATGTTTAGTCTGCAGAAAAGGAGGCTGGGGGGAGCCTTTAGGAAAAATTCACGTAGTGAATGAGTTTTTCAGGCACTGGAATAGGCTGCCCAGGGAAGTGGTGGTCACCATCCCTGGAGGAATTTAAAAGGCACACAGTACTTCAGGACATGGTTAAGTGGTGGACTTGGCAGCGTGCTATGTTAACACTTGGACTTGATGATTTCAAACGTCTTTAACAACGAAAACGATTCCACGATTTTCTCATCAAGATCTCAGTGCGCCACCCAAATCATTCCCCCAAAACAGAGGCTCCAAAGAAGAAGCCTGATACAAAGCCTGTAGGCCATACTGTTGCAGCAGGGCCGCCCCGCTCACGCCGCCCGCCGCCCCCCAGGCCCCTCCGCAGGCAGCCGCGCCCTCCCGCGGGTGTCGGCGCCGCCGCGGAGCAGCCCCTCCCGCCCACACGCGCCCTCCGCAGCCGCAGCCCTCACGCATGCGCCGCCGCGCGCCCCGCCGGCCTATTTCCTGCCCTCCGCGGGTAGTTCCGGCTGGGGC